>NW_025963902.1:11737623-12937623 GCF_023055435.1 Haliotis rufescens
AATTCTCTTTCATCTTGTTGAACATTACAGCGCAGTGTTCATTTTGTTTGTTTGTTTTTATAATCACTTTCTGTTAAGGTGAAGTGAAACTGGGTTTAACGTCGCGTCCAAGATTATTGTACTTATATAGCGACGTGCATGCACGTGTATGTGTGGCTGCTTGTACAAGTCCGGACTAATGCCGATTTATAATGCTAGCTCACTGAGATATCATGCCCCAGTTTAACACGAATACCCCACTCCGACACAGTATACTCCGAGCCGACCAGCCTCTTAATGCCGAACGCCAGACAGGGTAACAACAAGTACCATCTTTTAACGTCTTTTGGTATGACGCGGCCGGGACTTTCTGCTAAGAATAATTTACTGTTTTGTTGTAATTAGCATCAGCTGTCACTGACGACCTGTTTCAGTAATCCATTTCATGTGTCAATCCAGCATGCTAAGTATATCCTGACATTGTGCGAGCTAGACTAAAGGTAAATTGGTGAACGTCTTCTAGCAAATGTCTGCAACTGACATCACTAAGATAAGTCTAAATGCAAACATATTGCAATGCTTTTTCATTTGTCATAATTTAGTGGTCACGATTTTCAGGTGTATTCAAAAACTAATCATTTGGTTTCGAATTTAAAAGTAAATTCATTTTCAAATACAAATATTGCTATGATAATTATCTTTTCAAACACAGTGAATATTCTTTTACGTTCGATTTAGCTATTTTCAAGCAATTCTAAGATAATGACACCAAAATTGGTCTTGACACATTGCACCCTTATGGAAAACTAACCAGAGACTTCCTCATGATGAGTTAATGCATTATGCACTACTTCACAGGACTACCCCACCTCCCCCTTGTCAAAAACAATAATCACCAAGAGTCTTGTGGCACAGACGACAGAGTTGTCGAATACTTAACGCAACAAAAGCAGTTTTCTTACACACCTGTGTTGAGAAACCCATTTGAGATAACTGGAATGAAACAGATGTGTGAGATCAAATTCCAGATGTGTGAGATCAAATTCCAGGTCCGTGATTGGCTACTCCATGGTGATGACCTAAGGTCAGATCACGACGGACTACATTCCTCATTGTAATTCAATGATATGTTTCTCGTGTTCAAGTTAAATTCATTAATGTCTGTGTGAAGACTTTATGGTTCTGATTAACTTTCTCTGTCTCTAGTCTACATGGTCACCATCGCCTTGACGATCCTTAGACATGGCTGCAACTTTTTGTAAGTGTCACAATAGGCATGAGTAGCAAGCTGTAAGCCTGATGAACATTGTGTTATGTATTAATGAGTGATCAGGAGAAAACACAAAACCAGTGTTTAAAATGCCCGCCTGCCCGACAGTCTGAGACGGTCTATTTGGCTGACAGACAGTCAGTTTTGAAACGTTGCAAGCCTGATTACCGCTATTACTGCAATCTAATTACCCATTCTACTTTTAATTCAATGTAAAAGGTAAATTGACTGTCAACATTAAACACACTATTCAGTTCAGTTCCTCGCACGTTGATATCAAGTTTCTGTCCTCATCCTACTCTTCTTTTGGACTGGCAACACTTTATGCGGTCTTGTAACTTTAGAAAGTTGACAGTCTGGTTGTCTGACTGAAATTTTTGGGAATGTTATACACTGACAAAACAGGCTTTTGACGCTAAAATTGTGTGATTTTTGGTTCTGTAAAGGCCAGTTTACTGTACACGTGCCTGTCATATACTATTTATCAAACAACTTGTGAGATATATGCAACCTGAGGTGAGGTGAAAAGGGGTTTAACGCCGCCTTCAAGATTATTGCACTTATGTAGCGAAGTGCGTGGGTGCATCTACTTGTACTAGTCCGGATGAATGCCGATTTCATAGTGCTAGCCCACTGAGATACCATACCGCAATTTAACATGAATAACCTACTCAGACACAGCATATTGACTCTGAGCCGACCAGTCCTTGTTTTAGCCCCTTAATGCCGAGTGCCAGACAGGTTAACAACAAGTACCATCTTTTAATGTCTTTTGGTATGACGAGAGTGGGGATCGAACCCCTGACCTTCCGCTGTCCAGGGGGACGCTCTCTCCATTGGGATTCTAGGTGTAAAGGTCCCAAGCATCCCCATCTTGTTACACAATGTGTGTCGGAACTAATTGTGCGTCACGGTCCCCCGACAGCAGATCGTTGTGCTATCAACCACTCGTTCGCTTGACCCAGATATGAACAAGAGTTTGCCACTAACCTGGCTATATCCCCCGGCCCTGTTGCAGAATTTATGACATAATTAAATCTAAACAAACCCTAACCTTTTTTAACCGAGGTGGAACTTGTCATGGAAATTGTAAAAAAAAGAAGAGTTTGGAACCCAAGTCCATCTTGCTGCCATGGAAATGTAAAAAATAGAAAATTCTAAAAAATTCTAAATAGCAAAAGGCACCAGTTCAGCATGTACCTGACAAACCCGCAAGGTTTCATGAAAAAATATTGAACGGTTTATGAGTTATGCTCTGGAAACGAACCCTACCCTCACAGAACCTAAGTCCATCGTGCTGCATTCGAAACGTAAAAAATAAAATTTTCAAAAATTTCTAAAAGGCACCAGTTTAGCATGTAATTGACAGACCTGCAAAGTTTCATGAAAAAATATTGAACGGTTCCTGAGTTATGCTCCGAAAACGAAATGTGACGGACGTACAGACGGACGGAGCCCGTTTCTATATCCCCCGCCAACTTTGTTGGGCAGGGGATACTAAAACATTACTCACCACTGTGCATGAGCCAAAAATCAGCTTACAATACACCAATTTCTTAGAAAATTGACAAAGGGGACACTAATTAAAACTAAAATATTAAAGTTAAATATGTTGTCAAAGATTGTGCGCTAGAGGGCACATTCTTCAAATAAAACTAAAACTCTTTCTACAATAGTTACGATGCGACCCCTTCTACACCAACAGCTTCTGAAAAAAGATCTGTACTGTTCCCAAAAAATATGGGCTGTCATAAATTAGTGGGCTTTGTACATGGCGATTACAAACAGAACTTACAGACTGGTCTAGAAGTTGGTTGGGGCGCTTAATACTGTAAATAAGCATGTGTAAGGTTTATCATTAAACATACCATTTATAAATATACTTCATCACAATTACACTTTCTCAACGAACATCCTTTTTCCACACAAGAACCAAATTAGTTCACCATTTGTTGCTGACATCAGCATTATTTAATCAATGTGTCAAAGACAGTTTTATTTGACAGTCAAACACCACACATCCCAACATGTCTTATGGCTACGAAAGCTTCGACCCAGTTTTGTCCATCCGCTTCCACAACCTTTAACTTTTTCTCCTGAACTGCATCTTATCTGGATAATAACTATTGATTGAATGTGATATTTATCCACAGGAGAGATTCTCGTCTTTCTTTTATGAATACACAATTGCAAATGCCATGAATAAACATGGAGAGTGTAGGTGTCGCTCTTTGTTGTTGACAGGATGTCAAATGTCAATAGTGGAGCCAGCTCGAAATGTACGTGTGTCTATGTCTACCGAAGACATTATTTTGAGGTGATGGTAGACATGAAAACATGAGCTTTATGTCTGAAGATTTCAAAACACGTCAGTAACCACTGAAAATGTACTAATCTACTTCAAAGAATCTTCACTTTGGATTTCACCTATTGTGTCTGATATATCCTCAAAGAAAAAGGTTTTGCTGTGCAGAGTTGCCTCCCTTGGGCATGCCAGAAACCTATAATCATGGTTTGAATTCCAGTTCACCCTGATTATGTTTCTAGGTTCGTAAGCACTACTCTCATGGGATTCACCAAAATCGAAAACGCTTCTTTTCGGGCTTCCCTCCCACATCAAGCTGACACACCGTGATATAACTGGAATACTGCTCAAAGCGGCGTAAAAACAAACTCACTCACGCAAAAACAAAAGTAACTGTTCATGTTCTCACATATCCTAGTTGGACATTTTAGAAGCCTCTAACTCAAAACTTTATTTTCAAACTTCATTTGTAAACCTTTGAAGATCAGAACTAGTCTGAAGATGGACCAAATAGGATTTCAAAAGATGTTACAGTATTCATGACATCTTATGTTGCTTTTGTCAAAAAAAATATGAAAACCAGGCACACTAACAACTTTGACGCATACCTCGTTAATTAGGACAAAGGCATCAAAACTGACCAGCCTTCCGGACATAAAATGGAAATGTGGAACACACGTGTTAACAGCTATCTGGCAGACAGCAGGAATGGTGTTAACATTCTCTGACCTTCCAGGAAAATCCAGGTGTTATTCTAGTGGTAATGGCCCATCCGATAATCAGCCATTTGCACCGTATGTGCCCTGAATACCAGACGAGTCCTTCATGATTGCTTCAAATCACAACTGAAGTATGAGAAGCTTTGAACTAATTCTTCTTCTTGGCTGGACAATTACTACAAGCCTTCGATGGCTGGTACATAACATTTCCTCATCCCGCGGCATGTTTAAAATGATCACTGGAATCTGAAGTTCTGAGTACAATAATGAAATTGTGGGCCTTTTTTTCTGTCAAACATCCCTCTCTCTGCATGCACAAACACCAGGAGTGACAAGCTGCCTCTTGTAATTGTGCACCCACTCCCATCTATCACGCAGTATTTCAAAATTGTTGTTTGTTGTTGAATGCCACACAGAGCAATATTCCAGCAATGTGACAGTGATCTGTAAATAAACAAGTTTGGAACAGACAATTGAGTGATTGACATCATGAGCATCGATCTACTCAACTGGGATACGATGACATGTATCAACCAAGTCAGCGAACCTGACCACCCGATCCCGTAAGTTGCCTCTTAAGACAAACATTGTCGCATGCAATATTTCAATGAAAATGGTAAATGGTAAATGGTAAATACATGGTCATGGTTTCAATATCAATTTGACTTTGTAACCTCTACATTTACCCAATCCTTGCCCCCGATATGTCTTTATTGCATGATTTATTGCACGATACTTGAACATTTGTACTCTTGTCCAAGAATCCATGGACAATTCTTGTTATGATATTGAAGCAGGGGTATTGAAGGGGGTACATGCTGACAATGGCACTAGTCAGTTTCATACAGGCAAACAATGTGGACAAATCAGTGTGGGACTGAAACATTGATTCAGGATCATGTCCACTGCAGCCAGCCACCTGAGCAAGCACTGAAACATTGATTGAAGCACAGAGTCACTTCAGAAAGCTACAAAGCACTGATTAAAAATCAAAATCACCTCAGCAAGTAATGAAACATTGATTCAAGTTCAAGGTCACCCCAGCATCTGTGAAACATTGATTCAAGGTCAAGGTCAACCCAGCATCTATGAAACATTGATTCAAGCTCTCAAGGTCAACCCAGCATCTATGAAACATTGATTCAAGCTCTCTAGATCACCCCAACATCTATGAAACATTGATTCAAGCTCTCAAGGTCAACCCAGCATCAATGAAACATTGATTCAAGCTCTCAAGATCACCCAAACATCTATGAAACATTGATTCAAGTTCAAGGTCAACCAAGCAAGCAGCACACATAGTCACACTTATATCTTTCTGAGTAGATTGTTTCTTTGTTTGTTTGTTTGTTTGTTTGATGCTGCATTCAGCAATATGCAAGCTTTATGATGGTTGTAAATAATTGATTCTTGACAAAACAATCCAGTGACTGACATCATGAGCATCGATCTACACAATTTGGATACGATGACAAGCATCAACCAAGTGAGATAACCCGATCCCATTGGTCGCCACTCAAGAAAAGCATGGGATGCTGAAGACCCATTCTAACCCAGATCTTCTCTGAGTAGGTTACCACAGCACCGATTCCAGCATGGGCTAATATCCAGCACATTTGTCTTGGGAAATCAGGACAATATCAATGAGGTTGATGGTCATACTGACTCACATCATCCATGAAGACTTTCCCCAAACCATTACGTTCCATTCCTTCATTTACACAAGTAATAGTTCACTGTTTGGATCTGTGGTATAATTCCTGAAGCTTATTTAGTTTACTATAATGCACGGCTATAACGTTGTGTATACAGCCACACCCACTACAGTGCCACAACAGGTCTATAAACATTACATTGGAAACTTACCATAACGCCTATTATGGTACAAGTGTGTTTATACAAACCCCTTATATGGTAACAAGTGTACATGTGAAACCCTCAATAATGCCTTATAAGGTAGTAAGTGTATAAGTGAAACCCTCAATAATGCCTTATATGGTAACAAGTGTACAAGGGAAACCTTCAATAATGCCCTATATGGTAACAATTGTATAAGTGAATCCCTCAATAATGCCTTATATGGTAACAAGTGTATAAGTGAATCCTTCAATAATGCCTTATATGGTAACAAGTGTATAAATGAAACCCTCAATAATGCCTTATATGGTAACAAGTGTATAAGTGAATCCCTCAATAATGCCCTATATGGTAACAAGTGTATAAGTGAAACCCTCAATAATGCCCTATATGGTAACAAGTGTATAAGTGAACCCCTCAATAATGCCTTATATGGTAACAAGTGTATAAGTGAAACCCTCAATAATGCCCAATATGGTAACAAGTGTATAGGGAAACCCTCAATAATGCCTTATATGGTAACAAGTGTATAAGTGAAACCCTCAATAATGCCTTATAAGGTAGCAAGTGTATAAGTGAAACCCTCAATAATGCCTTATAAGGTAACAAGTGTATAAGTGAAACCTCAGTTTTGCCTTTTACGGTAACAAGTGTTTTAGGTATGGAAACAAGTGTGGTTGTGATACCCTCAACAATGCCTCATATGGCTACAAGTGTGTATGCAAAACCATCCACCCACCATACACACACACACAGATATATTTTAATACATAAACCACTTTTCTAACCATATATGTACAGTGTATATATGTGGTGAGATACATGGTATTAAACACATCTCTACCTTCTACCCACCTTCTGTAGAACCCTGACCTTTCTGAAAGCACCTTTGTTACGAATGGCCACACATTCAAACACAAAAATATACATTGGAAACAGCAACTGTGGTTATTAAAGCCTGTGTCTTTGGTCGCTTGACTTCTAAAAAACAATTACATACAGATAATATACAATTTCACACCCAGACATTTCACAACCTTTCTAGTCATAGAAAGTGAGAAAAGAATTGTTGGATACCACATGCAGGCTGAACTTCCAAAAAATTAGGCAAAGTCATCGCCAGTGTTATAACAATATCCCATCTAATACGATCCAAATCACAAATCTTCAAATTCCATAAAATATTTCAAAATAACAATTAGTGTCCCAGCGACTAGAAAATGTAATATCAGTGCCTGTTCAAAATAAACCAAAACAGTAGAAATCACAAAATTCAATGGAACATACTGACCAGTGTTAAGCATCAATGAAGACACATTTCGGAAGTATTATCAATGAATGACTCTAATCCGATACAGATCAATAGCTGCCAAGTTGAAATTGACAACGTTTGTATCCCTCTGTGTGTGTGTATACTCGACCTCCATGTGAAATAGACAAGCATGTGGACGACATCATCCAGCATCAATTCCCCAACACGTGTTGTGACAGGGTCAGAATGAAGAGTTAGAAAATATCCACACAATAATGAATGAAAATTACCTGCAAATCCTATAGAACCGATTCCGCACGGTACAATCGCCTGAATCCAAATTCCTGGTTTACTGATGTCTGCAGAAGACTGTCAGACAACAGCGGAAACGGTAAATGACCTCAAAGAGCTGGCAGAAGCAAGCACGGCGCTAAATCAGAGGCCGAAATCTACATCTCCCTAGAACCTGCACAGGGACTCAGAGAGAGCATGGTCGCCACATTGAGCCATCGACAACAATCAATATTGAGTCTCATCAGTCTTTGCGTGCCGATTATTGAATATTTATGACAACAACCACCGCTTGCCCCTTCTAGGCTGTGTGTTGGTCCAATTGGTACCACTGGGCATTGATTATTGGATCGGTCAACTATAAAAACAGGGGGTGTTGGTTGGTCAAGCATGGCATTAATCTGCCTTTGCTTCTTGAAGGAGAGTACGAATAGGCCTGCTATTGTTCGGCACCATAAACAGTAACAGTGGCATGGTAAATACATGGAGAGAAAATTACCTCGCCCTTGTTTCCGAAACAGATTTGTTTACTAGGTGAAAAGAAATCAATTGCATTCAGATAATAGAACAATGAAATTGACCCATGTCAATATCAGTAGAGGGTTTTGTGATGTCTTGAGCTCATGATAACCTGATTAATTATGAATTCATGATATTATATATATATACTTCATGTTTATTAAAATATGTCTTTTTATGCAATAAAATATCCTAAATATAACAAAATGGAACTTACTATGTCTGCAGTATCATTAATGGATGACAAACTTCTCTCGCATATTGCACAGATGATTGACAGGGACACATTTCATCAGCTGGTAATAATACCAGAAATAAATGGGTTCCATGAATGGCCCTCATTGATTATTTTTAATAATCTCGCATTGAGTAAGACATTGCTCACTGTATATATTCTTGGAATTTTAATTATCAGTTTTCCCAAAAAAACACAGCTGTGTAGAATTATACATGCCATAATGAGTTTTGATTTTTTCCCCCCCAACACAAAGACATTACCGTGAGCATGTAACACCGGAAATACCATGTCAACAAGTCCGTACTTGAGTACACAATGTATTCTTGTAATTCAACACTGTCTGGTTATAAAAAGTGTTCATTGTAAATCTGGACTTATGTTTGTAACTTATTTCATTAATTTTATTCAAAACTTCCTTTTAATATTGTTTAAATTAATTTCAGCGAAATCATGTGTGAAGCGATCGGAAGAAATTTGTATTGTCCAAGTTTCTTATCACCCGTTAGTTTACCTGAATTTGCTGATGGGGTAATTTTTTCTGTGCAAAACATTTGAAAACATTTTTTTTTTTAAAATACTGAATCCGCTAGAGTGAGGTGCGCACTACACTCAAGAAAATACAGTATTCATTTATGATAATATATATGGAGGAACATACATATAGTGTCGATTATCTGCCCAAACAGATTCCATTGGGTGTAAAAGCCAAAAGAGTGTTGAAATTTATATAAATGGGGAGTGAGTGAGTGAGTATGGTTCTACGCCGCTTTTAGCAATATTCTAGCAATATCACGGTGGGGGGACATCAGAAATGGGCTTCACACATTGTACCCATGTGGGGAATCGAACCCGGGTCTTCGGCGTGACGAGCGAACGCTTTAACCACTGGGCTACCCCACCGCCCCCTTTATATGAATGGATCACTGAAAAAATAAGGTGTATGCATGTCCTGTTCTAATGGCAGCATCTGTGACTCACACAATTTGCATGAAAAAGTAAGTGTTTGTTTCTTGCCTGAAGAAACACAGCAGTACTCCCGCCATATGATGGCACCCTGTAAACAATCAATTCTTGGTAAAAAAACATCTTTAATAAGTCATTGTCGTAAGAGGCCACTAACAGGATCAGGTGGTCAGACTCGTTGACTTGGTTGATGCATGTCAATGTATCCCAAATGCGTAGATTGATGCTCATGATGTCAATCACTTGATTGTCTGGTTGATGCATGTCAATGTATCCCAAATGCGTAGATCGGTGCTCATGATGTCATTCACTAAATTGTCCAGTCCAGATTCTATTTTGTATAGACTGCCATCATACAACTGGAATATTTCTGACTGCAGCAGTATTTAGGGCAAGTCAGTGATTAACATTTTAAACACATGACCAGTGAATCCCCTGAAGCTAAGAATCTTTGGTTGTTTGTTTATTGTTTAACGTCGCACTCTACAATATTGAAGCAATATGATGGCAGTCTGTAAATAATCAGATCTGGATCCGACAATCCAGTGAGTGACATCATGAGCATCGATCTACACAACTGGGCCTGACCACCCGAACCCATTAGTCATTTCTTATGAGAAGCATGGTTTCCAGTGCTTTAGATCACAAGGACACATGTGACCCTCATTTAGCAAAAAAATACAAAGTCTAATATAATAATAATAATAATAATAATAATAATGATAATAGCAATAAGCTATAGGCATCTAGTGTCAAGTTCCAGCTAGGCTTCTGACAGGCACTTAACATTACTATTACCCTTGTAAATTAATCACTTGATTTTCATTCTCAGCTCCCTGGGAAGTATACAACCTAAGCTGCCTGTGAGACGCTAGAAGGTGATCAGTCACATTACCATCTCATCCTACTGGGTACCCATTCACTGCTGGGTGAACAGAGACACATTACAAACACTGTCACTAAGTGAGTGAGTGAGTATGGTTTTACGCCGCTTTTAGCAATATTCCAGCAATATCACGGCGGGGGACACCAGAAATGGGCTTCACACATTGTACCGATGTCGGAAATCAAGCCCGGGTCTTCGGCGTGACGAGCGAACGCTTTAACCACTAGGCTACCCGACCGTCCCCTGTCACTAAGATGACACCACGGGCAACAAGATGCCGAAGATAGTTGCCCATTCAAATACTCCGACCATCGTTGCTTAACTTCACCTGATTTTGGGTCTGTGCACTGTGCATACAGGATCATGTCCCACAAAATTAGGTTTGTACAAACCTTTGTTTTGTTTATTTGTTACTTAAACCCTCACACAGCAATATTCAAACTCTAAATAATCGGGTCTGATAAGACAAACCAGTCATTGATATAATGAAAACAGTTTTTTTAAATTATTATTATTATTGATATTATCATTATTATTATTATTATTATTATTATTGTTATTATTATTATTTCTATTATTAATATTAATTTATATACCACTGATATCCAGCTACTAGTATCTGCTCAATGCAGTTTTATTTGCTCCCCAACCAGTGGATCCGTTTGCATTCCAGTTATAATTCTCAACTTCCTGGGGAGAGTACAACCCAAGCTGCCTACAGGCGCTAGGAGGTTTTTACATCCACCTCAAACACCGGGTACCCATCCCCTGCCGGGTGACCAGAGGCACACTTGAATGAAGTCACTTGTCCGGGGAGACCCCCACAAGTTTTGACACTAGTGTTTCGGGTGTACGTACGTGTTCGTGTTTCCACCATCTGGTTATCTACCATCGGACGAGTGGGTTCTTTGGAGTGCACAGGGTGAATGCTCTGTACACTAGGGGTAATGACATCAATGTAAAGACCTGTAGAGATTTTTACGCCGCTTTTAGCAATATTCCAGCAATATCACGGCGGGGGACACCAGAAATGGGCTTAACACATTGTACCCATGTCGGGAATTGAACCCGGGTCTTCGGCGTGACGAGCGAACACTTTAACCACTAGGCTACCCGACCGCCCCTCCAAGGCTGAATAACAACCCGGTCACTAGCTGGACATGATCTCAGAACCTGGCGCTTGCTAGCATGGCACTTTTGACCGCTTGCCTACTCCGCCCCCCATGCCCATTGCGCTCTCACAACAATCCACACCATCAACCAAGTCACTGAGCCTGACAACACGATGGATTATGTCCCTTCTTATGACAGCAAAGGTTGACGGAGACCAATTCCAACCCGGAATCACCACTGACCAATTCAGTGAAGAGAAAATCCCAAACAAAAAGGATAGTAAACTTCTGGAGTTTTAATGTATATAAAATGTGGTTGCCATCTCAGTTTAAATAAACGTGGGGAAAAAGTGCCATGTCAGCAAAACAACTGCACAGACAGATCAATAGGATCCATTGTGCACCCACTCCTCAAAACTACCTCGCTTTTATTTTCAGACAAACTTCCAAAGCATGATGGAATCTTTCAAGAGGCATCTCATAAATCTCCCCATGAGAACTTTAAATCAATGATACTCATTGTAACATCAAACACTCGGACTTCATCCATCAGGAATATTCTGCCTCTTCCATCATGACCATATCAGTGCAAATATTTGTCTGAACTGGATCTGAATCCAGCCATCATGTAACCAGCACTACAAAGCCCCTCCTACTCTTCTCTAGGAATACAATGTTCACATTTACCCACACCGTATGCAGACACTGGTCATATCTTGACTGTGAGGTTAATTGTGGTTCAAGGGAGGCTTAGGCAGAAACGATAGCCATCTGGTTGGCTGACTTGTTCAAGGTCACCGTAAACTGTAGGGCAAACAGTTGTTTTAGTCTACAACTTCAATAAAGATTATTTTTTTCAGTTATTTGTTGATAATGTTTGTTTCAAGCAACATTTGTCTGTTTGTTGTTTAATGCTGCCCAATAAATACTAGCTATATGACGGCAGTCTGTAAATAATAGAGTCTGGAGCAGACAATCCAGTGATTGACATCATGAGCATCGATCTACGCAATTGGGATACATTGACATGCATCAACCAAGCCAGCGAGCCTGACCACCTGATCCCGTTTGTCGCCTCATATGACAAGGATGGGTTGCTGAAGACCAATTCTAACCCAGATCTTATCGGGGGACAAGCATTGGTTGCTTAAGACCAATATTAACCTGGATCTTATGGGGTAACAAGCATGGTTTGCTGAAGACAAATTCTAACCAAGATCTTATCGGGGAACAAGTATTGGTTGCTGAAGATCAATACTAACCAGGATCTTCACAGGGGACAAGCATTGGTTGCTGAAGACCAATATTAACCAGGATCTTCACAGGGAACAAGCATTGGTTGCTTAAGACCAATATTAACCTGGATCTTCACAGGTGACAAGCATTGGTTGCTGAAGATCATTACTAGCCCGGATCTTCACAAGGGACAAGCATTGGTTGCTGAAGACCAATACTAACCTGGATCTTCACAGGGGACAAGCATTGGTTGCTGAAGACCAATACTAACCCGGATCTTCACAGGTGACAAGCATTGGTTGCTGAAGACCAATACTAACCCAGATCTTCACAGGGGACAGGCATTGGTTGCTGAAGACCAATTCTAACCCAGATCTTCACAGGGGACAGGCATTGGTTGCTGAAGACCAATACTAACCTGGATCTTCACAGGTGACAAGCATTGGTTGCTGAAGACCAATATTTACCTGGATCTTCACAGGGGACAAGCATTGGTTGCTGAAGACCAATATTTACCTGGATCTTCACAGGGGACAGGCATTGGTTGCTGAAAACCAATACTAACCCGGATCTTCACAGGTGACAAGCATTGGTTGCTGAAGACCAATACTAACCTGGATCTTCACAGGGGACAAACATTGGATGCTGAAGGCCAATTATAAGAGAGGTTTGTGTGTCTATGCATGCGTGTCTGTGCAAGTGCGTGCATGTGGGTGTGCTTTAAAGTGGGTGTGTACATGTTTTTTGTGTGTATGTAAGTGCGTGCATTAGTAGGGAAGAGGGTCCACTTGACAGACTTAAGTTTCAATCAAATGTGGTTGGGTTTTTTTATATTTGTGGTCCATATGCCATATCTTCAAAGTGTGATTGGGGGGGAAAGTTAAAACCCACAAGATTGAATACTTCTATAAGAATCAGTGATCAGTTAAAGATCTGACTTCGTGCATGTGTTTAAATACTTGAAGCACAGTCAAGGCTATCCTTTGGTAGGATTTATCACATCAAATGAAGATCAATTTTGACATCACAGATAATACTCATTAATCCACAATAATTTAATACAACATAAGTCGCTAAGGTACAGTATCCACAACATGTTTCCATAATGAAGACCTCAAACAATACCCTGTGAACGAGGCCAGTCTGGCAATTTTCTGAGGCGTAAGAGAGAGGGCGTTTGTCTGCCAAGCCAATGGCCATGATCAATAAAAACAATTATTGCTGAATGTCATGTCTTTTTTCCATTGCCTCATCTCACAACACTTCCGAGACAACAAAACAGAAAAGCAATGGCTGCAATTATGCAAAAACAATAATCGTTAGCAAGAGATACCGGACTTAGAGCACAATTCACACCCATCCATTTATCAGAGTGACCTTGAGAATGGGGTTGCAATTTTACTTGCTAAAAAGCCGATTCCGGTAACTGACTTAATGACAGAAAAATTCCATCAGCATCTCAGAAGTGATGAGACTGTCTATGCAGCACATTTGTTTTGAAAGAATAGATCTGATATTGACAGCACAGAAAACCCCATTAATTCTTAATCTTTACTTTGAAACCGGCATATTTCAAGTGACTACCGTTATCTGAGTCTGCATATGAGGTTGTCAGTTGTATAGACATATTTCACATCCGTCTTATTTCCACTGCTCCCCACTGATTAAAAAACAACTGACCACATCCCACTTAAAGAATGAGTGAAACTTCCCATCAGAAATCTCTTCTTCTCAAAGTCAGATTTCATGTTGACAAAATTCAAATAAATCAAACAAATCTAGGTCTGACCAATATATTCTTATTTAATGAAAAGCCTACACTCAAATTTTGCAAGAATAAAACAATAAATTAATTTTTTTTTTTTTTTTTAAACTTATTCTGTTGTGCATTCTGTATATCCCTATCAATGATGAGTAGTATATTAGATGGTTTACAATGTTCTCTTCCTTAAATTATTGGATTAAGTTCAACAACTTCTATAATTCCTTTCAAACATGTTGTGATGTATATGCAGGTATCTCAATTATCTTGCCATCTCAAAGTATGTGAGTAAGAGGATGAGTGAGTTCCGTTCTACGAGCTTTTAGCAATATTCCAGCTGGGGACACAGAAATGGGCTTCACACATTATACCCTAGTTGGGAATCGAACCTGGGTTTTCGGCGTGACGAGCAAACGCTTTAACCACTAGGCTACCCAACCACCCCCTCAAAGTATGTCTTTAGTCTCCAAGAATTAAATAATCATACAGGATTCAGCAATATGTCTTCACTAATATCTCCCTTCAACCATCTTTTGATGTGACATCCATGACAGATTAATAATCTAGATTTAATATTTTAAAATTATTATTGTCTATTTTCTTTTGCAAGTTGATTAACCATACTTAAAAACATCAGATAAACATGTCCATTTCTAATCCCTATGAAATGTCCTCCATGAAAACCTAGTGATTTTATTAAACCCCTCAAAATGAATACCACAATAAAATCTCCGCCAAACAGCCAATTACATCATACACACGAAACTAGGTCATAAACACGCCACATAAGTCATTTCCATGCCGTGAATAATAACATGTATCTTGCTAATTAGCAATCAGTCATAACTCACACATCACGTTCATATCTCACAATCCCATTCTTCTCTATGGGCAAAATCTCGTCCATTGCAACTAACTTCGAAATTGATTACTCTCTGTGCCATCTTTGTGCCTTTCTTTGGCAGCTGCAGACTAATAATACCTCCGTATAGAATTATAATCCTGCAAAACGTGCAAGGTTAATATCGTAAATTTCATCTCCCATGTAATACATCCCAGGCTGCGGTGTGATAACAACATATAACGCCTTCACTTAGGTGACATTGACGTGGTCATGTGACAGATCAATAGCAGGAAATGTTATAACGCCAGGACAAGCTGTAATGTGCGATCGATAATTCTTCTGATGTGATTCAATCAAGGGCATTACGACAAATTTTCCGGAATTGTGTATGTACGTAACTAATTGCACACCATACGGACAAGTTCTGAATAAAACTTTCTGATAAGGGACTGGCCATTTATTACAGGGGTGGGGGCTGATCTGAGGACAATTTCATATTTTGCTGAATCACCCATCCACCTACATTACATGTAACATTTGGACACCGTGGTAGAATAGGTCTTCAACAACAATGCATGTCATCGTATCCCAATTGCATACATCGATGCTCATGATCACTGGATTGTCTGGTCTAGACTTGATTATTTTCAGACTGCCGTCATATAGCTGGAATATTGCTGAGTGCAGTGTTAAACAACAAACAAACAAACAAACATAATTAACCATCTTGCCCATAATGATCTGTGCATTACAGCAACAATGGTGTCTATTATGTCAACAATGGTGTCTATTATGTCAATAATGGTGTCTATTATGTCAACAATGGTGTCTATTATGTCAACAATGGTGTCTATTATGGTAAATATTATTTAAAATATATATGGTAAAAGCTGCAAATAAAATAACATGACATTTGAATATAATAGTTCTTATGAAATGATAGTTTCAAATACATTTCTTCCGATCGTTACGTCAAAATTCTTTGCAGTTGTATTATTGTGTATTTTGTAACCGAATCACCCGTCGATTGGTAGAAAACGTGTGTTCAATTTAAGGGAGAATATGCATGGCTATCTTAACTTCTGCATGTAACACAATGCCAAGCAGAACAGGATATACAATCTAAATGATAATAGATCATGTCTACTAATATTATATCTCAAATTTCAAAAATTATATTAACCAATTTAAGTTTGTTGTCACCTGAATTCCCAGAAGGGATGCAATGTAGTTTTAACGTGCGTAACATTATGTTGACCGAAAGAGCTCGGTCACCCCAGCAAGTCGTGTACACGCTAATCCACAACAAAAACATATGTCAGTCTGGCTAAACCTTTTTATTTTATATCGTTTGGTATGATATCAGTCTCAGGTTGAATAACTGGCAAGTACTTTCTCAAAAATGTCCAGTTAGCAAATTTTAAGATGCTCATTTTTTGCCTTTTGAAATCAAAACTTTTCAGTCCCAACCAGATAAATCCGGCCACAGACCGGTTTCCGGAGCCCTTGTTTGCATTATGTAAGAAGGGCGTCTGTTTTATATCAATAACAATCATATCTTTTGTGGGGTCATTGACCCTCTTGAACCTTTCCGTTGAGTTAAATCTATCTGACATTCTACGGCTGCTGCGGTCCATCAAGTCAAGGTTTATATGCTGAGGATGAAAAGTAGGCAGTAAATACTATGCTTGTATCTTGCCCGTGTCACCTGTCACACTGATTGGGCTGCTTACATAATGAATTTTTCATTGAATTTTATCTGCGGGCAACTTCATGAAATATTGCCGAATAATCAATTTGTTGTCGAGCCCCAGGAATAAAATGTAGCAATAAATTGCGTTTATTATTGAAATAGGAGCAGGTTCCGTCAGATGTTATATGGCTGTACAAGGGATATTAACGATAATCAATTTCATCTTCATTTGAA
Source organism: Haliotis rufescens (assembly GCF_023055435.1). Classification (NCBI taxonomy): domain Eukaryota; kingdom Metazoa; phylum Mollusca; class Gastropoda; order Lepetellida; family Haliotidae; genus Haliotis; species Haliotis rufescens. The sequence goes on from NW_025963902.1 coordinate 11,754,784, forward strand.
AGATACGTCTGGCTTTGATTAAGTGATTTTATGTCTGAACCAGGGCAATTGTGAATTATGTGCTGGATGGTTTGGTTTAATTGAATTTGTATCTTGCATATGGGGGAGGTCTCCAGACTGCTATATTAAGATGATTTTTACAATTACGTGATTGATTTTACTCATCTGTTTTATGTGAGTGAGGAGTCATTGTTTTACATTGAGTATGGCTAACTTGTTTATTTAGTACTTGTTATCTTGTCATAGCCTTAAAACTAAACTCACTCACTCACTTACTCACTCACCCAATCACTCACTCACCCAATCACTCACTCACCCAATCACTCTCACCCAATCACTCACTCACTCACTCACATGCCCACCCATGTGCACACCAAAGCATACGTTTCTTTTGTTTGTTTGTTCTTTAACGCCACTTGGCCATATTCCAGCTATATGACGGTGGTTTGTAAATAATCGAGTCTGGATCAAACAATCCAGTGATTGACACCATGAGTATTGATCCACACAATTGGGATACGATGACATACATCAACCAAGTCAGTGAGCCTAACCACCTTATCCTGTTTGTCGCCTCTTACAACAAGCATAGTCACCTTTTACTGCAAGAATGGGTTGCTGAAGACCTATTCTACCCGAAATCTTCAAGGGTCCAGTTAATAACGAGTTTTATCATGTAATGGTTAGGTTTTTCGGCAGGATAAAGCCAACGGATAAAAACGATATCCGTTGTGGTCATATGCGGATAGAGATGCAAATATCAAAGGTCAAGTAGGGACTACTTTCAGTTTTTATAAACAAACATGGCGTCACACTTGTCATTCGGCGATCGAGTCAGAATTAACCATCGTGAATCTGGATAAACTACAGGGATAATTGCTAAATCAGTGTCGAACTGAGACGTAACTAAGGCATTTCATAAGTTTTGGCAACTTAGGAGATATACATTTTGAAACAATTTTGCGAGGGCACTAGGCCTAGCCAAGCGGGATCTGTAGCCATATCTGTGCTTTTAGACCTCTGCGGCTTGAAACCTTTTCCACAAATAACAATAGTTTAGGCGAAATATGTATGAATTTTTACTTGTTTCGTTTTGGCGCTGTGTGTACATCTGACTGCACTTCTTTACGTTATGACAGAACAGGCCGACTGTCAACAACGTCTGAATGTGGCCGTGACGTCTTATAGACTAGGGTTAGAGTAGCTTCCCTTTGACAAAGGGCAGTTACTCTAGCCGACAGACCGATGGATTGCCGCGAAAGGCAGGTAAAAACAATGGTTGTTTTGCGTATATGTTGCTTCGCCAATGTATGAGAAACAGATTTCAGTTGGAACTATATTGGCTACTGTCACTGTCCGACTGACACATCACTTACCCTCTGATGTAATAAATATTAATGCGAGCATTCCAGGAAAACTCGCAATGTTTAGGTAATGTTTGTGAGTGAGGGGAAGCGATTTTCAAGCACGGAATTGAAGAATGACATTGTATGATAAAGAGGTTATCACGCGAGTGTGTTTGGGGATGGTTAATATCCCGCATTAGGAATAAACATTGTATTTAGCGAGCCTTGGCTCGCTAAATACAATGTTTATTCCTAATGCCGGATATTTACCATCCCCAAACACACTCGCATGATGACCTTTTTATATTGTCAACAGTTTTCAAACTTGGGTGCATCCTACTCGCACTTGATGGGGAAATAAAATCATTCTGACCCTATCTTAAAATCAGTACAACACACTCATTCAGTAATATTCAGTAATCTCCATTGTCTATTTATTTCATTTAATTCAGAGCCGCAACAGGTTCAAAGTCAATCCCTTATCATATTTGAACATTCAAACTTTTATGACCCTCACCTTAATGAACTTACATTATCTAAATCTTAAAAAACAACATTATCTTTGAACTATTTTTATGACCAGATAACACAAACTAATGTCATTATCTTTGAAGATAATTTGGGGAAACGCCTTATCTGAAATCATCCTCACAGTGTTGATTGTTTGTATCTCGCGCATTAATCACAAAGCTCGTCCTATATTCTGAGATATAATAACATCAGCTGAAAATTTCAAAAGGAAAAAAAATATTCTGCCCAGGAAACACAATATGCTTTCATCTCAACTCATTCTATTAAAAGTTTTGTTAAATCTAATTTGATGCAGATTAATTTCAGATCTTAATATATCTGCTGATTAATGATCTTAAATAATTCTGCCATTAATTCAAGCATACTGAACATATTCATACCAACATGATGACCTACATGGAATAACGGGTGACCCTCAGGGATAACCCAAAGGACAGACCTCACAGAGATCTCCAGACAGGGAGCCTCAGGGAGAACCCAAAAGACAGACCTCATGGAGATCTCCAGACAGGGAGCCTCAGGGATAACCCAAAGGACAGACCTCACGGAGATCTCCAAACAGTGAGCCTCAGGGAGAACCCAAAGGATAGACCTCACGGAGATCTCCAGACAGGGAGCCTCAGGGATAACCCAAAGGATAGACCTCACGGAGATCTACAAACAGTGAGCCTCAGGGAGAACCCAAAGGAAAGACCTCACAAAGATCTCCAAACAGTGAGCCTCAGGGATAACCCAAAGGATAGACCTCACAGAGATCTCCAGACAGGGAGCCTCAGGGATAACCCAAAGGATAGACCTCACAGATACCGTATATGACCGCGGATAAGCCGACCCCGTAGATAAGCCGAGGTGTTAATTTGACCATTGAAATACGAAAGAAAATGATATGACCCGCAGATAAGCCGAATCAGGAATTGAAAGACAAAAAACACTGCGAAGTCGGACTGAAAGACATGTGCCGGTACTCGCAGATATTCAAAAATATAAGATGAAAAACGTTATAATTATATTGAAAAAGTCATTATTATTTCTAATAAAGATTTAACAAACCAGTCATCCACTTTCATAATGTGGGAAGCTGTTTCTCGTTGTTTTTTTTAATCTCATAATGATCGTTATATGTTGACATCAACAACCAAGCGCCATATTGTGAGTTGGTGTATATAGAATTATGAACCCGTGAGAAAATATATCAGCTGGAGCGAAGACTCGCAGTTTGAATTCAGCATCGTCACCAATTGAATTAAATAAACTATCATACTATGAACACATTGAATGACCATCACTTACTCACAGGCTTTTCCAGTTTATAAAACTAATCTCTCGAAAACAAAGGAATTAAGCCCCTACTCCCAACACGATCGCTAAGCACCCACAACTTGAAAATGTTTGTGTAAACAACCTGACAATACCAATCGGCCCGTTATTATCAATGCTCATTTCCTTGTGTACCGTGTTGCTTTAAACAACAGGAAGCAATCACAGTGGTCACCGTTTGTGACGTCACAGGAAACAGCTGATCACATGTTTTTGCAAATGGCGAACGGAATAACTCGCCGATACAGTTGTTTATTTGCCTCTTTCAATAAAGGTAGACACTTGTTCACTATCAATTTATGAACTTTGCAAAACGTACGTAATAGCTATTGGCGATTTTATCTGGGGATTATATATTATAGCTGTGAATTACATATATTGTTACATGTAAAGATTGTGGAGTTTACGAAGAACGATAAACTTTGAACATTCAATTGAAAACTTATTATCGGAAGTAGTAACATGCATAACATTTTTTTAATAATGACAACATTGGTGTATAATAATAACTTTATTGATAATTTATAACAATAATGGCTCTAGTCGTGGCAACTTCCAAACTTTCGGGAAGTTGTAATCTATCGGACCGTCATTCAGGCGATGTTTCTGACAGATCACGCTCTGAAAAATACTATCATGAAAGTGTATCCCGTGGATAAGCCGACCCCTTTCTACAGAATCTTTTTTCTGGTCCTCAGTATCTCCAGACAGGGAGCCCAAGGGACTGAAGTTATAGATACGATGACATGCATCAACCAAGACAGTGAGTCCCGTTAATCGCCCCTTCTGGCTTGCATGGGTTGTTGGTGATCAATTCCATCAGTTCCATCACGGCGTGTCAGATTATTGTGGAAGGAAAGCCTGTAGTGATAGACATTTACCACTTTTGAGAAACCCACGAGCACAGGTATGGTGCTGACAAACCTAGAAACATAATCGGGCCAAACTGGAATTCAAATTCACGATCATAGGTTTCTGGTGTGCCCAAGGGAGACAAGGGAGATGTCTACCCGTTCCCCAACCTTACATTTGAAAATGATCTCGTCTATCTCCTTCAACTTCCTGACAACTTTCCCAGAATTCCACTAAAGCGAGCAAATGACAGACAGGTGATGTCAAAACCAATTTTTGCGATAGTTAAAATATATTGTTCCACTAGTCGCATTATCGCTGTAAGAAGTCAACTCAACTCAAGAAATCAATTAGACACCAACTACGGTCGCTAAAGTCACAAACAGTTGCTGTAAAACACCGCCCACTCCCTCATTTTAATCGTGAGATTGTGAGAGAAGCTTCTTCGATTTCCCCACCTTCATGCATGAGAACCATTAAGCTGCTGATGACCGTCCATCAGTATTTGAAAGCACACTTTAGTCTCAACTCCTGGGTAATTAGCCCCCTGCAAGCACCTGCCCCATTTTCACCTGCTCCTTTGGGATGAATCATTTATTTTAACTGATGCTAAGTCTTAATTATTCAAGTTTGAAGATCCACTGATGGTTCACTGGTCCTTGAAACTAACAATGACATAAGGATCTGATTGACAGATTTACATTTTTCTTCCTGACACAATAACGTGAACAAGGACGTAGTGTAATCCGATTGTTGCAGCTTACAGCATAAATCTCTCAAAAGCTAAAATGTGTTCACCCAAACACAGTCAGTATCAGGATGTTGCACATCTTCCCGAAGCAAGGGAGTTAACTGACTGTTAACGTCCAGTTTCCACCCTTCCCAAACTAGGCTCCAATTATGGAGTTCTGTTTTGGCTCGACTAACAAGTCTATGCATAGTCCAATCAAAATGGCATAACAAAATCAACATATGGTTCGTAAACACCACGGATTTCAAATCGCAAATTTTGTTCTTTGTGTCTGGGTGATCATCCATTGTGTCCGGGTGATCGTCCATTGTGTCCGGTTGATCATCCATTGTGTCCGGGTGATCATCCATTGTGTCACGGTGATCATCCATTGTGTCAGGGTGATCATACATTGTGTCACGGTGATCATCCATTGTGTCTGGGTGATCATCCATTGTGTCACGGTGATCATCCATTGTGTCAGGGTGATCATCCATTGTGTCAGGGTGATCATACATTGTATCCAGGTGATCATCCATTGTGTCCAGGTGATCATCCATTGTGTCCGGGTGATCATCCATTGTGTCCGGTGATCATCCATTGACTGTGGGTGATCATCCATTGTGTCAGGGTGATCACAGGGTGATCATCCATTGTGTCAGGGTGACAATAAGATGAACAACAATTCTAACAAGCAGCTAGCCATTTTCAAGACAGCCAAACTCTCAGTAAAAATTCCATTTTCAATTACCATACACACAATTCCCTCAAGCGAGTCTCGGTAATCCTAACAAAATCAATGGAGAAATTAATCAGTGTGGTCAAGATAAAAAAAGGTTTCTTGAAATAAGTTTACACTGTCGGTTATCATGTGTTGCCAGATCCACCTGCTGAATGCATGTTAATAGATGGAGTCAACTCCCCTCCCCAAACAGAATATCAAATGTGACTTACCTCCCCTGGTTTAGTTTTAGCCACCTGGCGTTCGAGCTGGAGCCTCTCTTTGGCCGCTTGTTTGATGATCGTGACAAGCTCCTCTTTCTCTTCATATACTTGTGCATTCTGAAATTATTGTGTTCAGTTGAGCACCTAATGTTTGGTTTGGGTTGTTTGTTGTTTAACGCCGCACTCAGCAATATTCCAGCTGTATGACGGCGGTCTGTAAATAATCGAGTCTGGACCAGCCAATCCAGTGATTACCATCATGCGCATCGATCAACACATATGGGATCGATGACATGCATCTGAGCCTGACCACCCGATCCTATTAGTTGCCTTTTAGGACAAGCATAGTCGCCTTTTATGGCAAGCACAGCTTGTTGAAGACCTATTCTACCCCGGATCTTCACGGGTCGCTGTATGGGTATGATGACACACAATCATCCAAGACACTCAAGTCTGACCTCCCGATCCTTGAAGTTGCCTCTAACTGTGGACCTAGCCTATAACAGAATCCCCACAAAGGTCCTGGTGTTTTTAGATATATGTCATGTATTGCCATGGTGATTATTGCCATAGTAATAGTACCAGCTAGCACGCGGTATGATGTCAGGACGGACCACATGTACTGGTGCCGTGATAAGAATATATCCATGATCGTATCCCCAAGCCTTCTTGGTTTATAGATACACAGATAGATCCCAATATGATTTGTTTGTTTGTTTGTTTGTTCTTTAACACCACACTCAGCAATATTGAGCCATATGACGGCGGTCTGTAAATAATTGAGTCTGGACCAGACAGTCCAGTGATTGATATCATGAGCATCGATCCACACAATTGGGTTTGATGACATGCATCAACCAAGTCAGCAAGCCTGACCACCCGATACCGTTATTTGCCTCTTACAACAAGCATAGTCGCCTTTTAGGACAAGCATGGGTTGCTGAAGACCTGTTCTACCCCGGATTTTCATGGGTCGTTCCCAATATGAGAAAAACAAGAAATACATTACAATATACAAACCATTAAGAATGGCTTAAATTAGTCAAATAAAGTATGAAAGAACCTAAAGATAATGGTCTAGTGGATAGAGCGTCTGCCCAGAGAGTCAGATATGTCGGTGGTTCGATGCCCTGGCCGTTTCATACCAAAAGAAGTCAAAACACGGATCTTGTTATCCTGCTTGGCACTTGGCTTTAAGGACTGGTCGGCTCAGAGTCAGTATACTGTGTCTGAATGGGGTATTCACATTAAACTGTGGCATGGTATCTCAGTGGCATAGCGCTGTATTTAAGACCGGCGTTAGTCCAGACAAGAACAAGCAGACAACCCCCAGTCAACCCCACCCCTCACACACATGCACTCAAGTGCATAATAAGTGCAATAATCTTGAACGCGACGTCTAACCCCATTTCACCTCACCGTCCCAGAGCCGATATACTAAATGCATAGTTTTCCTCATCGAGACTTTAACAAGCTTATTGTAACCTCAACCACAGACAAACAAAATCAATTCTCTTCTCATTCAAAGATTCCCATGAAACTGGAGAGATAAGAGAGTTATTTTCTCATCAAATGCTACACTAATTCAATCAAACAGCTTACATCAAAGGTAATTCATGATTCATGGAAATTTCTGGCAATTCATGGAGCACTGAGTGCGATTTATATAATATTTATCGGATCACAGACTGAATATGCTTGTTTAGTTTCCAATGGCTGTATAACCAACTGAATGAGACAATAAAACACCAGCTGGAAACAGCATTGAGTTTTTGAAACAGGTTTACCACTGTATTCTATCATTAATCTATAAATTGAGTGAGTGAGTGAGTGAGTTGGGTTTTACGCCGCTTTTAACAATATTCCAGTTATATCGTGGCGTGTCAGCTTAATGTGGGAGGAAAGCCCAAAGTGATGCAGGTCTCAGACGTTTACTACTTCGGTGAAACCCACGAGCACGGGTATGGTGCTGACAAACCTAGAAACATAATCGGGGCGAACCAGGATTCGAACCCACAATCATAGGTTTCTGGCGTGTCCAAGGGAGGCAACTTTGCACAGCAAATCGCAGCACCTTAGACGACTCGGCCACCCGTGCCCCCTATCTATAATTCGAAAGCCACCTTATTGGAACAAGAGAAAGCACATACCGTTTGTCTTTTTTACAAAATATTATCATGAAATAGAGTCAAACTACCGTATTCGACGTAATAGGCGCCCCCTCTAATAAGCGCCAACGGCGATATTTGCTAATATATTGGCGAATGAACAAACCCAATTAGCACCCCTTCCGATTGATCAATGTACACAAGACTTATAATACGCACTCGTGTGTTATATGCACCCTTAATTATGGGCAAATAAATTCTGGAAAAATATATGGTGTATATAAACATTTCAGGCTGTCAGCATAAACCACGAAATTTATCTTTTAACTCAAAATAATATTCTAATAAGAGCCCCCTAATTCTAATTTTGAGAGCGCCCTGGGTGCTTATTACGTCGAATACGGTAATTTGATTTAGTACCATACTTTCTATTGTTAAATCTTTTAACATTTTCTCAAAAGACTTTCGGATGCCATACTTATATTCTTCTCATCTTCAACAACAAAGAGGAATTAATCATATACTTAACTACAGAACACTGCACCAATTACAGTGATTAAATTCACTATCAATCAAAAGATACATTTTTTTTTAACTTATGACAGAGTTACCTCCTCTTGCAATATGGCCAAAATGACACTATTGTTTTCAGGCTAAGATCTGGTAACAAGTACATAAAACATAGAGTATTTTCTTCTTCCTGTAAAAAAATTTAATCTGGTCTCATGAGCCAATAACTTTTACATCTTCTACTGGATGCAGTACACATGAAAGTATTATTGTTAATTCCTGATGCGAGAATTCAGGGATTTTGTTTGACCGACGATTTCTTTGTCGTACACAGACGACCACATTGCAATCCATTCCAGATTGATCAATATTTAGCCTACAAAACTTTTTTTCAATATATATATTTGGTAACCTGATCTTTACCTATAAAGGAGTGAGTGAGTGAGTGAGTTTTGGCTTTAAGCCGCTTTTAGCAATATTCCAGCAATATCACGGCTGGGGACACCAGAAAAGGTCTTCACACATTGTACCCATGTCGGGATTCAAACCTGGGTCTTTGGCGTGACGAGCGAACGCTTTAACCACTAGGCTACCCGACCGCCCCTTTACTTATAAAGTAAGATATACCACACGTGCATGGCCCCCTGGGGACTCAGGGTTAGATAGTGTCCCCTGCAACGTTTGCTCATCATACAAAGATTTTTGTTTTGCTTGTTTGTTGTTTAACGCAGCACACACCAATATTCCAGTCTTGAATAGGGGCGGTCTGGTAGCCTAGTGGTTAAAGCGTTCGCTCGTCACGCTGAAGACCCGGGTTCGATTCCCGACATGGGTACAATGTGTGAAGCCCATTTCAGGTGTCCCCCGCTGTGATGTTGCTGGAATATTGCTTAAAGCGGCGTAAAACCATACTCACTCACTCTCTCACTCAGTCTTGAATAATAGAGTCTTGACCAGACAATCCAGTGATTGAGCATCAACCCACACAATTGGGATAGGATGACATGCATCCACCAAGTCAGCAAGCCTGACCACCTGATCCCGTAAGTTGCCTCTTACGACAAGCATAGTCGCCTATTACAGCAAGCATGGGATGCTGAAGACCTATTCTACCCTGGATCTTCGCGGGATACGATGACATGCATCAACCAAGTCAGCAAGCCTGACCACCCGATCCCGTTAATCACCTCATACGACAAGCAATGTCACCTTTTGTGGCAAGCATTGGTTGCTGTTGACCTAATACACCCCGGGTCTTCATACAAGGAACCCAAATGAATAAAGTGGTCGGGTCAGCGAGTTGGTTGATTGCCACCAAATCCAGATAGCGTACCATATTGCTCATACTATTAAACACTACTTCGTCTGGTCCGGACAGACTGCCATAATATTGCTGGAATGCTGGAGTGCTGTGTAAAACCATCAATCATGCAGCTTGTCCTTGATCTTTTCTATAGTCACAACATGGCTGTTTCCTCTGCATATCAGAAAGAACATCTATGTAATGTGATAGCTGGAGACCACATCCTTCAGTATACCCCTACCCAAACTAATCGAAGGCTATGCATATCTGAAACTCTTACTCAGGCCTGCGATTTAGCATTGTCGATTGCCTATTGATTTCCCTGATCGGCCAATGTCTTGTGAAATCAGCGTAGTTACACAGAAATGCACTCTGTGGCCAACTAGGTGTATCATTATTGTTTATAGCTATTCATACTACTACTCCTATTCACACCACTATTCGGGCCATTTGGTAGCCTTGTGGTTAAAGCATTCACTTGTCATGCTGAAGGTCCGGGTTTGATTCCCAACATGGAAGAGTGTGTGCACTGCCATGATATTGCTGGAATATTTCTAAAAGGGACATAAAACCCTACTCAATCACACTACTATTCATATTACTATTAACACTATTTGTATTACAATTCACACTACTATTTGCATTACTATTCATATTACTGTTCCCATTACCAGTCACAATACCATTTGCATTACTATTTGTATGACTATTCACACTACCATTTGCATTACTATTCACACTATTTGTATTACTATTCACACTACTATTTGCATTACTATTCACACTATTTGTATTACTATTCACACTACCATTTGCATTACTATTCACATTTCTATTTGTATTTTTACTATTCACACTACTATTTGTATTACTATTCACATTACTATTTGTATTACTATTCACACACTACCATTTGCATTACTATTCACATTTCTATTTGCATTTTTACCATTTGCATTACTATTTGTATTACTATTCACACTACTATTTGTATTACTATTCACACTACCATTTGCATTACTATTTGTATTACTATTCACACTACCATTTGCATTACTATTCACACTATTTGTATTACTATTCACACTACTATTTGCATTACTATTCACATTACCATTTGCATTACTATTCACATTTCTATTTGTATTTTTACTATTCACACTACTACTTGTATTACTATTCACACTACTATTTGCATTACTATTCACATTTCTATTTGTATTTTTACTATTCACACTACTATTTGTATTACTATTCACACTACTATTTGCATTACTATTCATACTAGTATTCACATTTTTATTCATATTACTATTGACACTACTATAAGCATTACTTTTCGCACTACGATTCACATCACTTTTCACATAATTATGGCATTAAACCATCAAGAGGATAAGCTCGTGAGAGAGTGACGTTTGCCTCGATTTCCGTAGCACCAGCAATACTGTAGCAATTTGCAGCAAGATCATTTAAAATTTTACTGCAAGGCCAGTACAATACAGCTTTTAGTTTTGCAGACAACTGTGTACAAGCCTCCCTAACTGAAAAGTATGAACTTGAAATGTTTGTGTTTTGTAATAATCTTTTTGAAACCTTTGTTTCAAGAGAAATTAACCTTGAAATTACCCTGACAACATTCCATATTCTTTTACAATTTTAATACATTTTTTTGGACAAATCAAGTGTCTATAAGTATAACACAGTTCAGATACATATGATATGAAAACACTAATGTACAAATGCAAATTCCATGCGTTCTCAATATCAAGGTATTCCGAACAGTGAGTACTGTATTTGCTGCATTAAATGCCCTGCTCCAATCATCTTCCCGAGGCAAGAGAGTTAACTGACTATAAAAGTTCAGTTTCCACCCTTGCCGAACTAGGCTGGTATTATGGAGTTAGATTTTGGCTGGACTAACGAGTCTATGCATAGTCCAATCAAAATTGCGCACCGAAATCGAAATCCGGTTCGTAAAGTGTCATGCAGATTTCGGTCGACTGCAGGATTTGCAAAGCATGTGCACCGCTAACTCGTTGTCAACAGATATTTTCTAAATCTTTTCCTGTTTTTAATCAAGGCGATTTGATCACGTGATTTGATGCACTTCGCGATGTAAGACTCGTTTTATCACAATATAGATCTTGATTATCGATTCAGATCGTCTTGACTGGGCGCCACCGTTTTGTTTGAAGCAAATGCAAGTGATAGGAGAGGTTGAATGTGATTGGTCAATAGGAGAGGCATAGAAAGGATATAACTTGTAATAGCCACTGGTGGCGCTACGATCAAGCCCAGGAATTCCAGCCTAGTTTGGCAAGGGTGGAAACTTGACTTTTAAAGTCAGTTAACTCTCTTGCCTCGGGAAGATGTGCTCCAATAAGCACCCCCTGAAAACTTCTAGATCAATCTGTAAGTGATCTTTAAAAGCACCCCTACTAAGAAATATCCATCACAGTCCAAATTTCCTTGTGTATAATGCAGATGCTTTACAGAAAACAGAAGTGCCAAAGGGGTATATTATTGCTAAAAAAATATTATCAAAAAAATCCATCAACGTTTGAACTAAATTTATTCACTACTACTCAATCTCTGACAACAAATTTAACTAAAAATAATAGGTTATAATAGGTGCCTCCACTTAAGCCAATTTTCTAAGTGTGCTTATTCCTGCGAAAACGGTATGTTGTATATGTTGTTAAACAGTGTGGAGGATCTTGTCCTTTTAATAGGAAATACTGTTTTTAATGACTAGATTCAAAACAGAAACATTTCACGACAATTTGTAAGCCGAGCTAATGTAGAATAGTTCTGATGTCTGATGAGGTTATTTTGGTCTTGCCAACTACCGTATTCGACATAATAAGTGCCCAGGGCGCTCTCAAAATTAGAAATAGGGGGCTCTTACTAGAATATAATTTTGGTGAGAAAAAGGAAGAGTTGAAAGATCGTAAATTTTCTTGGTTTATGCTGACAGCCTGAAATGATACAAAAGAAAAGTCGGTGCATATTATACACGACAGATATATTTTCCAGAATTTAATTGCCTATAATTAAGGTCGCATGTAACACACAAGTGCGTATTTTACACGAATAAACAAGTCTTGTGTACATTGATCGATTGGAAGTGGTGATAATTGGTATTGTTCACGAGCCAATATGTTAGCAAATATTAATGGGCGCTTATTACGTCAAATACGGTATTCCTCCAAAGGTCTTCTACATGTCCTAGAGTTGGCTTAATGGCAGTAGAAGAAAATACATTGCTTGAATTGATTTCTCAAGAGCTGTTTTAGTTGCGGTATCTACTTACTGTGGCCTTGAAGGCCAACATCACATGCAACACCATCAAAAGATGCTGTAATTTTATAGACAAATGAAATGTATGTAACAGCCAAAAACAGATGAGCGTTTCATCATTTGTTTTGCTTTCAATCTGGACAACCTATCAATAATCATATGGCTTTTACAGCTAAAGTAATCTACAAAATCAGTGCCTACCCACTTTTATGATTACAACCACAACCATTAGGTTAGTCTGTCTCACAGCCCCTGAATCAAACTATTTTTACTTCCACCCAGCCCTTACTGTAATGCTGTAACCCAAAATGAAGCAAGTCTAGGTTTTCCACAGGTTCTGAATCTCACATCTCACAGGGGATCCCTTTAAAGGAAGTTTTTGTTTCTATAGAAACATTTTTTTTAAGAGGCTAAGCACCAGTCCACCACGAGGCCATCCATATTGTTTGTGTTTGTTTGTTTGTTGTTAAACACCACACTCAGAAATATTCCAGCTATATGACGGCGGTCTGTAAATAATCGAGTCGGGACGAGACAAGCCAGTGATTGATATCATGAGCATCGATCCACGCAATTGGGATACGATGACATACATCAACCAAGTCAGAGAGCCTGACCACCCAATCCCTTTAGTCGCCTCTTACGACAAGCATGGGTTGTTGCAGACCCATATTGTTTATGTGATTCTCATCTCAATGGTCAGAGAGTCGTCTGCAGGATTTGCAGAGCATGGGTACCGTCAACTGTGCATTGACAGATATTTTCCAAATCTTTTCATGTTTTTAATCAAGGTGCTTAAATGAGGTAAGACCCTATTTATTACAAGATAGATCTTGATTATCAATCAGATCGTTTTGACTGGGGAAGGCCATCTTGTTTGAGTGAGTGAGTGAGTATGGTTTTACGCCGCTTTTAGCAATATTCCAGCAATATCACGGCAGGGGACACCAGAAATGGGCTTCACACATTGTACCCATGTCGGGAATTGAACCCGGGTCTTCGGCGAGACGAGCGAACGCTTTAACCACTAGGCTACCCCGACCGCCCCCCATCTTGTTTGAAGTCAATGCAAGTGATATGAGAGGTGGAATCTGATTGGTCAATATGTTGAACACGTAATAGCCTGGCGGCGCATCGATCGAGCCCATAAATTCCAGCCTAATTCGGCAAGGGTGGAAACTGGACTTTTATAGTCAGGTAACTCCCCTGCCTCGGGAATTGAGTGAGTGAGTGAGTGAGTTTTGGTTTTAAGCCGCTTTTAGCAATGTTCCAGCAATATCACGGCAGGGGACACCAGAAATGAGCTTCACACATTCCCTTGCCACAGAAAGATGGTGAGATTAAATAACGTTGCTTCCAATTTTTGTCATGAAACAGGATTGATTTCCCATAGCGGGATGATATATACTACTCAAAAGAAGATAGAGAACACCTACAGTTGGAAGGCTGTGTGTACAACTCCCCCTACCTCAGGTATAAGATAATCTCCGTTGCTGAGCTGATCGGCAAGCTCCTGACACTTTTTGCGTAGATCCTCGATCTCCCGATCTTTCGTCAACATGCTCTTGGTGTGTTCTGCAAGGTCTTTTGCTCTTTGTCGAGCAAAAAGTCGTTTGAGTTGGTCCGAATCGGGCAGACCTTCTTCCTTTGTTTTCTGTAATAAAACACAAACAGTTCTTCATATAATGGGAGAGTCACTAGATTTAGTCATAGACATCACATAAATGTGGCACAAAATGATGCAGGTCAGAAACATCGACCACATTTGAATAGGACAAGGTGACTCCAGAAAGTGGTCACATCTCAACAATTTTTGCTGAACAAATGTTTTTAAAGGATCATGAATATTTTGGGGGATAATTGTTACTGTAGTGAAGACTGAGCACACAAAAAAAAATATAATAAATATATATATAATAAAAATATCCCCAAAATTGTTCATCCTCCATAACTTTTTTGTTCAGCATACAATAACCAAGTATGATTACACAGTTATCTCCCTTAAATCCCAAACTGGGGTGAGTTGGGTTTTACACAACTGATGGTGATATACACTAACATCTAGTCTCTGAAATGAACATATTTTACAGGTAAACAGTTGTAACATTTTTGTTTTGAAATATAATATAAAGGAGGCCAGAGACTCTTCATTTGACAGTGCAGTCATCTAGACTTGCCAAATATCATAGGCTTGCATGGGCTGTATTGGAGATATTTGTTTCAGGGTCTGTATGACAGTTGAATAGCGATATTCCAACCATATGAAGGTGGAGGCCGTTAGAAATGGGCTTCACACTTTGTACCCACATGGGGCATCAAATCAGGACCTTGAGCACGAACCGCGAACTTTAACCACCACGCCACCCCTCCCCTTACTCCCTAGCAAGTCTATGCATAGTCCAATCAAAACTTGCATAACGAAATCGACATCTGGTTCATAAACTGCCATGCAGATTTCTGTCGATTGCAGGTTTTGCAAAGCAAGTACTGCCAACTCGGCGATATTTTTCAATTTTTTTCATGTTTTTAATCAAGGTGCTCACGTGATTTGATGCACTTCGCGAAGTAAGACCCGTTTTATCACAACGTACATTTTCACTATCAATTAGTTCATTTTGACTGGGCGCCATTTTGTTTGAAGCTTATGCAAGTGATATGAGAGGTGGATGGAATCTGATTGGTCAATAGGAGGGACAGAGAAGGAACAAAACTTGTAACAACCACAGGGGGGGCTACGATCGACCCCAGTATTCCAGCCTAGCTCGGCAAAGGTGGAAACTGGACTTTTACAGTCAGTTAACTCCCTTGCCTCGGGAAGACGCCAGTTGTTGATAGTCAGACAACAATGTGATGCTGAGGGCCTATTCTGTCCCAGAATCTCCACATCAGACATTATCTCACCTATTGCAATGTCTAAAATGTTATACAGCACAAATCACACAAATACTGTCAGGTCTCAACAGGAAATTGTCCTCCAAGTTGTCTCCCCTTTATCTGCCCTTCACCTTACACCTAATACCCATTTTAGCTATTGTCTTTTAGGTGGGTGAGTTGGGTTTAACGCTGCTTTTAACAGTATTCCAGTTATATCACGGTGTGTCAGCTTAATGTGGGAGGAAAGCCCAAAGTGATGCGGGTCTCAGATGTTTACCACTTCGGTGAAACCCACGATCACGGGTATGGTCCTGACAAACCTAGAAACATAATTGGGGCGAACCAGGATTCGAACCCAAAATCATGGGTTTCTGGCGTGTCCAAGGGATGTGACATTGCACAGTGAATCGCAGCGCATTTGACAACTGGGCCACCCGTGCCCCCGAATTAGAATCTAAAATAGTGATTATAGTCACACAGCGAATCGCCCCCCTGTCTTTTAGGACTTGACTTCGAGGAACAACATAATAATTATCAAAAATAATTTCAGATAATTTGTGCCAATACAGATTCGAAAGCACCATAGATACAGATAAAAAAGATACATAAAAGACAAGGACATTTTAAAGGTGGATCAGATGCCCAGTACATTTTTATGGCTTTGTTGACCTTTCAGTGAGTCGATCGTCTTCTTTATGGCTGGAAAATGTAGGCGCAGAAAATGAATAAGATGGAAATAAGTCTCTCAAATACAAATTAAAACTATTATTATTCTAACCTTTGTATTTTCTTGCTGTAAATGTTTCGCCTTCTCCTCCAGCCTCCGTGCAATGGCTGCCAGCTCAGCATTGCGTTTCTTGAGGGCCTTGATCTTTTCTTCCAGTGGTTTGTGGTCATCTTTCTGTTTTCTCTGAAACAGATCAGGAAGTTTACTCAATAAAAAAGTGTCATGTATTCACGTCAGGAATAGTTTCTATGGTAAAGCAATTAGTTTGGGATTTGTTGGATCACAGATATTTTACATCAATGTCAGAAGTTGGGATAAGGGAATAAGGTCTTTTTTTCAAGAGTTGACATCAGTTTATTCTTTTCTCAAAATGGATCACGGAATGTTTTTACAAATATTACCTGTAGGATGAAAAAAAGTCTTATAGATAATTTTACTAAAACAAGTTTTTTCCAAATAATTTTGGTCAAATTTTTTGATGAAAAATGCATTTGTGCAGTTTTGTCTAAAAATATTGAAACAAATTTTAGACGAAACTGCACAAATGAAATTTTTCGAACTTTTTTATGTTATGTTAGTTTCTATGGAAAATGAAAAAAAAGTGAAATTTTGAAAAATTTCAAAATAGCAAAAGGCACCAGATGAGCTGATCAGCAGTGCATATGAAAAACATTGAACAGTTTTCAAGTTAGGGCTCAGAATAGGACCCGAGCCAAAAAAATATGTCTCCCCTACCTTTGGGGGTGGGAGAAATAAAAAAGTTACATGGAGGGGAGGAAATAAAGGAGTTAATGAAAAAAATAGTGATAAGGGAAGCCTCAGTCATGAAAAATAAAATTGACCTTTGGTGAAGGTCATAACAAAAATGAGTGAGCCAGTGAGTACTTTGACGTTGCTTCTTGCGATATTCCAGCAATATCACAGCAATATTCCAGCAATATTCCAGCAATATCACAGCTATATTCCAGCAATATCACAGCAATATCCAGCAATATTTCAGCAATATCACAGCAATATTCCAGCAATATCACAGCTATATTCCAGCAATATTTCAGCAATATCACAGCAATATTCCAGCAATGTTCCAGCTATATTCCAGCAATATTTCAGCAATTTCACAGCAATATTCCAGCAATATTCCAGCAATATTCCAGCTATATTCCAGCAATATTTCAGCAATATTCCAGCAATATCACAGCAATATCACAGCTATATTCCAGCAATATTTCAGCAATATCACAGCAATATCACAGCTATATTCCAGCAATATTTCAGCAATTTCACAGCAATATTCCAGCAATATTCCAGCTATATTCCAGCAATATTTCAGCAATATCACAGCAATATTCCAGCAATATCACAGCAATATTCCAGCAATATCACAGCAATATTCCAGCAATATCACAGCAATATTTCAGCAATATCACAGCAATATTCCAGCAATATCACAGCAATATTCCAGCAATATTTCAGCAATATTACAGCAATATTCCAGCAATATCACAGCTATATTCCAGCAATATCACAGCAATATTCCAGCAATATTCCAGCAATATCACAGCAATATTCCAGCAATATCACAGCAATATCACAGCTATATTCCAGCAATATTTCAGCAATATCACAGCAATATTCCAGCAATATTTCAGCTATATTCCAGCTATATTCCAGCAATATCACAGCAATATTCCAGCAATATCACAGCAATATTCCAGCAATATCACAGCAATATCACAGCTATATTCCAGCAATATTTCAGCAATATCACAGCAATATCACAGCAATATTCCAGCAATATCACAGCAATATTCCAGCAATATCACAGCAATATTCAAGCAATATCACAGCAATATTTCAGCAATATTCTAGCAATATTCCAGCAATATTCCAGCAATATCACAGCAATATTCCAGCAATACCACAGCAATACTCCAGCAATAATCCAGCAATATCACAGCACAAGGACTGGGCTTCACACTTTGTACCTAGACCATGCTTGTCGTAAAAGGTGACTAACAGGATCGGGTGGTCAGACTCGCTGACTTGGTTGATGCATGTCATCGATCCCAATTGCGTGAATCGATGTTCATGATATTAATCACTGGATCGCTGGTCCAGACTGGATTATTTACAGACCGCCGTCATGGCTGGAATATTGCTGAGTGCGGCGTAAAACAACAAACCAAAACCAAAACTTTGTACCTAACTGGGTAATTGTCCTCTGGCCTTCAGTATGTTGAATGAATGCTTTAACCATTACAGTATTTTGATCACAAATGAAAAGTCATTTGTGTTTGTCAAGGGGTCATGACCCGGAACCATTGGTCATCTGAAGCACCGATTATGATTGTGATGCTTCTGAAGCAGGGTTCATGTCAAGGAATATTGAAGTCACTGTGGCTGTCAGAGGCCAATTACTTCAACATTCAATGCATGCGTTCCATGTAGGGTATTGTATCCTATGGCAGACTGGTCCCAGGGAAAAATCATCCCACAATATATTATTGTTACATTATTAAGAAACCAGTTTTGTAGGTCTTGTCCAGTATTCTGAAAACTGATTGCCTCGATATCAATAAATATGCAGTGATTTTACAGCCTCATCTTCAGTCAGTTTGTGATTAGATCATACAGAGTTATTTCCCTTGCTTCACCTAAACGCAGATCTTACTGAAAATGGAAGCCTATATAAAATTCTCCTCAACCTACGAGAACGTTCTTCAAAATGTCTCAAACTTATTTTCTCTAAAAATGACTATTTCATAAGTTTTCATATTTTCAAATATGATATAATGTACAATCTCAATATCCAGAGAAAATCACATCCATGGCAAAGTGGATAGAGCATCTACCCGGAGAGTGGTTGGTTGGTTTGTTGTTTAATGCCGCACTCAGCCATATTCCAGCTATATGACGGCAGTCTGTAAATAATAGAGTCTGAACCAGACAATCCAGTGATTGACATCATGAGCATCGATCCACGTAATTGAGATTGATGACATGCATCAACCAAGTCAGCGAGTCTGACCACCCGATCCCGTTAGTCGCCTTTTACGACAAGCATAGTCACCTTTTACGGCAAGCACGGGTTGCTGAAGGCCTATTCTACCCCGGAATCTTCATCATGGGAGTGGAAGGTAGGGGTTCGATCCCCAGTCATGACATACCAAAAGATATCAAAAGATGGTACTTGTTACCCTGCATTGCGCTCAGCATTAAGGGGCTAAAGCAAGGGCTGGTCGGCTCGAACTCAGGCCTTCAGCATAACGAGTGAACGCTTTAACCACTAGGCTACCCCACTGCTCCCTTAAATCCAAGGAGACACCAAACACAAGATACGCTAAGATTCAATATTTGAGATAATCGGATCCCCAAACAAAAACATAAAGTTCATTTACCTCAAAGTCGTACAAATTAACATCAATTTCAACCTTGACATCAACCATGAATACAATGATTTCTTGTAAAGCTTTTCAAAATTGAATTAAACTGATTTAAATTTGTTCCAGACCAATGATGGAAACAAAACAAACAAACCAAATTTCCAAAACAATAATTTAGAAATAATCAACCAAACATACATATTCTAAACCTAAAAGCCTAGACCAGTCAGGCAGTTAAATCTGACACAGTCCTTTGAAAGCATAACAATAGAAGAATGCTCATGGACAATAGAACATGGCCTTCTATTGAAAGGTGAAGCTATGCACTTCAGTCCCTTGATAGGTGTTTGTTCCCAAGCAAGCCAGCCACCACTAAGCCTTTCACCATGGTGCAGCAGAGAGAGGGTATTTTACACACACCAAAACACATGGATGAATTCGATGAAATAACCCAATTTTGTATAATCCTTCTAAAAGGGCAAGACTAGGTAAAACTTCTGCCCATCCCTGCTGGTAGAATAATTAAATAATCTATTAATTAGGGGGAAGGTGTCATAACCCAGTCAAAATTTGAAGCAGAGGTTACGGGTGTAAATCTTTCCCAAGATTAATCCTCACAGTTTTGAAATTAAAGTTTTAAAGAATACATAAACCTAAAGAATTTCAAAATTTCAAAACAAACACAGCATTTCTAAGTTCTTAACTTTTTACTTTACAATTTTGAGTAAGTTAACATTTTGCATTGTTTTGAAAATACATTTTTTGTTATATCTTTATATCAATGTTTTTGCAAAAATCTTTTGACTTTTGAAAACAGTAAGGATAGGTTCCTCTGTAAAACAAGCAAATATACTACTCAAGATAAGGTCAAGAACACTGATCCCTTCATACCACTAGTTACTGTATTCGACGTAATAAGCGCTCACGGCGATATTTGCTAATATTTTGGCTAGTGAACAAACCGTTTCAATTACCACCCCTTCCGATTGATCAATGTACACTTATTTATTAGTGTATAATACGCACTCGTGTGTTATATGCACCTATAATTATGGGTAATTAAAGTCTACAAAATATATCTGTCATGTATAATATGCACTGACTTTTCTTTTGTATCATTTCAGGCTGTCAGCATTAACCACGAAATTTACAATCTTTCAACTCTGTTTTTCTCTCACCAAAATTATATTCTAATAAGAGCCGCCTACTTCTAATTTTGAGAGCGCCCTGGGCGCTTATTACGTCAAATACAGTAATCTGTATTGCCATTACAGAGTAACTATAGTTTGAAAGAACAGAGTGTTCTTTAACTTCTGTTGAGTAGCATATACTGGTCTGACATAATAATCACTTAATTGATTAAGATTAAAGTGTTATGATAACTTTAGTTGTAAAACATTTTCAGTAAAGTAACTTCATAACTCAATGTAAGAATGTTAACATGTAGCAGATAAAACACATTTTTCTCTGTTATGGATTTGTTGCAAAAAGCAAATAATAAAAAATATATCTTGCATTTTACAATACTCTATGGATAACTGTTCTGAAACTCTCCACATCCGTAGTGCTGACAATCCATACAATGTGTTTGTTATCTCAGCTCCCTGGGAAGTATACTGACCAGTGTCTCGTTCTCTGTGCGGAGAAGAGTGATCCGTCTCTCCAACCTCTGTATCTGGCCTTGTAACTCAGTTACTTTCTTCTGTAATGACTTCTCCTTCTCTCGCTCTTCCCGCTTTGTCTGAAATCAGAATTGTCAGAATCTTTATGTCAGTGGATAGATGACAGAAAAGGCAAAACATCAAATCAAAGATTAAGAAAAGTTGAAGAACTTGATCAATTCCCAGCTGTTTTAAATATCTGAAAAAAACCCAGAGAGATAGTGTTCATCATATTCCAATGTATGCCACAACAATCATAATTATTTTTTTAATGAATGTATCAATACAAATTCACATATTTTCATCATAATTATCATCATTATTCATCATCAGCAACATCATTTGCAACAGTTTTCCCTTTCAACTGTCCCCCTGCAAAAATGTTAAACAAATTGCTTGTGTTAATTTCAGAATATTTTACAAATTTCCAAACAAACCAATCGTAATAACTGACAACTCACCCCAATTTGAATGTTTTCATAAAAGCTTCATAAGGGATTGCAAAAACAACAAACCTCATTGCTAGTTCTGTTTATGTGGCCAGACCACTTTTTTTTTTTTCAAAGTTTCACTTGGTCAAGAGGCATAAAAATATCATGGTTGATTTACAAAAAAAAAAGGTTCATAAAACAAAAATTCACCAAAAAGTATGTTTAAACTATGTATATCTTATTAATCATTAATCATTATTATTCCCATATGCAATATTTAACACACAATCCCAATAAACCCAGAAAAGCAATTAAAACAAATACAGCAAACTACGGTTACGAACACACTTAAAACAAACTGACCGATATAATGAACTTATTTTTTCGTCCTGGCCATGTGTTGCATACATGCTCTATATATGCTTATAACGAACTACGGTTATTACGAACTAAAATTAATGGTCCCTTGGAGTTCGTTATAACCGTGGTTTACTGTATAAACTTTATAAACTCAATATATACTAACACAGAATCTCCATAAACCCAGCAAAGCAATTAAAACAAATATAAACTTTACAAAGTCAATATATACTAAGAAAACATACAACTTTATGAATATCAACTTCTTGTGTATTGCATTCAATGATGTTTCGATGTAGATTCTTACACCGTTATCCATCTAGTTGGGAAGACTGTGTGTTGCACTCCTCACCAGAATAACTATGGTCATATATTGAAACACACTGAAAATGCATAAACTTTTAACTCTAAAAGTATGACAAGAATCAAAGTGTACACACGCCTCACATTCATTGACGAAAGTCAATACAAACTATTCATATCAAACATTGTGACATGCATGCTCCAATATGACAACAGATTTCTGTCATGGATATTGTTCACACCGTGTTACAAAATGTAAACAAATAACAATCAATTTCATCCACCACTGCACAAATCAACTCAATACGATTTTATTCATCTTCTGATCACTGAACCACAAAAGATTTTTTTTTTCACTCGAAATTCAAAATGTAAGGGAAACTGCTATTGCTGTCAATATACCTAAACATTCATTTATACCAACAGTAACTCATGTGATCTCAGTAAAATTTATAACTTTGGTCTAATAGCGTAACTGTCGTCATTGACATCAAAGCTTTGAAAAGCAGCACCTGTTGAAGGTATTGAGGTTGGCGACGCCCACCAATGAATGTTTCATAAGTAGGTTGGGACTGGCTGAATGGCGAAGATCAATACCTTGACATAAAAATTTATTTAAGTTAAGCCTCCATTGTACAGCCCAGGCAATAGCTTATGACACAGAACATCAAGATACATGTTCGAATTTCTCGTCACGACTGACTGGTTGTTATCGCGGGGTCCTCATCATCACATCTTTCTTGTCTTGTTATTATGGGGTGTTAAGATATGATTTAACCCCTATTGATCTTTGAGACTGGTTATTTTCAGATTCAGGGTTAGCCTAGTGGATAAAGTGTTCGCTTGTCACGGCAAAGACTCGGGTTCGATTCCTTACTTTGGTATAAAGTGTGAAGCTCATTTCTGGTGTCCCCTGCCGTGGCGTAAAGTGGCGTAAAAATATACTCACTCACTCACTATTCAGATTCAGTGAGTGAGTGAGTGAGTGAGTGAGTGAGTGAGTGAGTGAGTGAGTGAGTGAGTGAGTGAGTGAGTGAGTGAGTGAGTGAGTGAGTGAGTGAGTGAGTGAGGATGGTGTTGCACTTTGCACTTCAGCATTATTCAAGCAATGTCAGACTGGAAGACACCATAAATGGGCTTCACGCATTGTACCCATGTTGGAAATCAAACCCTGGAATTAGCATGATCAGCAAATGCTTAACCACTTGACTAAACCACCACCCCTTAATCACCTATACTATCTTTTGTCATTACTTCTTGTTACGACCCGTGACGATCCGGGGTAGAATAGGTTTTCAGCAACTCATGCTTGTCGTAAAAGGCGACTATGTTTGTTGTAAGAGGCGACTAACGGGATGGGTGGTCAGACTCGCTGACTTGGTCGATGTATGTCATCATATCCTAATTGCGTGGAAAAACAGGAAAAACATCTGGCGTTCTTTAAGGTATTAAATTTTCGCTATAGTTGGCCCAATTACATGTTAAAAGTGTATTCGTCCTTACAACATACTTTAAGTATGAAACACAGACACAGACGTGCATTCAGTCCTAACATCATTACTTTACAACGTGTTACATACGAGCATGTTATCAGCAACAATACAACACTACATAACATAATGTGTATCCAAAGGACTTTTTGAATTTGTCTATTAAGTTGCTTGAAAAAAACAACCAAGGCATTTGAGTTCATCATATAATATTAACTTAACTTGATAATTTGTATCACTGGACCTACCCATGACCTACAAAGGGTCTCTATAGGATCTACACACAACCTACAAAGGGTCTCTATAGGATCTACACACGACCTGCAAGCCCCACGTTAAACCAAGATTAAGTTATTACCATGACGGGGGCACGGGCAGCCCAGTCGTCTAAGGCGCCGCAATTCTTTGTTCAGAGTTGCATCCCTTGGGCACGCCAGAAACCTATGATTGTGGGTTCGAATCCCGGTTCGCCCTGATTATGTTTCTAGGTTCCTCAGCACCATACCCATGTTCGTAGGTTTCACCGAAGTGGTTAACATCTGAGACCTGCATCACTTCGGGCTTTCCTCCCACATTAGGCTGACATGCCGTGATAATACTGTTCAGAATACTGTTTTAAGTGGCGCTAAATCCAACTCACTCACTCACAACTGAGAGAAATTGGTCACACCGCAAGGGGGACGACACTAAATCTGGTGATCATCCTACAGCCTCGGCCTCTAGCCGTTATAACGAAAGACTTGTCAACCTGCCAACATTTATTATCCCTGTATAATTAGGGTAATCACAAACTTCTAGGTTGATATACATCACAGAATGAGTGGTTACAAACAAACGAGTCTTGAATCCAACAAGGCAACTGGTCAAGCCGTGTCCCCCTTTTACAGGTCATATTGTCATGTGATATACGTGTTTGAAATATATATCTCCATGCAATAAACGCTTACAATGTTACAAAGTATCTATTAAGAGCCCGTTCTTGACACCTTGCCATATCAAGGTGAATTACGAGCTACCTCACGTCTGCGAGCAATGTTTAGTGGGAGGTGTGTTTCATGGTTTGTTTCACAATGAGAATAAAACAGCTTCTTTTCTGGTCAATTATTTGCTTAGTTTTGTCTTTGTGGAGGAGAATTAAATCCAGAATGATTAAATTTTACAATATACATTTTCAAATTACTCTGATACTACAATTTTTAGTAAAATTAATTACATGCCTATATTATTTTTGTAAATAAGTTTCACACTCTCATCACAAGTTCGGATAATGTTTTCTTACAACAATTGCTCAGTTTAAAACATTGCTTATATTATTTTTGTGAATAAGTTACACACAGACTGGAATTAATCACAACTTAGGATAATGTTTTCTTACAACAATTTTTCAGTTGAAAACATTGCTTGCTTATATTATTTTTGTGAATAAGTTACACACAGACTGGAATTAATCACAATTTCTTCAATAATGTTTTCTTACAACAATTTTTCAGTTGAAAACATTGCTTGCTTATATTATTTATGTCAATAAGTTACACACAGACTGGAATAAATCACAACTTAGGATAATGTTTTCTTACAACAATTGCTCAGTTTAAAACATTGCTTATATTACTTTTGTGAATAAGTTACACACAGACTCAAATTAATCACAATTTCTTCAATACTGTTTGCGTTTGAGGAGATATAAACTTAAAAACTGGTGTGCACACGGCATAAACCCACGAAAGTGTGCAAATTGTTTTTCATGTTTCTTACTCCATAAACACGAAAACATATGTTTGTTCGCTTGGTGTTTAACGCCGCACTCACTAATTTTCCAGCTATATGACATTGGAATGTAAATTATGGACCAGACAATCCAGTGATTGACATCATGAACATCGATCTGGGCAATTGGGATATGATGACATGCATCAACCAAGTCAACGAGCCTGACCACCTGATCCTGTTGGTCGCCTCTTACGACAAACATAGTCACCTTTTACGGCAAGCATGGGTTGTTGAAGACCCAACTACCAGGATCTTAACGGGACCAAAAACATATTCTTATAAACAAATACATCATCAAATAATAACTTCACACCCTGCTTATTAAATAATCAACACACAAAAACAGAACAATATGAATGTGTGACATCGCTCAGTGCAAATATGCAACACAAATTTTAAGCACTAGCAATTCTAATATCAGCCAATCAGGAAAAGTACATTCGTTAATGGGCATGGAATAATGTTTTTGGGTTTTATAAAAATATTAGCTTGTTTAGCCAATAAAATGCCACAGAATCACATGCAATTTACAGTGTTCAACTTCACAAGAAAAACAATAATTAATTTTTTTAAATAATATATATATTACACTGTACCCATGATTAATTAATTTAGAAATTTGTGAATCTAGGCAAATTACTTCACTGTATAGGTCAATGAAAACATTCATTAATGGGCATGGAATAATGTTTTGGGGTTTTATAAAAATATTAGCTTGTTTAGCCAATAAAATGCCACAGAATCACATGCAATTTACAGTGTTCAACTTCACGAGAAAAACAATTATTAATTTTTTAAAATAGTATATATATTACACTGTACCCATGATTTATTAATTTAGAAATTTGTGAATCTAGGCAAATTACTTCACTGTATAGGTCAATGAAAACATGTTCCTAAAACTACTTGCCAAAAATATTTTTAGAAAATATTAATTTTTTTAAAATCGTTTTGAAAGGAATTTTCCAGTATTATTTTTATGCATGAAAGTGATTAACCAATGACATTATAAACTGGTAGCTGTTAATGTCAAAAACATGTCAATTAAGCTATTTGACATTGAAATAGTTGGGATTTTATGTCAAGTGGATCCTTCCATAACTCATCAGCTCGACCTGAGGTGTAAAACAGGGCCAGGTGGACTCATGCGGTGTTAAGATATGATTTAACCCCTATTGATCTTGGAGACTGGTTATTTTCAGATTCAGGGTTAGCCTAGTGGATAAAGTATTCGCTTGTCACGGCAAAGACTCGGGTTCTATTCCTTACTTTGGTATAAAGTGTGAAGCTCATTTCTGGTGTCCCCTGCCGTGATATTGCTGGAATATTGCTAACAGTGGCGTAAAAATATACTCACTCACTATTCAGATTGAGTGAGTGAGTGAGTGAGTGAGTGAGTTGGTGGGTGGGTGGGTGAGTGGGTGAGTAGAAAAAGAAAATATTGTCAGGGTTCATATGAAATTAATATCTTGTTTTCTTGATTTTCTGATTTTCACACTACCGCAAAACTCTATTTTGTTTTCAACAAAGGGAATTGCCTGTGTAGCCTCTAGTATCTGGGGCGGTCGGGTAGCCTGGTGGTTAAAGCATTCGCTCGTCACGCCGAAGACCCGGGTTCGATTCCCGACATGGGTACAATGTGTGAAGCCCATTTCTGGTGTCCCCTGCCGTGATATTGTTGGAATATTGCTAAAAGCGGTGTAAAACCAAACTCACTCACTTACTCTAGTATTTCTACTTGATGAAATATAACCACATATGTTGTCTAATTAAAGATTAACAGTGTTCACATAATAGGTCAACAAAAACATATTCTGAAGAAAACCTGGATGAAAAAAGATTTAGAAAATGAAGTGCTAAAACCATCACAATGTGGCGAAATGTCGCTCTCGAGTGAGATGCATAGCAAGCAGCGAAATACCTACCAACACCTGTATGTACATTTCCGTGTCCATTTCAACTCTTTAACATGTGTCAAACAAACTATTTACCAATTGACAAACGAAGGACCTCATTAGCATTTGCATGGTGTAAAGTTGTAATTACTTGAACCTGTTTTTAAAGAATTTCTTTCCGATATTTTTTTACATATGGCAGAACCAACTGATGACATTAGAATCTTGTTCCTGTAAATGTCATTTCGCGAACATCATGTCAATTTGACATTGACTTGAAATAGTAAGGATTTTAAGTGGAGGACTTCTTTCATTACTCATCCCGTTGACATTGTGGTATGAGATGTAAGATAAGGCCATATTGATTTAACTTCATGTTTTACACATTTCTTTAGTTACAAATTTTCCAGAAATGTGTGGGCCCTTTTATGAGAGACGTAGGTCATGGGTTAAACCCAACTCATTCACTGACTATTTCATGTACACATGCATATGTAAGTCTTAGCATTACATGACTTTACATGCATGCCTTTTGTATGATACACTTTTACACATGGTGTGGACTACTGAGAGTGAGTGACCCAAGTGAGAGTCATTAAGATGTAAAGGTCACATAGGTCATTAAGATGTAAAGGTCACATAGGTCACATAGGTCATTTGGATGCATAGGTCACATGTCAGATGGGTCATTTAGATGCATAGGTCACATGGGTCATTAAGATGCATAGGTCACATGGGTCATTCAGATGCATAGGTCACATGTCAGATGGGTCATTTAGATGCATAGGTCACATGGGCCATTTAGATGCATAGGTCACATGGGTCATTTAGATGCATAGGTCACATAGATCATTCAGATGTAAAGGTCACATAGGTCATTCAGATGTAAAGGTCACATAGGTCATTCAGCTGTAAAGGTCACATAGGTCATTTAGATGCATAGGTAACATAGGTCATTTAGATGCATAGGTCACATGTCAGATGGGTCAGTTAGATGCAGTCATTTGGATGCTTAGGTCACATGGGTCATTCAGATGCATAGGTCACATGTCAGATGGGTCATTTAGATGCAGTCATTTGGATGCTTAGGTCAGATGGGTCATTTAGATGCATAGGTCACATGGGTCATTTAGATGCATGGGCCATGGTTTGGCTTGCGGTAAATTTACTACAAAACTCTTGACATACAAGTTTCGACAAAAACACAAACTAAGTGTTTTAATCAAATGCGGCATTACTATAATAATCATTTCTAAGTTTTGCAATATGTAGGGCACACTTATCTATAAAACAATAGATAAACTGATCCATACCAAATACCATTTACCATAACTGTAAAAAAACAGAAAGTATCAATGCACAGCAAAATATTTAAACCAGTCACCTTCGTCAGTAATATAAGCTAAGTTAAGAGAAAAACCTAACCACCAAAGAGAACTAATTTCTCATCCTTCTTGCAATGTTTATCCACTCAAAATAAAATGTAACAGAAAAGCAAGAAACAAACGGAATGACAGCGACCGAAATACCTTCCTCCACCTGGGTGTACATAGCAATGTCCATTACAAACCTGCAAATCTGCATGTACAAAGCCGACAAAAGGGTTGTTGGTCTCGTTCAGGGGGTATCCAGCAAACAGCTCATGGCGTAAGCCGTTCATTGTTCAATGACTTGATGTGAGTGATTGATATCAACAACACTCAATTTCGATATGTAAACAAATATAGTATTTGTTCTAATGTTATACTTCACGTAAAATGACCATTCTTGGCTGATTGACATGAACTGGTCACTTTCACCTTGTCAATCAAGTTTGTTTCCCATTTTTAAAATTCATGAATATTCCTGTGAATATGGCACTCTTCACGCTGTTTTTTCTGTAAAAAGTCAATTTTTGAAACTGATTCCTAAGATGCATAGATCCTTTCCAGAATTCAGCATTCCAGCACTATCCAAAGCACAGTCGTTATTTTCAATATACTTCTGAATAATACACAATAAAACCATTAAAAAGGTCTCTGAAAATATTTGGAGCAATCAACATGAAATAGACTAAATTTCTGATCCAACGTTTGCCACAATCCTCAGTATCCAATGCAATGAATTCAAACAAGATTGAAATCGACGACACATATATTGACGTTTGTTAATCTGATGTCATTATCCATACTTGACAGAAGTCATAAATTTCAATCAATCTTCATGCCCAACTCCAAGATGTTTTTTCACACAATGACATAGAAAATTGTTTTCTTCAATACATAATTCTGCGATAACTCGAAATCTCAAGCAATCCACATCTGAAACTAACAAGCCGGTAACAAGTCTAAACCAGCAAAAAGTCTGTTTGTCTGAAGGTTGGGCCTTAAGCTAGAAAGTTTTCCCAAATGTCAGAATACCTCCTAAATGAGGTATTTCTTTACAACCCTGTCAACACTTCACATTACAACTGAAGCGTGTTTACAAAATAATGTCACGAGTTATAACCATGAGGAACCTCTAACCTCAACTATATTCCCACAATAACAGATCTATTTCAGTATTGTACATTTCCTAGATTGTACATATATATACATAATTAACCATTGAGAATACAAATGTAAATCAAAGGTTAAACTATTTCAAATAAAACAAAGCAATGATAATACTGATACATTTCTATAAGCTTGTCTTACAACACACACCAGTGGCACAAAATGCAGGGGTACAAATCCAGTTGTACGAATCTCCAGTGGATTTTCCCAGAATTCTGTTTCTTCATGATCGTCGTCAATTTCTTCAAATCGCGTCGGGGATAGGAACATCTCTAATCATGTACACAAAACAATAAAAGTAAAGACACAACATAAACCTTCAAATAGCGTCTGACCGATGTAGCTCTTCAGCAAAAAGAGTCTAAATTGGGCAAATAAAGCCACCCAACGTAACCATCCGCGTTGTAAATCAAACACAAGGTATTTGTACTGGTATGTAAAGCCTAGTTGCCTAAGTTTGCTCTGCAAAGATTCTGGTGACCTCCCCTCCTATTCAGTAATAGGCTAATTCTGGGGGTTGTAGATAGCTCTGTGACAGACAGGCCGAGATGTACATTTCACCGAAATGGACGAGAATTGTACACAACGTCAGTGGGCTAATTCATAACCAAGAAAGGTCATTGAGGCAGGACAGTAATAACATAGATATGAATACAGTTGTCTCTCTCCCTCGAGCAGTCAACACTGAAATGAACATCTACTGAAATAGACGAGGGTTGTCTATAACCTGGCATTCTAAGGTAGGTGTACATCAAAGACTCTTGCATTTAGGATATATCTACAATTGCTCTTAAACCTAGTTCCAGGGGAGGAGCTAAAATAGATTTGATGACCATGTCGATTTCACAATCATGAAGCGTTGTCCTTAGAACATCAGTAAAGATGGTAAAAATTTCTTCTTGTCGTGAATCTAATTCTTATATTCAAGGATTCCATGATTTAGGCACTGTTGATGTCATTGCTTTTGTTGTTCATTTCATCATTGGATGGTTTTCATTATTTTCTCAGCAACATAATGAAATTAACATCAGAATTCCCTGACCTTGTTCCTCCAAATTGAAATATTTTCCTGAATGTCAATATGATATGATGATCCTGTCACAATCCTGTCAATCAAATGATTGAAAGGTGACAACTTTGAAATTGACAAGTTTTCCTCAAACCATCCTTTCAACATTGAAACCCAGACTTTCTGTACCTGGTTCCGCGACAGTAATCCATTTCATCAGACAAAGGCGTTGAATACGTCGTATATATCCCACCTGTCAGTTACGTTGCATATTTCAACAAACTGTTACAATAACACACAACCAGACCAGCACACCACAACACAACCTGTAGGCTTCTGTAACGTACACAAATATCACAGCTCCCAAATTAAACCACACTTATCCAAACCTGAAATACAATCTTGTCAATTTCATTGCAATATACACCACAAATTCAAAAGAACGATCCATCCATTGATCACTTGGCAACTTCTGGTATTCCAATCACAATCTGTCCTATTTCCTCGAAACACACATCAATCTACACATCCATCAACCGTGATGATCGTCAATTTCATTTTTTAAGTGATAGACACAAATACCGGCCATGAGACACTTACTTCATGACAGAATCCAACAAGTCTCTCTGAATGCATTTCCCTGCGCTGCACCCTATAGACAACACACGTAGGATATTCACAATAGACATGGTATAATCAATAACTATACCTAGGGCCACCGTGGGGCAAAACAGCTGTTGCCACTTCGGACATGTGTCGTCACCGTCAATAGTGGGGTGATATTGACACTGATGAGACTGGCACTGAAGATAAGTTTTATATTTATAAAATGCCACAGGGTTGACGTGCATGTTCGTTTTAATCAGCCACAACACAACAGGCAGTCGAACTGCTCTACATAACAGCATTTGTTACGATGTGACAGTTATGGGGACAGAAAAATGGTTTCCTGCTTTGTAATAGATCACATGAGGTGAATGAGTCATTCTGGAATAGTCGGCAAGTGTGGTGAAACAGTTTGTTGTTGTTGTTTAATGCTGCACTCAGCAATATTCCAGCTATCTGATGGCAGCCTTTAAATAAGCAAGTCTAGATCAGACAATCAAGTGACTGATATTATGAGGAATGACTCACATTGGGAAATGATGACAAGAATATACAAAATCTTAAAGTGAGTGAGTGAGTATGGTTTTACGCCGCTTTTAGCAATATTCCAGCAATATCACGGCGGGGGTCACCAGAAATGGGCTTCACACATTGTACCCATGTCGGGCATCGAACCTGGGTCTTCGGCGTGACGAGCGAACGCTTTAACCACTAGGCTACCCGACCACCCCTCAAAATCTTTAAGCCTGGCCACCAGATCAATTCGTGCACTGGGGATCAATTCTAACCCAGAATCTCCACAGATAGACTGACACTCAGTCTCTGAAAAATATATGATTCTGATAGAAACAAATAACTCCACTTAAATTTAAAAGGAGCCCGGGGAGATGGGAGCCCTTCAACCTAGGGAAAATCTAGACTTGCTTCATTTAGCGCTTTTGAGTTACAAAAAGGCCTGGACAGAAGATTATGGGTCAGGGACTGTGAGACAGACTCCCCCAAAGACTCAGGTGACACAGGTATTGTCACAAGCAGGTGGAGAGTCCCTGGATCACCAGCTTGGCTCCTGAGAGTTTCTAGGGCTTTGGTCCTGCCCCACACTGAAGCACATGTGGCGTCTCCTTGGGTAAGTGACTTTGTTCGAACTGTGCCTCTGTTCACCCAGCAGTAAATGGGTACCCGGTAGGATGAGATGGCAATATGGTTGTTAACCTTCCAGCACCTAACAGGCAGCTTTGGTTGTATACTCCCCAGGGAGCTGAGAATGATTCTTGAGTGCACACTGATCCCGTGACCGGGGTAATAATAGGGCTTTGAGCATGGCCCAGAGTGGTGTGGAAATATGCGCAATATAAATGGCCTATTAATTATTATTATTATTATTATAGAAAACATCATGGCAGCTGAGGCTTAGCTAGACCTGCTCAGAGGCTGATATTCAGCCCTAAGTCTGCAACAAATGTTATTAAAAAATCCCATATTGGAATTAAACATTTCCCAATTCATATTAATATAGCCATAACTAATATTATGGATCTGTAGAGGTAACTGTATATCACTGATGACAGGCCCAATAAAGAGGAAGAGGCTCTACAGCTGGTTTAACCTTATTGCACTGAATGTAATGTTAAAATACCTCAATATTTAGGAAATTAAGAATATCCCAGTTTTGAACATACTAATTATTTTTTCAGAAATTTTCTTGACAGTGTACTATGCTAAGTGACCCGTGAAGCTCTGGGGTAGAATAGGTCTTCAGCAACACATGCTTGCTGTAAAAGGCGACTGTACATGTTGTAAGAGGCGACTATCAGGATCGGGTGGTCAGGCTCCCTGACTTGGTTGATACATGTCATCGATCCCAATTGCGTGGATCAATGCTCATGACGTCAATCACCAGATTGTCAGGTCCAGACTCGATTATTTACAGACCGCCGTCATATAGCTGGAATATTGCTGAGTGCGGCATTAAAACAACAAACAAAACAAAAAATTGAATGAAAACATTTAATTCAGTGAAATAAAGATGGAAAGAATGAAGAATGAAGGAATCGAAGGTGAAAAATTGCATGATAGAGAGAAAAATAGATAATGGAAGATTGAACGAGTGAAGATGACAGGAAACATGATAGACAAAAGATAGAAAGCTAGGCGATAGACCGAGCCAAAGACAGCAATATGACTCCTAAAATCAAAACCAGGAAGAAAGCCAATAGGCTTAATCAAAGATAGAAATCTAGGCCATAGACCACACATCGACAGCAATATGATTGTTAAAATCAAAGATAGGAAAATAGGCGTTAGACCAAGACCAAAACAGAAACATGATTGGTAGAATCAAACACAGAAAGAGAAGTGACAGACTGAATAAAAAATAATATTGACCAATAAACGATAGGTGACCGAACAATGACTATACAGACAGATGGAAACAAACAGTATATTCAGAAACAGCTGCAGTTTGTTTCGGCCTATCTATGAAATCCAGGAAACCAATACATCTCTCTGTTTATCAATTTCAACAAAGTGTCACACCATCATGTGAAATATACAGATGAAAGATTTAATTGCAATTAATACCAGCTGGTTCCTGGAGGGGCCGTATCAAAACAAAATATTTGTATAATTCATAATATCAATTTGGGCCAAATCTAGCCCAATATGTCTGTGTATCATTGTGTCTGTGTTACATAAATGTGTCTTTTTGCTAATATCAATAACTGATTCAATAAGAAGTGGGGTTTGTAATAACATGACCGAAAATAATATTTATGAAAGAATTAAATTCGTCCCATTAAATTCTTTAACATAAGAACATTCTGATATACGTGAGCAATGTTTTCACTGTCTAAATTGCAAACCCAACATAGGTTGCTGTTAACCAAGTTCATCGTTAACAATTCCTTTTTAGTGTATATAATTATGTGTAGGAATTTGAAACGAAATTCTAATAGTTCTGTATCTATTGTAGATTTTCTATATTGTAAAAATACATATTTCCAATTAACTTGATTGTTAATTCTCCCACTTCTCACAAATTTCTGGAAAGTTAGATGATGAAATAGAATTATCATGAAATATCCGTGAACCTTTGCTTGTCTCAAGTAAATCATACCATGGAGGAGAAATGAATAATTGCATCAGTAACACGTAATACATTCATATTTGTAAACAATGATGCAAGTTCGATTAAGCATCGTGTTTCCCTTGATGTTTCAAAAACACCTATAATGTATGTATTTACACAAAGGACATTTTAAGCACATGCTTCTCTGATGGTGCATATTTAATTACGTCAATTTAAATCAATTAGTTCAGCTAAAAGTTATCAATATCCAAAAAGCTGTCCAAGTTAAACTTTAAAAAACAATATATTTGAATCAAATAAAAGATTAATAACAAGTAATTGATTACACCTTTCACAGAAAACTTATATTTGTAACTTCTGATTAATGTTTTCCAAACATTTAGAAGCTGAAAAAAGTCCTATCTGTGATAGAAAACACGACTAAATGTGACATTCATTCATTACTGTCACATGACATGACATGACATATATGCAAAAAGGGTACGTGCCCTTGAGGTCCTGATTATTGACACTTATAAAAAACAAACTTGAAGCTAAAACATGTCACAAATTTTTTTTAAAAAAATATCCAAACCATGATTGCTCACATCTAATCTGAAATTGATGACTAAATGATTTGATTTGTGAAACTGACATCCCTCAGACACAAACATGCCGTCAATCATCTTTTATTACCAAGACAACAATAACTCCCACTACAACAAACAAACAAACAAACACGGAATAACGTTTGTCTTCATTAACTACAAAAACAGAACGGCTGAAGCTAGGTTCAGTTCAGTCTGAATATGACAGCCCCTCACATATCATCATCTGAATGGCGTTGTCAGAACCGGGTCACGGTGCTATTTACGACCCTGCATTCCCTCACGTCTTTGTGTGAACAAATAGTAAATACACTACTGTTTACAAGGCGAGAAAAAAATCAGCTAACACGTGAAACAAATACACAATGCCTCGCTGCATTTTTTAACTAAAAATTATGTTAAGCTTCCTTAGGATAAATTTGAGGGGATTTTTGACGTCAGCATTTTTATGGGTTTTTTTAATTTTTACAAATAACTCTTCATCAGAAACAATAACAATACAATGTACAAGATTAACAAGTTCTTGGAATTTAAATATTTTCAACTATTTAGTGTAATATTGTTATTGCTAATATCCTAAACTGACTGGCCTTTCTCAGTCTTGTTTTTATCACAAAAATATTAATTGTATTGCTTTTTGTTTTGTTGTTTTAATGCAGAACTCATCAATATTCCATCAACATGATGGTTACCTGTAAATCAATTCTGTACTAGACAAACCAGTGATTGATATTATGAGCATCCATTCACGACTTCCGGGTATGATGCAATTCATGCTCCAAACCTGTCTCACAAGCTGTGCTCCACTACAAGCTCACATAAGTGAGTGAGTGAATGAGTGAGTGAGTGAGTGAGTGAGTGAGTGAGTGAGTGAGTGAGTGAGTGAGTGAGTGAGTGAGTGAGTGAGTGAGTGAGTGAGTGAGTGAGTGAGTGAGTGAGTGAGTGAGTGAGTGAGTGAGAATGAGTGAGTGAGTGAGTGTGTGAATGAGTGAGTGAGTGAGTGTGTGAGTGAGAGTGTGTGAATGAGTGAGTAAGTGTGGTTTTACACTGCTTTTAGCAATATTCCAGCAATATCACAGCAGGGGACACCAGAAATGGGCTTCACATGTTGAACCCATGTCAGGAATCGAACCCGGGTCTTCAGCGTGACAAAACGCTTTAACCACAGGCTACCCAACCTTCCCTTACAAATGAGATAACTGAAACGTACTGTTAAAAGCAGTATTAAATCCAACTTGCTTTTTTCCCCCCCAAGTGAAGATTAAATATGATCATTTGCGATTACTAATATATATGTAGCCTTTTTATAGGTCTTTCATTTAAACCAAAATTACTAAAAATCTGTCACCAGTATTCTTGGATCAAACATTTTTCAAGTGTCATTTTACATAAATCAAGAAAATAGCTTATAGAACTATGAACCAAGTACACATGCGTATATCACTTAAGTTTAAGGTTATGATTGTCAGAACAACAAAAGAAAAGTGTTGTCTCCACACATTTTAAAGAAGAGGGGGCACGGGTGGCCCAGTCGTCTGAGGAGCCGCTATTCACTGTGCAGAGTTGCGTCCCTTGGACACGCCAGAAACCTATGATTATGGGTTCGAATCCCTGTTCACCCCGATTATGTTTCTAGGTTTGTCAGCACCATACCCGTGCTCGTGGGTTTCATAAAAGTGGTGAACGTCTCAGACCTGCATCACTTCGGGCTTTCTTCCAACATTAAGCTGACACGCCGTGATATAACTGGAATACTGTTAAAAGCGTCGTAAAACCCAACTCACTTACTTTAAAGAAGAATGAATAAACATAAAGACTGCAAGTGATTTTACAACACTTCAATCAGCAAAGATGCCGTTTGGGATGGATGAAGCAACAGCTCCATGTCTTATTTGAAACCATTCCAGCGAACAAGACAAATCAAAAGCTGAACAATAAAGAAATTTCAATATCAATTTTTCTTTTTGGCTTGTTACATTTTAAGTTTGCTGCAACTTTTGAAAGCACAAGTAATTTCATTCTACCTTTAAACATTAAATTCAAACTATGTGACCACTCCACT
Organism: Haliotis rufescens; assembly: GCF_023055435.1. Taxonomy (NCBI): domain Eukaryota; kingdom Metazoa; phylum Mollusca; class Gastropoda; order Lepetellida; family Haliotidae; genus Haliotis; species Haliotis rufescens. The sequence continues at coordinate 11,792,509 of NW_025963902.1, forward strand.
GAAGAAATTGTTTGATGGGCATTACTTAGAAGTTGACGGATGACAAGGTTGACACAACCTACGGATAACAACTTCTGTATTAACTGTAAGGGCGACTTTTCAGTATAGATCCTCATACCGTTGCTTGACAGTGCAGTAAATCCATAAATTGTGTCTACATAGTGACTTCATTGCCCACCAGGACAAGCAATGAATTTTAACAAGAGTTTGCCACTAACGTGGCTATATCCCCCGCCCCTGTTGCAGAATTTATGACATAATAAAATCTAAACCAACCCTAACCTTTTTTAACTGAGGTGGAACTTGTCATGGAAATTGTAAAAAAAAGAAGAGTTTGGAACCTAAGTCCATCTTGTTGCCATGGCAACGTAAAAAATAAAAAATTCTAAAATTTCTAAATAGCAAAAGGCACCAGTTCAGCATGTACCTGACAAACCTGCATTGTTTCATGAAAAAATATTGAACGGTTAAGAGTTATACTCCGGAAACGAACCCTACCCTCACAGAACCAAAGTCCATCTTGTTGCCATGGAAATGCAAAAAAAATTTTTTCTAAAATTTCTAAATAGCAAAAGGCACCAGTTCAGCATGTACCTGACAAACCTGCATAGTTTCATGAAAAAATATTGAACGGTTTAAGAGTTATACTCCGGAAACGAACCCTACCCTCACAGAACCTAAGCCCATCTTGTTGCCATGGAAACGTAAAAAATAAAAAATTCTAAATTTTCTAAATAGCAAAAGGCACCAGTTCAGCATGTACTTGACAGACCTGCAAAGTTTGATGAAAACATATTGAACGGTTTATGAGTTATGCTCTGGAAACGAAATGTGACGGACGTACGTACAGGCGGACGGAGCCCATTCCAATTTTGTTGGGCGGGGGATAATAATGGATGCGAATAGGAAACGTAAAGAATCTGCCATGACGTGGAACCGTGGGACATTTATCCTGACTGAATGTAATGCTCATCATTTAAAGTTCACCAACAATTAATTTTAAATAGACAGAAAGAATTTTGATAGCTAAAGCATTTTTAAAATTATCATAATCTGCCATCAGAATGTGACAGCTTTCAAACAGTTAATAACTAAAAGTTGATTCCACAACAAAACCACTTATCCTGCTCATTCACCTGATCAGAGGGTATCAGCATCCTCAGACTGACATGTTGTTAAAGCTGCCTTGCTCATTGAGTGAGTGAGTAATGTTGTACACCGCTTTTATCAATATCCCAGCAACATCACAGTGGGGGACATCAGAAATGGGCTTCACACATTGTACCCCCAACCCCTGAAGATCTGGGATGGAATAGGTCTTCAGCAACTCATGCTTGCCCTAAAAGGGATTGAACTACTACCAGGCAGGGTAACAACAAGTACCATCTTTCAACATTTTTTTGTTATGACCAGCATGGGGGCTGAACCACCATGGGGATTGAACCAACCAAACCACCGCCAGGCAGGGTAACAACAAGTACCATCTTTCAACATTTTATTGTAATGACCTGCATGGGGGCTGAACCACCAAACGTCTCCTCTCTGACCACTTTCCTCTTTACACCTTCAACAATCAACTCAAATAGCTGTTTCACACATTGTACGCATGTGGGAAATCGAACCCGGACCTTCCATGATGCATGCGTATGCCTCAACCACTAGGCTACCCTACCTCCCAGTGCCAAGTATTATGCAAGGTGAACCAGTGATGATCAAGGTCACCTTACATGCTCACAGAGAGGGGCGTGGGGTAGCCTAGTGGTCAAAGCATTTGCTCGTCTCGCCAAAGGTCTGAGTTTGATTCCCCACATAGGTACAATGTGTGAAGCTCACTTCTGATTTAACCCCTATTGTTTTTTAAGACTGTTTTTTCAGATTAGGGGTTGTGGGTTAGCCAAGTGGACAAAGTGTTCGCTTGTCACGCCGAAGACCCAGGTTTGATTCCTGACATGGGTACAATGTGTGAAGCCCATTTCTGGTGTTCCCTGCCGTGATGTTGCTGGAATATTGCTACAAGCGGCGTAAAACCATACTCACTATTTCACACAGTTTGTACCTGGTCAGTTAGAATTTATAGCAATGTTGATGCATTGAAAATTATTAAAGAATAATAATCCTCAAATACTACTTGTCAATGAGGACGACCATCATTGGATTTTTACTTGTCTTCAGCACAATTTAGCAGACTCGGGCTAGCAGGCAAGTGTGAATTTTGAAAGGCTTGATGCGGGAGATAAAGCCTGAATTGATGCAGATTCTAAAAGCATAACCAAGATATGATCCACAATCTTATGTTCCTGACAAACTAAGGGAGGCAACTCTCAACAGCAATTTGTGACATCTTGACCACCCATGCCCCAAAATTAATAATAAAATAACACTTATTACAACTGTTTTCTGAGCGACATGTTCAATTATTTTTAGCACATCTCGAGTGAAACTGCATCTCCATGACCTAATTTAGACCTTGTGTCATAACCCTTTACCTCTGGGCCACATAACTCACATTCATACAGGGCTTATCTAGGATTCCAAACTAAATGCCCTTGGCAGGCATTATTTGGTGCAAAATTCAGAGAGAAAAAATTAAGTCCTTATTTTTTTTAGTATTCGAAGGAAATACAACATTGCATTCAAGATAATAATGCCTCCTCCATTTTATTTATCCTGTTATCAGTCAAATACAAGTCAGTGTGAGTGAGTGTTTGATGTTTAACGCCGCACTCGGCAATATTCCAGCTTTCTGACAGCGGTCTGTAAATAATCGAATCGGGACCAGATAATCCAGTGGTTGACATCACGAGCATCAATCCATGCAAATGGGATACGATGACATGCATCAACCAAGTCAGCGAGCCTGACCACCCGATCCCGTTGGTCGCCTCTTACGACAAGCACAGTTGCCTCTTTTGACAAGCATAGTTGCCTCTTACAAGCATAGCTGCCTCTTATGACAAGCATAGTTGCCTCTTATGGCAAGCATAGTTGCCTCTTATGGCAAGCATAGTTGCCTCTTATGACAAGCATAGTTGCCTCTTACGACAAGCATAGTTGCCTCTTACGACAAGCATAGTTGCCTCTTTTGACAAGCATAGTTGCCTCTTACGACAAGCATAGCTGCCTCTTATGACAAGCATAGTTGCCTCTTATGGCAAGCATAGTTGCCTCTTATGGCAAGCAAGGTTGCCTCTTATGACAAGCATAGTTGCCTCTAATGACAAGCATAGGTTGCTGAAGACCTATACTACCCCGGATCTTCAAGGGTAGAATACACATCACCTCTACAAAGCCGGGGGCACGGGTGGCCCAGTGATCTAAGGCGCCGCGATTCGCTGTGCAGAGTTGCGTCCCTTTGGCACGTCAGAAACCTATGATTGTGGGTTCAAATCGCGGTTTGCCCTGATTATGTTTCTAGGTTTGTCAGCACCTTTCCGGTGCTCGTGGGTTTCATGACAGTGGTAAACGTCTGAGACCTGCATCACTACAGGCTTTCCTCCCACATTAAGCCGACACGCCGTGATATAACTGGAATAATGTTAAAAGAGGCGTTAAACCCAACTCACTTACTCACTCACTCTACAAAGACGTAATATTGGTCATAACAATATTGACATGATTGATGAATGGGCATAATCATAGTTCCAAGGTGAGAATTTTTTCTGACTTTTGCTGCAGACTTGGGGAGACTATCAGCCTCCGAGCAGGCCTACATAAATCCGTGTTACATCCGAGATATACTCAGCATCATAATTTAAGGATCTGTCATAGCGACTGATTTACGACACCCATTGTCTGAAGAACATTTAATTGCAAAGGCTCATTACCCTGGAGCCATGACATCTATATGCCTTGAAACACTTAATTGCTGTTATTTATAAGATGCTAATCCTAATTGTTAATCCCCATTTTTGTGTACATTGACCGTCTGCCATCCTGAACAGGATGTGCAAGTATGTCACTGATGAATTACTGTTTATATTTATATTTATTACTTACTAAATGTCAGGTGACCTTGGCTATATAAGCCTTGGTCCATAGAGATTGAGAGATTGATTCTAAAAATTTCCAAATTTCTATATAACCAACCACTAAACTCCCCTCCTGGGTTGCCCAAACTTCTTTCCCCCCTTTTGGAAATACATTAAATAGTCCGGCCGGGCCCGTGTGCGAAATACGCTTCAGTTGGAAAGCGCACGTAAAATCTCCAATGTAAGTAAGTAAGTAAGAGATTGAGAGAGAAAAGAAGAAAGGTCTTACCCTTAGCCTAGCTAGGGTTAGGCTGGGTGCTCAGGGGCACCTAGACAAAAACCACTACCACTATGTGCTGACCTGGCACATAGTGTCTTTTGTATGTATATATCTACATGTATAAAGGAAAACTGTATATACCGCAAGCCATCGTCTCCAAGTTGTCACTTCCTACTGAGGAACCATACGTCAGCCTCTTGCATATACAAGTATGCAAATTATTCATTAATCAACGTCAGACCACACGTGTTGTTAATTCACCTAGGTGTGAAGGATCTCAAACATGAACATATACCACTATGTGAATTATATAAGGTTTGAGTATGTTGACAATGTAACTAACAGTTGAAGAACATATTTCTGCCCATGTCACACTGATTGATGATTGATGACTGGAAAAATGGGCAATAACTATTAAAAACAATGAAAAATGCAAGATCGAAGGTGAAGGAAAAAGCTACCCAAAACAGGGTTAACCAGTGGTTTAGCCAATGGTAACATGACATGTAACAATTAATGTGGGTATAAAATGGTTTACTGTATTCGACGTAATAAGCGCCCACGGGGATATTTATTAATATATTGGCTTGTGAACAATCCCAATTAGCACCCCTTCCGATTGATCAATGTACACAAGACTTATTAATTCGTGTATAATACGCACTCGTGTGTTAGATGCACCCTTAATTATGGGCAATTAAATTCTGGAAAAATATATCTGTCGTATATAAACATTTCAGGCTGTCAGCATAAACCACGAAATTTATCTTTCAACTCTGTTTTTTTCCACCAAAATACCATTCTAATAAGAGCCCCCTATTTCTAATTTTGAATGCGCCCTGGTCGCTTATTACGTAGAATCCAACCTAACTGGATTCTTGCAGCGTTAGAAATTGGCACTTGTCCTATAGTCCTTGCCAAACTGCCCAATAGTTAAGGTATCATAAGGACAAGTAGATATTTGCCTGTTTTAAGGGTTTTGCTATAGGTTATCATTATAAGGACTAGTGGACTAAAACTGTTAGTTCTATTGTTGTCTCGGATGTTGAAAAGGCGACGTTTTTATATCTTATTATCTGCATGACGCCACAATACTGACACGGAGTATATATCAAACACTGTGTATGAAGATGAGTCTTATCTGGAACAGACTATAGATAGACTCATTTTGGCATGATGTCTCCTTGTATCTTATCTCTTGTGTGAATACTTGCAATAACTGTGCAATGACTATGCTCACTCGACTATGAATTTCAGCTGCCACAACAACAATAGCAAGTCTTGATGTTCAGGATAGTGCCATTTAATTCCTTTCATGTGAAAAAAACCAGACAATGACAACAGGGAGTTTTTGCGGCATTCAATGATACAATTACTCTTTAAAATGTCAACTAGGTAACTGCCATTAACAATGGTCACATGTGTTCAGGTCTGATGTCCTCTGTAATTTCACACTCCATACAATAGTGAGTTTTGTTTAATGCTGCTTTGAACAGTAGATCACAGCATTAGACAGACATCTTGTCTCTTAAATGAACGTATTTTACAGAAAAAAACAGTTGTTAATTTATATAACACATTGTAGATGCAAGAACACATAAACACACAAAAAAATTATTGTCAGTGTCATATCTTTAAACGTTTCACGCTGAAAGTTTTGTTTGCATCACAAACTGATAACGTTGAAATGATGCTTCCAGTGACGAGGTGACGAGGTTTAGAAAAATTGGTGCTCCAACATACTTTCATACAGACTGTGACAATCGGCAGACAACATGGAGGATCACACAGCACATGTACATCTAATGCATGGAGATTGTGCGCTCACACCTGATCACATGACAGGAAGAAGTGAAACTGAGGCTTCAATATATATGGGATAACACTTTCTTAGTAAAGTACAGATTCTCGTACTTTTTGGGGTTGAGTCCCGTCCGGGATTCGAACCCACACTTGCCAGAGTGAGGCACCTAATCGCCAGCACACAAAGTCAGCCATCTTTCCCACTAAGCCACTGAGGCTTCCACAAAAATGAAAGTCCAACAACTGGTAGTCTCGATCACATACTCTGTGTACTTTGTGTTACATTTGACCATTTTCTAAATGGCATTGGGTATTCATAGTTGTTGAATTATAGTTAAAAAATATAATGAAAAGGAGCCCAGAAACTTTCTGATATGCAGCAGTAACCTAGACTTGCTAAACATTAAAGACTTGCATGGGCTGTATTGGATATATATCAGGGTCTGTATGACAGATTAATCACGGCGTATCAGCTTCATGTGGGAGAAAATTGACGCAGGTCTAAGATGTTTACCACTTTGGTGAAACCCACGAGCATGGGTATGGTGCTGAGAAAATCTGGGCAAACCAGGATTCAAACCCAGTCATAGCTTTCTTGCATTGCTAAGGGATGCAACTCTGCACAGTGAATTGCAGTGCCTCGGACGACTGGCCCACCCGAGCCCCCACCCCGTATAAAATCTACATGTTCGGATTATACTTCGGTGACACCTATTGACATCGCTCCTGTTTAAGATGGCATCCTCACTGACATTAAACACCATTGTGAGATTTACCAATCAGATAACTCTCACTAATAACACACAAAACAGGTAACTAAATTAAACAACTCAATCCTATGCCACGGAAAATATTCAAGTCAAATTATGGTCATACACATCTTTTCACTTCATCTCTCCTTGTGCTCTATAAAGTAGGGTTATTACATATTTTTTTTTAATTTTAAATTTAATTTTTAATTTGCAGATAAATAGCCACAATATACATGAATCCCCTACACCCTTGTGGCCAGGGGTTGGTGGGACACTTTCAATCATTCAATAGAAGTAGGTGATATATTATACAATAAAAAAAGATTTCTTAAATTTTTATATTTTTACATCAGCTGTGAAACAAATTTCAAATTCAAAAATTGGAGATTTTTTTTTTATTGTCCAAGGAATATTTGAGGCTATCAAATTATTAGAAAGGCGAGTTTCCTACAACCTGACAATAACTGGCATAGATCACAAGGCATGACAAGCTATCCCTCTCTTTTCAATAGACACGGTCATTGAGCGGCAAAGTGTGACGGCAAGGGCCATTAATGTACTATTTTGGACACACAGGCCAAGATGTCACTCAGTTTAACATTACAAATCAGACAAAGGATCTTTTGACATACCTGAAATATACGACACTCCTCTGATGTTCATTTCAGGAAGTCTTACAGAGAAACACACAAACTTGCTGCCCCTGTGATATCAGCGTGTAGGGACTCCATTCACAGTAACTTGACAACATTAACCTGGCAAATCCCTTTTTGTCTGTACAGAAATCACAAATCATCCTTTTCAAGAGTAACTGATAGACAGTTTAGCAATTCATTTTTGTACTTATGAGAATATGGCAAACTTGATTAAACCTATCATTTAATGTTTTTCTGAGTTTCCCATCTCCCGCGCACCCTAAATTTCGATTCAAATGTGAAATAAAAAAAAAAAAAAAAAGATTGTATTTGTGGAAAATTATACCTGATGTGATAAAAAAAATACCACTACCATTGCACACCCATAAAAAACCCAGGTCAGCTTGATGCTTTTTCAGCTATATTTACTAAACTTTTGTTTCCGAAGCAAAGCGACTCGACCTGCATCATAAATTAAGTAAAGACTGCTGCCAAGTGTTTTAAACTTTAAAATGTCATATAGTAGGTAACATAATTTGAGAAAAACATTTTTTCCCTTTTTTTCTATATTTTTTAAATTTTATTTCACCTATCCGCTCTCTAGCTGATTGAGGTTGGATGGAGATCAGAAACACATAAAACAAGTGCAAAAGTGAGCGTGGCTCACAAATACCCCCGACCCGCCTAGTGTGTCAGTAGTTACAAATTAAATACATGTAGCTAGATTAGGGTTAGCCTTTAGGGTTTGAAAAATTCATAAAAAAATGGAAAATTAATAAAAACAATTTTTTTCCTTTGACTGCACCCCTCCATATGACACAGATTATATGTACTAAGTTTGAGATGAATCCACTGAATAGTTTAAGAGAAATCGCGCGGACAAAGTTTTCAGACGGACGTTAGGGTTTGAAAAATTCATTAAAAAATGACGTTCGCTCGTCACGCCAAAGACCCGGGTTCGAATCCCGACATGGGTACAATGTGTGAAGCCCATTTCTGGTGGCCCCCGCCGTGAAATTGCTGGAATATTGCTAAAAGCGGCGTAAAACCAAACTCACTCACTCATAATAAAATGGAAAATTAATAAAAACAATTTTTTTCTTTTGACTGCACCCCTTCATATAACACAGATTATATGTACTAAGTTTGAGATGAATCCACTGAATAGTTTAAGAGAAATCGCTCGGACAAAGTTTCAGACGGACGTTAGGGTTTGAAAAATTCATAAAAAAAGTGGAAAATTAATAAAAACAATTTTTTCCTTTGACTGCACCCCTCCATATGACACAGATTATATGTACTAAGTTTGAGATGAATCCACTGAATAGTTTAAGAGAAATCGCGCGGACAAAGTTTTCAGACGGACGGACAGAATCTTGGTATAACTATATACCCCGGACATTTTGTTGGGGGTATAAAAATATCAATGGTCCCATGAATGCCACATTCTTTCTGACAGTTATGGCTATTCTCCTGTTCACATACCACATGACCTGTTTACTGATTTTTCATAGCACCTGGCGTCATGACGAATACCTATTTAAACCCACATGAAGCTTCCAACTCCTAATCAGCTGTAGCGTACAGAAGAACAGGTGGCAAGGATACTGGTAGTGTGTAATGAATCTTGATATTAAGGCTGAACTGAAAACTCACCACCACATTATATCTATCTAGAGATAGCGGCTGTTTATTGGTTTTGTAATGTGGGCTGTGTGATGTGAGTAGACTGTAGGATTATCAGGGTACTTTGTCGAAAAAATTCATGTTGTTATTTTAAATCCAGGAACACATTTGAATCCTGTTATTGTGAAATATGGCTTAATGAAATGTTTTTTGTTGTGTTAAGAGGACAGTATGATATCAATGTCATTTGTTAATAAAAATTCTTTTTTTTATTTTCTTAAAGCCATGACCAAGACTAATTATGTGGCTGAACAGTATACGCTTTAGACTCATCTCTTCACACACTTCTGAGAAGTCAGATCAAACTGATGGATGGATGGATGGATGGAGGGAGGGAGGGAGGGAGGGAGGGAAGGAAGGATTGATGGAGGGAGGGAGGGAGGGAGGGAGGAATGGAGGGAGGGAGGGAGGGATGGTGGCATGGATGGAGAGAGGGAGGGATGGATGGAGGAAGGAAGGGAAGGAGGGAGGGAGGAATGGAGGGAGGGATAGAGGGAGGGAGGGATGGTGGCATGGATGGAGGGAGAGAGGGAGGGATGGATGGAGGAAGGGAGGGAGGGAGGGAGGCAGGGATAGAGGGAGGGAGGGAGGGATGGTGGCATGAAAGGAGGGAGGGATAGAGGGAGAGAAGGAGGGATGGATGGAGAAAGGGAGGGAGGGAGGAATGGAAGGATGGATGGAGGGATGGATGGATGGAGGGAGGGATAGAGGGAGGGAGGGAGGGATGGTGGCATGGATGGAGGGAGAGAGGGAGGGATGGATGGAGGAAGGGAGGGAGGGAGGAATGGAGGGGGGATGGTGGCATGGATAGAGGGAGGGAGAGAGGGAGGGATGGATGGATGGATGGAGGGAGGGATAGAGGGAGGGAGGGAGGGAGGGATGGTGGCATGAAAGGAGGGAGGGAGAGAGGGAGGGATGGATGGATGGAGGGAGGGATGGCGGCATGGATGGAGGGAGAGAGAGAGGGATGGATGGAGGAAGGGAGGGAGGGATGGAGGAAGAGATAATGTATTTCGATTTTGAAAACGTAATGTTGACATATTATAGTCACATTGCCACAAATATGCCTTTTAACGAGTGTAAGTATGGCATTTATGATATATCCATTCCCTGGCAACTAAAGTTTGTTTCAAGGTGTCAATAGCGGTAATCTGACCGTGGTTGCTGTAAAAAACGGTGAGTTGTGTGATCTTCCGTCCACTTAAATTCACACACGATTTCGCCCAAATTAATGTAAACAATATTGAATGAAATTTTAAAATTAATAAAACAAATTACAAATACAAGTCCAGATATACAATGAACATGTTTTTATAACCAGATAGAGGTAGATAGTATAACAGGATTATATTGCGTACTTCACTTCGGATTTGTTGACAGTATTTCCGGTGTTACGTGCTTGTGGTGATGGAGATAGGGGAAAAACAATGAGTCAGTGTAAAACTTGAGTTTATGAAAAACGTAAGTAAATTTTGGGAGCCACGTGTTACCATGAGCTATAACCGAGGTGGGGGCACGGGTGGCCCAGTCGTCTAAGGCGCCGCGATTGGCTGTGCAGAGTTGCGTCCCTTGGGCACGCCAGAAACCTATGATTGTGGGTTCGAATCCCGGTTCGCCCCGATTATGTTTCTAGGTTTGTCAGCACCATACCTGTGCTCGTGGGTTTCACCTAAGTGGTAAAGGTCCGAGACCTGCATCACTTCGGGCTTTCCTCCTACATTAAGCTGACACGCCGCGATATAGCTGGAATACTGTTAAAAGCGGCGTTAAACCCAACTAACTCACTCACTCACTATAACGGAGGTAGCACTATAATGAAGGGCGCAATAGCGAGGGCATACTGTATATGAAAGTGACACTTCAGTTGAGGTGGGCGTGACCAAAATGCAAATGTCTGATTGGCAAAAAAATATATCACAGATAACTGTATGTGTAGGAGTGAATATTATCCTACCCTATTTTTTATCCCAGGGATGAAGTTCTCTAGTGTCAGGATGATTCTCCCTAGTGAATTTGAACCCCTACCTGTTTAATCCTATCTTATACTGTACTCTAGAGTAAAACTTTCCCTGGGATAATATTAAGGTGGGATATAATCCTTGCTTGCATATGCACTCCAAACATGAAAAGAGGTTGTCTGCAAATGTTACCAAACACGAGATACATTTTATCCTGTTTTTGTGATATATTAGTTGTTGAACTTGTAGTTTGTTTGTTGTTTAATACAATACTCAGCAATAATTCAGCTATATGACGACAGTCCGTAAATAATCGAGTCTGGACCTGACATCAATATTCATGATTTGCCTTCCTTCGGTAATCTCTCCTTCAACAGACGATACAATATAACGACAATACATACCAGAATATAACTACAATACATACCAGAATATAACAACAATACATACCAGAATATAACAACAATACATACCAGAATATAACTACAAAACATACCAGAATATAACAACAATACATACCAGAATATAACAACAATACACACCAGAATATAACAACAATACATACCAGAATATAACAACAATACATACCAGAATATAACTACAATACATACCAGAATATAACAACAATACATACCAGAATATAACTACGAAACATACCAGAATATAACTACAATACATACCAGAATATAACTACAATACATACCAGAATATAACTACAATACATACCAGAATATAACTACAATACATACCAGAATATAACTACAATACATACCAGAATATAACTACAAAACATACCAGAATATAACTACAATACATACCAGAATATATCTACAATACATACCAGAATATATCTACAATACATACCAGAATATAACTACAATACATTCAAGAATATAACTACAATACATACCAGAATATAACAACAATACATACCAGAATATAACAACAATACATACCAGAATATAACAACAATACATACCAGAATATAACAACAATACATACCAGAATATAACTACAAAACATACCAGAATATAACAACAATACATACCAGAATATAACAACAATACATACCAGAATATAACTACAATACATACCAGAATATAACAACAATACATACCAGAATATAACTACAATACATACCAGAATATAACTACAATACATACCAGAATATAACTACAAAACATACCAGAATTTAACAACAATACATACCAGAATATAGCTACAATACACACCAGAATATAACTACAAAACATACCAGAATATAACAACAATACATACCAGAATATAACTACAATACATACCAGAATATAACAACAATACATACCAGAATATAACTACAATACATACCAGAATATAACTACAATACATACCAGACAGAATATAACTACAATACATACCAGAATATAACTACAATACATACCAGAATATATCTACAATACATACCAGAATATAACTACAATACATACCAGAATATAACAACAATACATACCAGAATATAACTACAATACATACCAGAATATATCTACAATACATACCAGAATATATCTACAATACATACCAGAATATATCTACAATACATACCAGAATATATCAGCATTCATAAAAACAAAAACACTGACACCCAAATACCCTCCATAAACAAAGGAAGGACATTCACAAGACTTCAATCATGGAAAATCAATCATTATAGTGTCAATCATTGAACTCTGCCTTGAGCTACATGAATGATGGATAGCCTGACCTAGCTACTCATGCATACAAAACTAGCATGTCAGTCTACGAATGACCTCACACAACAACCGGTCACTATACATTCAGATGGCTTAAGCTTGAATGAACACAAAACTGGCCGATTAATAATTCTCACACTGAGGAAGTGATCCTTTTAATTTTGTTGGCAACTTCACAAAATATAAGGCCTCACAATTTATATTTTTCGGTTCATGGGCCTGCCACCCCTACTGAAAAGCAGCTGGGCCCCATTCCACAAAGCGATCGTAGCTCTAAGACGATCGTAACTCCCATACTTTAACATAGACTTATGACTGTCGTAGGGCTACGATCGCTTTGTGGAACGGGGCCCTGGTAAAGAAAAAAATCAACCATAAAAATATTTATTTTTATTATTATGTCTCCTGCTAGTAATATAGATCCTCTTATAAAATATAAAATGTTATATATAAATTCCATGTCTACATCACTATCAGTGATTCAAGAAGCCAGCTGCAGTTTTAACTCCATGGCAGAATGATTTTCATATAAATAAATAAATAATTGACATCTATTTATTTTTATTTTTATTTCGACCGACCTTCAGAGGAAAAGCTGGAATAAATTTGTGAAACAAAAAATTAAAAATATGTGGCCTTAAACATATTCCTGAATCATGCTCAGTGCTGTGCTGTGCTGTGCTGTGCTGTGCTGTGCTGTGCTGTGCTGTGTGGGTATGTGCAGAGGGCACAAGTAGGTCACGAATGGTGACATATACGTGTAACATGATGCATGATCAGCTGATATTTATCATGTTTATTATGATGTAGAGTTTTAATTTTATTGTTATTTTGATAGATAGGTACATGTATTTATATAATTCTTTTCTTTTCAGTGGCAAATTTTATTTTTGTGAATGATACAGGCCAATAAATTATATTCCTAAAATGATTAATATTTAAATTTTAATTTCTATTACTTGAACAATGTTTGGTTCTTTTTAGTTGTTTTTTTCAACACACAAAACTTTTTATCTGTAACAGCGACAGAAGCCAAGTGTTTGATTTATCTTTTCTTCTTGTTGTGTTTCCGCCAGCAGGTCATGTTTTTCAGGTCACCCCATAAGTCAAAACAGGGCAATCAAGTGAATGTGGGCAATAATACATTCGACCTGTCAATGGTCAAGTCTTGGATAAGCAAACAATATGTTGAATACCATGATTTCTTTGTTTTGTTTGTTGTTTATCGCCACACAGCAATATTCCAGCTATATGATGGCAGTCTGTAAATGATCAAATCTGGACCAGACAATCCAGTGACTGACATCATGAGAATTGATCTACGCAATTGGAATATGATGACATGAGTCAACCAAGTCAGTGAGCCCGTTAGTCTCCTTTACGGCAAGCATGAGTTGCTGAAGATCAGTTCGAACCCGGATATTTACGGGTAAGATACCATGAACAACCATCAACACCACTGGGGTACAATGACACCAAATCAGCCAGCTTCATATACTATGACCATCCAATTCAAACCCAGGCTTGAAAGGTGAACACCTTAACCAGTGAGCTACGAAACTGATTCAAACATATGCTTGAAAGGTGAACACTTTAACCACTGAGCTACCCAACTGATTCTAACATAGGATTGAAAGGTGAACACTTTAACCACTGAGCTACCCAACTGATTCAAACATAGGCTTGAAAGGTGAACACTTAACCACTGAGCTACCCAACTGATTCTAACCCAGACTTGAAAGGTGAACACTTAACCAATGAGCTACCCAACTGATTCTAACCTAGGCTCAAAAGGTGAACACTTAACCAATGAGCTACCCAACTGATTCTAACCCAGACTTGAAAGGTGAACACTTAACCAATGAGCTACCCAACTGATTCTAACCTAGGCTCAAAAGGTGAACACTTAACCACTGAGCTACCCAACTGATTCTAACCTAGGCTCAAAAGGTGAACACTTAACCACTGAGCTACCCAACTGATTCTAACCTAGGCTCAAAAGGTGAACACTTAACCACTGAGCTACCCAACTGATTCAAACATAGGCTTGAAAGGTAAACACCTTAACTACAAGGCTACCCCATGTCTCACATAAAGACACAGCTGTATGTCACGATTGACACAGAACTGAAATTGATCAATTTCACCTTCAGAGAAATACACATCTCCTCGTAATTGATTCTTTGACATTTACCACAACACATTTCAATTTCCTGTTGTTATTACATACAATTACGTCGGCCTCACTTGAGAGGCTCTGTGTATCTCGAATGCTCCCAAGGTGAATGTTGTTAGAATCAGACAAAGCTAGCAAGTCACAATGAGTTAACAAACCAATTTATCATGATCATAATTCACTGAAATGCACTCCAACACTGACACATACATCAATACTTTTGTACCCGTGACATGGACGACGCAACGTGATGAAAATATCTATTTTTGCATGTGTAGTAGATAATGTTAATTGCTCGTACTGATATATTTGTTCAACCCAGCTACACCTGTGTGATGTACTGTGTATTCTTTACTATCAGACTGAGATGGGGTACACATCCAATATGAGTGAGTGAATGGGTGGCTGGGCTGGTGGGTTGGTGGGTTGGTATGTGCTTGGGTGGGTTTTAGCTGGTTCAGTGGGTTTTAGATGGTTGGGTGGGTATGTGAGTGGGTGGGTTTTGTGGGCAGTTTCGATGGGTGGGGGTGGGTGTTTATGTAAGTGAGAGAGTGAGAGAGTGAGTGAGTGAATGAGTGAGTAAGTGAGTGAGTGAGTGTGTGGGTGAGTGGGTTTTGAGGGCAGTTTTGATGGGTGGGGGTGGGTGTTTATGTAAGTGAGTAAGTGAGTGAGTGAGTGAGTGAGTGGGTGGGTGAGTGGGTTTTGTGAGCAGTTTCGATGGGTGGGGGTGGCTGTTTATGTAAGTGAGAGAGTGAGAGTGAGTGAGTGAGTGGGTTTTGTGGGCAGTTTCGATGGGTGGGGGTGGGTGTTTATGTAAGTGAGTGAGTGAGTGAGTGAGTGAGTGAGTGAGTGAGTGAGTGGGTGGGTGAGTGGGTGGGTGGGTGGGTGGGTGGGTTTTGTGGGCAGTTTTGTTGGTCGGGGGTGGGTGTTTATGTAAGTGAGAGAGTAAGTGAGTGAATGAGTGAGTGAGCGAAACTGATTTTAACAGTTCTTCACATCAGCTTGATTTACATTTTACAAAAGCAAAATTAAGTAACAGATATTTTCTTTTTTACAATTTGTGCATGTTTAATCATCTTCTTTATCACAAACACACACAACAGTCCTTCACTTCCTGCGTACAGCTCCTGTCAATCATGGCCACTGTCTCTCATCCATCAATCAATAAGTCACCTATATGTATCGGTATGTACACCCTTGAATAACGGGCAAGCAGATACATGACATAACCCAGCTCCTTGAAGCGAATCATTTCACACAATGTCAAGTTTAACCACGATGCATGAAGACACTGTCAAATAGTTTATGCTTTTACGAACATTAGGCCATTAACTGACATCAGTATTTCATAATAACTGTGTCACATCAAATGAATGATATATCCATCATCATGTCATGGTTATTCATATTTAATAACTTCTTTACATCACATCATGAAAACAAGTGAATTAACGCTTATGGAATTATTAATATCTGACACATAACGATAATGAGTGAGATGGGTTAACTACGCTTTTAACAGTATTACAGTTATATCACGACGTGTCAGCTTAATGTGGGAGGAAAGCTCGAAGTGATGTAAATCTCAGATGTTTACCACTTCGGTGAAACCCACGAGCACGGGTATGGTGCTGACAAACCTAGAAACATAATCGGGGCGAACCGAAATTTGAACCCACAATCATAGGTTTCTGGCGTGCCCAAGGGACGCAACTCTGCACAGCGAATTGTGACGCCTTATACGACGGGGCCACTCGTGCCCCCTATAACGATAATGATAGGAGGGTAGTACTGGTTATGTACTGTAAATAAATTAAGGACCGCATTGACTCGCTTTTGGCTCTACAATTAGAACTTGGATGCAGGCATCATCTTTATATTCCCTGTGAATTTAGAATATGTAGAGTTTGTACCTTAAACCATAATGAAAATGAATATTTGAGTTATATCAAGCCTAAATTTTACATTTTTCCAAATATTTTGAAGTTTAATAAACTACTGTCATTACAGTACCCTATCATTAATATCACTTGCTTCATGATGGCAGTCAGGTAGCCTAGTAGTTAAAGCATTCGCTCGTCACGCTTGTCACATTGACTCCCGACATGGGTACAATGTGTGACGCTCATTTCTGGTGTCCCCTGCTGTGATATTGCTGGAATATTGCTAAAAGCGGCGTAAAACCATACTCACTCACTCACTCACTCACTCACTCACTTGTTTTATGGCAATGCTGTTCCAACACAATTACTCCAACTTTGACAACATGTAATTATGTTAAAACTGCTTGGTTAAAAAACATGTTATATTTTGTAATGTTTGTACCTAAATTGTGTTTTGTTTGTACAAAAATCCACAAAAAAGATTTACCACTGTGAGTGAGTTTTATGCCAGCGTCTGTCTGTCTGTCTGTCTGTCTGTCTGTCGGACCTAGGACTCAAAGGGGGCTCTCAAAACCTTTTTTTTAGGAAACAAACTCGGACCTTTTGCTTGACAAGCAACCACAACTACAAAGCTATCACACAACCCTTTTACTATTTGTGAACACAAAATGTGATGACGTTTGCTTGTTGGAATAAAGGTTTTGTCCTTGGAAATCTAACAATCACAATGGATACCCCTATAGACTTATGTAATGAGAACAGTTAACTAATTGATAATCTTGTTTGTTTGTTTGTTGTTTAACGCCGCACTCAGCAATATTCCAGCTATATGATGGCAGTCTGTATATAATCAAGTCTGGACCAGACAATCCAGTGATTGATTTTACGAGTAACGATCCAAGTGAGGTTTTACGCCACTTTTAGCAATATTCCAGCAATGTCAGAGCGTGACAAACCAGAAATGGGCTTCACACATTGTACCCATGTGGGCAATCGAACCCGGGTCTTCAGCATGACGAGCGAACGCTTTAACCACTAGGCTACCCCGCTACCCACTGATTGGATAATAACAGAATGGTTGGGACATGTGTTGAATTATTGTATCATTGTCTACCCTTTTCCGTGTGAATAATAAAATAGGCAGAATGTGAAGTTATTGTTGACGCATGTACTTATAAGAATTGACTTCAATATTTTTTGTGTTTATGGAGTTATTAATAAAAAAAACGGTGAGCAAATTGCATAAAAACGCAAGGTAAATTTTTCAGTAATCAATTTACATCCTCTGAAACAAACATGTTGACATACACTTCTTCAAACAGGAAGCATTTCATAGTGTCATATACCTGCCAATGAGCAGGATTAACCTGCCATTGATTAAAATAATAATAAATGAGTAACAATTAATAAAAAATTACTAATTAATATCTTACCCTGACAGTGATTTGATGAGGTCGCCTCTCTTCCTGAACCACAGCTGGAGGATGGTTTCGCTCAAGGAGTAACTCCATATTGTCAATATCGCAATGTACAACCCAAGATCAGCTGTCAACACTCGAACCTCCTGGGTCCATAGGTATAACATGTGCTCTCATCTAACCATCCTGGCCAGATTTTCGAATATTTACGCTTATTTCATTTCGAAATCTGGCAATTATCGCCTGTGTTTT
Organism: Haliotis rufescens; assembly: GCF_023055435.1. Lineage (NCBI taxonomy): Eukaryota > Metazoa > Mollusca > Gastropoda > Lepetellida > Haliotidae > Haliotis > Haliotis rufescens. Next base: position 11,811,050 of record NW_025963902.1, read on the forward strand.
CTTATAACGCAAAGTACATCTCTCGAGAGCCACGGGTTTCACTGTCAACAATCAGTTCAACAGGGAGGCATTTAAACACACAGATTCCAAGTGTTTGAGATGTAGACTAGGTCAATTGGCAGGTCAGCGTCCAGAGCTAATAAGATAATTAAGAAGCCTTGGATGAAAATGACGATGGTGTTCATTCACACATATACTAATTTTTGAAAGTTTAAAATTTCAAAAACTAATTTTTTTGAAAGTTTAAAAATTTCAAAATCTAATTTTTTTAAAGTTTAAAAATTTAAATATGCTCAATGCCAAAAGAAACGCAAACCATAAAAACATATAAAGAAGTATGTACGTTAAGAAGATATGTTTCCAAAGTGTACCACTTAATGACAAAACTAACAATCAGTCAAGTGTTACCACAAAGTGTCTTTATTCTTATCACGATATGATGCTCGTGATTTTCAAAGGTACACGCAAATCCTGCATGAGATAAATGGTGCATCTCGAGTCATAGATCTATGAAGTCACATGTGATGCTTCATAAGCGTTGATACACATAACGTAACAGTATTTTCGTTTGTGCATCAAACCAATCAAATATCTCTTGAACATGAACAATTCTTCATAAATTAACCAACATGTATGGTATTCGCGTTTCTTTTGTCAGTGAGTATATAATTCCTTGTCAGAGGAAATGACAATCTGTGCATTTATATCATTTCTATGATCTGTTATAGAAAATAATTAATGCATCAGTCAGTTTTGAAAATAATTTATGCATCAGTCAGTTTTGAAAATAATGAATGCATCAGTCAGTTTTGAAAATAATTAATGCATCAGACAGTTTTGATCCAGCTTATAGAAAAAATACCTTTGAATTTCATTTCCTATATTTTCTTATTTTATCATTTTTAAATGATTATTTTATACTCTATCTCAATACATGTCAATATATATCCATCCCAGAACACAGGTGTATATTTTAAAACAGCTGTCAGATCTTTACTCGATAGATGAGAGATAGAAACGTCATGATCAATATCGTCTAACCTACATAAACCGAACATGAGCAGGGATAATTATCATAAACATGACTAATGCCCACAAATATACCTACCAGATAATCCTATAACTGATCCCAAAGTTTCCACCGTAAACATTACCAACAATACAGCAATTGATTGACAACGATGCACATTCAGACCAACAAATCAATTTCATTTGACCTACACAGAAACACTAAGTCACAGGAAAGATTACACCATAAAACTGACCTGCCTCGTGTTAACAACTTGTGTCAACTTTAAAGACAAGCAGCTGATCTTATTCACCTAAATTCCTTAATGCAGAGCACACGACTTGAAAAACTTCTTCAGTTGATAAGATCCAATGAATAAAACACAAGATTCACAGGTATGCCGGTCGTTAACGATGTGTCCAGGTGCACACACGCACTCTCACAACAAGTATTCAAGTATGCACTCCCAGTATCCTGAATACTGCACCTCTCGAAGCATGGAGTCGTATGTTAACTCCACGGTAGGTAAATCCCCAAACATGAAACACCAGCTCACTGCATTGTCAAGGCTATTAACTTCACCCAGTTGAACTCGCGGTCTTTCTGTTCATGTACGGTATCCACACATCCGCACATCCATGTGTGTGTCTCGCCAAGGGACAATGTCACGCGGTGACCTGCTCTGGATTTAACTCAACTGGTCCACCCCCGACCCTCACAGGCCATCTCTGACCCTGAGGCAATGAGAATGTCTGTGAAACTAATCCGACAGGTATGGACAGGCCGTTTGTCAACTTAATGTATTTTTCCTCAGCCTCTTCATGCAAGCACGGTCGCAAATGGACCGTGTATTGTTATGTCAGTCAGTTAATTACAGGTAACTCAAAACCTCGTTAAGATACCTGTTGAGGAATGTGTCGGCAGTATGTCCAGACCAGGTTTACAACCGGAGTCCTTGTTGGCTACACCTTGCTTAATAAGCAAATGCACTTTCTCACCTGTTTGTTCAATACAGGTAGGCTCTCTCACCTGTTCATTTTTTTGTCACTTGACAGGTATGATTTTACCTAGACAGGTGACTATCACAGGTGTCTATCCCTAGTCATATGTCAACACTTCAAAGGATCAGCATAGCACCACACCAAGTCCATAGACACAGGTAAACATGGTTTACATGTTAGACCTGAAACGATCAATTTCTTCCTACAACAAAACACTACCTGTCAAGCATGACATTACAATTTGCTCTCAAATCTCTCCATACCCTAGAAGCAATGACCCGTTTGTAAACATTCCCTGTAGGAGAATACCTGTAAGCTGTACATGTAACATAAACCTCAAAAACTGCCTGATCCAGTATACATGAAAACCCAATCAATTTCACTCATCAATTTCATCTGAAACAAACACTCACGCTTCTCTAAACATACTCTGCATTACAGATAATCACGATTCATACAACCTCCTCAAAATCCCAACAAATGTATTCATAATAAAACGGATTATCTTACAATCTCAGGTAAACTCGTTAGTATACCTGTGCGTTACATCTCTTACTGTCATATGACTGACAGATACCGTCTGACGATATAAATACCTGATGAATTCTGACCTACACCTGGATATCTCGTTAACCTGATAAAGGTAAGATAGTCCTACCTGTACCCAAACTCTACCCCTCAAACACTGGGTCCCCTTCGGCCATTAAGTAAGTAAATAACGAACCCTTGTTCATAGCTCGAGGTTTATAGTCTATTTCAATTTTGAGTGGCATGTTTGATATGGACGAGTGATTCAATGATTAAAACCTGTGACTCGAATGAAATCAAGCATGATGGAGAATCTAGTTACCTGGTGTAGTTCATTGCATATACTGTATGAGGAATTGTCACTGTAGCGACCACAATAGGATCGGACATTCTTTACCAGCCAAGATGTCATGGAAGGACTTGGCTCAATTGAACAGAAAATCTGCTCTATCCGTAATACTATAAGCTGCATGGGGAGTTATTTTGGCAGTGCCTTGGATTTGATAAACAGAAAATCTACTGATACATACATATAGTTGCATGGAAATACGATTCTTTGGGGCAGTTTTAATGGATTCAATCATACAGAAAATCTTTTGATACAAGTATTGTTGCATGGAATATAGTTGGGTTTTTTTATTTGACTTACAAAAAATATACTGATGTAACATATACTCAGTTCAATCAGATAGGAAACGTTGCATGAAATAAAGAATTTAGGCAATAAAGGATTTGATCCACAGAATTATTTTTTATAACCAAAAGTAGTTGCGTGGAATATAGTTTACATTCCGAGCAAGTTTCATTGATTTGATCAACAGAAAATTGCATTGTTATGAGCAAGCATTGTTTTATGCCACTTTTTGCAATATTCCAACAATATCAAGGCAGAAGACACCAGAAATGTGTACACTGTGCCCATGTGGGGAATAGAACCTGGGTCTTCTGCATGATAAGCTAACACTTTAACCACTCCACCACCTATCATTGTGAGTAGAGTAGTACCATAGCATGACTTATGTCAGTCTTAAGGTCAACAGAATATCTATTTGTGCCATAAACATTCTTGTATTTATACTAGCCTGGCATTTTGTTTATAACTGATTAAAAGAAAACAGAAAATCTACTACCTTTTATCTGTAATGTTAGTTCAAGACACATTACCATGGCAGAGTTTATGGGTTTGACCTACAGACAATCCGCTCGGACCCTCGTGGGTTTGTTTAGACACAATATCTAATGGGTGTGTCAGTAACAAACAAACAATTCAACAAAGATTTGGGGGGGCGGTCGGGTAGCCTAGTGGTTAAAGCGTTTGCTTGTCACGCCGAAGACCCGGGTTCGATTTCCGACATGGGTACAATGTGTGAAGCCCATTTCTTGTGTCCCCCGCCGTGATATTGCTGGAATATTGCTAAAAGCGGCGTAAAACCATACTCACTCACTCACTCAACAAAGATTTGGTGCATCGTGTCACAATATCAGGATTGAACCACACAATGCCATTTAGAAAGTGGTCAAATGTAACAAATCTTATATTTGGGATAACACTTACTTAGTAAAGTACAGATTCTTGTATTTTTGAGGGGTTGAGTCCCGTTCGGACTCCAGGCAGGCACCTAGTCGCCAGCGCAAAAAAAAAATACCAGTTGTCAGGTTAAAATTCTTGTGGAAGCCTCAGTGGCTGAGTGGGTTAGATCGCTGACTTTGTGTGCTGGCGATAAGGTGCCTCACTCTGGCAGAGTGGGTTCGAATCCCGGACGGGGCTCAACCCCCAAAAAGTACGAGAATCTGTACTTTACTAAGAAAGTGTTATCCCAAATATAACATTTGTTAGATATCAGGATCGTATCACACAAAATGATACAAGTGAATGGAAGGGGCAAAGCATAAATATACTCAAAAGAACAAAAGAAGTCATGCTATGACAGTATATAGTAATAAGAACAGGGTGGTCCTTAACTTGAATTGAGTAGTATATGAATTCTAAAATCTTGTTTTTTGATGGTGTATGACCATTTCTTACATAGAGATTATTATACAAGCATGTGTGTCATGCTGATTTTATGAAGCAAGTGTCAGGATTCTTGTATTTCCCCAAGCTTGAGTGAGGGTAATACAAGAATTCTTACACAAGTTTCGAGTTTACACATGTTAGTGTAATAATTTCTCCATTACCCATTTGGTCTTTATCCTTTTGAGCTTCCCTTCAGAAAAATGCACTGATCGCCACCCTTGTCCTAGAAAACCACAATTTGTCGAATGACGTCAACAATCTTGACAAGCTATGAGTGAGTGAGTGAGTGAGTATGGTTTTACGCCGCTTTTAGCAATATTCCAGCAATATCACGGCGGAGGACACCAGAAATGGGCTTCACATATTGTACCCATGTCGGGAATCGAACCCGGGTCTTCTGAGTGACGAGCGAACGCTTTAACCACTAGGCTACCCGACCGCCCCTGACAAGCTATGACATCGTCTCTAGTGTGACATCATTCCGACCTTACGTCACGATAAGATTCAAATGATGTCAACAATGCCGTCCACATGACGAAAACAATGCAGACAGGCGCGAGAAGGGATATTTGCACTAATTCACATACAATCTTAGTGAGTGAGTGAGTGAGTTAGGTTTAACAGTATTCCAGTTATATCGCGGCGTGTCAGCTTGATCTGGGAGGAAAGCCCGAAGTGATGCAGGTCTCAGACGTTTATCACTTCAGTGAAACCCACGAGCACGGGTATGGTGCTGACAAACCTAGAAACATAATCGGGGCGAACCGGGATTCGAACCCACAATCATAGGTTTCTGGCATGCCCAAGGGACGCAACTCTGCACAGCGAATTGCGGCGCCTTATACGACTGGGCCACCCGTGCCCCCTTAGAAGATTGACAAAAGGGGTCACTTATTAAAAATATTCAAAAGTTAAGTTTTGTTTTGACGACTGGGCCACCCGTGCCCCCTACAATCTTTATGAGCTTGGTTAGTTCTAACACTTTGGGTAATAACACCAAATATGTTTTGAAGACATGGAACGTAATGGGTAACACTGTTATCGTTTCAGGGATTGACTTAGACCGCGATTCCACAATATCCTCGCACAGTTCTCATAAATATCGCATCAATGTTCATTCTTCGTGATTGACAATCTCATAAATCTAAAGGTTACGCTTTCAATAGTTTTATCTACACTGACACTCATTTTCTCCTACAAAAATCGAAACTGTCATATTACTTGAATAAAATTATCTATTGTACCTAAAAATGTCAAAAATGACTCGCGTTTGTTTATTCATTTGTCCAAAACTGTCAATCGAAACAGCGAGTTGCATACTCGCAACACTGCATGCGATCTCTCACTGTCCATTACAGATTCCTACATTGCTGCATGGAGCTTTGCATCAGCTGATAATGGCGGAGTGCAGAATATTGTTGATCCTCAAATTGAAATATACGCAGTGGAATAATTGCGTGTTCGAAAATAGGTTACCAAAGGATATCTCACTCTTTATCATTCAGTAACATTGATTGCATCATAATTCATATCACTAATAAAGTAATAAAATAGTCTCCACCTTTTGAAGACAAAATATCTCTTATCATTAGCAAAACCTCAAGACACTCCAAACAATCTCATTGCGTTTTGGACCCGGGGATATTTTTCTCTCAGAGGTCAAATTTCCAGGATAGTCCCTGTTGTTTGCAACAATGTTTCATTGCCCCTTTACAGGTGAAGAACTCGTGAAGATTCAGGTTAGAATTGATCTTCAACATTTAACCCATACTTGTCGTAAGAGGCAACTAACGGGATCGTGTTGTCAGGCTCGCTGACTTGGTTGACGCATGTCATCATACCCCAACTGCGTAGATCGATGCTCATGATGTCAATCACTGGATTGTCTGGTCTAGACTTTATTATTTACAGACCGCCATCATACAGCTGGAATATTGCTGAGTGCAGCGTTAAACAACAAACTTTACTATCATACTGCACATTGCACGTCACCAAAATGTATTATTAATGAAAAAAGTAGTCCCGGTGTGACAGAGGTCACGGTTATCCAATCAAAACGAATAAAACAAGGTCAACCTTGTACGACACACGTGTGACGTACTGATTTAGTATCTTACCACCTGTATCTTCACCACGTGGGTAATAAACTATCATACTGCACATTGCAAGTCACCAAAATGTACTGTTGGAGCCATGATCAACACTCCCTGACAGGACTTGTGAACGATTGATGCACAATGGGAGCTCTACCACAACACATACATAGCAAGACAATCACGATGGAGGAGTTATCTCCCATTAATCTCCCACTCAACTTTCCCTCCACTACATAATGACAATTTCTCTGCAACATCTGTCTGTGTATCTGAAATCAGTTCATAATCTATTACAAAGCAGGAAACCAATTTCTGTCCCCATAACTGTAACAGCGTAACAAATGCTATTATGTAGAGCATTTCTCTTGAAGGCCCAGGTTGTCACCTTCGTCACCTTTCATTTTTTTGATTGAGTGTTTTTAATTTTGTGATTCAATTGTGACGCCTTTGTCTGATGAAATGGATTACTGTCGTGGAACCAGGTACAAAAAGTCTGGATTTCAATGTTGAAAGGATGGTTTGAGGAAAACTTGTCAATTTCAAAATTGTCACCTTTCAATCATTTGATTGACAGGATTGTATTTCAGGTTTGGATAAGTGTACGTGGTTTAATTTGGGAGCTGTGATATTTGTGTACGTTACAGAAGCCTACAGGTTGTGTTGTGGTGTGCTGGTCTGGTTGTGTGTTATTGTAACAGTTTGTTGAAATATGCAACGTAACTGACAGGTGGGATATATACGACGTATTCGACGCCTTTGTCTGATGAAATGGATTACTGTCGCGGAACCAGGTACAGAAAGTCTGGGTTTCAATGTTGAAAGGATGGTTTGAGGAAAACTTGTCAATTTCAAAGTTGTCACCTTTCAATCATTTGATTGACAGGATTGTGACACATGGACCATCATATCATATTGACATTCAGGAAGATATTTCAGTTTGGAGGAACAAGGTCAGGGAATTCTGATGTTAATTCGACCATGTTGCTGAGAAAATAATGAAAACCATCCAGTGATGAAATGAACAACAAAAGCAATGACATCAACAAGATGTGTCAATGATTAACAGTGCCTAAATCATGGAATCCTTGAATATAATTATTATGGATTATTAATGCATTATTAGATTATTTATAAATATGTCTGACTGACAAATGACAGCTTCCTATAAAATCAAACATTTTCTCTGATGAAGGAATAACTCTTCACAACACATGAAAGGTAACACATTTATAAAAAACTAATTGTATTAACTGCTGTTGTTGCTACTATCAAACATGGATATCACTTAATGATAAAAAACCCAAAAGATCAACTTTAATAAAAAGCATCCAACTTGTAATTAACAAACATTTCTAAAATGTTTTCCCAAAAAGTATAAATGTACCCCAAAAACAGAGTCTAAAGTCATGAAATTCTGACAAGAAAGAAATCAATACCCATGAAACAGTAATTTCAAAGAAAAGAAACCATACGTAAAACTTCAAACATCAAAATATCTACACTGCTATGCAGGAAAAATATTCACAACTAAAAAATCCATTGATAAAAACTCTCAAGGCAAAGTTGAAGCCAATATTCCAGGAAATCTCCCGACGCGTTCACCCTGTCCAACACCCAAACAAACACCCCAATAAAGACACACACTTCAAAAAGATGTTTGTCTGAGATACAAAATTGAGAAGAATATGGCCTTTACAAATGGTAATGTAGCAACATTTTATAAATCATGGATCTTTTATCACATACTGTTTAAAGAAGCAGAACAGCAATAACATATGTATCTCTTTCTCATATTTGTTTCTTGCCAGGATCAGTGTTTGAATAATATTTTGAATGCTTGACTGTGTATGTTTTGTTATATTTCTTAAAAATCACCTTGGCACCATTTCCAATACTTGTATTTAATTTTCCCCAAATGTATACATACATCGTCTTCAGAATGTGAGGGTGACCATTGCCCTGGATGGCCATCCTCTTCATGTAACGGGGAGAAGGGGAAATAAAATGTATAAAACAAAACAATAAAGACTTTGGGGGCTCTTGTTTTTTTACCTCGTTTTGGGCTTTGCAAGCCAATCATTCTGTAAACTATCATTATATGGCTTGCGGCCCCCAAAGTATTTTCATTTTACTCAAACCCGCAGGGTATCACCCTTTCTACATATTTCCATTTTAGCCTTTTAGATCTACCCGCAGGGTTCTAAGTCATTTTCATATATATTTTAAATTTACATATGCAACCCGCAGGGCTGCCTTTTTATACTACTTACCAGCAGCGTAAGTTACCTTTCCAACACCGAGTCAGCCCCCGAATCTTATGCCAAGTATTGTATATAATAAACATTTGATCGTACTCAATTGTTTTGTTGTCACTGCACAAAATAAAGACACACACAACTCACGCTGCCCCAGTCTCCACTGTAGCACTGTCTCATGTAAGGCTTGTAGGGCCACATAGGTCTTTTCATCAGGAAGCACTCACAGACAACGGAACCGAGTTAGGTATCCAAGAATCTTATCCACAGACTGTTCACATCCGTGACCTGACTGACTGACTGACCAATCTACCCCTGATCCCAACCCTGACCTGGACTTACCATACCTGCTGCTATAGCCCATTGTAAAGTGCAGATATTATGACCTTGAGCTGTGAGATTTACTGGTAAGTTTCTCTGAGGTAATTACCGTACTTAGCTTAAGTAAAGTGCACGAATGTGTAGATACGTAATTACGGGAATATATTTCAATGTTTATGTGAAGTAAGCATTTTATATTTTACTGCTGTTTTTTTAACATGTCTAAAAACTAAACTAATGGGCAAAAGAAAGTATACACAGAGCTCCGGATAACTTTTTGAGCAATTGAGTTTTTACTCGAAGGTTTCTATTTTAATTGGGTTATTTTTCATTGGGTAACCAATATTTTTTCACTCATCTATTCATCACTCTATTGGGGTTTTCCCAAACTGAGTACACATTTTGGGATTTCAAAAAATATTAAATAATGTTTTAGATGTATATAACGGTTCCAAATATAGGCTTGAATCGGAAAGTAAATTAGCTCGTAACTGTGTTTCGGAAATTAGCTCCGTTGTACACATGCTAAAAAAACTTCATTGAGTATTTACGTGTGCTGTTTTTATACATTTGAGTTTTCCATTTAATGCATGCGTTTCTGTACGCAAGTTAATCGAAAGTAATTGGGTTTTGAATATTTTTTTTGGGGGGGGGGGGGGTATTTGACGCAAATTCCTTGATTATGAGTGGCTTAAGATGAAAGAAACAAGAAATGGTTATTCGATGGTGATGTATTTGTTACATGTATGAAAGTTGTGTTTTGGATCTTAAATTTGCCATGTTTCAATGACTGTTTTCACCCTTAGTAAGTAAGTAGTAAGTCTTGATACCATTTGTAATTGTGTCAAATCCAATTTTCAAATGTATACTTTCGTTTGCCAGTTTAGATGGTTATGAACATTTGAACATAAAAATTATCTTAATCTAATTTGTCAATCAAAACTTTTTGCTTCCATTTTACTATTTCATTACTGTGTGGAATTTATTTGTGATATTTTTTCATAGTTTATATGTTTCACTTTTATGGATTTTCCTTGTTAGGGAATTATTGACTGATGTGATGAGAGATGACAAAACAGATGGTAAGAATTAAATACATTATCAGTTTGAACATATACACATCTAATTTCATCAAACCATGTTACTATTCACATAAAAAACCCTGACAAATAAATGAATAAATTTACAAAAAAACAAGGGCAAAAGTGAGCGTGGCTCACTAATACCCCCAACCCGCCTAGTGTGTCAGTAGTTTCAAATTAAATAGCTGGGATAGGGTTAGGGTTTGAAAAATTCATTAAAAAAATGGAAAATTAATAAAAACATTTTTTTTTTCTTTTGACTGCACCCCTCCATATGACACAGATTATATGTACTAAGTTTGAGATGAATCCACTGAATAGTTTAAGAGAAATCGCACATACAAAGTTTTCTGATGGACGGACGGAACCTTGGTATATATATATAATAAAACCCATATTCAAAAATGCATGTTTAAAATACTACCAAATAAATATCTAATTCAAAATTTTAAAATTGTATTATTCACATACACAAATCAATATATTTTATTTTATACCTAAAAAACACAAGTAATTATTGCAGCATATACGGTAAAACCAACACAGGCCTGACTACAATAAAGAAATCTGGAGGTGGTAGGTTTCTATTGGTATACAGGCATAACCCATGTAGGTTCTTGCTGCATTCTCTCAATAGGGCTTACCATATTCCTCGTAATAAGCGCCCAGGGCGCTCTCAAAATTAGAAATAGGGGGCTCTTATTAGAATATCATTTTGGTGACAAAAACAACACAGTTGAAAGATAAATTTCGTGGTTTATGCTGACAGCCTGAAATGTTTATATACAACAGATATATGTTTCCAGAATTTAATTGCCTATAATAAGGGTGCATATAACACACGAATGCGTATTATACCGAATAAATAAGTCTTGTGTATATTGATCAGTCGGAAGGGATGCAAACTGGCCTTGTTCACTAGCCAATATATCAGTAAATATCGCCATGGGCACTTATTAGAGCGGGGCGCTTATTACATCGAATACGGTAGGTTCTTACTGCATGCTCTCAATAGGGCTTAGCCCTATTATAGGGCATGTAACACAATCTAAAACCATTTGTACACATGTCAGCAGTATTGAGGAGTTGAATGGGCCTATAAAAATCATTGTGATTTAAAGGAAGCCTGTCAACTGTTATATCTGTATTGGAAATATTCTCCTAAAGTGTGATCATATCACAAGAGTCCATTTCGGAACAACAATGGAAATGGCATATTTTGGAAGTTGTAAAAACGTTTGTCAAATCTGTGAACATTATCAGACATGTTAAAATAATTGAATCCGTGGGGATCTGACTCAGATCAGGTCACCAGGATACTTTTGTTGTAAGAGGTGATGAAATTGATCACATGTACTAATGTTGAAGCATTAGAGAGAAAAGCTTAATGGAAACCACTAAAATATCCTCCTTAAACATCCTTTTAACATGTGAGTGTATTAACTGCTCAAGTGTTTGTTTTCTAACATACAGTGTTCCCTCGTTATTGCGCCTTTCAATATAGCGCTAACCAAAGTATGAAACAATCACTATAGAAAAGCTATAAACCAAACTAAACTTAAATTATTTTATTTTTTTAAGTCAGATCAGGACATGTTTAGGTTTGACTGAAAAGATATGCATATAGAACATACTTTTGTTTTATTTATATTTGTTATAATTTTTATTCAACATGTTCAAGAGGTGTGAAATTTGAATCTCAACTTTGACTGCTGTGATTATAACACAAATACTGCTGACTGAGTAACAGTGTTAAACAACAAACAAAATAAACATCTCTGACCTTCAATGAAATAAATGTTTATTGGGTCGGTTATTAATTTTAAACACATCGACCAGTTTTCTTTCATTGTTCTTCAATGGCCCCAAGAAGTGAAGCCATAAAAAATAATTTGCTAAAAAATTGCTTGACATTGTAGAATTGATTTTCGAGTGAGCATTTAAGTGTATATCATGCCATAGTTATATACATTTTACGAGAAAATTTAATGTGTTTTTTTTAATTTTCTACATGTATACAAGTTTAGTTTGTAATGTATTTTACAAACATGAGAGCATCAAAAAGAAAATTAAATGTCATTTTTTTTCCCAAGAATTTAATCTTTTTCTTTTTTTTCAAAGTATCACCTAATGCTTAAAGCTTTGTAGTAAGAACATGTAAACAAACATGGATGTCAACAGTAGCAAGACATGTGGGATATTTATGTTATAGACAAAATCGTCAGACACATATTACGCTAAAGGAAACCGCTGTGTATGTCATTACCAAAGATGAAAAAAAACTAGCTTGTTTTTCTTCTCCAATTACAAAAAGGCCAGATGTTTACTCTTGATGCAAGAAAACATCTAAATGTCAGTTTGATAAACATTCTGTGTTAGGCAAATAGTTTCAGAGTAAACCAGATCACAGAATGCTTTTATATTACCAACACTAATCCCAACGTGCTATGGGATAGCTTAAGAGATTTAAAAATAATCTTCTTTAAAAGTTCTGCTACCATGGCAAGATATATATGGAGTGAAGTCCAGAGTACAATTTTGCATTTTTTATTTTAGATTTGTAGCATATTGATGTAATGAATTAATTTTGTCTACATCTTTATTTGAATCACTAGAGTAAGATGTATATGTTTTAAAAACATCAAAACATCCAGCGCTTTTATCAGTTTTATCAGTTTTGAAGTTTTCATAAATTGGTACTTTTTCCACATAGCATGGTAATACTTTTCCCCCTTTTTTCCCCTTTTAAATAATAGCAATCAATTTTTTCTCGTTTACAATTATTAGAAGATTCCAATGCATTTTTCAAAATTTACTGAATGTCAACACTGTTACATAATCTTGCTATTGTTTTTTTCCAAATTCTTTTGATATTGTTAACAATTATTTGTACATGTACTACTCACAACCCTTAAGAACCTCAGAAGAATAAATGACGGCCCCATAACACGTTTCATCGAGAGAAAAAGGAAATTATCTTTGAGAGAGTTCAACTTTCTTTTTGATGTTTTACAGCACCAATTCAAGTAAACGAGAAAACCATTAAAAGATTTTTAAATAAAACAACATCTGGCTTCCAGATAAAATACCTCCTTATCACATGAAACATGAGGCTGATCCAATAAAACATCCCATGGAAGTTAATCAAGTACCTGTGGACAATACACTGAGGATAAAAAACTCACACTCCGTAGACATCAGTGAGTGGGAATATTTGTTGCAACATCAAGTGATATTACAACAATATTCCAGGAAAACTCCAGCAATGGTCAGCAATATTCCAGCAATATCACCAGAAGTCCAGCAATATCCTAGCAATATTCCAGGAATATCACCAGAACTCCAGCAATATCCTAGCAATATTCCAGGAATATCACCAGAACTCCAGCAATATCCTAGCAATAATCCAGCAATATCACCAGAACTCCAGCAATATCCTAGCAATATTCCAGCAATATCACCAGAACTCCAGCAATATCCTAGCAATATTCCAGGAATATCACCAGAACTCCAGCAATATCCTAGCAATAATCCAGGAATATCACCAGAACTCCAGCAATATCCTAGCAATATTCCAGCAATATCACCAGAACTCCAGCAATATCCTAGCAATATTCCAGCAATATCACCAGAACTCCAGCAATATCCTAGCAATATTCCAGCAATATCACCAGAACTCCAGCAATATCCTAGCAATATTCCAGGAATATCACAGAATAATTCTTGAATAGTACAGCAATATTGAAGCAATAAGCCAGCAACATTACAGAAATATCCCAGAAATATTCCAGCAATATTACAGTAGTAATCAAGCAATATCACAACAGGGGACACGAATGAAAGGCTTCAGACACTGTACCCACAGGGAATCAAACCTGGTTCTACAAGGTAAACAAACCCTTACCACAAGGCTGCCCCACCCCAACACCCTTCCCCACCTACTGAGTGGGAGGTCCCAGTACCATCAGCTGACTCACACCACCCCTCGTCTTTCACTGACAAAGTCCACAATGAAACCGACTCCTGAACCACAACGTTAAGTGCACTGTTGACGTGAAGACAGTCAAAAAAAAAAAGGTTGAACATCTGGAGCAAAACTCTTCTTCATCTCGCATCCCTGACTATGACTCCTCCTTGCCGTGTCTGGGAAGCGTAAAATATCTGTCTGGGCAAGGAGATACAATTTTTCCTGCTCTTGATGAGAGTTTGCAAGAGGTAAATTGACTCCACATGAGTTTTTACAGTGTTGGCTAACATTGCGATTACTAGTGTCTCGGGGGATTTAACGATTGCTGATAACCTACTGGGTAGAAGTCAGGATGCTTTCATAAAGAGAAACTACAGTGTACTTTTCTGAAACCTCAATAAACATAATTACTGTGTTAAATTGAGGATAAACAGTTGTATACTCTAATCATTGAACATTCTGCAAACAGGGCTTGATTTAAATAAAACATACACCACTGCAACCTATTATTGAAAAATGCAACCTAATATTTATGTCTACATGCACCAAGTGCACGTAAAGAAATTCAAATGTTGTCTGACTAACCCTTACTTGTCCACACTGATCTTTGAACACACTCTGAACCTCCAAGTTATATTTTCCTTACTACATAATTAATATGACACATGACATAGTCTTCTGAGATTTGAGATTTTACAGATTTAGATTAGTTAATGCATCTATATTTTATTTATGATAGACTTATGGCACCAGGGTGTAACCTGGTTTTGTCAGGTGCAACTATCTTTTTAATCAAATTCCTTAAATAAGGCCCTGGCATATGTATGCATAAAGGATGTGTTAAACTAAGGATATACTATAGCATACTCCAGTCATTCAACATTCTCTTCATTCAAACATAAACAATGTGTTTATCTAAGGATATACTATAGTATACTCCAGTCATTCAACATTCTCTGCATGTAAACATAAACAATGTGTTACACTTAGGGTATATACTATAGCATACTCCAGTCATTCAACATTCTCTTCATTCAAACATATACAATGTGTTAAACTAAGGATATACTATAGTATACTCCAGTCATTACACATCCTCCACATGTAAACATAAACAATGTGTTACACTTAGGGTATATACTATAGCATACACCAGTCATTCAACATTCTCTTCATTCAAACATAAACAATGTGTTAAACTAAGGATATACTATAGTATACTCCAGTCATTACACATCCTCCACATGTAAACATAAACAATGTGTTACACTTAGGGTATATACTATAGCATACACCAGTCATTCAACATTCTCTTCATTCAAACATAAACAATGTGTTAAACTAAGGATATACTATAGTATACTCCAGTCATTACACATCCTCCACATGTAAACATAAACAATGTGTTACACTTAGGGTATATACTATAGCATACACCAGTCATTCAACATTCTCTTCATTCAAACATAAACAATGTGTTAAACTAAGGATATACTATAGTATACTCCAGTCATTACACATCCTCCACATGTAAACATAAACAATGTGTTACACTTAGGGTATATACTATAGCATACACCAGTCATTCAACATTCTCTTCATTCAAACATAAACAATGTGTTAAACTAAGGATATACTATAGTATACTCCAGTCATTACACATCCTCCACATGTAAACATAAACAATGTGTTACACTTAGGGTATATACTATAGCATACACCAGTCATTCAACATTCTCTTCATTCAAACATAAACAATGTGTTAAACTAAGGATATACTATAGTATACTCCAGTCATTACACATCCTCCACATGTAAACATAAACAATGTGTTACACTTAGGGTATATACTATAGCATACACCAGTCATTCAACATTCTCTTCATTCAAACATAAACAATGTGTTAAACTAAGGATATACTATAGTATACTCCAGTCATTACACATCCTCCACATGTAAACATAAACAATGTGTTACACTTAGGGTATATACTATAGCATACACCAGTCATTCAACATTCTCTTCATTCAAACATAAACAATGTGTTAAACTAAGGATATACTATAGTATACTCCAGTCATTACACATCCTCCACATGTAAACATAAACAATGTGTTACACTTAGGGTATATACTATAGCATACACCAGTCATTCAACATTCTCTTCATTCAAACATAAACAATGTGTTAAACTAAGGATATACTATAGTATACTCCAGTCATTACACATCCTCCACATGTAAACATAAACAATGTGTTACACTTAGGGTATATACTATAGCATACACCAGTCATTCAACATTCTCTTCATTCAAACATAAACAATGTGTTAAACTAAGGATATACTATAGTATACTCCAGTCATTCAACATTCTCCACATGTAAACATAAACAATGTGTTAAACTAAGGATATACTATAGTATACTCCAGTCATTCAACATTCTCCACATGTAAACATAAACAATGTGTTACACTAAGGATATACTATAGTATACTCCAGTCATTCAACATTCAGCACATGTAAACATAAACAATGTGTTAAACTAAGGATATACTATAGTATACTCCAGTCATTCAACATTCTCCACATGTAAACATAAACAATGTGTTAAACTAAGGATATACTATAGTATACTCCAGTCATTCAACATTCTCTTCATTCAAACATAAACAATGTGTTAAACTAAGGATATACTATAGTATACTCCAGTCATTCAACATTCTCTTCATTCAAACATAAACAATGTGTTAAACTAAGGATATACTATAGTATACTCCAGTCATTCAACATTCTCTTCATTCAAACATAAACAATGTGTTAAACTAAGGATATACTATAGCATACACCAGTCATTCAACATTCTCTTCATTCAAACATAAACAATGTGTTAAACTAAGGATATACTATAGTATACTCCAGTCATTCAACATTCTCCACATGTAAACATAAACAATGTGCTACACTAAGGATATACTATAGTATACTCCAGTCATTCAACATTCAGCACATGTAAACATAAACAATGTGTTAAACTAAGGATATACTATAGTATACTCCAGTCATTCAACATTCTCCACATGTAAACATAAACAATGTGTTACACTTAGGGTATATACTATAGCATACACCAGTCATTCAACATTCTCTTCATTCAAACATAAACAATGTGTTAAACTAAGGATATACTATAGTATACTCCAGTCATTACACATCCTCCACATGTAAACATAAACAATGTGTTACACTTAGGGTATATACTATAGCATACACCAGTCATTCAACATTCTCTTCATTCAAACATAAACAATGTGTTAAACTAAGGATATACTATAGTATACTCCAGTCATTACACATCCTCCACATGTAAACATAAACAATGTGTTACACTTAGGGTATATACTATAGCATACACCAGTCATTCAACATTCTCTTCATTCAAACATAAACAATGTGTTAAACTAAGGATATACTATAGTATACTCCAGTCATTCAACATTCTGCACATGTAAACATAAACAATGTGTTAAACTAAGGATATACTATAGTATACTCCAGTCATTCAACATTCTCCACATGTAAACATAAACAATGTGTTACACTCAGGATATACTATAGTATACTCCAGTCATTCAACATTCAGCACATGTAAACATAAACAATGTGTTAAACTAAGGATATACTATAGTATACTCCAGTCATTCAACATTCTCCACATGTAAACATAAACAATGTGTTACACTAAGGATATACTATAGTATACTCCAGTCATTCAACATTCTCTTCATTCAAACATAAACAATGTGTTAAACTAAGGATATACTATAGTATACTCCAGTCATTCAACATTCTCTTCATTCAAACATAAACAATGTGTTAAACTAAGGATATACTATAGTATACTCCAGTCATTCAACATTCTCTTCATTCAAACATAAACAATGTGTTAAACTAAGGATATACTATAGCATACACCAGTCATTCAACATTCTCTTCATTCAAACATAAACAATGTGTTAAACTAAGGATATACTATAGTATACTCCAGTCATTCAACATTCTCCACATGTAAACATAAACAATGTGCTACACTAAGGATATACTATAGTATACTCCAGTCATTCAACATTCAGCACATGTAAACATAAACAATGTGTTAAACTAAGGATATACTATAGTATACTCCAGTCATTCAACATTCTCCACATGTAAACATAAACAATGTGTTACACTAAGGATATACTATAGTATACTCCAGTCATTCAACATTCTCTTCATTCAAACATAAACAATGTGTTAAACTAAGGATATACTATAGTATACTCCAGTCATTCAACATTCTCCACATGTAAACATAAACAATGTGTTACACTCAGGATATACTATAGTATACTCCAGTCATTCAACATTCTCTTCATTCAAACATAAACAATGTGTTAAACTAAGGATATACTATAGTATACTCCAGTCATTCAACATTCTCCACATGTAAACATAAACAATGTGTTACACTAAGGATATACTATAGTATACTCCAGTCATTCAACATTCTCTTCATTCAAACATAAACAATGTGTTAAACTAAGGATATACTATAGTATACTCCAGTCATTCAACATTCTCCACATGTAAACATAAACAATGTGTTACACTAAGGATATACTATAGTATACTCCAGTCATTCAACATTCTCTTCATTCAAACATAAACAATGTGTTAAACTAAGGATATACTATAGTATACTCCAGTCATTCAACATTCTCCACATGTAAACATAAACAATGTGTTACACTAAGGATATACTATAGTATACTCCAGTCATTCAACATTCTCTTCATTCAAACATAAACAATGTGTTAAACTAAGGATATACTATAGTATACTCCAGTCATTCAACATTCAGCACATGTAAACATAAACAATGTGTTAAACTAAGGATATACTATAGTATACTCCAGTCATTCAACATTCTCCACATGTAAACATAAACAATGTGTTAAACTAAGGATATACTATAGTATACTCCAGTCATTCAACATTCTCCACATGTAAACATAAACAATGTGTTAAACTAAGGATATACTATAATACACTCCAGTCATTCAACATTCTCCACATGTAAACATAAACAATGTGTTAAACTAAGGATATACTATAGTATACTCCAGTCATTCAACATTCTCCACATGTAAACATAAACAATGTGTTACACTAAGGATATACTATAGTATACTCCAGTCATTCAACATTCTCCACATGTAAACATAAACAATGTGTTACACTAAGGATATACTATAGTATACTCCAGTCATTCAACATTCTCCACATGTAAACATAAACAATGTGTTAAACTAAGGATATACTATAGTATACTCCAGTCATTCAACATTCTCCACATGTAAACATAAACAATGTGTTACACTAAGGATATACTATAGTATACTCCAGTCATTCAACATTCTCCACATGTAAACATAAACAATGTGTTACACTAAGGATATACTATAATACACTCCAGTCATTCAACATTCAGCACATGTAAACATAAACAATGTGTTAAACTAAGGATATACTATAGTATACTCCAGTCATTCAACATTCTCCACATGTAAACATAAACAATGTGTTAAACTAAGGATATACTATAGTATACTCCAGTCATTCAACATTCTCCACATGTAAACATAAACAATGTGTTACACTCAGGATATACTATAGTATACTCCAGTCATTCAACATTCTCCACATGTAAACATAAATAATGTGTTAAACTAAGGATATACTATAATACACTCCAGTCATTCAACATTCTCCACATGTAAACATAAACAATGTGTTAAACTAAGGATACACTATTATATACTCCAGTCATTCAACATTCTGCATATGTAAACATAAACAATGTGTTAAAATAAGGATATACTATAGTATACTCCAGTCATTCAACATTCTCCACATGTAAACATAAACAATGTGTTACACTAAGGATATACTATAATACACTCCAGTCATTCAACATTCTCCACATGTAAACATAAACAATGTGTTAAACTAAGGATATACTATAATACACTCCAGTCATTCAACATTCTCCACATGTAAACATAAACAATGTGTTAAACTAAGGATACACTATTATATACTCCAGTCATTCAACATTCTGCATATGTAAACATAAACAATGTGTTAAAATAAGGATATACTATAGTATACTCCAGTCATTCAACATTCTCCACATGTAAACATAAACAATGTGTTACACTAAGGATATACTATAGTATACTCCAGTCATTCAACATTCAGCACATGTAAACATAAACAATGTGTTAAAATAAGGATACACTATTATATACTCCAGTCATTACACATTCTCCACATGTAAACATAAACAATGAGTTACAAAAAGGATTTACTATTATACACTCCAGTCATTTAACATTCTGCACATGTAAACATAAACAATGTGTTAAACTAAGGATATACTATAATACACTCCAGTCATTCAACATTCTCCACATGTAAACATAAACAATGTGTTAAACTAAGGATACACTATTATATACTCCAGTCATTCAACATTCTGCATATGTAAACATAAACAATGTGTTAAAATAAGGATATACTATAGTATACTCCAGTCATTCAACATTCTCCACATGTAAACATAAACAATGTGTTACACTAAGGATATACTATAATACACTCCAGTCATTCAACATTCTCCACATGTAAACATAAACAATGTGTTAAACTAAGGATATACTATAATACACTCCAGTCATTCAACATTCTCCACATGTAAACATAAACAATGTGTTAAACTAAGGATACACTATTATATACTCCAGTCATTCAACATTCTGCATATGTAAACATAAACAATGTGTTAAAATAAGGATATACTATAGTATACTCCAGTCATTCAACATTCTCCACATGTAAACATAAACAATGTGTTACACTAAGGATATACTATAGTATACTCCAGTCATTCAACATTCTCCACATGTAAACATAAACAATGTGTTAAACTAAGGATACACTATTATATACTCCAGTCATTCAACATTCAGCACATGTAAACATAAACAATGTGTTAAAATAAGGATACACTATTATATACTCCAGTCATTACACATTCTCCACATGTAAACATAAACAATGAGTTACAAAAAGGATTTACTATTATACACTCCAGTCATTTAACATTCTGCACATGTAAACAAATGTTTCAAGATGGAGAACACAGGGTACATTCGTTAATGTGTTTCCTATGATCAGATGTTCACTATCAGTACTGATCTATGTAATGACAACATCGGCTCACCTATAGCTCATTTTTTTTATGACTTACAGATTTTGGTGACAAATCAGCTTGGTTAAAATGCAAATAGCTGTTTTCTATTTTACTTGGCCTGTATATTTTCATCAGTTTATTGGAAAAAAATACATACAAGTAATGTTCAGAGTGCAGGATGTTTAGCAACATTACAAGAACATGTACTTCCATGGAGAAGGCGTTGTTCTAGTCATAAGATCTGCAGCACTCAGAGACTACATATAATGCTTGGGATCAATTACTGTAGAAAGTTAAAAGTTACATTAATTTTGCATGATACTATTAGTTGTATCCATTAAAGATGAAGGGGATGGGAAAATACCAATACATGTTCATTATTTTCATTGATTATCTGATTATGTCTTTTAGCTTCAATTGGCCTTATCTGTAAAACAATTTCTTCCAAAAAGTATTGTTTTTTAAGATGACACATGAAGCTTTACCCATTACTTTCTGTGAGATGTGATGATCTGAAGAAGCTTAACAGGGATTTATCTCAAATTCCAATCCCATAGCTCTTGTATGCAAACAGGGGGAAACAATGTTATTTTGTTGAAAATTGGGATTTCTTTTAAGTTCCTATTTTCATAAATTCAGATCTTTTGACATTGTATATTAACATCACATTCAATAATGTAAATATAACAATTTAAGCCTCTTCCTATTTATTGGTCTTGATGTCAGTGAAATACAAATCGGATCAGATGATTAAAACCTGTCGACTAAGCCATCATATTAGATACAACATGAAATATGAACGTTTTAATTTCAAATGTTATATTTGGGATAACACTTTCTTAGTAAAGTACAGATTCTAGTACTTTTGGGGGGTTGAGTCCCACCTGGGATTTGAACCCACACTGCCAGAGTGAGGCACCCAATCAGCAGCAATCAACACCCTTCCCCCCACCCCACCCCCCCACCCCACCCAAAAAAAGAACCAAAAAAAACCAAACCCCCAAAACAACAAAAGTATGAGAATCTGTGCTTCACTAAGAAAGTATTATCCCAAATATAACATTGGTTACATTTGACCACTTTCTAAATGACATTGTATACTCATCAATAATCCTGCACCATGACCATGGTATATATTTATTTTATGAAAAGAAAAATCTAGAAATGCATACAAAAGCAAGTCTAGCCAGCTCAAGCTAGCTCTATTCCTATTTCTATTCTGAAATCAGCATAGGGAAAAAAATTAATTTTTTAGAGTCAAGAAGGATATTGTGTAATATAAGATTTCAGAGACTAAATGTTAATCGAACTCATCAATTTAATTCCAGTTTGGGAATGTTTACTGACTTTTGCTGCAGACATAAGGCCGAATACAGTCTCTGATAAGGCCTAGATAAATGCCTGTTTAGACAAGGTGTTTTGGTCTGCATATCAAATAAACAACAGAAAACAAGGCCAATATGAACCTCAAAAGAACTGAAACAAAACAATTGTTTGGGTCTAATTTGACTCCAAGCTTGGTCTGGTAACCAAGAAAACGTGAACAACAGAAAACAAGTTGGTCTTGCCTAAAAAATGCTGACAATCGAACTCCCAACATATTCAAAAGCTTTACACAAAAGATCTACCTTTCAAAATGACAACAAACAGATTTACATAAAATCAATTTAACAAAAAAACAACATGCATAGTACCTTCCTTGAGAAGAAAATAAATTCCCTTGGTAAATGTACACAAACCTTTTATAACCAATTACCTATGTACGACGAAACACGCAAATTATATGCCCATATAAATCATTCAAGAATACAATATGTACTGTTATACAAAGAAATGTATGGTTATACAATGGAATGTACTGTTATACATTGAAATAAACAAGTATGCCATGCCCTCCCTGTGTGATAAAACATGTTATCTACACCAGCCTATATACAAGTATACTTGTCTGTCTTTGAGTCCTGTCAGCTGTGAAATAGATTACTCAATTAATTACAAGGCACACTTCCATGTCATGCCTGAGGCCCCATAGCATGGAGTTGCTGGGACATTATGGTGAATGCCATGAAACGTGAGACCACATCGTGCTGGGGAAATCTACCATGTCCAGGCATTTATCTATGGTTTTCTATTAAGTGCAGTCTTATTGAGTGAGTGAGTGAGTGAGTGGGTGGGTGGGTGGGTGGGTGGGTGGGTGAGTGAGTGAGTGAGTGAGTGAGTGAGTGAGTGAGTGAGTGAGTGAGTGAGTGAGTGAGTGAGTGAGTGAGTGAGTGAGTGAGTGGAGTGGAGTGGAGTGGAGTGGAGTGGAGTGGAGTGGAGTGGAGTGAGTGAGTGAGTGAGTGAGTGAGTGAGTGAGTGAGTGAGTGAGTGAGTGAGTGAGTGAGTGAGTGAGTGAGTGAGTGAGCGAGTGAGTCACACAACTGGGCTATCCGTGCTGCAGCTTATTTCTAAGAATGCAGAGATAGTTCCACATTTAATTCAATACAAAACAAGCAAACTATAACATGCTATCGTTACAATAAACTGAACTGGATATTTTGTAATTATTTTGAAGACTTTTTACCATGTTGAATGTTTAACATTGCCTGTATGGCCCAATTATAGCCTCAGAGAATGCCCAGATCAATCAGTGTCAAATCAGTGTATAAAGTATAAAATTCCAAAAATAAAAAATAATTCAAAATATATTGAATGGCTTATATACATATTTTTCTAATGAGGCCAGACCATTTAATTTCTATTATTTTTGCAACAATATCATAAATTTTCAATAAATTCTGTGTTGATTGAAAATATGCCTTTCTTAAACACATATTTTGAGTTATTATATATTCTTAGAAAATTATTTTAGATTGAAATGTTATTTTCCATACAGTTTCCTAATACCTCTTCACTGATAGAATCAATACAACAAGAGACTAAACACACTTAGCCTGTGGTTGTCCACGTTTGTGGAAGTCTTAAAGTTGCTATTGTCAATCATGTGGGTTATTATAGCGGGTGATATGTGAAATTTGATAAAGGTGCTTATGAATAGAGTGACAACCTTGTTATTATATGTATCAAGTCACAAGCCTCATACACTGGAGGTATGCACTGGACTTGTGTCCCATACAGACGCTCAGCTGATTCGACAATCATGATACATAAAACTGACATCAAATTATCAATACATTTGAAAATTGCAAAATTTGCAAAAATAATTTAGTTAAATGTATGAATTTGCAAATATTTTCCTTCTTTGCAGGTCTCAAAGGCAACCTAGGGCAAGAATAAACCCATCCATGAATGGATTGGATTCAAACCCATGACCAGATCCTTGCACATCAAAGGGACACAACTCTGCATAGCCAGCATTTTCCTGGCTCCCACTGTCAAATCTTGTTAAATTGACATCATAAAGCAGTATTTGTTTGTTTGTTGCTTAACGCCGCACTCAGCAATATTCCAGCTATATGATGGTGGGGGGGTTATATCGACCCTAGCTGTCATCTGACTTATTGTGTGCCACCACATGCCCCAAGCCCAGTGATACAAGCACTGGGTTGATTGATGCTGATCATAACACTCCCAGCCCCGATTTCATTAGAGTAACATTAACAAACACAGAAAGTGAGTAAATGCTGTTTTATGCTTTTGTCACTAATTTTCAAGCTATATCATAATAATATTTGCTTGTTTCTTTCTTTTTGTTTAATGCCGCACTCAGCAATATTCCAGCTAAATGACAGCATTTGGTAAAAATTTGAGTATGTACCAGACAATCCAGTGACTGACATCATGAGCATCGATCCACGCAATTGGGATACGATCATGACATGCATCAACCAAGTCATCGAGCCTTACCACCCGATCCCGTTAGTCGCCTCTTACGACAAGCACAGTCCCCTTTTACGGCAAGCATGGGTTGCTGAAGACCTATTCCACATAAAAATTGGGCCAGGCAAACCAGTGGTTGATAGCATGAACAGCGATCCACCAAGTAGAATGACACACAATCAGAATACTCTTGTAACCAGCCAGTATTCATCTGAATTTACTCCTAGGCAGAGTTTTTATTTTATGTTTATTCCTGAATTCCACACACGATCAGTTAAAAAAAAAAATTAAATAAATAACAATTAACAATATAACAATAACTGACAGTGATGTAGTCATGGAATTGATATATAACATTTTATATTTCATAAGGGGGTCTACATTACTAGCGGGAGACATAATAAAAATAAATATTGTCATGTTCATCTAGTTTTGTTCCCACCTCTTTTCAGTAGGGACGGCAGGCCCGTGAAATGAAAAATAATAAATATGTGACCCTACAGTTAGCATTGAGTCCTGGGAACTATTCTTCCCAAGATTCACCAAAGGATCACAAAGATGAAACACAGGTCTATTACAATAATGATTATCACAGAACAAAACCACATGGCTAGGTCTGGTGCCAACATCCTGCAAGTCTACTGCCAATATAGAGACAATTCCTCCCAGACAGACAGGATGCAATCAATATCATGTACAATGTGTGCAGTAGACACAATCGCACATGTAATCGGCATGGTCCTCTGAAACCAAATATTCATCATGTACAAATAATCATACAGTAGAACACGGATAGAGGGAACAAACGGATACAACGAACTGTTAAAAAATCCCCGATTTATCTCCAATATAATATCATATAAAATTTACGTACATAACAAACTCTCTACAGCGAACTAACGGATACAACGAACTGATATCTGATCCCCGACAAGCCCATCTTCCACTAATAAATGGTGTGTATAGCGAACTGAGAAATCTCACTCAGTGTCAAGTGTCACTGACAATTGGCTGTACGCAATCAGCGGCGAATCAACACAATCAGCGGTGACGGATCAACCTTGTTATACTTAAATGAATGTTATGAAATGTTATCAATGGAATGCTATGAAGTGATCACTGCTAATACAAGTCAAGGCTGCAGTTACGTGTATTGTGTTTTGTTTTATCCAAGATTGCGGACATTTCCGAGCGAAAACGTATATAACGAACAACGGATATAATGAGCGGATTTCTCTGGTCCCTTCGTAGTTTGTTATATCCATGTTCTACTCTAGTTGCCTTTTTGCCAGAATCTTTGACATGCAGTTATATTTTCTTCGTATTCCTTTTGCCATTAACCAAAACATTAAGTGCAAATGGGTTTTTTATAACAAGGGTGCATCTTGTCATCTTGCATCTTGTCATCACAATTAAGTCAACAGTTAAGTGTGTTTGGTTGTTGTGTTATTAAGGATTGACGGTGTATTTTTTTCGGTTCATTGAGGTATGAATCGAAAAACCGATGTGCAAACTGTATGAATCCGCATAGCAGATTCTTACAAAAGTTTGCACATTGGTTTTTCGATTCATACCTCAATGAACCGAAAAAAATATACAGTCAATGCTTATAATTAAATTCGACAATGTAAAACATGTTTTATCTACAATAGTTTAACCCAAAACAGTTGCATATATGCAAACAGACAAAAATGACGACATGGATAAACATTCCAGGTGTAGGAATACATACAGTGGTGTGACATGAATCAGGTGATCGTTTGATTTATGCACATAACTTGACACGCCTACACAGTCAGTAGCCAATCAACGGAGAGTGGGATTAAAACAATGTTCATTAGACCTGTCAATTAAGGCAAGAGGCGAAAAGAACTGCAACAGTCAGACTGTAACGAACCTGATAAAATATGTCCGAGAGAAGGTGGCTGTTTCAAATAACATGGTCATTTACTGCGTGATTCAAACATTACTTCCCTGATAAGGGTAAATCACAGTTGGAGAAATGCTAGTTAGAAATGAAACCCGAAGACATGAAAATTGAACCGAAAAAAAACAGTCGAGCGAGCCTGCACGTTTGCTGTTTCATTCATTCTCGGCCTTCGGTTTCAATGAGTTGTTTGGACAATGATTATGCATGAAAGTCGCTAAATGTCCTGTGCATGACGATACATGTGAGCAGAAAGGGAATTCCCTCGACTGTAATATTGGGATTCCCCGACATTCCGCAGTAATAAAAGTAGTGCGCCGCGGTGGGCGTGGCTTAATTTTGTACATTCATTGGGAAATGAATGCAATAACACGTGACCAATTCAGCTAATCAGAATGCAGGAATTTCCATGAACACAACGAAAATTTAATTATTTGTTATTGAAAACAAATGCTCAAACGATATCATTAAAATCAGATCTTGGATCCTGCTACCGCTAAACAAAGATCTGAGGACATCCCATTACAGGTCACATCAGAACGACCAATGAAATGACTAACACAAAGTTGTCATCAGCCAATCAGAAAGCAGTTTTCTCAAGCTAGTTTCAAATTGAAGACCCTGCTCCAATAAGCTAGACCAATCTGCGAGTAATCTATAAAAATTCAATCTACTAAGAATTAAAATTTGAATGAGAGTACATTTTCTTGTGCATATTTCATATTTTTGTACACAAAAAAGCGCAGAAGGGGAATATGATTGTCCAGTAACTATTTTCAAAAACATTTTGTTTTACTGATGTTTTCTCACAATTGCTCGATCCCAGAAAACAATAATAAGTGACCCCTTTTGTCAATCTTCTAAGGGGGCACGGTTGGCCCAGTCGTTTAGGGTGCCACGATTCGCTGTGCAGAGTTGCATCCCTCGGGCATGCCAGAAACCTATGATTCACGGTTCGCCCCGATCATGTTTCTAGGTTTGTCAGCACCATACCCGTGCTCGTGGGTTTCACCCAAGTGATAAACGTCTGAGACCTGCATCACTTCGGGCTTTCCTCCCACATTAAGCTGACACACCGCGATATAACTGGAATACTGTTAAAAGCGGCATTTAACCCAACTCACTCACTCACTCACTTAGGGCTTTCCTCCCACATTAAGCTGACACGCTGCGATATAACTGGAATACTGTTAAAAGTGGCGTTAAACCAAACTCACTCACTCACTCAATCTTCTAAGCGCTTATTACGGCAAATATGGTATTTCTTTTTTATATTTATCTGTGATAAACAAACATTGCTATGTTTGTTTATCACAGCCACAATGAACTGAATAAGTGGAAAACATTTTGACAGCCTGAATGATTATAGACTGTAGATAACAATTCCCCAGCACATTACATTAATAAATATAAGTTAATATTCTATTCTGGTTGAGTTATCTGGTAATTCAGTTGTCCGTGCAAAGTTACAAATTGAACTGCTTGGAAACAGATCCTCCATTGATCAGAAAGGTGTTTCAGAACTAATTAGGCTTCGTATACCAAATAAACAAACACTGGCCTTGCTGAATTCATAAAAAGACAGGAACAGTCAATAGACTATCAATTATCAGAAGCTAATACTTCTAAAAGGTTAAAAGAAATGTACTGCATTATGAACAAAGTCCATAGTGGCATATTATTTGTTTGATGCAAGTTTGAAGACACGAGTTGGGTTTAACGCCACTTTTAACAGTATTCCAGTTATATCACGGCGTGTCAGCTTAATGTGGGAGAAAAGCCCTAAGTGATGCAGGTCTCAGACGTTTACCACTTTGATGAAACCCACGAGCACGGTTATGGTGCAGACAAACCTAGAAACATATTCAGGGTGAACCGGGATTCGAACCCACAATCATAGGTTTCTGGCGTGCCCAAGGGAGGCAACTCTGCACAGTGAATTGCAGCGGCTGGACCACCCGTGCCCCGAAAGAGACAAGTGAGTGAATTTAGCTTGACATGGCTTTCTTGTACTGGTGTTATATCACGGCATGTCAGTTTAATGTTGGAGGAATGGCAGAAGCGATGCAGGTCTTAGACATTTACCACATTGGTGAAACTGCAAGCATGGGTACATGGCTGACAAAGCGAGGAACATAATCAGGTGAACCAGGATTTGAACCCACAATCATATTTCTGGCATTCCTAAAATTGCAACTCTGCAAATTGCAATATCTGAAATAGTTGGGTACCCATGCCACTTTGAAAAGATGATTTGGTTTGATGGCTACATAAAAAATAAATAGAGGATATTTCATGTGTTGAATGAAATATCATGTTTCTCTCATCGAGGAAAGGGGGTGGAAGGAGATATTTTCACGAGTGGCGTCCTATTTATAAATACTTTTTGTGTAGTCTACCAGGAAATTATATTATTTCATTACAAATTTAAAAGCTTGAAGCGTAAATTCTCCCTACCTAACACACAGGAACAGTTCACTTCCCCTTGTACTTGTGACTCAAAAAGTAGTTTCGTGTTTGCAAAATCTTAAAAAATATAAACAAAAGTATCCAAAATATTTAGGGTCACGAAAATTCTTTATCATACATTTAGATGTCATTATATATACAAAATCAACTTTGAGCAAAAATATTCTTGAAAAGAAGGTGACCGCTGTTGGAAGCGAAAGAATACACGCTGGTCAAGTAACAAAATGGCGCTTTCACGACTGACGAGTTAAATGAGAAATTTACAGTTTTTAAGGAAACATTATTGAGAGAATAACAAACAGCATCAAGCGATATTCCATAAATGACCATCTGTCATTATTTTGTCTTGTCAATATAAGAACTAACATAAATAGGAAGTCAACAGTTTCAGTATGGGCTTGACACTTACGTTAAAGGGAGACAATTTAAAGGGAGGTAACTCTTGTATGTCAAAGTGTTATGTTCACGACACTGAAATATCAAGTGTCATGTTCACTGCAAAGAAAATATCACTTTTCTCTTTCACAATTAAATATATGATAGTTTTTTCAAATCATTTTTTTCCACTTTTCATATATTAATATGTAAACCAATTTAAAACGTCATTAGTAACGTGTGTCTGAGACAGAGTGACCTGCTGGTCCGTCCATTCTCACCTTGTGTGACCAGTGCCCATAACCTACAAGGAGAAGGCTTGACCCGTCTCAAGGGTCAATCTCTGTTTAACTTGTATATCTACACAAGATTACCAAAGTTACAAGAGCACCATGCCATTTAGTGGCAGTTTGATTGTTCCCGACCTGGCAGCGAGAGGAGATCCCATTGTTCAGTGTACCCACTAATACCCTGACTGATAATATACTTCACCATCACTGAGGGTCTATCCAGGGGGTAATTTCTGACAGAATTTAGACATCTGTGACCATTAGCAGAGTGTGTTTCTGTCTTATTAATATTAGTTGTTAGAACTAAAAAGTGTGCCATGAAGCCATTGGCGAACAGAAGTCATACTGTTTGTGACGTTTACGACATATTTCGAATGAAGAACTAGAAAATGTGTTTCAACACAACGTTTGACTGAACGGCCCAAATTGCATTGTTTTGTTTGTTTGTTGTTTAACGCCGCACTCAGCAATATTCCAGCTATATGATGGCGGTCTGTAAATAATCGAGTCTGGACCAGACAATCCAGTGATTGACATCATGGACATCGATCCACACAATTAGGATACAATGACATGCATAAACCAAGTCAGCGAGTCTGACCACTGATCCCGTTAGTCGCCTCTAACGGCAAGCATAGTTTCCTTTTACGACAAGCATAGGTTGCTGAAGCAAATTATCTTGTTGTGCCATTAGATTTGCAGCTATGTTCATCTACAGAAACACCCAACATCAGAAAAAAACACCTTTCACTGATTAAGAATGTTAGCCAATAATTTATTGATCAATAATCGATGAATGGGGCTTAAAATAAGTTCCTGCTAGTTTACTTCATTTGCATATCAGATTGGTAGTCTCATCGATAACACTAGCCATTATATACTACTCAAAAGAAGTTAAGGATCACCCGATTCTTTCATAATGGTAAAGTTAATCTGTCATGACATGAGAGATGAACTATAGTAAAATGAAATAATCAGGTGATCCTTAACTTCTTTTGAGTAGTATATGACAAATGATGGTCTTGTATATATATTAAGTTTACTTAAAGGCATAATATGATCAAGCTCGGCATTCTTACCTTCCTCCAGATCAATTAATTATTGGTCAAATACATGGCCATACTGTACACATTCCACCCACCCAAAACATTCCCCCATCTCGCTGTCTACCCTAGACTAACATCTAGTCTCTGAAATGAACATATTTTACAAAAAAGACAGCTGTTTAATTATTTTAATAAAAATACAATAAAAAGGAGCCCAGAGACTCTCTTTATTTTCCCGGGTACTGCAGTAATCTAGACTTGCCAAACATTATAGACTTGCATGGGCTGTATTGGATATATTTGTTTCAGGGTCTGTATAAGATTGGTTGGTTGGTTTGTTGTTTAACGCCACACTCAGCAATATTCCAGCTATATGACGGCGGTCTGTAAATAATCTAGTCTGGACCAGACAATCCAGTGATTAATATCATAAGCATCGATCCACGCAATTGGGATTGATGACATGCATCAACCAAGTCAGCGAGCCT
The DNA here is from genome assembly GCF_023055435.1 of Haliotis rufescens. Taxonomy (NCBI): domain Eukaryota; kingdom Metazoa; phylum Mollusca; class Gastropoda; order Lepetellida; family Haliotidae; genus Haliotis; species Haliotis rufescens. Next base: position 11,843,037 of record NW_025963902.1, read on the forward strand.
GACCACCCGATCCCGTTAGTCGCCTTTTACGACAAGCATGGGTTGCTGAAGACCTATTCTACCCCGGACCTTCACGGGTTGGTCTGTATAAGAGACAATGTCTACCCCACATACAGCGATATCTCAAACACTTCAAATTATTCATACCAATTTCGTTAAGCCATAAACACCTTTCCAGCCCTGAACAATCACGGTCAAACCACTTGCGCACCCCTTGCATGTCACCTTCACCTCATAATACATTTCATAGGTAATAGGTCAAGTCCATGTCACTCGGGTGCCAATCATCTCTCACTCGCCTGTCAACACAAACAATAACAGCTGATCTCGGCACACAATCCAAACAACCATGTGATAAATGACCCCAAAGGACGTACAGATGTTTGTTATTTACAAGCCACGATTCCCCATGAAAGGAGCTCAGGTCAGCACAAACAAAGATACAAGTCAGACACCGGCTTTCCTCAATGGACATTAGCGTTGATAGAGTGACCAGTCAGGGTCGGACTTTGACGACGGCTTAACTTGCTTTCAACTCACGATTTCATTACACACCTTCAGAAAACACACGATTAGATAGTCCTCTAGGTAAAGATTGAGGCACACCTGTGTACTGCTGGAATAAAGATCGAGGTGGCGCCTTTTATTGTCCAGGGAACAGTCAGCTGAATAGACTCCTTATATTAGATTCAGTGAATATTGAGGGTACACCAATTTATTGTATTGGTTTTTTGTTTCATGTGTACTCAGCAATATTTCAGCTATATGACCTTGGTTTTGGACCTGACAATCCAATGATTGATATCATGAGCACCGATCTAAATCAAGTGTGTTGTTCTTCACAGGGAACAAGCATAGGCTGCTGAAGACCAATTCTAACCCGGATCTTCACAGGGAACAAGCATAGGCTGCTGGAGACCAATTCTACACCAGATCTTCATGGGGAACAAGCATATGCTGCTGAAGACCAATTCTAACCCGGATCTTCATGGGGAACAAGCATAGGCTGCTGAAGACCAATTCTAACCCGGATCTTCATGGGGAACAAGCATATGCTGCTGAAGACCAATTCTAACCCAGATCTTCACGGATTTATTGTCTTGTATTATGGACATTTCTGATACAAAATACAGACTAAATATATACATTCTTTTTCATAAAATCTGTTTGATTGAAAATTAAACTCTGTTTATTAAAACTTTCGTATGAAGATTTTGTTTCTTCACAAAATTCTATTTGTTTCCTGCACCTTGGATATTTTTGCAAGCAATCGGTACATGATGATCAATATTCCAGCTGTATGACAGCGGTCTCTAAATAACCGAGTCCGGACCAGACAATCAAGTGATTGACATCATGAGCATCGATCCACGCAATTGGGAAACGATGACATACATCAACCAAGTCAGCGAGCCTGACCACCCGTTCCTGTTAGTCGTCTCTTGCGACAAGAAAAGTCGCCTCTCAACAAACAAACCTCAGTGATGCTGCAACTATATCAGTATTATTTACAAACAGAGACCCGTGAAGAATCCGGGGTAGAATAGGTCTTCAGCAACCCATGCTTGCAGTAAAAGGTGACTATGCTTGTCGTAAAAGGCGACTAACGTGATTGGGTGGTCAGGCTCGCTGACTTGGATGATGCATGTCATCGATCCCAATTGCGTGGATCGATGCTCATGATGTTAATCACTGGATTGTCTGGTCCAGACTCAATTATTTACAGACCGCCGTCATATAGCTGGAATATTGCTGAGAGCGGCGTTCAACAACAAACCAACTACAAACTGAGACTCTCCTTTAAAACACCAAATGTCTCTAAGCTTTAGATCTATTGTCTCACAAAAGCTTTCACTGACCCTCAGATCTTTGCCTCTCACATCTGCATTTTTAAAGAATTGGAAGATAATGGAATAATTAACTGACTCTGGCCTAACACACAGGACACATAAATATACATGATCAGGGCTCTACTTGTTAATATAGGTCCTACAGTGATCGCTCGCTATTGCGCTCTTCGATAAAGCGCTACTTCGGTTATTACGCGCGGTAACGCATGGCTCCCAAAATTTATGTATACTTTTAATACTGAGAGTTTTACACAGACATGATTGTATTGTTGTTCGTTGTTTATTTGCACATAACGCTTCTCGTTGCATAATCAACGGTTTATCGCTGAATGGAGTTCTAATAATCTGTTTGAAAATATCCGCGGCAAGTCCCGGAAATACGATTGTTCAACTAGTTAACTTTTCACACTATACATCCTTTGATCTTAGAAGCGCATGCATGCAATAAAAGAGAACCACAAGTGAAGTTTATATTCTTAATTAGTGGGCAATCCAATTTAAGGCTAAACTGTCACACACATGTAGTTGCTGTCACAACACGGCGGTCATTCATTTCGTAATCGCGCTTTCGTAACATCGCCTGTTTTTTCCCCGTAGTTATAACAAGCGATTTCATTGGATTAAAATTTGTTTCTAATGACGCTTTCTTGCTGAAATCTGCTACAAGTTTCGTGATTGGTCAATTTTGAGCACGTGACCTCAGGCAGCCAATCAAGCTTTGATACAAAGCTCGTGTTTGATAAATTTCAGAAGTTAGCGAAAGATTTTTTGTTAAATCGTGTTATTCTGAACGTTTTAAGCAGGAAATCACGATATATATTAAAAATATGGAACTTCGCGAATGTATCGTGCTAGGTTACGAGCTGTGACAAAGATTTTTCATGCATATATTTTTGCATTAAATGTTGTGTCCGAGCCGAGACAAGGCGACGAAAGCCGAGATGTCATTTGACTTACATTACACGCGATCGCACGAAACGATGGAAATAATAACTTAGATGTAAGTTTGATTACTTTTAGATGTATTTTTGTTGATTTTATTTATCACTTTGTATAATATATTTAAAGATTTGCTTAAAATAGTCTTTATTTTGCTCTTTGACATGTTCGATGCGGACCCGTTGTCGAAATGTGTGTCCGAGAATTTTATTTTCAATAACATCGCGGGAAATAGTGAATAATTTTTTAATTTATTGATAAAAAATGATAAATTAGAATGAAATACGTATTTCAGACATTGTGAAATATGACAGATTTAATAAATGAATGATATTACAGGTAGATCTAGGTCCATAAAAATATATACTATTTTGACGTGACGTGAGATAAACACATAGGCCTATTGATGATTTGAGATTTGCCGAGCGCGCTCCCCCGCCTCGGCCTTGGTTAAACGGCTCATCGTCTATAACGCCCACCAATTATTTGGACCCCATTGGTAGCGCAATAGCGAGCGATCACTGTATCAGAATGTATTCTCACCTATAATCAATTACACAACTGGGGACACACAAATATACATGTTCAGGGAAGTAATTAAGGTGTATGAACACACAATGCCCTTCAGAAAAAGGTTAAATGTAACTAATGTTCTATTTAGGACAACACTTTCTAAATTGACTATAAATTCTAGCACCCTTTTGGATTGAGTCCCATCCAGGATTCGAACTCACTCCCTCACAGTGAGGCACCAAATCACCAGCACACAAAGTCAGCGATCTAACCCATTCAACCGAAACTTCCACAAAATGAAAGTCCAACAATTCATAGTCTAGATCATGTACTTTGTGTACCCTTCTGACAAGTGTAAATTGGCAGGGCTCCCATGGCCAAAAGCTATGAACACACAATGCCATTTAGAAAGTGGTCAAATGTAACAAATGTTATATTTGGGATAACACTTTCTTAGAAAAGTACAAATTCTAGTACCAAAAAATGTACTAGAGTTTGTACTTTACTAAGGAAGTGTCCCCCCCCCCCCCCAAATATAATAGTCTTGGTTCTCAGGCACCGTCCATCAGCAATAGGAGTTTGTATGCTTGTTTATGTAGGGAGGCCCTTTCCCAGGTTGATGGTACACAGCTGTTTATTTGGTTACATACTAGTTTGATCTAGCAATAAAAAAAAGAAACACTGCCCGCCCGCACTATATTTTCAAAAGTCATTGCCTGAGAACCAATTCTTTTCTTTTTGTCAGCCTTAGTTAAATTCACATGTACTCTCCATATCATTTAAATCAACTTTCTATTTTTTTCCAGATTTCTAAAAGCATTGTTTCAAGAACTTACCAACATGATGCAAAAGTTATATTATGACCGTTCAACTCACATAAAGTAACTGTGACAAGACAAAAACCTAAAAGTCCACAATTTGAAATTGACATGTATGTTAATTTCACGACAAAATGAAATGTTCCCAAGCAACCGAAGGAAATGTACATCTTGATGAGACAGACAGGCAATGTTGATGGACATGTGGAGTGAAACATGTGAAAGAAATGTAAGTTTCAGAGAACCTTTTATCTATTGTTAAATTGGATATTTGCATAACTTCCTTATTTGAGAGGGCAAATTAGGTGTTTCCGCTATAACCTGTGTTTGGTGCAGACGGGGAATTTGTGTGAAAATTGGATACTTTTTGCACTTAAAAATATGAGCCTAATTTCTTTTAAACATTAATTAAAAATAATTATTAAACATCTTACAACAATGTTTTTTGGTGTGGCAGGCACGTATTGTTTGAAGCATAATTATATTTTTTTAACTATTTTTGGAGACAACTTCACTCCCCCCGCCCTCCCCGAATATCAAATTGTCAGCCCCTCCCCCTCCCCGAATATCAAATTGTCAGCCCCTCCCCCTCCCCGAATATCAAATGGTCAGCCCCTCCCCCTCCCCGAATATCAAATAATCAGCCCCTCCCCCTCCCCGAATATCAAATGGTCAGCCCCTCCCCCCTCCCCGAATATCAAATGGTCAGCCCCTCCCCCTCCCCGAATATCAAATGGTCAGCCCCTCCCCCTCCCCGAATATCAAATAATCAGCCCCTCCCCCTCCCCGAATATCAAATGGTCAGCCCCTCCCCCTCCCCGAATATCAAATAATCAGCCCCTCCCCCTCCCCGAATATCAAATAATCAGCCCCTTCCCCTCCCCGAATATCAAATGGTCAGCCCCTCCCCCTCCCTGAATATCAAATGGTCAGCCCCCGAGGTGAGAGAGGGTTGGGATGGGTTTAACACACAGTGGACTTAATTCAGTGGGTCAATATAATTTGGGAGGAAATCCCAAACCCACGTAGTGCTGACAGATCAAAGTCCGAGAAAATCGGGAATTACAAACCACTGTCAGCAGATCCTGCTACAGGTAATGCTCAGGCGACTCCAAACACGCTGCAAAAGGCACTCTTGGATGTCTTGCTTCACATTTATAACCATGTTTGGGACAGAACCCAGACCTGCTTGTCAAGCAACCACACAAACCAATAGGCTATCTTTACCTCACTTAATTACTAGCAAATAATAATAATTATAATAATTATAAGAAGAAGAAGAAGAAGAAAAAGAAGAAGAAGAAGAAGAAGAATTTTTCGAGATTGGGATGGAAAGAGCTCTTTTATGAGCTTGCTGATATAGTCGATTGCTAGTCCATGGCCTGAACAAACATGTTTGTCTGTGTATCGTCTGTGCACTGACAAACACACCCAGCTGAGCAGTCAAACATCTAACAGGGAGACACTACGGTGACTTCCAGAGTAAGTGAGTGGAATTTTATATAGTGCTCTGCTTTTAACAGTATTCCAGTTATATCACAGCGTGTCAGCTTAATGTGGGAGGAAAGCCCTAAGTGATGCAGGTCTCAGACGGTTACCACTCGGTGAAACCCACGAGCACAGGTATGGTGCTGACAAACCTAGAAACATAATCAGGGCGAACCGGGATTCAAACCCACAATCATAGATTTCTGGCATGACCAAAGGATGCAACTCTGCACAGCGAATCGCAGGGCGCCTAAGATGACTAGGCCAACCGTGACCCCCTATTTCACACTGACACGACATCACAATCAAATGACATCACTAATCTATCTGCCACTGAAGCTCATTTAAATAGCTGCTTATCACTGGTTATTACTGGTTATTACTGTTTACAAACTGAAAAAGTTGGAAGAATGATTTATGATGATAAACAGAATCTCACCCATGTCTTTGAAAACAAATATATCAACACATATTGATAAACCTTTCAAACTCATCGGCAAGCCCTGACCTAGAACCTTTAATCGACCTGTGTAGTATTCATTCTCAAAATAACCTGGACAAACAAAGATGTCATCACGAAAGCAGGGTTTCACTGAACATTACCATAAATATCTGTATCCTGAAAAAAAGACGCCACAGTGCATTATGCATACATCTGCCTGAAAAAAAAACCTCATTCCACTTAAAAATTGTCTGAAATCATAAATTTAATTTCAAAATAAACGGTCCTTACCTCATCCCGGTCTGAATCTGATGTAACTGACGACTGCTTATCCAACGTTTTGTTCAATGACATTGTACTTGACATGTTGTCCTCAATATTCACAAGTGATCGTCTTGATGATGACTTCTCTGACACAACGGAAACACTTTCATCATCTGAAAACATACTTTCACTCAGCGCTATCTCAGCCCTTTTTAACTTTTTCAAATTCCCAAGCGCTAATTTTTTCGATTCTGAAATAATTCTGCGTAGTTCTGTGTCATAATCCTCCTTCATCTTACCAAACTCTTTTTCCTTCCTGGTCTGATCTTCACACTTTTCTTTATATTTCGACTCCCAAGAAGCATTTTCGTCTTTCAATTTCTGAATTTCTTCTTCCATTCGACGTAACAGATCCATATCCCGTGGCAACTTTACAACTTTTGTTGGTGTCTTGTTCATTTCAGTTTTAGCATTGTCAGTTTCACTCTTGTCGCTTGTCAATTTCGTCTTCAGGTTCTTAACCTCCTCTTCTTTGTATTTGAGAACCTGCTGTAGTTCCTGGTCCTTTTCCTTCAATAGCTGTTCCCTCAGTTGCCCCATTTCTTTCTTTTTTTCATCCTTAAGCTTTGATTCGAGCATGTCCAGTTCGTATCTCCTGTCCTCTTTGTACGTCTCTCGTAACGTGCGTATTTCACGACTCTTTTCTTTGTAAACTTGTCGATTTCGAGCCTTTTCCATGTCCAGCTCGCTTCGTAACCTGGCAACTTTCCGCCGGTATTCCTCAACCTGGGTTTGTCTCCGAGTGTGGTGTCTTGGACCCTCGGACTTGGCGCTGGCCGGACTTGACGCTCGGCTTGGACTCAGGTCGCTGAAATCCAGCTCGTACTCATCTCGGAGACTATGACGACTGTTGGTGAAGTATCGTCTTTGAAGTGCACCATTCATTGCGATAGTTGTCTATTTCACCTTTTGTGCTTCTTAAAACAGTGCATGGAATGAAATATCTATTTCAACCAAGAGCTTCAGAACATGGCCCTGTCAAAAAATACATTAGTCAAATCTGTCTTTGACAATGATAACTGTTCATTTCACAGATGTAGATATTGTGGAGATATCAGAGACGTAAATCACATTCTGTAATACACCAAAATGTAAACAAAATACTTCCTCTCTTCACCAATATGTATTTCACATGGTATATTGATTCCATATAAATCCATAATCCAGTCATGAAATCCAAAAATATCTTAATCCATCCAGATTTAATCCCTGATCAAATAACTTCCACGCACTGTTGACCAGACATTCTTAAAGCATGCCTTTTAGGATTAATCCCTCTTGAGATCTGAATGGGTCTCTGCAATCCTTATCAAAGGAAAATAGGGTAATTGACAGCACTCCTTGTCACAAATACTACAACATGTCACCTACCATGAAATATACGTGCAATATACAATTCAGCCTGCTCGCTTGTTTCAATTTCTGACGGTTAACAGTGACAAAGTTGAAAGGAAAATACCATGCAAACAGTCACTGTCTCGCTGAGCTTGAAGAAACAACCTCAATCCTTTGAGACAAAGGGAGATCTCTCGACAAACATTCAGTTTTGAGAAATTTACTCTCTTGGCTTTTGAGAGATTGAAATATATTTCCTTGCATATCTCGCCCTGACTTATTTCTGACTCATGAAAGATAGCTATTCATTGTATTCATCATAAATATTTTAAGTGCTGTTTAAAATTCCTTTCATCTGTTAGATATGTTATATATGTTATATATAATAAAATGTGGCCTGAGTTAATACCTGTGCATATATATAAGCTTTCCATTCGATTGTTGATAAGGCTAGTTTTGTATATAATATCAAATTTCGCAGTGGTATAATGATTATTATACTTGTAATTTGTATAATGTTTTAAGTGTGTAACATTTTTAATAAACTGTGTTTTAATTCTTTCAAGAAATGCAATATTGTATCAGTACTGTATCAATACTGTTCCAACTTCAATAAATATTAATCTGGTCATAACTTGCTGTCTTACATGACATTCAAAGGAATTATCACACTCCTTGTTCAAATATTTAATAAATACTTACTATAAAGCACAACAATATTATCCTGGAAGACAAAGTCAACGTCACACACAACACATGGAAGACTTTGCAATAAGCTGTTTGTATCCTAAAATCACATCACCCTCTTTATAGCAGCTTTCGGTTCGTCACGTCATATTACCGTTACGCTTTGTCAATCACTGGTTGATATTTACACAGGGCGCGGTATAACGGGGGTCGTTGGGAAGTACACATGTGTAAACTCTTCGGCGTCTCCACTGAAATGAATCACCATGGCAGCGAGTACCTGTCCGTCAATTCTCAATGAAACTCGCATGTTTCGCAACTCACATTCCTTGAACAATATATGAAAGAATATTCCACTTCACAACACAAATTCGCTTACATACATATTCCCGCGACTGACAGACACTCACGTAGACATGTATATTTAGACGTCAATTTCATCAGCAGGTTCTGTGTGTGAAATGTACATGACACACACACCGTTACTTGTCTGTCCCATGGGATAAACCGTCCCCATTGCAGACGGCATGACCATGCCTTTGACGTCCGGTAAGGCACCAGCAATATAAGCCTAGCGCTTCTTGCAAACATGTACTGGCAGGCTTTGCATTAGCGCCTGAGTACCCACAACCTCCTATCAGCTGTCACCCAGCACGCGCTGCACGCGAAATGCGGGCAGAAATATGCACCACGTGCTTGTCAAACTGAAATGTTTATTCCACGGTGACAGTGCCTATGCCCCCACGCTTTGCACAGACCGAAACCACCTTTTAGTTGTTCTTCTCGAAATTTGTGGTCTACACTGAAATATCTTGCGGTAATTGGGACCCCGCCAGATAACTTGAACGTTGTTGTGCTTGGAAATCGCGTGTCACGTGACAGTAACGCTTCCGCCAGCCATGTCAAGCTCACCTGCATATAGCTTCGATCACTGGTGAATATTGAATAATGTGCATGGCGTGTGGAAACCACAACTTTGCCTGGATTTTTATGCAATCCGTCCATGTAATCCAATTAGGTATTTGAAGTGTGGGATAGTGAACTTGTGGAAAGGTTATCGTGAATGTTCGATGCCTTTCAACAGGGTCCAATTTATGAGCTGATACGTTTATACTTAATTAATAAATGGAAACAACGTGGATTAGATTTGATCAGCTGAGCCAACAAAATGATTCGTTAAAACTCGGAGTTGCTCGGAAATGGGACGATATATTCGGATGATTCGAAGGCTATACACAGGCTTTGGTCTATTTGGTCCCGAATGTTTGCTTTAAGTAAATTAAAATGTTTGTTGTTTAACGCTGCGCTGAGCAATCGTCCTGCTATATGACGGCGGCCTGAAAATAATTGACTCTGGACCAAACAAACCAATGATTAATATTATGAACAACGATCCGAGCCTACGGCTACAATGGAACGCAATCAGCCACGTTATCGAGCCGGATTTATTATACAATTACACAAACGCGATATTCCAGCTGTGGGATGGGGGCTGTAAATGATCGAGTCTGGACCAGATAAACCAGTGATTGATCTAGACAATATTAAGGTCCAACGCCGTAGGAGTACCAAAACACACTACCTGTGAAGATCAGGTTAGAATGGGCCTTCAGCAACCCATGCTTGCCGCAAAAAGCGACTATGGTTGTCGTAAGAAGCGACTAACGGGATCGGGTGGTCAGGCTCGCTGACTTCGTTGACGCAAGTCATCGTATCTCAGATCGATGTCAGTCACTGGATTGTCTGGTCCAGACCGCCGTCATATAGCTGGAATATTGCTGAGTGCGGCGTTTAATAAAAACCAACGACAACCCAACTGAGTAGATCGATACTCTAAATGTCAATCACTGGATTGTCTGTTCCAGGCTCGATCAATTACAGATTGTCTTCTAGCTGGAATATTGATGAGTGCGGCGTTAAACAACAAACAAAACGAAACACAATTAGACAAGTCAGCGACACACTCTTTTGCACACACAGACACACGTCGCTACATAAGTGAGTGAGTGAGTTGGGTTTAACACCGCTTTTAACAGTAATCCAGTTATATCACGGCGTGTCAGCTTAATGTGGGAGGAAAGCCTGAAGTGATGCAGGTCTCAGACGTTTACCACTTCGGAGAAACCCACGAGCACGGGTATGGTACTCGGGGCGAACCGGGATTCGAACCCAAGGGACGCAACTGTGCACAGCGAATCGCGAATCGCGGCGCCGTGCCCCCCGATACATAAGTGCAATAATCTTGAACGGAACGTTAATGCCCATTTCATACGTCATCAAGCTATGTAAATCAGTGGGTTTTAACGCCGCTTTGAACAGTATTCCAATCAGTTTTTCCCCGTCTTGTCAGCTTGATGTGATTTGTTTGTTTGTTTGTTGTTTAATGCCACACTCAGCAATATTCCAGCTATATGACGGCGGTCTGTAAATAACCGAGTCTGCACCAGACAATCCAGTGACTGACGTCATGAGCATCGATCCACGCAATTGGGATCGATGACATGCATCAACCAAGTCAGCGAGCATGACCACCCGATCCCGGCTTGATGTGGGAGGAAAGTCCGAAGTCAGGCAGGCCTTACACGTTTACCTATTTTGTGAAACACAAGTGCATGGGTATTTTGCAGTCATAGGTGAATGAGGCCCTCGCTGTTTTCAACAGTATTTCGGTCATAGCTTCAGAACGGAGGTTCAGGCAGATCTGGTAAAATTCACCACAAACTTAGGATCTCCATCCCGGATTTGAACGCGTCGTTTGAAACAACCCAAATTTCTCATAAACAAAAAATAGGAGTGTCAGGTAATTCGTTTCATTACCCATAGGGTTAGAAATAACCGAGTTGTTAAAAATCGCATGTGCACTTGTGCAAATATCACTTCTCGCGCACCAGTGGAATGTTTCCGTCATCCGGACGTCATTGTTGACGTCATTTGAATATTATTGTGACGCAAGGTCGGAATGACGTCACCCTAGAACTAAATTCATAGCTGAAGATTGTTGACGGACTCGACAGATTGTGGTTTTCCAGGACGCCGGTGGTGATCATTTTCTTCTGAAGGGGAGCTCAAAAGAATTAAGAAACAGTGGGTGGTTATGAGGAAATTATGACACACACTTGTCTGTCACACTGATTTTACGAAACTCGTGTAAGAATTTATGTATTACAATCGCTTTCGCTCGGGGAATGCAAGAATCTGACACTCGTTTCATAAAATTAGTTTGAAACACACGCTCGTATTGTAATCTCTACATATTGATCTCAGTTACTTGGTTTACTGGGACACACGTGGATCAGTCGTCTTATGCGCCGTCAGGAGTTGCGTCCCTTTGTAAATCCTAGACCATCTCTGATCATCCTGACAAGCAGGGATACAGCTGAAAGACTGTCCAAGGCGGCATCGCATTTCATGGCATCTCACACAGCGTGTTTTACCAGCGCTGTAACAGTCTTTGCATGGTTTTAAACTGTGACAAGTGAGTAAGTTATTTGTTTGTTTGGTTAACACCGAACTCGGCAATATTCGAGCTTTATGACGGAAATGTGTCAATAATCTAGTCTCGACCAGACAAACGGGTGATTGACACCACGAACATTGATCCACGCAATTGGCATACAATGACATTCACTCAACCAATTCACCAAGCAGTGGTTTTTTTATTCCAGCGACCAGAAAATTTTAAAATGTTAACAATCAGAACTCATTTAGTATTGCTATTAATAAACATAAATTAGTTAAAATACTATAATAAAAAAACCCATTTATTTAAATTTTCGCTCTCTACCTACTTAATATCAAAACAAATGTTTTATTTCATTTTCTCGACCTACCGACCTGAAATTTTGGGCCCCAAATCCAGCATACACCACACACAGCATACACCAATTAAAATATGAAAACTTGGCCTTAGTATACCTGACTGCTAATAAAAAGTCCGAATTCATAAATGTTTAGTTCGCTGCAAACTGTTTGTTTCTTTGTTTTACGCCGCACTCCGCAATATTCCAGCTATACTGAACCGCAAAAGAAAGGTTACCATGGATAGATATATGAGAAACCTTATTTGTCCAAACACTGTAAATATACTTCGAGACATTAAAAAGAAGATACTTGGCAAAACAGATCATCAAGGTTGAAATTAAAGTGTCAAATGTTCTTAACGTGAAAAACAAGTCTCTCAGAAAATGGCATCACAAGTCAGTATCTCGTGTGTCCGCCATGCGCATTGATGATTGCCGTGCAACGTCGATACATGGAATGGATGAGGCGGTTGATGAAGGCCGTAGGCACTTGAGCCCACATTCTAAGAAACGCCTGACGCAGTTCAGCTGCAGTTGTCGGCCTTGGTCGGACGTCATTCAGCCGTCCTTGAATCTTGTCCCGTTGGTGCTCAATGGGATTTAAATCGGAACTGGGGGCAGGCCACTGCATGGTTCTGATGCCATTCTGCTGGAAGAAGTCTCTTGTTGCTCTCGCAATGTGGGAACCGGCGTTATCATGCTGAAACTCGTGGTTGCGGCGACGTGCCAGATGAGGTATGGCGTGTGGTCTCAAGACTTGATCAATGTACCGAGCTGCTGTGACACCATTGCCTCTCCCTGGACCGATGTTCTGGAAGACCACAGGGCCGACCACACCATGATGCTCGGACTACCCCACGAGTCTCTCTCAACAACACAAGCATCCGAATAACGTTCCCCACGGCGTCGCCAGACTCTCTCTCAGCCATCTGCTGTTGAGATACAGTAACGGCTCTCGTCTGAGAAAAGGACTCTTCTCCACTGCTTGTGGCGCCAATGCTTGTGCTGTGTTGCCCACTGAAGATGACGTGGTGCCAGAATGGGTCCTCGGTGTGGCCTGTGACAGTGGAGGTGTCTGCTCATCAATTGTCGACGCACAGTGTCCGCACTTATGTGTCGCTGGTGTGTCCCCATGGTCTGTCGAGCAGTTTCCGCAGCAGTAACAAAGCGATCTTGAAGATGCTGTCGCACAATCTGACGATACTGACATCGGATGGTGACCCTTGGTCTTCCACTACGTGGTCGGTCATCTGTAGTGTTGGTGGTCTGGTACCGTTGCTGGAGCCTGTATATGGTCCTTACGTGGACTTGAAATGCATTGGCTACTTGTCCTGCTTGCAATCGTCCAAGGGCTTGGCGTCGCTGATTTCTTGTCAATCTTGGCATGTGGTAGCAATTCAATAACGAATGAATGTTATCCGATCTGGGTGGATTTTTATAGGGCAAGAAATGGGGGAACGCATGTGCATTTCAATTTGCACGGAACTCACGTGCATCGGGTTACCATGGCCGTTGACGTGATGCGTTTGGGCGGTCGGTTTTATTGTCTTAATGTTAAATTTTAGAAACTTTGACAAAAAATACCAAGATATTTAAATGACAACTTTTTATGCAATGTTACTTGGGGTGACGTTTCTTTTGCGGTCAGTATATATAACGGCGGTCTGTAAATAATCGAGTCTGACATGCATCAACCAAGTCAGCGAGCCTGACCACCCGATCCCGTTAGTCACCTCTTACGGCAAGCGCAGTCGCCTTTTACGGCAAGCATGGGTTGCTGAAGACCTATTCTACCCCGGATCTTCACGGGTCTTGCTTCAAAGAGAAGGGTGCGTTCCCGTTGCACCACCCTGGATCTCCTCATGGGGAGGACACCAGTCCAAGTTGTGCTTCGAGATCGCTTATAACAGAAAATATCGGCAGGAAAAGATGGACCACTTTGCTGTATTTCATTCAATATGTATTAGGGTTAAGTGAATAACGATACTACCTGATGATGGCATTCTGATCACGTCCAATGAATATCATGTCTTTCACAAATCTGTTGCAATCCTAACATCACATTTTTGCGGCTATATATTCTAAGGCCAGTGAAGACGCCGGGATAGAATAGGTCTTCGCAACCCATACCTGCCGTAAAAGGTGACTATGCATGTCATCGATCCCAATTGCGTGGATCGATGCTGATGATATTTATTACTGGATTGTCTGGTCCAGACTCGATTTTTTACAGACCGCCGTCATATAGCTGGAATATTGCTGAGTGCGGCGTTAAACAACCAACCAACCAACCAACAATATATTCTTAACTGTCGTTCACACGAAAGCTGAAAATTGGATTTGACCCAAATATTACGAACGTTATCAAACTTTTACTGGGCTGCAAACGTTAGGCTCAAATATAAGACTTTGATACCGTATCAAATGCATCGCCGTCGAATAACCATTTCTGGTTGTTTCATTTAGCCGCCATCAAATGTGGTCGTATACTTTCTTTTGACCGGCAGTTTATATGTGAGTGAGTGAGGTTTTACGCCGCTTTGCGCAATATTCCAGCAATATCACGGCGGGGAACACCAGAAATGGGCTTCACATAGTGTACCAATGTGGGGAATCGAACCCGGGTCTTCGGCGGATGAGCGACCGCTTTAACCACTAGGCTACCCCATACCACCGCCCCACTTTATAGGTGAAAATTGAATGTTATTCATAGTCCCGAGGTGAACCATTTAGAACCTTTTAAATGTTCTCCATATGTCCTTAATATATAAAGTTTTAACCATTTTGATAATTCCTTTCAGTCAATTAGATTAGATCTTTTGTTTGTTGTTTAACTTCCGCCATGTGTACTACTCAGTAGAAGTTAAAGAACACCCGATTCTTTCATAATTGTTTTATTTGTTTGTTTGTTTGTTTGTTGTTTAACACCGCACTCAGAAATACCCCAGTTATATGACGGTGGTCTGTAAATAATCGAGTCTGGACCAGACAATCCGGTGATTGATATCACTAGCATCGCTCTATTCGCAATTGGGGTATGATGACATGCATCAACCAAGTCAGCGAGTCTGACCACCCGATCCCGTTAGTCGCCTTTTACGACAAGCATAGTCGCCTTTTACGACAAGCATGGGTTGCTGAAGACCTATTCTATCCCGGATCTTCACGGGTCTCTTTCATAATACTGTAGTTAATCTATTTATAGTAATATGCCAGAATCGGATGTTCCTTTATTTCTTTTGAGTAGCATATATGACGGCGGGCCGTTACAGAGTAAACAGTCTCATTAATATCTGATCTTTTATATTCCGATGCGAATACCAAGTATGTTTGTTGAAATAATTTGAAAATGTACGCTACTGTATCGTTCAGAACAGTGTGCTGTAGATGATAACTGACTTGAAACATTTAGCATTATTACTTTGAAGTAATGGTTATTCCTGGAGAGGTTGTGGTGAATAGACGTTTGAAGGTCTTTGGGGATTTCCTGCTTTGGTATATAGACCTGCATTATGTGTGTTCTAATATTGAAAACTGGACGCGTCCACACGCTCTGCGACAGAATAATGTAAGTTCTATTTCGGACAGCGCGTGTTCTATTGCTGAACGCCTGTGATCTGTTTGAAGACCCAGTGTGTTCTCTCCTGGGTTGGTTGGTTGGTTGGTTGGTTGGTTGTTTAACGCCGCACTCAGCAATATTCCAGCTATATGACGGCGATCTGTAAATAATCGAGTCTGGACCAGACAATCCAGTGATTAATATCATGAGCATCGACCCACGCAATTGGGATCGATGACATGCATCAACCAAGTCAGCGAGCCTGACCACCTGATCCCGTTAGTCGCCTTTTACGACAAGCATGGGTTGCTGAAGACCTATTTCTACCCCGGAATCTTCACGGGTCTATAGAGAAGTATGGACGTTGAGAAGAGATGTTTCCAATGTGTACCGGGGCGGCCGGGTAGCCTAGTGGGTAAAGTGTTCACCCAACAAACAACCAATTTCTCTTTATGTTTCCGTGGTTCGGGTTTCTTTTGGCTGTGAGTATATAATAATAAGCCGCACACTAATTTTATATTCGACAAAACGTATTGCCCTGATAGAACACCGTTGTCCTGGCCCCAGATCCGTACTGAGAAACCTGACGTGACGTCGCATTTATTTGGCGCTACAATTACTGTCACCGACGGGGTATCTTTGGCAATCTCATGAAAACCAGATCTTAGTTGTTGCTTCAGCTAAACAAAGATCTGAAGACATTTTTCAGCAGTATCGAGAACTAAGATATGATTTTAATGCCATTGTATCTGTTGCAATAAGAATCAATCAAAGAATAATTTTGTTTCATATTTAATCCTTACCTTACATTGAGTAACATTTCGGCGATAGAACCATTTGATAATCACATAAGGAGTAAAACTTGGCCCATACGAAACACACAGCAGACGGACGCGTGAAGTTGAGGTGAGTTGAAATGGGGTTTAACGTCGCGATCAACATGATTGCACTTATATAGCGACGTGCAAGTACGTGTGTGTGTTTGTGTGGCTGCTTGTACTAGTCCGGACTGATGCCGATTTATAGTGCTAGCTCACTGAGATACCATGTCGCAGTTTAACATGAATATCCCACTCAGATACAGAAAACTGACTCCGAGCCGACCAGTCCTTGTTTTAGCCCCTTAATGCCGAGCGCCAGACAGGGTAACAACAAGTACCATCTTTTAACGTCTTTTGGTATGACGCGGCCGGGGATCGAACCCCTGGACCTTCCGCTCTCCGGGCGGACACTCTACCACTAGACCACGGAGGCGGTCCCGGGCGCGTGAAGATCCCGTGAAGAATAGGTCTCCAGCAACCCATGCTTGCAAAAGGCGGCTATGCTTGTCGTAAGACTAACGGGATCGGGTGGTCAGGCCCGTTGACTTGGTTGACAAAGAACGTGTAAATTGTATAGTTTTTTGGATTTTACAGGAAAATTGTAGACGGCATGCAGGTTGTTTTTCCAGTACCAGTTTACACTGTAAGAGAGGCCCGTGAAGATCCGGGGTAGAACTGGCCTTCAGCAATCCATGCTTGTCGTAAAAGGCGACTAACGGGATCGGGTGGTCAGGCTCGCTGACTTGGTTGATGCATATCATCGGTCCCAATTGCGTGGATCTATGCTCATGTTGTCAATCACTGTATTGTCTGGTCCAGACTCGATTGTTTACAGACCGCCGTCATATAGCTGGAATATTGCTGTGTGCGGCGTTAAACAAACAAACCAAACCAAAATACACGGTAAGAATGGTATTTTAGGGGCGCTTCGGGAACTGTAATAGTTTGAGGAGGGATGGTTAGGTGGCATTGCTATTTAATCGATTTAGCTTGTAGGATGAAGATATTTTTTAAGAGTACCAACGTTAGGAATATATGAGGCCCTATTATTAAATGATTTGGGAAATGATGAAGAGGTAAACTTTTCAAACCTTTATTTTATTCTATTTTTTGTTCCATTTTCTGTTTTGGTTTTTATTAAATATTTGAAAACCACCGAGTGGTTGTCATCAATCGCCTCGTTACATCAACCTAACGGGAGGAGGTTTTTGTTTGTTTGTTGTTTAAAGCCGCACTCAGCAATATTCCAGCTATATGACGGCGGTCTGTAAATAATCGAGTCTGGACCAGACAATCCAGTGATTGACATCATGAACATCAATCTACGCATTGGGAATACGATGACATGCATAAACAAAGTCAGCGAGCCTGACCACCCGATCCCGTTAGTTGCCTCTTACGTTGGACACCTTGTACAGCAAGCACAGGTTGCTGAAGACCTATTCTACCCGGATCTTCACGACGAAGTACAGATGTCATTTCTGTTGTCAATATCAGCTGGCAGTTGAAGAAATGGCACACAACACAAAGCACGGCATCTGGTCATCCCGAAGTCCTACTTGTACATATGTCCTTGAAACTCGAAAATAGATTGTTCTCTAGGACGAACATGGTATTGATTCGAATAATATGCTCCGTGATATAGATCGCAACAATGAATTAGTAGGGTTTTACGCCGCTGTTAGCAATAATATCACGGCGGGGGACACCAGAAATGGGCTTCACACATTGTACCCATGTCGGGAATCGAACCCGGGTCTTCGGCGTGACGAGCGAACGCTTTAACCACTAGGCTACCTGACCGCCCTATCCGAATTTGCCAATTGTGCCAATTTTCCATTTATATAGCATAAAGTGCCTGAACGTGAGTAGGTAACTGTCTGTACTAGCCAGCACTGATGCCGGTTTAATATCGCTAGTCCACTGAGATACAATGCTGTTGTTGTAACTTCAATACCCCACCAAGACACAGTATACTGACTCCGAGCCGAACAGTCCTTGTTTTAGGCCCTTTATGCCGAGACTCGTGAAGATTCCGGGGTAGAATAGGTCTTCAGCAACCCATACTTGCCGTAAAAGGCGACTATGCTTGTCGTAAAAGGCGACTAACAGGATCGGGTGGTCAGGCTGGCCGACTTGGTTGATACATGTCATCGATCCCAATTGCGTGGATCGATGCTCATGATGTCAATCACTGGATTGTCTGGTCCAGACTCGATTATTTTACAGATAAATAGCTGGAATATTGCTGAGTGCGGCGTTAAAAAATAAACCAAACAAAACAAACCCTTAATGCCGAGCACCAGGTAACAACAAGTACCATATGTGGTATGACACGTCCGAACAACCGATCTACCACTTTCCGGCAGACACTCTGTCGACTACACTATAGAGGCGGTCTTCGAAGGATGCTGTCAGTGTCATACAAAGCTCGGGTGAACAATAACATGAATTAACAGCAGATTTGATCAGGAGTGAAAAAATGTTAATATTCATTTAGATAAATCTTTGGATTACCCTGGAGCATAAAAATGCATAATGTTTGCTGTATGGAATCGTCACGTGGTACTAAGGCAGTGTCGGGAGAAAGATCATCACTTGATACGTAGGCAGTGTCGAGATCATCACTTGATACGTAGGCAGTGTCCAGATCATCACTTGATACGTAGGCAGTGTCAGGATCATCACTTGATACGTAGGCAGTGTCCAGATCATCACTTGATACGTAGGCAGTGTCGAGATCATCAATTGATACGGAGGCAGTGTCCAGATCCTCACTTGATACGTAGGCAGTGTCCAGATCATCACTTGATACGTAGGCAGTGTCGAGATCATCACTTGATACATTGACAGTGTCGAGATCATCACTTGATACGTAGGCAGTGTCGAGATCATCACTTGATACGTAGGCAGTGTCCAGATCATCACTTGATACGTAGGCAGTGTCAGGATCATCACTTGATACGTAGGCAGTGTCCAGATCATCACTTGATACGTAGGCAGTGTCGAGATCATCAATTGATACGGAGGCAGTGTCCAGATCCTCACTTGATACGTAGGCAGTGTCCAGATCATCACTTGATACGTAGGCAGTGTCCAGATCATCACTTGATACATTGACAGTGTCCAGATCATCACTTGATACGGAGGCAGTGTCCATTTCCTCACTTGATACGGAGGCAGTGTCGAGATCATCACTTGATACATTGACAGTGTCCAGATCATCACTTGATACGTAGGCAGTGTCGAGATCATCAATTGATACGGAGGCAGTGTCGAGATCACCACTTGATACATTGACAGTGTCCAGATCATCACTTGATACGTAGGCAGTGTCCAGATCATCACTTGATACATTGACAGTGTCGAGGTCAGCACTTGTTACATAGACAGTGTCGAGGTCATCACTTGATACATAGACAGTGTCGAGGTCATCACTTGATACATAGACAGTGTCGAGGTCATCACTTGATACATAGTCAGTGTCGAGATCATCACTTGATACATTTTTTAATGATTTTATTTCTCTTTGGAGTACACAAACAATATTTTTACAGAATATAGTTCACGCACAACGTTTCGGGGTATATGCTTACTCGTTCGTGTGATGTCAACTTCTTTGTTATGTGGAACACAACGTTTCGGAGTACATACTACTCCTTCGGGTGATGTCAACTTCTTTATTATGTGGAACACAACGTTTCGGGGTATATGCCTACTCCTTCGTTTGAATATCAACTTCTTTATTATGTGGAACACAATGTTTCGGAGTACATACTACTCCTTCGTGTGATGTCAACTTCTTTATTATGTGGAACACAACGTTTCGGGGTACATGCTACTTCTCGTGTAATGTCAACTTCTTTATTATGAGGAACACAACGTTTCGGGGTACATGCTACTTCTCGTGTGATGTCAACTTCTTTATTATGAGGAACACAACGTTTCGGGGTACATGCTACTTCTCGTGTGATGTCAACTTCTTTATTATGAGGAACACAACGTTTCGGGGTACATGCTACTTCTCGTGTGATGTCAACTTCTTTATTATGAGGAACACAACGTTTCGGGGTACATACTACTCCTTCGTGTGATGTCAACTTCTTTATTATGCATCTTCCCGAGGCAAGTGAGTTAACTGACTATAAAAGTCCAGTGGAAACTGGACTTTCAAAGTCAGTTTACTCTCTTGCCTCGGGAAGATGTTTATTGTGTGGGACACAACGTTTCGGGGTATATGCTTACTCCTTCGTGGATGTCAACTCCTTTTTAGGAGGAACACAACGTTTCGGAGTATACCCCTTCATCGGGTGAATGAATGCTATCAATAAGTGATAATTTAAGTCCTGGCTTCCAGTTGCCTATAACTTCAAGTCTCTGTCAGCTATGTTCAGGCTATGTCCTTAGTGAGTGAGTATGGTTTTACGCCGCTTTTAGCAATATTCAAGCAATATCACGGCGGGGGACACCATGAAAGGGCTTCACACATTGTACCCATGTCGGGAATATGCTCGGTGCCTCATGCTCTCTTCCTGACATTGTCACGTGTTGGTGAATCTGAAATACCGGATCTGTTTAAAGGGATGTAAAATATAACTGACTCACACATACTGTTTGTCCTTTGATGTAACTTTCATACTTGGATTTTTTTTTTTTTATGAAGGTCATTTTGTATGTTTTCATTTCCTTATAATCAGCTGCAGTCGTGTAGGATCACTTATTAAAAGGACAAATACATATTCACACGTGTCACTTGTTATTCATAAAAACTTGTCTGGCTTCTTCTTTTTCTTTTCTTTTTTTTCGGGGTGGGGGGTGGGGGGTGTGTGTGTGTGGGGGTGTGGGTGTGTGTGCAAAACCTCAGGTTAGTAAGACGAAAAAAATTAATTTTAAATTCCAATGGTGAATACAGTCAAGTCTCGTTAATCCGACAGTCGTTAATCCGACACTAATGATGGGAACCGATTAAATCAGTGCTATTTAGACCCGTTAATCCGACAGTCTCGCACCCCGACTCCGACACACCTAATTTGCAACGAATTACCCAATATAGTCATCTGCCCGCGAGTACACAGCCCCGTGTTTTGATGCTAGACGAGTCTGCTGGTAGCTGCATATTACGATGGCTGCAGAGATAAACTTGCTAACAATAAACAATTAACGCTTCAAATAAACATATATAAATATATTTAGATAAACATATATCTTTTGGATTTTCAACAGGTTTTGTTTACAGTATTTAAATTAGTTCTTTATATTGACAAGAACAATTGTCATTTTCAACATTTTAGTTAATTATCGTCGTCGGAATGAAAAAAACCCATTGTTTTTTCTCCTTCTTTTTTTCACATTTCATTTTTAAAAGGGCAGATCGTATCGTGAGCAGGTGATCATTTGCATCTTGTGGCTGCCTCTCAACCAAAGAAATATTTCACGGAATAGAAACTCACTGATCGGGGTTGTCTCATTTATAGACAATTTAATGCTTAAGGGCTCAGTCACACATTCAGGATTTTTACTGCCGTCCTTGATAGGACCATTCCCGATTAAAATTTGTCAAAAGTCTGATCAAGATCCTGTGATTCGTGGCAGGAAATTCACAAACATTTATTTAATCACGACAACAATAAGATATTGTTCAGAAAGCGTCCCGTTTTAGATGTTTCCAGTCGAATTCGTCCCGATTCTCCCGTTCTCATTCCGAATCTGATCCGATTTGTATCCTCCGCATGGTAAAAAAACCCGACCGAATCTGTCCCGACAGCGTCCCGATTCTCCCGAATGCGATCCGACAGAGACAGTGAACCGACAAAGACGATTGCGACATTATTCGTTCAGCACCTGGTATCATGACTATGTCTTAGTGGTTCACGAACACCTGCTTATCATATAGTCGGAATCGTTGAATGGAGTGTGTTTTGGACAGTTTTTTCTTATGAATCAAACACGTGATTGTCAGTAACACCGATTGTGATTTCATGAACCAGAGCAACATTACATGTCATAATCAGCAACATTACACTCACTACCAGCAACATTACACTCACTACCAGCAATTTTAGACATCAGAACCAGCAAGATTACACTCACTACCAGAAGGAATAGACGTCAGAACCAGCAACATTACATGTCAGAACCAGCAAGATTACACTCACTACCAGAAGGAATAGACGTCAGAACCAGCAACATTACATGTCAGAACCAGCAACATTACACTCACTACCAGAAGGAATAGACGTCAGAACCAGCAACATTACATGTCCGAACCAGCAACATTACACGTCAGAACCAGTAAGATTACACTCACTACCAGAAAAATTAAACGTCAGAACGAGCAAGATTACAGTCGGAACCATCAAGATTACACGTCAGAACCAGCAACATTACACATGAAAATCAGCAACATTACAAATCAAAATCAGAAAAATAGACGTCAGAACCAGCAACGTTTCACGTTACAGCCAGCAACATTGAACGTCAGAACGAGCAAGATTACATGTCAAAATCAGCAACATTACATTTTGTACAGAGATTGTACAGAGATCTTTTTTCAATCGCCGGGAACAAGAAATCAGGAAACCCTACTTTATGTTTCCGTGTCTAGTTAACCCTAACACAAATGTAACAGATGAAATATTGATAAGGTAAGTCATCGAATGGGTTAACGTCCTGTTCTGGACCAAAGATGAATCATTTAACCGTTAGATTTCTCGGCATTGCTTAAGAACAGAAGCTCGTGAAAGGTTGGATCGTCGTCTTCCCTGTAAGTAATTTAGTATCAAAGGTCATTGGTAGTAGTCGTAAGTAGGGTAGTATTTGGGAATTGGTAATATTCAGTCATATTCATTGACAGTGGTTAATGGCGTGACATCGTGCTCATACTTTCAGTCACCAGTCAAGACTCAATTATTCACCTTTTTACCGTCATATAGCTGGATATTACTGAATCTGGCGTTCACTCACTCATGTGAGGAGCCTAATAACAGATATCAATTCTGTTGCGAAGTTAGTTTTCAATTATAAGCCACGCGTTTCCTTCTTCATACGTTATCGTGTGGCTGGGTGTCTGTTACATCACTTGATTGTCTGGTTTGTTTACATACCGCCGTCGCACGGCAGGAGTACTGCTGTGCGGTGTCATGAGAAAAAACACATATCTTTTCAAGTAAATTGTAGAAATGGCGGATGGATCCGTTAGGGAGGACATGCTTGCCCTCTTCGCGAACGCCCTTTGTCATGACTGATTTTCAGTGATCCATTCACTGAATTGTCACCGTTATTTTGCCATCTGTTCCGGCAGATGGTTGGGACTGAGTGTTCTCTGTCGTTGATGTTTATTATGTTTATGTTGTTTATTTACAAAAGCATTTCGGTAATTTAGTTAACGCTGTACTCTGGAATCCCCTTGTAGCCACACACTTCCATGTTCACAGCATTACAATGTATTTTTGTTGAAGATGGAAATGGGGCGGTCGGGTAGCCTAGCGGTTAAAGCGTTCGCTCGAAACGCCTAAGACCCGGGTTCGATTCCCGACATAGGTACAATGTGTGAAGCCCATTTCTGGTATCCCCCGCCGTGATATTGCTGGAATTTTACTAAAAGCGGCGTAAAATCAAACCCTCTCACCCACTCACTCAGTATGTGTGTGTGTGTGTGTGTGTGTGTGTGTGTGTGTGTGTGTGTGTGTGTGTGTGTGTGTGTGTGTGTGTGTGTGTGTGTGTGTGTGTGAATGTATGTCTTAGTGTTATAGATAACCCACGAGATTACTGAAACATGAATGTTAGGATAAATATAACGATATGTTTTGTAAGGTGTAATCACGTTTTGTTTGTGTGTTTGTTGTTTAACGCTGCACTCAGCAATATTCCAGCTATATTACGGTGGTCTGTAAATAATCGAGTCTGGACAAGACAATCCAGTGATTGACATCATGAGCATCGATCCACGCAATTGGGATACGATGACATGTATCAACCAAGTCAGCGAGCCTGACCCCCCGATCCCGTTAGTCGCCTCTTACGACAAGCATAGTCGCCTTGTACGGCAAGCAAGGGTTGCTGAAGACCTATTCTACCCCGGATCTTCACGGGTCGTATCGTGCGTTTGATGTTTGACTATTGAAGTAACAAACAGAACTGATCTTAGCAGCGTCCTTTATAACCAAGGCCCTCGCATAAAACAAAAGACAATACTGCTCTGTTTATAACGACGCACAGTTCTTATTAGTTAGGGCTTTGTATAGCATGTCAACAGATCTGATACGAAAACTGTTTATGCAATGCATCAACACGGCAGTAAACTCTTTGTTTGTCAAATAATATTCCTATTCATGTTCCTTCTTTTTGATGGGGGCACGGGTGGCCCAGTCGTCTAAGGCGCCGCGATTCGCTGTGCAGAGTTGCGTCCCTTTGGCACGCCAGAAACCTATGATTGTGGGTTCGAATCCCGGTTCACCCCAATTATGTTTCTAGGTTTGTCGGCACCATACCCGTGCTTGTGGGTTTCACCGAAGTGGTAAAAGTCTGAGACCTGCATCACTTTGGGCTTTCCTCCCACATTAAGCTGAATCGTTGTGATATAACTGGAATACTGTTAAAAGCGGTGTTAAACCCAACTCACTCACTCCTTCTTTTTGCAGCCGAAAGTGCGTTTTGCCTGTTTACTCCCTCAAGTATCCTCATCATGGACATTCCCATGGCAGTGGTCTTGACCCTCTACCTTGGGTCAGCTGGATTGGTCAGCTCGCTTCCTTGTCCGCCTTGTAGGTGCCAATTCTTCGAAAATGGAACCATGCAAATGAATTGTATTAACACCAATCTGACGGAGATACCCTCGCCTCCAAAGACAGGGAAGCACAAATACAAGTTATCCGTGTACTTCATTGGGAACCGCTTGCCAGTATTGACGAAGAAGATAATGACACCGCTTCAAACTCCTCAGAAATTGTATTATCTCAGTCTAAGGAGAAACGGTATTCGGCAAATATCTTGTGATGCATTTCAAAGTCTGGATATGTTGTACGGATTAGACATAAGCGATAATAACGTGACAAATACAAGTCTTGAGAAATCATTTTGGGGCTTGAGAAATCACACCAGTCTACGACTTAACATCAGTTCTATGGGATTGCACGTCAGCGATGACTTTTTTCACCACTTGCAAAACATCCCTGATCTAAACATCACAATGAGGAATAACTCGCTCTCTGAAATCCCACATACAGCAATGAAAGTCCTCCGTCATCTCCACTACTTAGACCTTGGACGGAATGATTTCTCCGACATTAAACTACCAGAAAATTACACACTTTGGACATATGAGCTAAGACTGGATGACAATAAGTTCAGGAAATTTCCAAATTTCTGCATATTAAACCACTCCAGATCACAATTTCCAAATTTAAAAAGACTTCACTTTAAATACAACAAAATGGAAGATCTGAACAGTGACCATTATGACTGTTTGCATTTTCTGACCCATCTATACCTTGATGGCAGTCCTCTACGTATTTTAAGGAGAAATCAGTTCGCAAGACTCCCCAAGTTGTACTTGATATCACTGGCATACGTTGGGTGTGCAATGGACAAAATAGAAGGCTTTGTTTTCAATAATACGGCTTTAAAATATATTGACTTCCGTAAAAATCACATTTGGATTAATGAACACAATCTGACAATGTTTCATGGCTGCACGTCGCTGGTGTCGCTGAACTTGGAGGATAATATTCTGCAAAAAATGACTCAAAATGACTTTGATCAATTGTTTAAAGATCTTCGTTTCCTGATGTATTTAACAATAGGTAGGGGAGGTCTTTATTATATTCCAAGAGTCATAACATCAAGTTTAACAAAGTTGAGAAAGCTTGAACTATATGGAAACGGAATTCCCTCTTGGGAGGAAGGTCGACTAGACAATCTTACACGATTAGAGACATTACATATGAGAAATAATAGAATTACGGTGATTACACAACGTTCATTTCCTGAACATTTTATAAAGGGTGCAATGAGTTTGGACTTTAGCCATAACATATTCTCATGCACGTGTAATTTGTTGTGGTTTGTTGAGTGGATGAAGTCAAATGAGAAGATAATATCATATCTGAATGATTACAGATGTGAAAGTCCTCATTTTCTCAAGGGGACTGGGCTCCTTAATCTGACGTTATCTGAAAATAAATGTCTGTTGAGTCAGAATGAGCGAATCATCACCCTAGCTGCAGGATGCATATTGATAGCGTTCCTGGTGGTCGGGGCTGTTTTGTATCGCTACCGTTGGCACATCCGATACTTCATCTATATGGTCAGATACAATCAACGTCAGGAGGTGGACACACGCGAATACGAATATGACGCATTTGTGGCCTACTCTGCAGCGGATCGTCAGTGGGTCATTCGGAATATGTTGCCTGTTCTGGAAGGAAATGAAAACCTGAAACTCTGCGTTCATGACAGGGACTTTGAGGTTGGAAAATTAATCGTGGATAACATAGTTGATGCCATTGAAACAAGCCGAAAAATCGTCATCGTTCTCTCCAATGAGTTTGCCATAAGTGACTGGTGTCTATTTGAGCTGAACCTCATCCAGCGTCACGTTCTGGAGAATGGACAGCGCCTCCTGGTGGTGGTGATGCTGGAAGAGATAGACACACGTCACGTGACCAAAGCTATGAGAGCCATGTTGCAGACGACAACCTACCTGATGTGGGGCGAGGAAGAGTATGCCAGAAAAGCCTTCTTCGACAGGATGAAGATGATATTGCGGAGGCAAGAACAAAATTAACAGAAAAGAAGGTTGTCAGTTTAAAGAACACAATAATCTGATTGTTACTGTGTCAGAGTGGAGTATTCCGGAGACGGCCTCCGTTGTCTAGCGTCCGACCGGAGAGCGGAAGGTCCGGGGTTTGATCCCCGGCCGCGTCATACCAAAAGATGGTACTTGTTACCCTGTCTGGCGCTCGGCATTAATGAGCTTAAACAAGGACTGCTCGGCTCGGAGTCAGTACACTGTGTCAGAGTGGAGTATTCATGTTGTATTCATGGGGTACCTTTCAACGTGGACGGCCTCCGTGGTCTAGCGTCCGACCGGAGAGCGGAAGGTCCGGGGTTTGATCCCCGGCCGCGTTATACCAAAAGACGTAAAAGTCTGGTACTTGTTATCCTGTCTGGCGCTCGGCATTAAGGGGCTAAAACAATCACTGTTGGGCTCGGAGTCAGTACACTGTGTCAGAGTGGAGTATTCATGTTGTATTCATGGGGTACCTTCCAACGTGGACGGCCTCCGCGGTCTAGCGTCCGACCGGAGAGCGGAAGGTCCGGGGTTTGATCCCCGGCCGCGTCATACCAAAAGACGTAAAAGTATGGTACTTGTTACCCTGTCTGGCGCTCGGCATTAAGGGGCTAAGTACAAGCAGCCACACACACATGCACATCGCAATTTAAGTGCAATAATCTTGAACGAGACGTTAACCTCATTTCAACTCGCCTCACCTCAGCGTTACACAGTTATGCCTTTGTATATATGACAGTTCTTTTTTTTTCCCTGTTGAATGATCGAGTATACAGTTAAAACCTCTTTAATCAGGTCGGAGCCGTTCCCAGTGAATTGTCAAAATTGATAAATATCCAGGTTTACTAGTCATAAGAGCACAGAACTGTTATTTGTATACAATTTGTTATCGTCCAACAGGGTACAGAAAAATTGGATTTTATTGCAATATGATCCATGTATTGACAATTCTAGTTAAGATACTACCCTTGATACAAATATCTAAAAATCAAAATTCTGCTTTTTGATTCTTAATTGTCCGTTTTCATACACAAAGTATCTTGCATATTTTAATATTTGTATCAAGCATGTGTTAGTGTATATGTATATAAACACATCGTATAATAAACAATAATAAGAATACTCTATTTTGATGCATTTTCTGTTTTCTTCACGTTCTCTCGCTGTTTTGTAGCGTGACAGGATACGGCAGGGATTGACTGCGGCTTCTCACCCTAGGAGTGAGTGAGTGAGTGAGTGAGTTGGGTTTAACGCCGCTTTTAACAGTATTCCAGTTATATCACGGGGTGTCAGCTTAATGTGGGAGGAAAGCCCGGAGTGATGCAGGTCTCAGACGTTTACCACTTCGGTGGAACCCACGATTATGGTGCTGACAAACCTAGAAACATAATTGTGGCGCACCGGGCTTCGAACCCACAATCATAGGTCTCTGGCGTGCCCAAGGGACGCAACGCACACAGCGAATCGCGGCGTCTAAGACGACTGGGCCACCCGTGCCCCACCCTAGGAGTGAGAAAGTCGGGATTTAGACGCGTTTAAGCTACTATTTCATTGTGAGGGGAAACCCAAAATGTCATGTCATGATGGTCATGATGTCATGATGGTCTGCATGGATGATGGAATGTGGGGATTGGCTATGGGAACCTGCCGGCGAAGTGTCGCAACTCTCTACAGTGAAATTGTATTTTCCCACAGTCTCTTGCTTTTATTATAATACACTATTTTTAGTTCTTCTATATTAACGATTCATTCAATATGATGCCTCATCACAATTTACATTATACTTCATTCCCGTCACTCCATGCAATCATCAAACTTTCCCATAAAACACACGTAAGTCGCTGTTACAACCTCGTTATTCCACTACTGTGCAAGACCGCCTCCGTGGTCTAGAAGTAGAGCGTCCGTCCGGAGAGCGGGGTTCGATCCCCGGCCGCGTCATTCAAAAAGACGTTAAAAGATTGTACTTGTTATTACCCTGTCTAGCGCTCGGCATTAAGGGGCTAACACAATCACTGGTCGGCTCGGAGTCAGTATACTTTGTCTGAGTGGGGTATTCATGTTAAACTGCGGCATGGTATCTCAGTGAGCCAGCACTATAAATCGGCATCAGTCCGGACTAGTACAAGCAGCCACTCACACACATACACATATAAGTGCAATAATCTTGGACACGGCGTTAATCCCAATTTCACCCCACCTCACCTCACCTCACCTCACCTCACCTCACCTCACCCCACCTCACCTCACCGTTACTGTCCTGACGGTCTAACTGCCCTCCCTTTTATTGTATTCTTTCCGTACACCGCTTGGCTGGCAACGCTTCCCCATCGTCACCCATATTCGTTCAACATCCTTTTAAAGTTACCCCTCTTACGCTGCCCTTTATGCTCTACAACATTACATGTCAGAACCAGCAACATTACGCGTCAGAACCAGCAACAGTACACGTCAGAACTAGCAACATTACACGTCAGAACCAGCAACATCACATATCAGAACCAGCAACATTACACGTCAGAACCAGCAACATTACGCGTCAGAGCAGCAACATTACACGTCAGAGCCAGCAACATTACATGTCAGAACCAGCAACACTACACGTCAGAGCCAGCAACAATGCACGTCAGAACAGCAACATTACATGTCAGAACCAGCAACATTACATGCTAGAACCAGCAACATTACACGTCAGAACCAGCAACACTACACGTCAGAACCAGCAACAATACGCGTCAGAACAGCAACATTACACGTCAGAACCAGCAACACTACACTTCAGAGCCAGCAACAATGCACGTCAGAACAGCAACATTACACTTCAGAACCAGCAACAATGCACGTCAGAACAGCAACATTACATGTCAGAACCAGCAACACTACACGTCAGAGCCAGCAACACTACACGTCAGAGCCAGCAACATTACGCGTCAGAGCCAGCAACACTACATGTCAGAACCAGCAACACTACACGTCAGAACCAGGAACACTACACTTCAGAGCCAGCAACAATGCACGTCAGAACCAGCAACAATGCACGTCAGAGCAAGCAACATTTCGCGTCAGAGCCAGCAACATTACACGTCAGAACCAGCAACACTACACGTCAGAGCCAGCAACAATGCACGTCAGAACAGCAACATTACATGTCAGAACCAGCAACATTACATGCTAGAACCAGCAACATTACACGTCAGAACCAGCAACACTACACGTCAGAACCAGCAACAATACGCGTCAGAACAGCAACATTACACGTCAGAACCAGCAACACTACACTTCAGAGCCAGCAACAATGCACGTCAGAACAGCAACATTACACTTCAGAACCAGCAACAATGCACGTCAGAACAGCAACATTACATGTCAGAACCAGCAACACTACACGTCAGAGCCAGCAACACTACACGTCAGAGCCAGCAACATTACGCGTCAGAGCCAGCAACACTACATGTCAGAACCA
This sequence comes from Haliotis rufescens, assembly GCF_023055435.1. NCBI lineage: Eukaryota > Metazoa > Mollusca > Gastropoda > Lepetellida > Haliotidae > Haliotis > Haliotis rufescens. The sequence goes on from NW_025963902.1 coordinate 11,873,865, forward strand.
GCAACACTACACGTCAGAACCAGGAACACTACACTTCAGAGCCAGCAACAATGCACGTCAGAACCAGCAACAATGCACGTCAGAGCAAGCAACATTTCGCGTCAGAGCCAGCAACATTACACGTCAGAACCAGCAACACTACACGTCAGAACCAGCAACAATGCACGTCAGAACAGCAACATTACATGTCAGAACCAGCAACACTACACGTCCGAGCCAGCAACACTACACGTCAGAGCCAGCAACATTACGCGTCAGAGCCAGCAACACTACATGTCAGAACCAGCAACACTACACTTCAGAGCCAGCAACAATGCACGTCAGAACCAGCAACAATGCACGTCAGAGCAAGCAACTTTTCGCGTCAGAGCCAGCAACATTACACGTCAGAACCAGCAACACTACACTTCAGAGCCAGCAACAATGCACGTCAGAGCCAGCAACATTTCGCGTCAGAGCCAGCAACATTACATGTCAGAACCAGCAACACTACACTTCAGAACCAGCAACACTACACTTCAGAGCCAGCAACAATGCACGTCAGAGCCAGCAACATTACATGCTAGAACCAGCAACATTACATGTCAGAACCAGCAACACTTCACGTCAGAACCAGCAACATTACACGTCAGAACCAGCAACATTACACGTCAGAGCCAGCAACAATAAACGTCAGAACAGCAACATTACATGTCAGAGCCAGCAACATTACACGTCAGAACAGCAACATTACACGTCAGAACAGCAACATTACACGTCAGAGCCAGCAACAATGCACGTCAGAACAGCAACATTACATGTCAGAACCAGCAACATTACATGCTAGAACTAGCAACATTACATGTCAGAACCAGCAACATTACATGTCAGAACAGCAACATTACACGTCAAAGCCAGCAACAATGCACGTCAGAACTAGCAACATTACGCGTCAGAACAGCAACATTACACTTCAGAGCAAGCGACAATGCACGTCAGAACTAGCAACATTACAGGTCAGAACAGCAACATTACATGTCAGAACAGCAACATTACATGTCAGAACCAGCAACATTACACTTCAGAGCCAGCAACAATGCACGTCAGAACAGCAACATTACATGCTAGAACCAGCAACATTACATGTCAGAACAGCAACATTACACGTCAGAACCAGCAACATCAAATATCAGAACCAGCAACATTACACTTCAGAGCCAGCACTAATGCACGTCAGAACCAGCAACATAACACGTCAGAGCCAGCAACAATGCACGTCAGAACCAGCAACATTACATGTCAGAGCCAGCAACATTACACGTCAGAACCAGCAACACTACACTTCAGAGCCAGCAACAATGCACGTCAGAGCCAGCAACATTTCGCGTCAGAGCCAGCAACATTACATGTCAGAACCAGCAACACTACACTTCAGAACCAGCAACACTACACTTCAGAGCCAGCAACAATGCACGTCAGAGCCAGCAACATTACATGCTAGAACCAGCAACATTACATGTCAGAACCAGCAACACTTCACGTCAGAACCAGCAACATTACACGTCAGAACCAGCAACATTACACGTCAGAGCCAGCAACAATGCACGTCAGAACAGCAACATTACATGTCAGAACCAGCAACATTACATGCTAGAACTAGCAACATTACATGTCAGAACCAGCAACATTACATGTCAGAACAGCAACATTACACGTCAAAGCCAGCAACAATGCACGTCAGAACTAGCAACATTACGCGTCAGAACAGCAACATTACACTTCAGAGCCAGCAACAATGCACGTCAGAACTAGCAACATTACAGGTCAGAACAGCAACATCACATGTCGGAACAGCAACATTACATGTCAGAACCAGCAACACTACACGTCAGAACCAGCAACATTACACTTCAGAGCCAGCAACAATGCACGTCAGAACAGCAACATTACATGCTAGAACCAGCAACATTACATGTCAGAACAGCAACATTACACGTCAGAACCAGCAATATCAAATTTCAGAACCAGCAACATTACACTTCAGAACCAGCACTAATGCACGTCAGAACCAGCAACATAACACGTCAGAGCCAGCAACAATGCACGTCAGAACCAGCAACATTACATGTCAGAACCAGCAACATTACATGTCAGAACCAGCAACATTACAGGTCAGAGCCAGCAACATCACATGAGAGAACCAGCAACATTACACGTCAGAGCCAGCAACAATGCACGTCAGAACCAGCAACATTACATGTCAGAACCAGCAACAATGCACGTTAGAGCCAGCAACAATGCACGCCAGAACCAGGAACATTACACGTCAAAATGAGCAACATTATACTCACTTCCAGCAACATTACACGTCAAAATCAGCAACATTAGACGTAAGAACCAGCAACATTACATGTCAGAGCCAGCAACAATGCACGTCAGAACCAGCAACATTACATGTCAGAACCAGCAACAATGCACGTCAGAACCAGCAACATCACATGTCAGAGCCAGCAACATCACACGTCAGAGCCAGCAACAATGCACGTCAGAACAGCAACATTACATGTCAGAACCAGCAACATTACATGTCAGAGCCAGCAACAATGCACGCCAGAATCAGCAACATTACACGTCAAAATGAGCAACATTAGACTCACTTCCAGCAACATTACACGTCAAAATCAGCAACATTAGACGTAAGAACCAGCAACATTACACGTCAGAACCAGCAACATTACATTTCAGAACCAGCAACATTACGCGTCAGAGCCAGCAACACTACACGTCAGAGCCAGCATCATTACACGTCAGAGCCAGCAACATTACACGTCAGAACCAGCAACATTACATGTCAGAGCCAGAAACAATGCACGTCAGAACCAGCAACACTACATGTCAGAACCAGCAACATTACATGTCAGAGCCAGCAATAATGCACGTCAGAACAGCAACATTACATGTCAGAACCAGCAACATTACATGCTAGAACCAGCAACATTACACGTCAGAACCAGGAACACTACACTTCAGAGCCAGCAACAATGCACGTCAGAACCAGCAACAATGCACGTCAGAGCAAGCAACATTTCGCGTCAGAGCCAGCAACATTACACGTCAGAACCAGCAACAATGCACGTCAGAACAGCAACATTACATGTCAGAACCAGCAACACTACACGTCCGAGCCAGCAACACTACACGTCAGAGCCAGCAACATTACGCGTCAGAGCCAGCAACACTACATGTCAGAACCAGCAACACTACACTTCAGAGCCAGCAACAATGCACGTCAGAACCAGCAACAATGCACGTCAGAGCAAGCAACTTTTCGCGTCAGAGCCAGCAACATTACACGTCAGAACCAGCAACACTACACTTCAGAGCCAGCAACAATGCACGTCAGAGCCAGCAACATTTCGCGTCAGAGCCAGCAACATTACATGTCAGAACCAGCAACACTACACTTCAGAACCAGCAACACTACACTTCAGAGCCAGCAACAATGCACGTCAGAGCCAGCAACATTACATGCTAGAACCAGCAACATTACATGTCAGAACCAGCAACACTTCACGTCAGAACCAGCAACATTACACGTCAGAACCAGCAACATTACACGTCAGAGCCAGCAACAATAAACGTCAGAACAGCAACATTACATGTCAGAGCCAGCAACATTACACGTCAGAACAGCAACATTACACGTCAGAACAGCAACATTACACGTCAGAGCCAGCAACAATGCACGTCAGAACAGCAACATTACATGTCAGAACCAGCAACATTACATGCTAGAACTAGCAACATTACATGTCAGAACCAGCAACATTACATGTCAGAACAGCAACATTACACGTCAAAGCCAGCAACAATGCACGTCAGAACTAGCAACATTACGCGTCAGAACAGCAACATTACACTTCAGAGCAAGCGACAATGCACGTCAGAACTAGCAACATTACAGGTCAGAACAGCAACATTACATGTCAGAACAGCAACATTACATGTCAGAACCAGCAACACTACACGTCAGAACCAGCAACATTACACTTCAGAGCCAGCAACAATGCACGTCAGAACAGCAACATTACATGCTAGAACCAGCAACATTACATGTCAGAACAGCAACATTACACGTCAGAACCAGCAACATCAAATATCAGAACCAGCAACATTACACTTCAGAGCCAGCACTAATGCACGTCAGAACCAGCAACATAACACGTCAGAGCCAGCAACAATGCACGTCAGAACCAGCAACATTACATGTCAGAGCCAGCAACATTACACGTCAGAACCAGCAACACTACACTTCAGAGCCAGCAACAATGCACGTCAGAGCCAGCAACATTTCGCGTCAGAGCCAGCAACATTACATGTCAGAACCAGCAACACTACACTTCAGAACCAGCAACATTACACTTCAGAGCCAGCAACAATGCACGTCAGAGCCAGCAACATTACATGCTAGAACCAGCAACATTACATGTCAGAACCAGCAACACTTCACGTCAGAACCAGCAACATTACACGTCAGAACCAGCAACATTACACGTCAGAGCCAGCAACAATGCACGTCAGAACAGCAACATTACATGTCAGAACCAGCAACATTACATGCTAGAACTAGCAACATTACATGTCAGAACCAGCAACATTACATGTCAGAACAGCAACATTACACGTCAAAGCCAGCAACAATGCACGTCAGAACTAGCAACATTACGCGTCAGAACAGCAACATTACACTTCAGAGCCAGCAACAATGCACGTCAGAACTAGCAACATTACAGGTCAGAACAGCAACATAACATGTCGGAACAGCAACATTACATGTCAGAACCAGCAACACTACACGTCAGAACCAGCAACATTACACTTCAGAGCCAGCAACAATGCACGTCAGAACTAGCAACATTACAGGTCAGAACAGCAACATAACATGTCGGAACAGCAACATTACATGTCAGAACCAGCAACACTACACGTCAGAACCAGCAACATTACACTTCAGAGCCAGCAACAATGCACGTCAGAACAGCAACATTACATGCTAGAACCAGCAACATTACATGTCAGAACAGCAACATTACACGTCAGAACCAGCAATATCAAATATCAGAACCAGCAACATTACACTTCAGAACCAGCACTAATGCACGTCAGAACCAGCAACATAACACGTCAGAGCCAGCAACAATGCACGTCAGAACCAGCAACATTACATGTCAGAACCAGCAACATTACATGTCAGAACCAGCAACATTACAGGTCAGAGCCAGCAACATCACATGAGAGAACCAGCAACATTACACGTCAGAGCCAGCAACAATGCACGTCAGAACCAGCAACATTACATGTCAGAACCAGCAACAATGCACGTTAGAGCCAGCAACAATGCACGCCAGAACCAGGAACATTACACGTCAAAATGAGCAACATTATACTCACTTCCAGCAACATTACACGTCAAAATCAGCAACATTAGACGTAAGAACCAGCAACATTACATGTCAGAGCCAGCAACAATGCACGTCAGAACCAGCAACATTACATGTCAGAACCAGCAACAATGCACGTCAGAACCAGCAACATCACATGTCAGAGCCAGCAACATCACACGTCAGAGCCAGCAACAATGCACGTCAGAACAGCAACATGACATGTCAGAACCAGCAACATTACATGCTAGAACCAGCAACATTACATGTCAGAACCAGCAACACTACACGTCAGAGCCAGCAACAATGCACGCCAGAATCAGCAACATTACACGTCAAAATGAGCAACATTAGACTCACTTCCAGCAACATTACACGTCAAAATCAGCAACATTAGACGTAAGAACCAGCAACATTACACGTCAGAACCAGCAACATTACATTTCAGAACCAGCAACATTACGCGTCAGAGCCAGCAACACTACACGTCAGAGCCAGCAACATTACACGTCAGAGCCAGCAACATTACACGTCAGAACCAGCAACATTACATGTCAGAGCCAGAAACAATGCACGTCAGAACCAGCAACACTACATGTCAGAACCAGCAACATTACATGTCAGAGCCAGCAATAATGCACGTCAGAACAGCAACATTACATGTCAGAACCAGCAACATTACATGCTAGAACCAGCAACATTACATGTCAGAACCAGCAACACTACACGTCAGAACCAGCAACAATGCACGTCAGAACAGCAACATTACATGTCAGAACCAGCAACATTACATGCTAGAACCAGCAACATTACATGTCAGAACCAGCAACACTACACGTCAGAACCAGCAACAATGCACGTCAGAACCAGCAACATTACATGTCAGAACCAGCAACATTACATGCTAGAACCAGCAACATTACATGTCAGAACCAGCAACACTACACGTCAGAACCAGCAACAATGCACGTCAGAACCAGCAACATTACACGTCAGAACCAGCAACATTACATGCTAGAACCAGCAACATTACATGCTAGATCCAGCAACATTACATGTCAGAACCAGCAACACTACACGTCAGAGCCAGCAACAATGCACGTCAGAACCAGCAACATTACATGTCAGAACCAGCAACATTACAAGCTAGAACCAGCAACATTACATGTCAGAACCAGCAACACTACACGTCAGAACCAGCAACATTACATGTCAGAACCAGCAACATTACATGTCAGAACCAGCAACATTACATGCTAGAACCAGCAACATTACATGTCAGAACCAGCAACACTACACGTCAGAGCCAGCAACAATGCACGTCAGAACAGCAACATTACATGTCAGAACCAGCAACATTACATGCTAGAACCAGCAACATTACATGTCAGAACCAGCAACACTACACGTCAGAACCAGCAACAATGCACGTCAGAACCAGCAACATTACACTTCAGAGCCAGCAACAATGCACGTCAGAACAGCAACATTACATGTCAGAACCAGCAACACTACACGTCAGAACCAGCAACAATGCACGTCAGAACAGCAACATTACACTTCAGAGCCAGAAACAATGCACGTCAGAACAGCAACATTACACGTCAGAACCAGCAACACTACACGTCAGAACCAGCAACAATGCACGTCAGAACAGCAACATTACACTTCAGAGCCAGAAACAATGCACGTCAGAACCAGCAACATTACACGTCAGAACTAGCAACATTACATGCTAGAACCAGCTACATTAGACGTAAGAACCAGCACCATTACACGTCAGAACCAGCAACATTACACGTCAGAACCAGCAACATTACACGTCAGAACTAGCAACATTACATGCTAGAACCAGCAACATTAGACGTAAGAACCAGCACGATTACACGTCAGAACCAGCAACATTACATTTCAGAACCAGCAACATTACGCGTCAGAACCAGCAACATTACACGTCAAAATCAGCAACATTAGACTCACTTCCAGCAACATTACACGTCAAAATCAGCAACATTAGACGTAAGAACCAGCACCATTACACGTCAGAACCAGCAACATTACACCTCAGAACCAGCAACATTACACGTCAAAATCAGCAACATTAGACTCACTTCCAGCAACATTACACGTCAAAATCAGCAACATTAGACGTAAGAACCAGCACCATTACATGTCAGAACCAGCAACATTACACGTCATAATCAGCAACATTACACGTCAGAACCAGCAACATTTCACATCTGAAACAGCAACATTACATGTCAAAATCATCACCATTACACGTCAGAACCAGCAACATTACACGTCAAAATCAGCAACATTACATGTCAGAACCAGCAACATTACACGTCAGAACCAGCAACATTACACGTCGGATCCAGAAACATTACACGTCGGAACCAGAAACATTACATGTGAGGACCATCCGATCTAAACTGAACAAAACAGTTTGGGCTCTTGATTTTTTAATTCTTTTTTGGTTGGGGGTTGGGGTGGGGGTGGGGGATTGGTGGATTTTGTACAGAGATTTTGTGCTCAGTCAAAGGTCATGTTCCTACACTGTTTTTTTCAATAGCAGGGAACAAGAAATCTGGATTCCTTACTTTATGTTTCCGTGTCTAGTTAACCCTAACACAAATGTAACAGATGAAATATTGGCAAGGTGGTCATTGAATGGGTTAACGTCCTGTTCTGGACAAAAGATGAATAATTTAACCGTTAGATTTCTCCGCATTGCTCCAGTCTTCAAGAACAGAAGCTCGTGAAAGGTTGGATCGTCGTCTTCCCTGTAAGTATCAAAGGTCATTGGTAGTAGTCGTAAGTAGGGTAGTAGTGGGGAATTGGTAGTGATGGTACGGGTAGTAACATAGTAACATGTAGACATGGTAATATGACATAAGAAGGAAGTGATGTTTGTGGTAGCAGTGTCTGTTTTTAGAGCGATTCTACTTCGGGTTTTCCTCACACTGGAAGCTGACACTCTGATACAACTGAAATACTATTCGAAGCGGCATTAAAAAAACCAACTTAATGTAGTAGTACTTGTGTCTCTATAGATCGTGGTGATTTTAATATATTTGAAGTATTTGAAGTTGTAATGATATCAGTACAAGTCCAGTAAAATTATCAGTGGTAGTAGTAGTAGTAGTAGTAGTAGTAGTAGTAGTAGTAGTAGTAGTAGCAGTAGTAGATGTAGTGGTAGTAGTAGCAGTAGTGATAGTATTATAAGTGATAGCAGTAGTGGTAGTAGTTGTAGTAGTAGTACATCAGGACAAGTAGTAGTAGTAGTAGGTCTTGTTGTAGTAGCAGTAGTAGTGATGGTTATGTGGTAGTAATAGTAGTAGCATCCACATTAGCAGTAGTAGTAGTAGTAGTAGTAGTAGTAGTAGTAGTAAGAGGGGGAGGAGGAGGAAGAAGAGGTAGGGTGGTGTGTGGGGTGGGGGTGGGGATGGGGATGGGGGTGGGGTGGTGGTTTATCATAATCGCTGGGTGGCAGCAGTATTGGCAGTCGTAGTACATGTACGTTTCTTTACCAGCACAGCTAAACAGATAAACCATAGGGCCGTTTCTATGTTCGTTAAATGACTTACCCCTAAGGTTATCCGGGTGAGAATAAGACCCAGGAACCCCATTGCAGAAGCGTCTAAGTCATTCAGTCATACTCATTGACAGTGGCTAATGGCGTGACATCGTGCTCATACTTTCACTCATCTGTTTTCCCAGTCAAGACTCGATTATTGACCTTTTTACCGTCATATAGCTGAAACATTACTGAATCTGGCGTTCACTCACTCATGCGATGAGCCTAATAACAGACATCAAGTAATTCTGTTGCGAAGTTAGATGTTTTCAATTATAAGCAACACGTTTCCTTTGTTAATGCGTTATCGTGTGGCTGGGTTTCTTTTACATCCCGGGGCGGTCGGGTAGCCTAGTGGTTAAAGCGTTCGCTCGTCACGCCGAAGACCCGGGTTCGATTCCCGTCATGGGTACAATGTGTGAAGCCCATTTCTGGTGTCCCCCCGCCGTGATATTGCTGGAATATTGCTAAAAGCGGCGTAAAATCAAACTCACTCACTTTTACATCACTTTAATGTCTGGTTTGTTTACATACCGCTGTCGCATGGCAGGAGTACTGTTGTGCGGGGGGCGGTCGGTAGCCTAGTGGTTAAAGCGTTCGCTCTTCACGCCGAAACCCCGGGTTCGATTCCCGACATGGGTACAATGTGTGAAGCCCATTTCTGGTGTCCCCCACCGTGATATTGCTGGAATATTGCTAAAAGCGGCGTAACACCATACTCACTCACTCACTCACTGTTGTGCGGTGTCATGCACAAAACACACACATCTTTTCATGCAAATTGTACAAATGGCGGATGATCCGTTAGAGCAGGGCATGCTTGCCCTCTTCGCGAACGCCCCGCGTCATCACTGATTTTCAGTGATCCATTCACTGAATTGTCACCTGTTTTTGCCTTTTGCGCACAGTGGAATCTGTTCAGGCAGATGGTTGGGACTGAGTGTTCTCTGGCGTTGATGTTAAATATTTACACAAGCATTTCGGGAATTTAGTTAACGCTGTATCCTGGAATCACCATGTTCACAGAGTTACAATGTAGTTTTGTTGAAGATGGAAATGAGGCGGTCGGGTAGCCTAGTGGTTAAAGCGTTCGCTCGAAACCGGGTTCGATTCCCGACATAGGTACAATGTGTGAAGCCCATTTCTGGTATCCCCCGCCGTGATATTGCTGGAATTTTACTAAAAGCGGCGTAAAATCAAACCCTCTCACCCACTCACTCAGTATGTGTGTGTGTGTGTGTGTGTGTGTGTGTGTGTGTGTGTGTGTGTGTGTGTGTGTGTGTGTGTGTGTGTGTGTGTGTGTGTGTATGTATGTGTGTGTGTGTGTGTGTGTGTGTGTGTGTGAATGTATGTCTTAGTGTTATAGATAACCCACGAGATTACTGAAACATGAATGTTAGGATAAATATAACGATATGTTTTGTAACGTGTAATCAAGTTTTGTTTGTGTGTTTGTTGTTTAACGCTGCACTCAGCAATATTCCAGCTATATTACGGTGGTCTGTAAATAATCGAGTCTGGACAAGACAATCCAGTGATTGACATCATGAGCATCGATCCACGCAATTGGGATACGATGACATGTATCAACCAAGTCAGCGAGCCTGACCACCCGATCCCGTTAGTCGCCTCTTACGACAAGCATAGTCGCCTTGTACGGCAAGCAAGGGTTGCTGAAGACCTATTCTACCCCGGATCTTCACGGGTCGTATCGTGCGTTTGATGTTTGACTATTGAAGTAACAAACTGAACTGATCTTAGCAGCGTCCTTTATAACCAAGGCCCTCGCATAAAACAAAAGACAATACTACTCTGTTATAACGACGCACAGTTCTTATTAGTTAGGGCTTTGTATAGCATGTCAACAGATCTGATACGAAAACTGTTTATGCAATGCATCAACACGGCAGTAAACTCTTTGTTTGTCAAATAATATTCCCATTCATGTTCCTTCTTTTTGATGGGGGCACGGGTGGCCCAGTCGTCTAAGGCGCCGCGATTCGCTGTGCAGAGTTGCGTCCCTTTGGCACGCCAGAAACCTATGATTGCGGGTTCGAATCCCGGTTCACCCCAATTATGTTTCTAGGTTTGTCGGCACCATACCCGTGCTCGTGGGTTTCACCGAAGTGGTAAAAGTCTGAGACCTGCATCACTTCGGGCTTTCCTCCCACATTAAGCTGAATCGTTGTGATATAACTGGAATACTGTTAAAAGCGGTGTTAAACCCAACTCACTCACTCCTTCTTTTTGCAGCCGAAAGTGCGTTTTGCCTGTTTACTCCCTCAAGTATCCTCATCATGGACATTCCCATGGCAGTGGTCTTGACCCTCTACCTTGGGTCAGCTGGATTGGTCAGCTCGCTTCCATGTCCGCCTTGTAGGTGCCAAGTCTTCGAAAATGGAACCATGCAAATGAATTGTATTAACACCAATCTGACGGAGATACCCTCGCCTCCAAAGACAGGGAAGCACAAATACAAGTTATCCGTGTACTTCATTGGGAACCGCTTGCCAGTATTGACCAAGAAGATAATGACACCGCTTCAAGCTCCTCAGAAATTGTATTATCTCAGTCTAAGGAGAAACGGTATTCGGCAAATATCTTGTGATGCATTTCAAAGTCTGGATATGTTGTACGGATTAGACATAAGCGATAATAACGTGACAAATACAAGTCTTGAGAAATCATTTTGGGGCTTGAGAAATCACGCCAGTCTACGACTTAACATCAGTTCTATGGGATTACACGTCAGCGATGACTTTTTTCACCACTTGCAAAACATCCCTGATCTAAACATCACAATGAGGAATAACTCGCTCTCTGAAATCCCACATACAGCGATGAAAGTCCTCCGTCATCTCCGCTACTTAGACCTTGGACGGAATGATTTCTCCGACATTAAACTACCAGAAAATTACACACTTTGGACATCTGAGCTAAGACTGAATGACAATAAGTTCAGGAAATTTCCAAATTTCTGCATATTAAACTCTTCCAGATCACAATTTCCAAATTTAAAAAGACTTCACTTTAAATACAACAAAATGGAAGATCTGAACAGTGACCATTATGACTGTTTGCATTTTCTGACCCATCTATACCTTGATGGCAGTCCTCTACGTATTTTAAGGAGAAATCAGTTCGCAAGACTCCCCAAGTTGTACTTGATATCACTGGCATACGTAGGGTGTGCAATGGACAAGATAGAAGGCTTTGTTTTCAATAATACGGCTTTAAAACATATTGACTTCCATAAAAATCACATTTGGATTAACGAACACAATCTGACAATGTTTCATGGCTGCACGTCCCTGGAATCGCTGAACTTGGAGGATAATATTCTGCAAAAAATGACTCAAAATGACTTTGATCAATTGTTTAAAGATCTCCGTTTCCTGATGTATTTAACAATAGGTAGGGGAGGTCTTTATTATATTCCAAGAGTCATAACATCAAGTTTAACAAAGTTGAGAGAGCTTGCACTATATGGAAACGGAATTCCCTCTTGGGAGGACGGTCGACTAGACAATCTTACACGATTAGAGAAATTACATATGAGAAATAATAGAATTACGGTGATTACACAACGTTCATTTCCTGAACATTTTATAAAGGGTGCAAAGGGTTTGGACTTTAGCCATAACATATTCTCATGCACGTGTAATTTGTTGTGGTTTGTTGAGTGGATGAAGTCAAATGAGAAGATCATATCAAATCTGTATGATTACAGATGTGAAAGTCCTCATTTTCTCAAGGGGACTGGGCTCCTTAATCTGACGTTATCTGAAAATAAATGTCTGTTGAGTCAGAATGAGCGAATCATCACCCTAGCTGCAGGATGCATATTGATAGTGTTCCTGGTGACAGGGGCAGTGATGTATCGCTACCGTTGGCACATCCGATACTTCATCTACATGGTCAGATACAATCAACGTCAGGAGGTGGACACACGCGAATACGAATATGACGCATTTGTGGCCTACTCTGCAGCGGATCGTCAGTGGGTCATTCGGAATATGTTGCCTGTTCTGGAAGGAAATGAAAACCTGAAACTCTGCGTTCATGACAGGGACTTTGAGGTTGGAAAATTAATCGTGGATAACATAGTTGATGCCATTGAAACAAGCCGAAAAATCGTCATCGTTCTCTCCAATGAGTTTGCCATAAGTGACTGGTGCCTATTTGAGCTGAACCTCATCCAGCGTCACGTGCTGGAGAATGGACAACGCCTCCTGGTGGTTGTGATGCTGGAAGAGATAGACACACGTCACGTGACCAAAGCTATGAGAGCCATGTTGCAGACGACAACCTACCTGATGTGGGGAGAGGAAGAGTATGCCAGAAAAGCCTTCTTCGACAGGATGAAGATGATATTGCGGAGGCAAGAACAAAATTAACAGAAAAGAAGGTTGTCAGTTTAAAGAACACAATAATCTGATTGTTACTGTGTCAGAGTGGAGTATTCCGGAGACGGCCTCCGTGGACTAGCGTCCGACCGGAGAGCGGAAGGTCCGGGGTTTGATCCCCGGCCGCGTCATACCAAAAGATGGTACTTGTTACCCTGTCTGGCGCTCGGCATTAATGAGCTAAAACAAGGACTGCTCGGCTCGGAGTCAGTACACTGTGCCAGAGTGGAGTATTCATGGGGTATCTTCCAACGTGGACGGCCTCCGTGGTCTAGCGTCCGACCGGAGAGCGGAAGGACCGGGGTTTGATCCCCGGCCGCATCATACCAAAAGACGTAAAAATATGGTACTTGTTACCCTGTCTGGGGCTCGGCATTAAGGGGCTAAAACAAGGACTGGTCTGCTCGGAGTCAGTGCACTGTGTCTGAGTGGGGTATTCATGTTAAACTGAGGCATGGTATCTCAGTGGGCTAGCACTATAAATCGACATCAGTCCGGACTAGTACAAGCAGCCACACACACATGCACATCGCAATATAAGTGCAATAATCTTGAACGCGACGTTAATCTCATTTCAACTCACCTCAACTCAGCGTTACACAGTTATGCCTTTGTATATATGACAGTTCAGCCCTGAAAGAGGTGTCTCGTTGTATTCTTTTCGTTGTGTAGATATTTTGATTTGCTGTTCTTGCATTCATTCTTTTTTTTGCCCTGTTGAATGATCGAGTATACAGTTAAACCCTCGTTAATCAGGTCGGAGCCGTTCCCAGTGAATTGTCAAAATTGATAAATATCCAGGTTTACTAGTCATAAGAGCACAGAACTGTTATTTGTATACAATTTGTTATCGTCCAACAGGGTACAGAAAAATTGGATTTTATTGCAATATGATCCATGTATTGACAATTCTAGTTAAAATACTACCCTTGATACAAATATCTAAAAATCAAAATTCTGCTTTTTGATTCTTAATTGTCAGTTTTCATACACAAAGTATCTTGCATATTTTAATATTTGTATCAAGCATGTGTTAGTGTATATGTATATAAACACATCGTATAATAAACAATAATAAGAATACTCTATTTTGATGCATTTTCTGTTTTCTTCACGTTCTCTCGCTGTTTTGTAGCGTGACAGGATACGGCAGGGAATGACTGCGGCTTCTCACCCTAGGAGTGAGTGAGTGAGTGAGTTGGGTTTAACGCCGCTTTTAACAGTATTCCAGTTATATCACGGGGTGTCAGCTTAATGTGGGAGGAAAGCCCCAAGTGATGCAGGTCTCAGACGTTTACCACTTCGGTGAAACCAAAGAGCACAGGTATGGTGCTGACAAACCTAGAAACATAATCGTAGCGCACCGGGCTTCGAACCCACAATCATAGGTGTCTGGCGTGCCTAAGGGACGCAACCCTCACAGCGAATCGCGGCGCCTAAGACGACTGGGCCACCCGTCCCCCACCCTAGGAGTGAGAAAGTCGGGATTTAGACGCGTTTTAGTTTCTATTTCATTGTGGGGGAAAACCCAAAATGTCATGTCATGATGGTCATGATGTCATGATGGTCTGCATGGATGATGGAATGTGGGGATTGGCTATGGGAACCTGCCGGCGAAGTGTCGCAACTCTCTACAGGGAAAATATTCTCGCCAATGGGCCAAGCCTTTTTCTCGCCCATGGGCGAAATATTTCAATATCGCTATAAAATCGTTGAATTAAGTTAAAATGAGTTTAAATTGTGTGTATGATACTTGATGGAATACAAGTTAAGTATTTGCGAAACAAAAACATGAGTTTTGTGTAAAGGAAAATATTCTCGCCAATGGGCCAAACCTTTTTCTCGCCCATGGGCGAAATATTTCAATATCGCTATAAAATCGTTGAATTAAGTTAAAATGAGTTAAATTTTGTGTCATGATACGTGAAGGAATGCATTAAAATATATTTGCGGAACAAACACATGAGTTTTGTGTAATGAAAAATATTCTCGCCCATGGGCCAAACCTTTTCTCGCCCATGGGCGAACTATTTCAATATCGCTATAAAATCGTTGAATTAAGTTAAAATGAGTTAAATTTTGTGTATGATACTTGATGCAATACAAGTTAAGTATTTGCGAAACAAAAACATGAGTTTTGCGTGAAGGAAAATATTCTCGCCCATGGGCGAGATGGTGTAAATATTTTAAAACTTTTTTTCATTCATTTTTTCTTCCTTAGTATGTTCCCATGAAAACAGCATGCTTATTTTTGTAAATACCTTTGACCGAGACTGGGAAAAGACCACAGAGTTTCTGGACTTTTGGGTTTCCAGAATTAAAATGGGACGTGTTAATTGTATTTTCCCACAGTCTCTTGCTTTTATTATAATACACTATTTCTAGTTCTTCTTTATTAACGATTCATTCAATATGATGCCTCATCACAATTTACATTATACTTCATTCCCGTCACTCCATGCAATCATCAAACTTTCCCATAAAACACACGTAAGTTGCTGTTACAACCTCGTTGTTCCACTACTGTACAAGACCGCCTCCGTGGTCTAGAAGTAGAGCGTCCGTCCGGAGAGCGGGGTTCGATCCCCGGCCGCGTCATTCAAAAAGACGTTAAAAGATTGTACTTGTTATTACCCTGTCTGGCGCTCGGCATTAAGGGGCTAAAACAAGAACTGGTCGTCTCGGAGTCAGTATACTGAGTCTGAGTGGGGTATTCATGTTAAACTGCGGCATGGTATCTCAGTGAGCCAGCACTATAAATCGGCATCAGTCCGGACTAGTACAATCAGCCACACACACACATACACATATAAGTGCAATAATCTTGGACACGGCGTTAATCCCAATTTCACCCCACCTCACCTCACCGTTACTGTCCTGACGGTCTAACTGCCCTCCCTTTTATTTTATTCTTTCCGTACACCGCTTGGCTGGCAACGCTTCCCCCTCGTCACCCATATTCGTTCAACATCCTTTTAAAGTTACCCCTCTTACGCTGCCCTTTATGCTCAATACTTCTCCTAATTAAAGAGGGCTGTCGGGTAGCCTAGTGGCTAAAGCGTTCGCTCGTCACGCCGAAGACCCGGGTTCGATTCCCCACATGGGTACAATGTGTGAGGTCTAAACTTCTAAAGCTCTTCGGCAACCCATGTTTGCTGTAAAAGGTGACCATGCTTGTCATAAGAGGCGACTAACGGGATCGGGTGGTCAGGCTGGCTGACTTGGTTGATGCATATCATCGTATCCCAATTGCAGAGATCAATGCTCATTATGTCATTCACTGGATTGTCTTGTCCAGACTCGATTATTTACAGACCGCCGTCATATAACTGGACTATTGCTGGGTGCAGCGTTAAACAGCAAACAAGCAAACAAACAAACAAACAAACACACAAACAAACACACAAACAAACGAACAAACAATCCTATATGGATGGAGAAAGCCTTCAGCCTACTTTTCTTCACTTCACGGTGTCGGTAGTGTAGGAAGTAGGTCAAGAGTTGACTTCCGATTCAATTTCACACATGGGTACACTGTGTGAGGTCAAAACGTGGCGTTCCCCGCCTAAAATATTGCAACATGTGAGCTGAAATTCAAGATACGCATTGTGTACAGGTCTGTATAATGTAAAATGAATATCCATGGTATGCAGCTGAGCAAACTGACGACGAAGGATCGCTTGATGAGTCAGGGACAGACAAATCGTGACCAGGAATATCCATTGTATGCAGCTGAGCAAACTGACGACGAAGGATCGCTTGATGAGTCAGGGACAGACAAATCGTGACCAGGAATATCCATTGAATGCAGCTGAGCAAACTGACGACGAAGGATCGCTTGATGAGTCAGGGACAGACAAATCGTGACCAGGAATATCCATTGTATGCAGCTGAGCAAACTGACGACGAAGGATCGCTTGATGAGTCAGGGACAGACAAATCGTGACCAGGAATATCCATTGTATGCAGCTGAGCAAACTGACGACGAAGGATCGCTTGATGAGTCAGGGACAGACAAATCGTGACCAGGAATATCCATTGTATGCAGCTGAGCAAACTGACGACGAAGGATCGCTTGATGAGTCAGGGACAGACAAATCGTGATCAGGAATATCCATTGTATGCAGCTGAGCAAACTGACGACGAAGGATCGCTTGATGAGTCAGGGACAGACAAACCGTGACCAGGAATATCCATTGAATGCAGCTGAGCAAACTGACGACGAAGGATCGCTTGATGAGTCAGGGACAGACAAATCGTGACCAGGAATATCCATTGAATGCAGCTGAGCAAACTGACGACGATGGATCGCTTGATGAGTCAGGGACAGACAAATCGTGACCAGGAATATCCATTGTATGCAGCTGAGCAAACTGACGACGAAGGATCGCTTGATGAGTCAGGGACAGACACATCGTGACCAGGAATATCCATTGTATGCAGCTGAGCAAACAGACGACGAAGGATCGCTTGATGAGTCAGGGACAGACAAATCGTGACCAGGAATATCCAGTGTATGCAGCTGAGCAAACTGACGACGAAGGATCGCTTGATGAGTCAGGGACAGACAAATCGTGACCAGGAATATCGATTGAATGCAGCTGAGCAAACTGACGACGAAGGATCGCTTGATGAGTCAGGGACAGACAAATCGTGACCAGGAATATCCATTGAATGCAGCTGAGCAAACTGACGACGAAGGATCGCTTGATGAGTCAGGGACAGACAAATCTTGACCAGGAACCAAACACCAAAACATGCAGTTTCTCCATTCATTGTTAAGAACCAAACGGATGCAGGAAAGCGAAACAAAAAGTGGTATTGTTCAGAGAACTTGTATGACGGGTTGTCAGGCGTTTTTTCATGGCTCATCCAACAGTTTTCAGCTTCCTCATCTGACCAACTGAAGAGACTCACCTGTACAGCACCATGATAGGTGAAAGTGATGAGCATCAAATGATTGTGAAAGATCACAATGTTATGTTAATAAAAATGACAAAACCCTTTCCATATCCAATAGAAATATCTGCTTAAAGCAGAGTCGATTGTACGATTCGGACTATATCATGAGCATGTGTTATCAGTCACTATCAAATAATAATGATACCAGTGTTCGCGAAAAGGTGAGCGTATCCTGCCTCACCGGTGGCACCCGTCACAAACACATGCAAAGCAAAGCCAATTGTTCACCTGAGTGAGTGAGTGAGTGAGTATAGTTTTACGCCGCTTTTAGCAATAATCCAGCAATATCACGGCGGAGGACACCAGAAATGGGCTTCACACATTCTACCCATGTGGGGAATCGAACCCGGGCGTGACGAGCGAACGCTTTAACCATTAGGCTACCCCACCACCCACTGTTCACCTGAAAAAACACGGGAACACATGGTACAAGTCAAAATAGGGAATTGCATCGGACATCATGATCATTTTTGTCACTGATGCTCCGAATTTGGAAATGTCCTCTGCCACACTCTGTCGCAGTGGTGACTCAGCAAAACACCACTGCCACAGGCTAATTTGCGTGACCGGACTTTTCTCTTGTTTGTAAACAAACGCGCTTTTTCAGAAATCAGTACAGAACGGACTAATGCAAGTATTTGGGGGCGCTTTACATATTATTTTGCATAACTATATAGATATGCTACTACAACTGCGACAGTGAGTTGCATGACAATTTATATTTATGCATCAAAGTGACCGTGTCGCTAGCTCTCCGTTGGGCTTCGATGACAGCACGTGGAGCCGTACAACCAATGTAAACATAGGATAACTACGCAAAAACAAGTAGATTTTTACGTATTTGCATACTTTCTCAATGAAAGTTAACCATTCTTTGACATTTGTTTATGAAAATGTGTAGACTTGTCAAACATGAAACGGATGAAAAGCATATGCAATATCTTGAATGGACTGTGAAAGATGTGACGAATCGTCACATGGCGCTGGCCTGTGGCAGAGGTACCATGCTAGCTGGCTGTCGGCCGCATGGAACTCTGGGTAGGAGAGTGGTCCTCTGCATGTCTACCCTAAAACTTTTTGAAAGCTTTATCTTGGTAGAAAGAGAAATTATACTGCTTAGAATTTGTTTCTTGTTTAACACCGCACACAGCAATAATATTCTGGTTATATGTCTGTAAACGTTCTAATTCTCACGGGGCATAATAATGATAAGATGCGGGACTAAACCACGTTAAAAAGGCAATAACAATTCCGGGTTAGAGTTGGTTCCTGGTAACATTTTCTTGTCCATGCCGCTTCACTCGGTGTATTTGCTATCATGGTCGAATGGAGATATAAACCTGGTTTCAATGTAGAGCTTGGCCACCTGTAGATTTTACCGATCTAAATTTAATATATCTGAAATATGCGTCGTGATCAGGGCCAGCAACAATGCACGTCAGAACAAGCAACATGACATGTCAGAGCCAGCCACATTACACGTCAGAGCCAGCAACAATGCACGTCAGAACCAGCAACAATGCACGTCAGAACCAGCAACATTACACGTCAGAGCCAGCAAAATTACATGTTAGAACAGCAACATTACATGTCAGAACCAGCAACATTACACGTCAGAGCCAGCAAGATCACATGTCAGAGCCAGCAACAATGAACGTCAAAGCCAGCAACATTACATGTCAGAGCCAGCAACAATGCACGTCAGAACCAGCAACAATGCACGTCAGAACCAGCAACATTACACGTCAGAGCCAGCAAAATTACATGTTAGAACAGCAACATTACATGTCAGAACCAGCAACATTACACGTCAGAGCCAGCAAGATCACATGTCAGAGCCAGCAACAATGAACGTCAAAGCCAGCAACATTACATGTCAGAACCAGAACCATTACACGTCAGAACCAGCAACATTACATTCCAGAGCCAGCAACATCACATGTCAGAACCAGCAACATTACATATCAGAACAAGCAACATTACATGTCAGAACCAGCAACATTATACGTCAGAGCCAGCAACAATGCACGTCAGATCCAGCAACATTACACGTCAGAACCAGCAACATTACACGTCAGAGCCAGCAACGATGCACGTCAGATAAGCAACATTACATGTGAGAACCAGGAACATTACATGTCAGAACCAGGAACATTACACGTCAGAGCCAGCAACATCACACGTCAAAATGAGGAACATTAGACTCACTACCAACAACATTACACGTAAGAATCAACAATATTACACGTCAGAGCCCGCAACATAACATGTCAGAACCACTACATTACACGTCAGAGCTAGCAACATTACACGTCAGAACCAGAACATTTCGCGTCAGAGGCAGCAACATTGCATGTCAGAACCAGCAACATTACTTGTTAGAACCAGCAACATTACATATCAGAGCCAGCAACATCACATGTCAGAACCAGCAACAAGGCACGTCAGAAACAGCAACATTAAATTTCAGAACCAGCAACATTACACGTCAAAGCCAGCAAAAATGCACGTCAGAACCAGCAACATTACATGTCAGAACCAGCAACATCACATGTCAGAACCAGCAACACTACACGTCAGAGCCAGCAACAATGCACGTCAGATCCAGCAACATTACATGTCAGAACCAGCAACATTACACGTCAGAGCCAGCAATAATGCACGTCAGAACAAGCAACATTACATGTCAGAACCAGCAACATTACATGTCAGAACCAGCAACATTACACGTCAGAGCCAGCAATATTACACGTCAAAATGAGCAACATTTGTCTCACTATCAGCAACATTACACATAAGAAACAGCAATATTACACGTCAGAGCCCGCAACATAACATGTCAGAACCAGAACATTTCGCGTCAGAGGCAGCAACATTGCATGTCAGAGCCAGCAACATAACATGTCAGAACCAGCTACATTACATGTCAGAATCAGCAACACTACACGTCAGAGCCAGCAACAATGCACGTCAGAACCAGCAACATTACATGTCAGAACCAGCAACATTAAACGTCAGAACCAGCAACATTACATGTCAGAACCAGCAACAATGAACGTCAGAACCAGGAACATAACATGTTAGAACAGGAACATTACACGTCAGAACCAGCAACATTGCATGTCAGAGCCAGTGACATCACATGTCAGAACCAGCAACATTACACGTCAGAGCCAGCAACATCACATGTCAGAACCAGCAACACTACAGGTCAAAACCAGCAACATTACATGTCGGAACCAGCAACATCACATGTCAGAACCAGCAACATTACACGTCAGAGCCAGCAACATCACATGTCAGAACCAGCAACATCACATGTCAGAACCAGCAACAATGCACGTCAGAGCCAGCAACATTACACGTCAGAGCCAGCAACAATGCACGTCAGAACCAGCAACATTTCACATCAGAACCAGCAACATTTCACATCAGAACCAGCAACATTTCACATCAGAACCAGCAACATTACACATCAGAACCAGCAACATTACACGTTAAAATCAGCAACATTATGATTTTGTACAGAGATTGTGTGCTCAGTGAAAGGTCATGTTCCCACACTCACGGAACAAGAAATCTGGATTCCTTACTTTATGTTTCCGTGTCTAGTTAACCCTAACACAAATGTAACAGATGAAATATTGGTAAGGTAAGTCATCGAATGGGTTAACGTCCTGTTCTGGACAAAAGATGAATCATTTAACCGTTAGATTTCTCGGCATTGCTTCAGTCTTCAAGAACAGAAGCTCGTGAAAGGTTGGATCGTCGTCTTCCCTGTAAGTATCAAAGGTCATTGGTAGTAGTCGTAAGTAGGGTAGTATTTGGGAATTGGTAATGATGTTACCGGTAGTAACATAGTAACATGTAGACATGGTAATATGACAAAAGAATGAAGTGATGTTTGTGGTAGCAGTGTCTGTTTTTAGAGCGATTTTACCTCACACTGGAAGCTGACACTCTGATATCAGAAATGGGCTTCACACATTCTACCCATGTGGGGAATCGAACCCGGGTCTTCGGCGTGACGAGCGAACGCTTTAACCATTAGGCTACCCCACCGCCCACTGTTCACCTGAAAAAACACGGGAACACATGGTACAAGTCAAAATAAGGAATTGCATCGGACATCATTTTTGTCACTGATGCTCCGAATTTGGAAATGTCCTCTGCATGTCTACCCTAAAACTTTTTGAAAGCTTTATCTTGGTAGAAAGAGAAATTATACTGCTCTTAGAATTTGTTTCTTGTTTAACACCGCACACAGCAATAATATTCTGGTTATATGTCTGTAAACGTTCTAATTCTCACGGGGCATAATAATGATAAGATGCGGGACTAAACCACGTTAAAAAGGCAATAACAATTCCGTGTTAGAGTTGGTTCCTGGTAACATTTTCTTGTCCATGCCGCTTCACTCGGTGTATTTGCTATCATGGTCGAATGGAGATATAAACCTGGTTTCAATGTAGAGCTTGGCCACCTGTAGATTTTACCGATCTAAATTTGATATATCTGAAATATGCGTCGTGATCAGGGCCAGCAACAAGGCACGTCAGAACAAGCAACATTACATGTCAGAGCCAGCCACATTACACGTCAGAGCCAGCAACATTACATGTCAGAGCCAGCCACATTACACGTCAGAGCCAGCCACATTACATGTCAGAGCCAGCCACATTACACGTCAGAGCCAGCAACATTACATGTCAGAACCAGCAAGATTATATGTCAGAGCCAGCAACATAACACGTCAGAGCCAGCAACATAACACGTCAGAACCAGCAACATTGCACGTCAGAGCCAGCAACAATGCACGTCAGAGCCAGCAACAATGCACGTCAGAGCCAGCAACAATGCACGTCAGAACCAGCAACATTACATGTCAAAATCAGCAACATTAGACTCACTACCAGCAATATTACACGTAAGAACCAGCAACATTACATGTAAGGACCATCCGATCGAAACTGAACAAAACAGTTTGGGCTCATGATTTTTTTATTCTTTTTTTTTGTTGGGGGTGGGGGGTGGGGGGTGGGGGGTGGGGGTGGGGTTGGGGGTTGGGGGTTGGGGTGGGTAGTAGTAGTAGTATTAGTAGTAGCAGTAGTAGTAGTGGTAGTATTAGTAGTGATAGCAGTAGTGGTAGTAGTTGTAGTAGTAGTAGTAGTAGTGGTAGTATTAGTAGTAATAGCAGTAGTTGTAGTAGTTGTAGTAGTAGTACATCAGGACAAGTAGTAGTAGTAGTTGTTGTAGTAGCAGGACTAGTGATGGTTATGTGGTAGTAATAGTAGTAGCATCCACATTAGCAGTAGTAGTAGTAGTAGTAGTAGTAAGAGGGGGAGGAGGAGGAGGAAGAGGAAGGGGTGGGCTGGGGGTGGGGGTGGTGGGGGTGGTGGGGGTGGTGGTGGTGGTGGGTGGTAGGTGGGTGGTGGTTTATCATAATCGCTGGGTGGCAGCAGTATTGGCAGTCGTAGTACATGTACGTTTCTTAACCAGCACAGCTAAACAGATAAACCATAGGGCCGTGTCTTTGTTCGTTAGATGACTTACCCCTAAGGTAATCCGGGTGAGAATAAGACCCAGGAACCCCATTGCAGAAGCGTCTAAGTCATTCAGTCATACTCATTGACAGTGGCTAATGGCGTGACATCGTGCTCATACTTTCAGTCACCTGTTTTCCCAGTCAAGACTCGATTATTGACCTTTTTACCGTCATATAGCTGGAATATTACTGAATCTGGCGTTCACTCACTCATGTGATGAGCCTAATAACAGACATCAAGTAATTCTGTTGCGAAGTTAGATGTTTTTAATTATAAGCAACACGTTTCCTTTGTAAATGCGTTATCGTGTGGCTGGGTTTCTTTTACATCACGGGGCGGTCGGGTAGCCCAGTGGTTAAAGCGTTCGCTCGTCACGCCGAAGACCCGGGTTCGATTCCCGTCATGGGTACAATGTGTGAAGCCCATTTCTGGTGTCCTCCCGCCGTGATATTGCTGGAATATTGCTAAAAGCGGCGTAAAATCAAACTCACTCACTTTTACATCACTTTTATGTCTGGTTTGTTTACATACCGCTGTCGCATAGCAGGAGTACTGTTGTGCGGGGGGCGGTCGGTAGCCTAGTGGTTAAAGCGTTCGCTCGTCACGCCGAAACCCCGGGTTCGATTCCCGACATGGGTACAATGTGTGAAGCCCATTTCTGGTGTCCCCCACCGTGATATTGCTGGAATATTGCTAAAAGCGGCGTAACACCATGGGTGTGTGTGTGTGTGGGGTGGGGGGGGGGGGGGGGTTAGTGTTATAGATAACCAACGAGATTACTGAAACATGAATGTTAGGATAAATATAACGATATGTTTTGTAACGTGTAATCACGTTTTGTTTGTGTGTTTGTTGTTTAACGCTGCACTCAGCAATATTCAATATTCCAGCTATATTACGGTGGTCTGTAAATAATCAAGTCTGGACAAGACAATCCAGTGATTGACATCATGAGCATCGATCCACGCAATTGGGATACGATGACATGTATCAACCAAGTCAGCGAGCCTGACCACCCGATCCCGTTAGTCGCCTCTTACGACAAGCATAGTCGCCTTGTACGGCAAGCAAGGGTTGCTGAAGACCTATTCTACCCCGGGTCTTCACGGGTCATATCATCACGTATGACATCGTGCGTTTGATGTTTGACTATTGAAGTAACAAACTGAACTGATCTTAGCAGCGTCCTTTATAACCAAGGCCCTCGCATAAAACAAAAGACAATACTGCTCTGTTTTATAACGACGCACAGTTCTTATTAATTAGGGCTTTGTATAGCATGTCAACAGATCTGATACGAAAACTGTTTATGCAATGCATCAACACGGCAGTAAACTCTTTGTTTGTCAAATAATATTCCTATTCATGTTCCTTCTTTTTGATGGGGGCACGGGTGGCCCAGTCGTCTAAGGCGCCACGATTCGCTGTGCAGAGTTGCGTCCCTTTGGCACGCCAGAAACCTATGATTGTGGGTTCGAATCCCGGTTCACCCCAATTATGTTTCTAGGTTTGTCGGCACCATACCCGTGCTCGTGGGTTTCACCGAAGTGGTAAAAGTCTGAGACCTGCATCACTTCGGGCTTTCCTCCCACATTAAGCTGAATCGTTGTGATATAACTGGAATACTGTTAAAAGCGGTGTTAAACCCAACTCACTCACTCCTTCTTTTTGCAGCCGAAAGTGCGTTTTGCCTGTTTACTCCCTCAAGTATCCTCAACATGGACATTCCCATGGCAGTGGTCTTGACCCTCTACCTTGGGTCAGCTGGATTGGTCAGCTCGCTTCCTTGTCCGCCTTGTAGCTGCCAAGTCTTCGAAAATGGAACCATGCAAATGAATTGTATTAACACCAATCTGACGGAGATACCCTCGCCTCCAAAGACAGGGAAGCACAAATACAAGTTATCCGTGTACTTCATTGGGAACCGCTTGCCAGTATTGACGAAGAAGATAATGACACCGCTTCAAACTCCTCAGAAATTGTATTATCTCAGTCTAAGGAGAAACGGTATTCGGCAAATATCTTGTGATGCATTTCAAAGTCTGGATATGTTGTACGGATTAGACATAAGCGATAATAACGTGACAAATACAAGTCTTGAGAAATCATTTTGGGGCTTGAGAAATCACGCCAGTCTACGACTTAACATCAGTTCTATGGGATTGCACGTCAGCGATGACTTTTTTCACCACTTGCAAAACATCCCTGATCTAAACATCACAATGAGGAATAACTCGCTCTCTGAAATCCCACATACAGCAATGAAAGTCCTCCGTCATCTCCACTACTTAGACCTTGGACGGAATGATTTCTCCGACATAAAACTACCAGAAAATTACACACTTTGGACATATGAGCTAAGACTGAATGACAATAAGTTCAGGAAATTTCCAAATTTCTGCATATTAAACCACTCCAGATCACAATTTCCAAATTTAAAAAGACTTCACTTTAAATACAACAAAATGGAAGATCTGAACAGTGACCATTATGACTGTTTGCATTTTCTGACCCATCTATACCTTGATGGCAGTCCTCTACGTATTTTAAGGAGAAATCAGTTCGCAAGACTCCCCAAGTTGTACTTGATATCACTGGCATACGTAGGGTGTGCAATGGACAAAATAGAAGGCTTTGTTTTCAATAATACGGCTTTAAAATATATTGACTTCCGTAAAAATCACATTTGGATTAATGAACACAATCTGACAATGTTTCATGGCTGCACGTCCCTGGAATCGCTGAACTTGGAGGATAATATTCTGCAAAAAATGACTCAAAATGACTTTGATCAATTGTTTAAAGATCTTCGTTTCCTGGTGTATTTAACAATAGGTAGGGGAGGTCTTTATTATATTCCAAGAGTCATAACATCAAGTTTAACAAAGTTGAGAAAGCTTGAACTATATGGAAACGGAATTCCCTCTTGGGAGGAAGGTCGACTAGACAATCTTACACGATTAGAGACATTACATATGAGAAATAATAGAATTACGGTGATTACACAACGTTCATTTCCTGAACATTTTATAAAGGGTGCAAAGGGTTTGGACTTTAGCCATAACATATTCTCATGCACGTGTAATTTGTTGTGGTTTGTTGAGTGGATGAAGTCAAATGAGAAGATAATATCATATCTGTATGATTACAGATGTGAAAGTCCTCATTTTCTCAAGGGGACTGGGCTCCTTAATCTGACGTTATCTGAAAATAAATGTCTGTTGAGTCAGAATGAGCGAATCATCACCCTAGCTGCAGGATGCATATTGATAGTGTTCCTGGTGACAGGGGCAGTGATGTATCGCTACCGTTGGCACATCCGATACTTCATCTACATGGTCAGATACAATCAACGTCAGGAGGTGGACACACGCGAATACGAATATGACGCATTTGTGGCCTACTCTGCAGCGGATCGTCAGTGGGTCATTCGGAATATGTTGCCTGTTCTGGAAGGAAATGAAAACCTGAAACTCTGCGTTCATGACAGGGACTTTGAGGTTGGAAAATTAATCGTGGATAACATAGTTGATGCCATTGAAACAAGCCGAAAAATCGTCATCGTTCTCTCCAATGAGTTTGCCATAAGTGACTGGTGCCTATTTGAGCTGAACCTCATCCAGCGTCACGTGCTGGAGAATGGACAGCGCCTCCTGGTGGTGGTGATGCTGGAGGAGATAGACACACGTCACGTGACCAAAGCTATGAGAGCCATGTTGCAGACGACAACCTACCTGATGTGGGGCGAGGAAGAGTATGCCAAAAAAGCCTTCTTCGACAGGATGAAGATGATATTGCGGAGGCAAGAACAAAATTAACAGAAAAGAAGGTTGTCAGTTTGAAGAACATAATAATCTGATTGTTACTGTGTCAGAGTGGAGTATTCCGGAGACGGCCACCGTGGTCTAGCGTCCGACCGGAGAGCGGAAGGTCCGGGGTTTGATCCCCGGCCGCGTCATACCAAAAGATGGTACTTGTTACCCTGTCTGGCGCTCGGCATTAATGAGCTAAAACAAGGACTGCTCGGCTCGGAGTCAGTACACTGTGTCAGAGTGGAGTATTCATGTTGTATTCATGGGGTACCTTCCAACGTGGACGGCCTCCGTGGTCTAGCGTCCGACCGGAGAGCGGAAGGTCCGGGGTTTGATCCCCGGCCGCGTCATATCAAAAGACGTTAAAAGATGGTACTTGTTGTTACCCTGTCTGGCGCTCGGCATTAAGGGGCTAAAACAATCACTGTTGGGCTCGGAGTCAGTATACTGTGTCTGAGTGGGGTATTCATGTTAACCTGTGACATGATATCTCAGTGGGCTAGCACTATAAATCGACATCAGTCCGGACTAGTACAAGCAGCCACACACACATGCACATCGCAATATAAGTGCAATAATCTTGAACGCGACGTTAATCTCATTTCAACTCACCTCAACTCAGCGTTACACAGTTATGCCTTTGTATATATGGCAGTTCAGCCCTGAAAGAGGTGTCTCGCTGTATTCTTTTCGTTGTGTAGATATTTTGATTTACTGGTCTTGCATTCATTCTGTATTTTAGCCCTGTTGAATGACCGAGTCCTATACAGTTAAAACCTCTTTAATCAGGTCGGAGCCGTTCCCAGTGAATTGTCAAAATTTACAAATGTCCGTGTTACTAACCGCAGAACAGTTATTTGTATACAATTTGTTATCGTCCAACAGAGTACAGAAAAATAAGTGTAATATGATCCATGTATTGACAATTCTAGTTAATACTACACTTGATACAAATATCTAAAAATCAAAATTATGCTTATTGATTCTTAATTGTCAGTTTTCATACACAAAGTATCTGCATATTTTAATATTTTATCAAGCATGTGTGAGTGTATATGTATATAAACACATAGAATAAACAATAGAATGCTCTATTTTGATGCCTTTTCTGTTTTCTTCACGTTCTCTCGCTGTGTTGTAGCATGACAGCGGCTTCTCAGCCTAGGAGTGAGTGAGTGAGTGAGTGAGTGAGTTGGGTTTAACACCGCTTTTAACAGTATTCCAGTTATATCAAGGCGTGTCAGCTTAATGTGGGAGGAAAGCCCCAAGTGATGCAGGTCTCAGACGTTTACCACATCGGTGAAACCCACGAGCACGGGTATGGTGCTGACAAGCCTAGAAACACAATCAGGGCGCACCGGGATTCGAACCCACAATCATAGGTTTCTGGCGTGCCTAAGGCACGCAACCCTCACAGCGAATCGCGGCGCCTAAGACGACTGGGCCACCCGTGCTCCCACCCTAGGAGTGAGAAAGGCGGGATTTAGACGCGTTTTAGTTTCTATTTCGTTGTGAGGGGAGGGGCGGTCGGGTAGCCTAGTGGTTAAAGCGTTCGCTCGTCACGCCGAAGACCCGGGTTTGATTCCCGACATGGGTACAATGTGTGAAGCCCATTTCTGGGGTCCCCCGCCGTGATATTGCTGGAATATTGCTAAAAGCGGCGTAAAACCATACTCATTCATTCATTCATTGTGAGGGGAAACCCAAAATGTCATGTCATGATGGTCATTATGTCATGATGGTCATGATGTCATGATGGTCTGCATGGATGATGGAATGAGGGGATTGGCTATGGGAACCTGCCGGCGAAGTGTCGCAACTCTCTACAGTCAGTAAAACTGTATTTCCCCCCAGTCTCTTGCTTTTATCAAAATACACTATTTTTAGTTCTTCTTTATTAACGATTCATTCAATATGATGCCTCATTAACTTCACACAATTTACATCATGCTTCATTCCCGTCACTCATGCCATGTAATCATCAAACTTACCCAGGAAGCACACGCAAGTCGCTGTTACAACCTCGTTATTCCATTTCTGTACAAGACCGCCTCCGTGGTCTTGTGGTAGAGTGTCCGATCGGAGAGCGGAAGGTCCGGAGTTCGATCCCCGGCCGCGTCATCCAAAAAGACGTTTAATGAATGTACTTGTTGTTACCTTGTCTGGCGCTCGGCATTAAGGGGCTAAAACAAGGACTTGTCGGCTCGGAGTCAGTATACAGTGTCTGAGTTGGGTATTCATGTTAAACATGGTATCTCAGTGAGCTAGCTCTATAGCACTATAAATCGGCATCAGTCCGGACTAGTACAAGCAGCCACTCACACACATACACATATAAGTGCAATAATCTTGGACACGGCGTTAATCCCAATTTCACCCCACCTCACCTCACCGTTACTGTCCTGACGGTCTAACTGCCCTCCCTTTTATGTTATTCTTTCCGTACACCGCTTGGCTGGCAACGCTTCCCCATCGTCACCCATATTCGTTCAACATCCTTTTAAAGTTACCCCTCTTACGCTGCCCTTTATGCTCTATTACTTCTCCTAATTAAAGAGGGCTGTCGGGTAGCCTAGTGGTTAAAGCGTTCGCTCGTCACGCCGAAGACCCGGGTTCGATTCTCGACATGGGTACAATGTGTGAAGCCGAATGAAAATTTATGCACTAAATCTAACTGTTAATCAAGAAAACATGTCTAAATATATGGATATTTGTATATGGTATTGGCTTCATTACTATGTGCTATGTGCTATTCTTTCTGTACATCTGGCTTCATTACCCGTGTGCTTCATTACCTATGAGTTATTTGTTATTCTTACTGCACATCTGGCTTCATTACCCGTGTGCTTCATTACCTATGAGTTATTTGTTATTCTTACTGCACATCTGGCTTCATTACCCGTGTGCTTCATTACCTATGAGTTATTTGTTATTCTTACTGCACATCTGGCTTCATTACCCGTGTGCTTCATTACCTATGAGTTATTTGTTATTCTTACTGCACATCTGGCTTCATTACCCGTGTGCTTCATTACCTATGAGTTATTTGTTATTCTTACTGCACATCTGGCTTCATTACCCGTGTGCTTCATTACCTATGAGTTATTTGTTATTCTTACTGCACATCTGGCTTCATTACTCGTGTGCTTCATTACCTATGAGTTATTTGTTATTCTTACTGCACATCTGGCTTCATTACCCGTGTGCTTCATTACCTATGAGTTATTTGTTATTCTTACTGCACATCTGGCTTCATTATCTGTGTGCTTCATTACCTATGAGTTATTTGTTATTCTTACTGCACATCTGGCTTCATTACCCGTGTGCTTCATTACCTATGAGTTATTTGTTATTCTTACTGTACATCTGGCTTCATTACCCGTGTGCTTCATTACCTATGAGTTATTTGTTATTCTTACTGCACATCTGGCTTCATTACTCGTGTGCTTCATTACCTATGAGTTATTTGTTATTCTTACTGCACATCTGGCTTCATTATCTGTGTGCTTCATTACCTATGAGTTATTTGTTATTCTTACTGCACATCTGGCTTCATTACCCGTGTGCTTCATTACCTATGAGTTATTTGTTATTCTTACTGCACATCTGGCTTCATTACTCGTGTGCTTCATTACCTATGAGTTATTTGTTATTCTTACTGCACATCTGGCTTCATTATCTGTGTGCTTCATTACCTATGAGTTATTTGTTATTCTTACTGCACATCTGGCTTCATTACCCGTGTGCTTCATTACCTATGAGTTATTTGTTATTCTTACTGTACATCTGGCTTCATTACTCGTGTGCTTCATTACCTATGAGTTATTTGTTATTCTTACTGCACATCTGGCTTCATTACCCGTGTGCTTCATTACCTATGAGTTATTTGTTATTCTTACTGTACATCTGGCTTCATTACTCGTGTGCTTCATTACCTATGAGTTATTTGTTATTCTTACTGCACATCTGGCTTCATTACTCGTGTGCTTCATTACCTATGAGTTATTTGTTATTCTTACTGTACATCTGGCTTCATTACCCGTGTGCTTCATTACCTATGAGTTATTTGTTATTCTTACTGCGCATCTGGCTTCATTACCCGTGTGCTTCATTACCTATGAGTTATTTGTTATTCTTACTGCACATCTGGCTTCATTACCCGTGTGCTTCATTACCTATGAGTTATTTGTTATTCTTACTGCACATCTGGCTTCATTATCTGTGTGCTTCATTACATGTGTGTTATTTGTTAGTCTTACTTTAAATTTCTGTACAAATCCCTAATTTCATTAACTTGTGTACGATGCTTCATTCAATTCACTGGTTCTACGTTATGCTTCATTTGATTGACTCATTACTTGTCGATAGATCCACTCATACCACGTGGAGCTTCATTCCTGTCACATATTCTACATGATGTCATATCCCATTTACTCATTCATTCCCCTCGCTCAGTCTATCTGGTGCTTCAGTCTATCCCCTCTTTCTATACTTCACTCATTTTAACACATTTTAATTCATTAACATCCATCAGATCTTTAATATATTTAACCTGTTTCACTTCCTTTCCCAGTTCCTACATAGACCTGTGAAGATCCGGGGTAGATAAGGTCTTCAGCAACCCATGCATGCCGTACAAGGTGACTATGCTTGTCGTAAGAGGCGACTAACGGGATCGGGGGGTCAGGCTCGCTGACTTGATTGATGCATGTCATCGTATCCCAATTGCAGAGATCGATGCTCGTGATGTCAATCATTGGATTGTCTGGTCCAGACAGGATTATTTACAGACCGCCGTCATATAACTGGACTATTGCTGAGTGTGGCGTTAAACAGCCAAAAAAGAAACAAAAACAACAAACAAACAAACAAACAAACAAACAAACAAACAATCCTATATGGACGGAGAAGGCCTTCAGCCTACTTTTCTTCACTTCACGGTGTCGGTAGTGTAGCCTAGTAGGTCAAGGGTTGGCATCAATTTCACACATGGGTACACTGTGTGAGGTCTAAACGTGGCGTTCCCCGCCTAAAATATTGCAACAAGTGAGCTGAAATTCAACTGACGCATTGTGTACAGGTCTGTATAATGTAAAATGAATATCCATTGTATGCAGCTGAGCAAACTGACGACGAAGGATCGCTTGATGAGTCAGGGACAGACACATCGTGACCAGGAATATCCATTGTATGCAGCTGAGCAAACTGACGACGAAGGATCGCTTGATGAGTCAGGGACAGACAAATCGTGATCAGGAATATCCATTGTATGCAGCGTAGCACACTGACGACGAAGGATCGCTTGATGAGTCAGGGACAGACACATCGTGACCAGGAATATCCATTGTATGCAGCTGAGCAAACTGACGACGAAGGATCGCTTGATGAGTCAGGGACAGACAAATCGTGACCAGGAATATCCATTGAATGCAGCTGAGCAAACTGACGACGAAGGATCGCTTGATGAGTCAGGGACAGACAGACAAATCGTGACCAGGACACAAACACCAAAACATGCAGTTTCTCCATTCATTGTTCAGAACCAAATGGATCCAGGAAAGGGAAACAAAAAGTGGTATTGTTGAGACAACTCGTATGACGGGCTGTCAGGCGTTTTTTTCATGGCTCATCCAGCAGTTTTCCGCTTCCTCATCTGACCAACTGAAGAGACTAACCTGTACAGCACCATGATAGGTGAAAGTGATGAGCATCAAATGACTGTGAAAGATCTTCACAATGTTATGCTAATAAAATGACAAAACCCTTTCCATATCCAAAAGAAATATCTGCTTAAAGCAGAGTCGATTGTACGATTCGGACTATATCATGAGCATGTGTTATCAGTCACTATCAAATAATAATGATACCAGTGTTCGCGAAAAGGTGAGCGTATCCTGCCTTACCGGTAGCACCCGTCCCAAACACATGCAAAGGAAAGCCAATTGTTCACCTGAAAAAACACGGGAACACATGGTACAAGTCAAAATAGGGAATTGCATCGGACATCATTTTTGTCACTGATGCGCCAAATTTGGAAATGTCCTCCGCATGTCTACCATAAAACTTTGTGAAAGCTTTATCTTGGTAGAAAGAGAAATTATACTGCTTAGAATTTGTTTCTTGTTTAACACCGCAAGCAGTAATAATATTCTGGTTATATGTCTTTAAACGTTCTAATTCTAACGGGGCATAATAATGATAAGATGCGGGACTAAACCACGTTAAAAAGGCTATAACAATTCCGGGTTAGAGTTGGTTCCTGGTAACATTTTCTTGTCCATGCCGCTTCACTCGCTTCACTATGCAAATCTCCCAAGAAAAATACATAATGTGGAGTGAAATTCTGCTGTAACAAGGACCGCCTCCGTGGTCTAGTGGTAGAGCGTCCGCCCGGAGAGCGGAAGGTCCGGGGTTCGATCCCCGGCCGCGCCATACCAAAAGACGTTAAAAGATGGTACTTATTGTTACCCTATCTGGCGCTCGGCATTAAGGGGCAAACGACTGTGTCTGAGTGGGGTATTCATGTTAAACTGCGGCATGGTATCTCAGTGTGCTAGCACTATAAATCGGCATCAGTCCGGACTAGTACAAGCAGCCACACATACACACACACGTGCATGCACGTCGCTATATAAGTGCAATAATCTTTGACGCGACGTTAAACCCAATTTCACCTCACCTCACCTACTGTAACAAAACCTATACCCATTTGAACTTAAACCCAGTTCTCAAAATGTGAAGGTATAAACCTATTGGTGTTACATTTTTAGAGAGATACTGGTGCTTGATGTTTCGTACTGGACACCAAATCTTCCCTCAGTTGAGAGGACAAGGTATGATTAGAGCTATTTTGGGACAAAATTGTTATGACAGTAAGCAGATGTGCTTACGTGAAGAAGATCTAGACT
Source organism: Haliotis rufescens (assembly GCF_023055435.1). Classification (NCBI taxonomy): domain Eukaryota; kingdom Metazoa; phylum Mollusca; class Gastropoda; order Lepetellida; family Haliotidae; genus Haliotis; species Haliotis rufescens. The sequence continues at coordinate 11,908,499 of NW_025963902.1, forward strand.
TTGTTCATTTCAACAAGTGCATGTTTTGTGTACTTCAAACAACACTTAATTTATAATATGTCGAAAAGGTTGATAAAGTAGATGCAGACAAAAACATAAAGACATGTGATTAACAATTCTTGTTGTGTCAAGGACTTGCTCACAGATAGCTGTCAACCACTTGAACATGTGTGGAGTTTTCAAACCATGATTACAAAGTTTACAAATTAAATTTGACATTTCTTGTGGACCAAGAATGATTCTTATCCTACCTCCTCATTTCTCCAGAGGAAACTTCAAAACTAAAAGGGTTAAAGTAATGAAGAGCAAAAGGCACTAATTCACCATTTGCGTAATCTGCTCTGCTGCTCTGTCCTGCTATGCTATGCTCTGCTATGCTCGGCCTACTCTGCTCTGTTCTGCTCTGCCTGCTCTGTCCTGCTATGCTATGCTCTGCTCTGCTCTGAACTAGATTATTATTCTCAGAGATACGAGTGAATGAATGTGGGATACGAGTCGTATGCATGTTGCAACAGACGAGTTAAGCAGGTCTGTGGTTCATGGTGATTGGTCATTGGCTTATGAGTTTTTCTACGCAATGAACGAAATGTGGAGTCCTTTTGAGGGGTTTGCAGATTTTCACAATATGAAGTTGCCGAATATTGTTCTAAATACTGCAAATAATAATGACGTAATAAGAAATCGTCCTTTTATCTTTGCAGTACGTTAATCTAATTGCTTTATTTAACAGTCATGTGACATTTTAGAATGATCTACTACAATCGCACTTTAGGCTATATGGCCCAAACTATTGAAAAACCCTGCTCTGCTCTGCTCTGCTCTGTCCTGCTCAGTCCTCCTCTGCTCTGTCCTGCTCTGCTCAGTCCTGCTCTGCTCTGTCCTGCTCAGTCCTCCTCTGCTCTGTCCTGCTCTGCTCAGTCCTGCTCTGTCCTGCTCTGCTCAGTCCTCCTCTGCTCTGTCCTGCTCTGCTCTGTCCTGCTCAGTCCTCCTCTGCTCTGTCCTGCTCTGCTCAGTCCTGCTCTGTCCTGCTCTGTCCTCCTCTGTCCTGCTTTGTCCTGCTCTGCACTGCTCTCCTCTGTCCTGCTCAGTCCTGCTTTGCTCTGTCCTGCTCAGTCCTCCTCTGCTCTGTCCTGCTCTGCTCAGTCCTGCTCTGCTCTGTCCTGCTCTGCTCAGTCCTGCTCTGCTCTGTCCTGCTCTGCTCAGTCCTGCTCTGCTCAGTCCTGCTCTGTCCTGCTTTGTCCTGCTCTGCACTGCTCTCCTCTGTCGTGCTCAGTCCTGCCCTGTCCTGCTTTGTCCTGCCCTGTCCTGCTTTGTCCTGCTCTGCTCTGCCCTGCCCTGCCCTGCCCTGCCCTGCCCTGCCCTGCCCTGCCCTGCCCTGCTCTATTCTTGAAGTTGATACAGTGTAATGTTGTGTTCGTAGAATCTGACACGTGTGTGTTGTATGAGTCAGTCAGGTTAATGTCGCCGTTAACAATACAGACGCTTTCACTGCAGAGAAAACCAAGAACGGGCTTCCAACGTTTTGTCCTGGGAAACCGAAACCGGGTATTCGGCGTAACGAACAAACACTGCTTGACTGCCCTCGACAGGGAGATATTATACAGGCCATGTTCTGTATTGAGGAAGTCCCTCACAATGGAGCATGAATAATTAACATAATGAACAAAAAGATGTTTTTTTTAACGATTGTGAGATAAGGAGGTAAACATTGAGTGTTTTTATTTGCGGGTGTTAAGTATTTTCCAAAGCCCAGAATTTGCATATGAAACCCAGGGTGTTCGTACGATGTGAGTTAGGTTTAACGCCGCTTTGAACAGTATTATGTACAGTTATATCACGGTGTGCTGAGGGAGGAAAGCCCAAAGTAGTGCAGGTCTAAGACGTTTACAACTTTCGTGGAACTCACAAGCGCGGTTATTGCGCAGGCAAACCTAGAAACATCATCGACCCCACAGTGGATTTTCTGGCGTACCCAAGGGAAGCAACTCTGTACCACCTAATATGATCGATATACAGAGTTGTCTCCCTTAGCTGGTGATAGGATCCATTTGTGACTTTGTTTGTTTGTTGTTTAACGCCGCACTCAGCAATATCCTAGCTATATGACGGCGGTCTGTAAATAATCGAGTCTGTACCAGACAATCCAGTAATTGATATCATGAGCATCGAGCCATGAAATTGGGATACAGTGAAACACTTTATATTTTCATGGATAATAATTTCAAACGATTAGCATTAGCCCCTGTTTCAAGAGGATGACCATAAATACGACGATTGTTGGACATACGATTTTTTTATTGCATTCACATTGTGCTGTCTGTAAATAATCGAGTCTGTACCAGAAATTCCAGTAATTGATATCATGAGCAGCGAGCCACGCAATTGGGATACGGTGAAACACTTTATATTTTCATGGATAATAATTTCCCATGATTAGCATAAGCCCCTGTCTCAAGAGGATGACCATAAATACGACGATTTTTGGACATGAGATTTTTTTATTGCGTTCAATGTACAGCTAACAACCACCCTGGTGTGCCACTGTGACCGTAGCAGTATCCCCGGACCTGTAAATATATATTTGAAAATAAACAGACGTTATTTCAAGTCGACGAGAATAACACAGGGTAACTTTATTCACAGACTACCGAGGCCTATTTTCAAAAATACATGTGACGATACAGTCAAGGGCGTTTCACCGCGGTAAGGTAACCAATACATTAAAGGCGCCGCAATTAGCTATGCGTCCCTTAGGCGTGCCGGAAATCTAGAATAGGAGATTCGATCCGATTCGATCTGATTTCTAGGTTCCATACGTGAGCTCAAGGGTTGCCCTTAGTTGTAAACGTCTAAGACCTACATCACTTGGGGCTTTTCTCCCACAACAGGGGGCGGTCGGGTAGCCTAGTGGTTAAAGCGTTCGCTCGTCACGCCGAAGACCCGGGTTCGATTCCCGACATGGTTGCAATGTGTAAAGCCAATTTCTGATGTCCCCCGCCATGATATTGCTGGAATAGTGCTAAAAGCGGCGTAAAACCATACTCACTTACTCTCCTACATCAAGATGGCACGCCGTGAAATTACAAGAAATAATGTTTCTAAACAACGTTTAACAAATCTCACTCGATTAGGTAAAGATCGTTGTGAAATGTGGCTGGAATATTGCTTGATGTGGCGTTAAACAACAAACAGTGTGAGAATGGTCTGGCCGTTTTAGTATGACGTCGTACTCCGACTACGTTCGTTCATTTGTAGATGTGACTTACATGCACAGCCTCACGCCCATTTCACAAGAATTGGAGTATGTGATTCCGTTTGATCCACAGACCGGGGCGTAGTTCCGAGGACATGCTCTCAGACAATCGCGAATGTCATCCGCACCAACCGCTGTAAAAATAACTGAATTAGTTCCCGAAAGTTTACGTTAAATTCTAACAAATGGTTTGGTCACTGGAACCTTCCAATAGGTTGGCGCAGAAATTATCTTTGCAGAGTTGCGTCCCTTGCCATATTCTGATGACCACATGTTCGGATCCTAGAATCGTCCTGATCCAGCTTTGTCAGCACTATGCCAATGCCTGTTGGTGCCCCCAAAGTGATACGATTTTACATCTTTAAGTTAGGATTTTCTTCCACATTAAGCTGACACAGAGTGATATAATCGATGACCCAGTCACTAACAATACGTTTAGTTAGACCATAGGGAGACCTCGAACTCCATAAACTTTGTTTAAGACCCAAAAACTTCGTTGTCACGGAAGAGGCCACATTGGCATCAGAGGATGATATATCGAAATCCATACATTTTCTTCGGCCTTGATGACTTAGAGTTAACGAGAGAGAGAGTGAGTGAGTTGGGTTTAACACCGCTTTTAACAGTATTCCAGTCATATCACGGCGTGTCAGCTTAATGTGGGAGGAAAGCCCGAAATGATGCAGGTCTCAGACGTTTACCACTTCGGTGGAACCCACGAGCACGGGTATGGTGCAGACAAACCTAGAAACATAATCGGGGCGAACCGGGATTCGAACCCACAATCATAGGTTTCTGGCGTGCCCAAATTAAAGGACGCAATTCTGCACAGCGAATCGCGGCGCCTTATGGGGCCGTCACACCATGACGTTCTGGTCAGCGTTCTATGACGTTTGAGGAAACGTTGGTAGTCGCCCATGGTCGCTGGGATAGCGCCAGAAGAGCGTTGTGTGAACGCTAGTGAACGTCGGTGATCGCCGGGAATCGGCGGAGAACGCTGGTCCGGAAAAAAAGTTTTGAACATGCACAAAAGTTCTCACTGAGACCAGCGTTCTTCAACGTTTAATTTTAAACGCTGAAGAACGTTTAAGAACGTTTATCGTTAGTCAGTCGTTACTCTAGCGTTACTTGGTTGTTACTAATCGTTTGCTTTGCATTGAACGACTCACTGGCGACCTGTCAACGACCGCTGAACGGTCCCCTAGCGCACGCAGCGTGTGACTAAAGTGGGGTTGGAATATCAAGAACACAATCAACATACAACAAGTATGCGGTGGAAATACAAGCAGGCGCTACACTCACCAGCCAAAAGCAGGGCACAAACGACGAAGGCTCGTAACATCGTGTACACTTGTGTGTGTTGTGCACAACTGCTGTGTCAGTTTTCCTTAGGTTTATCTGTTCTGGCCTGTTTATCTACTGTCAAAGAGTTTTATCTGTGTGTTTTGTTGTCGAATCCATGTTACCGATTAGAAGGACACGAACTGAAGTTATCCAAACTTGGTTGGGAATGTCTCGAAAGGAGAGCACGACTGACATTTTCAAAGCTGGTTTTTGACGGTTATATCGTCGATTTATCTCCCTTATAAGAAGTGCGTAGTACGCGCAAACGAACATATGAAATAGGTTGATGTCCTGTCAATCTCGAAATTCCTTTAAAGTCTGTATACCCTTCGTTAAACGTTAGCCCTGAAATATTATAACCATTTTAAATGTAAGCATCACTATATTTTTTGTTGGAAATTTTTATACATGTAAGTGCCTGTTTGAAGTTCAAACTTTTACAACTTTGTACACCACTATCCTACATGGAAAAACTGCATTCATTGACCCGTGGGGCATGTGTTACTAAACGTGGTGACCACAGAAAGAGTTACATGTACATATCTAGTAACTTCAGAGGTTCAGGGCGATTTGTTAGAAATCCAAGCAAATGCCATCTTTTACTGAGAAAACAATGGGTGAAATACTGGACTTCCTCATTTATAACACCTCCGTAAACTCTCGGGGTAAAATATTTCGACAAGACGTAGGCCCATGGCCACACATTGTGACCCCCTTATAAAGCTTCTTCCTTGTCTGTTTCTTTATACATATGAATCGGAATTCCTGCTCGGATTGACAAAGTCAAAACAAGGTAATATGTCCAAGAAGTTTAACTCAAATTTCAGGTACATCGATCTGATGTCATTTAATGACCATCAAAATACCGTTTTCCCTGCCACTGATTTACCCGGCGGAACTAGAAATGAAAGAGCCCAGTGAGACTGTCTCGTCTGTTTCATATTTAGATCCACGAATACAGATTCAGAGTGACTAAAAAACTATCCACACGACTGTGTTACAACAGGGATGACTTTCAAGTTTCCCTTCATGTCGAGCAAGATTCCAAATGCTTAAGCCTTTGTTGTTTTCCTTTCAAAACTTGTGATACAAACGAGCATGCTCTTTCTACCACGACTCCAAAGAGCTTGATACGACTCTTGCTCAACAGTTTTCTGATCAAGGATACAACATTCAAGGCCTCAATATTCAATAGCTGAATTCACAAATTTGTAATGCTGTCCAAAAACGTTCTCCACAGGTTCTATGACGTCATCGTTAGAGTCGAAATAAGTTCCGGTTAGAGCTTTCTTCCTGTTTGGGAACAGTGAGTGAGTGAGTTGGGTTTAACGCCGCTTTTAACAGTATTCCAGTCATATCACGGCGTGTCAGGTTAATGTGGGAGGAAAGCCCGAAGTGATGCAGGTCTCAGACGTTTACCACTTTGGTGAAACCCACGAGCACGGGTATGGTGCTGACAAACCTAGAAACCGGGATTCGAACCCACAATCATAGGTTTGTGGCGTGCCCAAGAGACGCAACTCTGCACAGCGAATCGCAGCGCCTTAGACAACTGGGCCACCCGTGCCCCACGTTTGGAAACAGATGGAAGTCTGACGGAGTCAGATCAGGAGAATAAGATGGGTGCTAAAGGAGTTCAAAGCCACGCCTGTGATTGTTGTCATGGCAGTGTCTGACTTGTTCACTGGCGCATTGTTCTGTCGGAAGAGCACACAATTTCCCAGCTTCCCCTGCTTCGTAGTCTTAATTTCATACCATAATAATTGCCTCAAAGGTGCATCATAATATCCTCCTCCATCATAATATCCTCCGGGGGCAGTCGGTAGCCTAGTGGTTAAAGCGTTCGCTCGTCAGGCCGAAGACCCGGGTTCGATTCCCGACATGGGTACAATGTGTGAAGCCAATTTCTGGTATCCCCCGCCGTGATATTGCTGGAATATTGCTAAAAGCGGCGTAAAACCATACCCACTCACTCACTCACTCACTCACTCCTTCGAAAGTTCGTCGCGAACACCTTGTGTCATCACTGATTTTCACTGCGTATGCACTATGGAATCTGTTCGTCGGATGATCTGGACTCGATATCATTTGACGTTGGCGTTTTGCATTTCTATGTGAGGCTAAGGATTTACCAATCAACCCTTTTACTTTATAACCATGATATGTACTGTAAACTACGGATAAAACGAACTCAAATGGACTACTAATTTTAGTTCGTTATTACCGTAGTTCGTTATAAACATATATACAGCATAACTACAGCAAATAGTCGGGACCAAAAAAGTAAGTTCGTTATATCCGTCAGTTCGTTATAAGCGTGTTCGCTATAACCGTAGTTTACTGTATTCCGTAAATCTGTTTAAATTGAACTCTAACAAACCCGATCTGTGTCAATACCGGACCATATACACGGCCTCGTGGGGGCACGGGTGGCCCAGTCGTCTAAGGCGCCGCGATTCGCTGTGCAGAGTTGCGTCCCTTGGCCACGCCAGAAACCTATGTTTGTGGGTTCGAATCCCGGTTCGCCCCAATTATGTTTCTAGGTTTGTTAGCACCATACCCGTGCTCGTGGGTTTCACCGAAGTGGTAAACGTCTGAGACCTGCATCACTTCGGGCTTTCCTCCCACATTAAGCTGACACGCCGCGATATAACTAGAATACTTTTAAAAGCGGCGTTAAACCCAACTCACTCACTCACTCACACACGGCCTCGTATTTAAAGCCGTACTTTAGTGTCAAACTAAATCTGATTTCTTTCTGGGTTACTGACTGAAATTGTGAGACCAATTTATCACGTAACTGACACTCCTTTACCCGGAACCACTGTTCCACATCTCACTCATACGTTTGGTAATAAACTGTTCTTTAAACATTTTTACAACAAAGGTTGAATGAAAGTAAGAATGAAATAAACTGTTGTGAACAGGTTTCATTGACTTCAATGTGCATATCGCGTGCTAGATAACAATGTAGTGACTCTTACATGATCATGAATGATATTTCCGTGTAACTCACACTCCTTTACCCGGAACCACTGTTCTACATCTCACTCAAACGTTTGATATCAATGTAGTAACTCTTACATGAATGATATTTCTGTGTGATGTGGACAGCTGTCTCAACCGGACCTGTATCTCAGTCTCACGCCATGTGTATCAATCAGGGTGGGTGAACGGGGTAGTATCTCGTGGTAGATACCTAGACGATAAAGCACATGGAAATTGATAGTTTGGGATTTATGGAAAATGATTTTTTCGAGTTTTCACGACTTTGACTTGGACTAAAAATGGCGGTAGTGCTCGGTTCCGGGGCAGATCTTGAAAAACGTACAATATTTCTTGCCTTGCACACAATCAGACATGTCATAATGTCGGGGGATATGAATATTTCATGCTTGTTCTTTATATTGTATATGGGTTATTCATAAATTATCTGACACAGTTGTTCAGAATGCGAGTTTATTCTCTTGTTGAACAATGTCATTCCTTTCCTCAAATATGTTTTCGGTAAGAATTGTAAGTGAATAAACTGAAAAATTATTTACTTCAAATGTATAAATACTATATACGTCGTATTCATCCTGAAGGAGTGAGTGAGTGAGTTGGGTTTTACGCCGCTTTTAGCAATATTCCAGCAATATCACGGCGGGGGACCCCAGAAATGGGCTTCACACATTGTACCCATGTCGGGAATCGAACCCGGGTCTTCGGCGTGACGAGCTAACGCTTTAACCACTAGGCTACCCGACCGCCCCATCCTGAAGGTGTTAAATTGTAGATAGTGGGCACAAGGAAACCGAAACGTCACAATGTCACGTGGTCACAATGAGTGACCCAGTTGGTTGAGTAATGACTCCTGATGTGGATTGTTACTCATACTATCAACCTCTGGTATCACGTGTCTAAGCTCGTGTGAGTGCGTGAGTGCATTTAACGCTTTTGCTAACTGCATCTCAGTTCTATCAAGCTGTGTCAACTTCACTTGGCCGGAAAGCACACGATGAGATCGTGGTCATTTAACACTTTAGTGAAGCTCATGAACACAAGTACATTTAACAGGATCATGTATTCTCTTGACACCATCGCAAAACATCATGAAGAAGCCACAACAGTACTCATATTTTCCAACAAAATCACATCTAAAAATGAGACATCAGCAAGTACATATAATAAAATGTGTATTATCATTTTTCGTCAGGAAATCAAAAGGTTATCTCCTTGTTACCACCTCCAGGTTCAGCTTAACATGGGTCCTCCTTTGGTCAAAAGTTTGTTCCCCCTCTAATGAGTGTGGCACGCGCTGCACACGGGTATCACACGCGTGGCGGACGGGTTCCACACGAGTGACGAACGGGGTGCACACATGTGTTCAACGCAGTGCACACGGGTATCACACGCGTGGCGGACGGGTTCCACACGAGTGACCAACGGGGTGCACACGGGTTGCGTAACGCGTTGCCCATGCGTGTAAGGGGAATGAACTTCTAGGCAGTAGTGTACATGAATGGTGCTGACAGCCGATTATTTGGTCGAATGTAGGTTTCGAATCCATTAGCAGTAGTATAGTAAAGAGACATAACCTGCAATCTGTGTAACACATGATCTGTCGCACATAGAAACATAATATACTTGGATAGTCATGTAATATGTCCTTTCAAATTTATGTGAGAACTAAACAAACGAGTAAACAAACTAATAACACGGATAACATGCCTGAAATACCATGCTGCTTCACGACGCTTTAGTTGAAGCTGTTTGGTAAATACAAGCACATTTGTATAAAACTAACTGATTGACTAATTGTCAGAAATGTAATTCATATCAGGACCCGTGAAGTTCCGGGTTAGAATAGGTCTTCAGCAACCCATGCTTGCCCAATAAGGCGACTATGCTTGTCGTAAGAGACGACTAACGGGATCAGGTGGTCAGACTCCATGACTTGGTTGATGCATGTCATCTTATCCCAATTGCGTGGATCGATGCTCATGATGTCAGTCACTGGGTTGTCGGGTTCAGACTCGATTATTTACAGACCGCTGTCATATAGCTGGAATAATGCTGAGTGCGCTATAAACAACAAACAAACAAACGTATCAGGAAATATTTTGTTTTGATAAAACTCCGCAACTGGGAAGCATGTGTGGAATGTACATCATTCAAAACAGTTGAGGGAAACAAATTGTGACGGAGTGACAGGTTACAAATTTATTTTAGAAAACAATCGAAATATATACACAATCTCGAACGAGACATGTCCGCCGAACCACCCAAGCCAACCAGCCTGGAAATTTTTCAGAAAATAACATTTCGCGAAGCCGTTTAAATTGATAATGCTAGCATCATTTGCTGCACATATAACCTCAGTCGCTTATGAATTCAGATGCCTCCTCTCATACGAGAATGGCGGATAAAACGCGATACATTAGACAATGGTATATCGACGATTCACCTGTGGAGTAAATGGGTGGGGGAGTATTGTTTTCCGCCGCTTTTAGCACTTTTCCAACAATATCAGCTTGAGGAAAACCAGAAATAGGCTTTAAGACACTGTAATAATGTTGGTAAGCGAACCCAGACATTCGATGTGCCGAGCGAAGGCTATATCCACAAGGCTATCGTACCTCATCATCAATTCCCTATATAGACTTGTACCATGTTTTCCCGCTTTTATTCAAACAATTGACTTGCCTTTGCATGTGTTTGTGACTGGTGCCGCCAAGAGGGCAGGATAGTCACGCTCACGTACCTTTTCACAAACATCTGATTTGTTCTCCATCACAATTTGATGGTGATTCATAAAAAAAACGTCCCGTGAAGATTCCGGGGTAGAATAGGTCTTCAGCAACCCATGCTTGCCGTTAAAGGTGACTATCCTTGTCGTTAAAGGCGACAAACGAGATCGGGTGGTCAGGCTCGCTGACTTGGTTGATGCATGTCATCGATCCCAAATGCGTGGATTGATGCTCATGATATCAATCACTGGATTGTCTGGTCCAGACTCGATTATTTACAGACCGCCGTCATATAGCTGGAATATTGCTGAGTGCGGCGTTAAACAACAAACCAACCAACCAATCAATCAAAAAAACATGCTCATGATTTAAACATGTAGTCGGAATCGTTCAATCCAGATTGGAAATGAATATGGACAGGATTTTGTCGCTCTTTTCTGAACGTTTACCACATTAGTGTAACCACGAGCACGATTACGGTACTGAAAATCCAGGAACTGGGATTCGAACTCACGATCATAGGTGTCTGGCATGCCTAAGGGCCTCAAATCTCACAGCGAAACGCTGTAATTGTACATCCTACACATTCATCTCCATACTGTTGGCAAATATGCAGTTCTTTGCATTTGCTGCTGTTGAACTGTTCCGTTCAGGTATAGTTTAAGTTTCCGCACTGGATAGGTGTGTGCGTCCATCACATACATTCCTCTTGATACTCTTGAAAATCACTGCTTCAGTGGTCGATGACACATTTCTAAGTCTCACAGCACTCACCAGTTGTACCGCGACCAGTAAACGGGCAACGAAGAGGTTTCCGCACATATATACAGATATGACTGGTTGGTTGACCAGAAACAGACTAGATTGACAATCTCCTTCCCCATCCACGTCTGGTCACTCTGCGAAGTAACATCCTCAGTCTGTTGAAGAAGGCTTTTCTGGCATACTCTTCCTCGGCCCACATCAGGTAGGTTGTCGTCTGCAACATGGCTCTCATAGCTTTGGTCACGTGGCGTGTGTCTATCTCCTCTAGCATCACCACCACCAGGAGGCGCTGTCCATTTTCCAGCACGTGACGCTGGATGAGATTCAATTCAAACTGGCACCATCCACTCTGGGCAAACTCATTGGAGAGGACGATGACGATTTTTCGGCTTGTTTCAATGGCATCAACAATGTTATCCACGATTAATTTACCAACCTCAAAGTCCCTGTCGTGTACACAGAGTTTAAGGTTCTCTTTGACTTCAAGAACTGGAAGTAGAGTCTTAATGACCCAGGGGCGATCTGGTGCAGAGTAAGCTACAAACACGTCATATTCGTATTCCCGTGTGTCCACCTCCTGACGTTGACTGTACCTGACCATGTAGATGAAGTATCGGATGTGCCAACGGTAACGATACATCACTGCTCCTGTCACGAGGAACACAATGAGCAAAATACTTAAGGTGAGAGTTGTAATCTTGACATCCATACCCAATAAACAAGTGATTTCCGACATTTCCAAATCTAGCAAGCTATGTCCATCAAGGTCCCCTGGGCTGGCACAGTTGTATAACAACGTGAGCTTTGGATCTTTTTTAAAACCAAATATTCTGGGCTGTTTGCGCATCCATTCAATGAACCAATATATTTTGCATTCACAGGAAAAGGGATTTCTAGAGAGATTAATATCAGTTAAATTCCTTCTTAAGAGTTGGAAAGATGACTCATCTAAAGTTGTTATTTTATTAATTCCCATGAATAACTTCTTCAAATTTGTCATATTTTTCAATGGCGACAAATCTGAGATACTATTATCATATAGTGCAAGGCTCTCTATGTTCGTCAATTTTTCAGTTATAACGCGTGGTATAGAACGTAGGCCGTTACCTCCCATGACCAAAATCCTGAGTGAAGTGAGATCTCCAAGATATGCATTGAACTCATATTCTGAGGTGATTTTGAATACATTATCATTAAGATTTAATAACTCTAACGAAGAACATCCTTCAAATACACGTAAGTTAATCTTAGGCTCCGTAAACCAAATATGATTTTCACGAAAATATATTTGCTTCAGTTTCGAATTATTGAACACTGCTCGTTGTATATTGTGCATCGCACATCCAACATAGGACAGGGTGATCTTGAAAATGTTTGGAAGCATCGAAAACTGATTGGATCTTAATTCTTGGAACAGATTACCATTTAGGTACAAATGCGTGAGGCTTATAAGACAGTTGTAATTGTCTCGCTGAATATATTTCATAACATTCCACTGAATTTTGAGGATTTGAAGAGTAGGGAACCGTGAACTGTTGCTTTCTTTAAAACAGAAATCGGGAAAATCATAAAGGTGATTGTTATCGAGATTCAGATATCTTAAAGAGGTAAAACTTGCATCGTGTAGATGTATAAGGCTTAGATTATTTCCCCCAAAGTCAAGTGAGATCATGTGATTCAGTCTCATGAGTGCGGTCATTGGGAACATATATGTGTTGTCCAGAAATATAAGCTTGAAATTATCAATACTTTCTAAATGCTTAAAAAAGCCATCAGAAATATTTTGAAGGTTCATTGAACTTATATTCAATGTTGTGAGTGGCGTCAAGGCGATTCCATAGAAAGCTTCCTTTAGTATCCCCTCGGGAATGATGTTTAGAGAGAGGTCAAGTGTTTTCAAAAACGTCAAATTACCAAAGGCGTCCTTAGCTACGTATTCAATGGTGTTATTTTTCAGACTGAGAATGACGATCCTGTATGGAGAATACACTGACAGAGAAGTGTTTGAGAGATAGGGAATTGTGCCATTCTCCAAATACAGCCTTGTAGACATATTACTGGACAGTGTTGGAGGTAAGGGTAAAAGGTCCTCTGTCAAGTTCAAGTGTGTGCAGCGCATAACAATCTGTTCATGTCTATGTCGAAACTTAATCCATGTCTTATAACAGTTGCATCGCGAGTCACAGTCCAGTTTCTTCGAATTCCTCAACGGCAACAACGCCGACAATGCTAGCATCCACATGAACACTGCAACAACGGCTACACCCTGGAGTTGTTTTAACGCCTTCATTTCGTCTTTCTTGTTGTGTCCTGATTGCTGTTCTGAAAAGATGTGTAAAGTGCGTGAGTGAGTTGGGATTAACACCGCTTCAAACTTCACGTCAACATAATGTGGATGGAAAGCCGAAAGGCAAAGCAAAGCTTAACCGTTTACCTGTATGTTTAAACCAGCGTGCACAGGTATGATGCTGACACAGGATCAGCAGGTGAGAGGGAGTGGATGGATAACTGTTTCAGGATGATATACAGTAGGATACAATCGGATTAGATTTTCCTTTGTCAGTTTGCTCTTCGAAAATCGATTCTTTTGACTTGTAAATGTGTAAAGCCCATTGTTGGAGTCCATGATTCCGCGTAAGCTAATCGGTCTAAAGGATTTTCAATTGTTCAACCGCAGAGGTCAAAGTCGTAAAGTCGGTTGCAAAATGTTACACCAAGACAAGATCAGCCCTGGATTAAGCCCGAAGTGATTGATGCAGGTCTCAGACGCAAGGGACGCAAGGGACGCAGCTCGCGGCGCCTTAGACGACTGGGCCACCCGTGAATGTATGTCGGATACTTACAGCATAATGTGTTGTGTGCTGAATGTATGTGGGATACTTACAGCATGATGTGTGGTGTGCTGAATGTATATAGGATACTTACAGCATAATGTGTTGTGTGCCGAATGTATGTGGGATACTTACAGCATAATGTGTTGTGTGCTGAATGTATATGGGATACTTACAGCATAATGTGTTGTGTGCTGAATGTGTATGGGATACTTACAGCATAATGTGTTGTGTGCTGAATGTATATGGCATACTTACAGCATAATGTGTTGTGTGCTGAATGTATATGGGATACTTACAAAATAATGTGTTGTGTGCTGAATGTATATGGGATACTTACAGCATAATGTGTTGTGTGCTGAATGTATTTGGGATACTTACAGCATGATGTATTGTGTGCTGAATGTACCCTGGATACTTACAGCATAATGTGTTGTGTGCTGAATGTATTTGGGATACTTACAGAATAATGTGTTGTTTGCTGAATGTGTATGGGATACTTACAGCATAATGTGTTGTGCACTGAATGTGTATGGGATACTTACAGCATAATGTGTTGTGTGCTGAATATACCTGGGATACTTACAGCATAATGTGTTGTGTGCTGAATGTACCTGGGATACTTACAGCATGGTGTGTTGTGTGCTGAATGTATGTGGGATACTTACAGCATAATGTGTTGTGTGCTGAATGTATATGGGATACTTACAGCATAATGTGTTGTGTGCTAAATGTATGTGGGATACTTACAGGATAATGTGTTGTGTGGTGAATGTATATGTGATACTTACAGCATAATGTGTTGTGTGCTGAATGTGTATGGGATACTTACAGCATAATGTGTTGTGTGCTGAATGTATCTGGAATGCTTACAGCATAATGTGTTGTGTGCTGAATGTTTATAGGATACTTACAGCATAATGTGTTGTGTGGTGAATGTTTATGGGATACCTACAGCATAATGTGTTGTGTGCTGAATGTATCTGTGATACTTACAGCATAATGTGTTGTGTGTTGAATGTATCTGTGATTCTTACAGCATAATGTGTTGTGTGCTGAATGTATCTGTGATACTTACAGCATAATGTGTTGTGTGCTGAATGTATATGGGTTACTTACAGCATAATGTGTTGTGTGCTAAATGTATGTGGGATACTTACAGGATAATGTGTTGTGTGGTGAATGTATATGTGATACTTACAGCATAATGTGTTGTGTGGTGAATGTTTATGGGATACTTACAGCATAATGTGTTGTGTGGTGAATGTATCTGTGATACTTACAGCATAATGTGTTGTGTGTTGAATGTATCTGTGATACTTACAGCATAATGTGTTGTGTGCTGAATGTATCTGTGATACTTACAGCATAATGTGTTGTGTGCTGAATGTATCTGTGATACTTACAGCATAATGTCTTGTGTGCTGAATGTATATGGGATACTTACAGCATAATGTGTTGTGTGCTGAATGTATATGGGATACTTACAGCATAATGTGTTGTGTGCTGAATGTACCTGGGATACTTACAGGGCGGTGTGTTGTGTGCTGAATGTATATGGGATACTTACAGCATATTGTGTTGTGTGCTGAATGTTTATGGGATAGTTACAGCATAATGTGTTGTGTGCTGAATGTATATGGGATATTTACAGCATAATGTGTTGTATGCTGAATGTGTATGGGATACTTACAGAATAATGTGTTGTGTGCTGAATGTGTATGGGATACTTACAGCGTAATGTGTTGTGTGCTGAATGTGTATGGGATACTTACAGCATAATGTGTTGTGTGCTGAATGTATATGGGATACTTACAGCATGGTGTGTTGTGTGCTGAATGTATATGGGATACTTACAGCATAATGTGTTGTATGCTGAATGTATATGGGATACTCACAGCATAATGTGTTGTGTGCTGAATGTATATAAGATACTTAAAGCATAATGTGTTTTATGCTGAATTTATATGGGATACTTACAGCATAATGTGTTGTGTGCTGCATGTATTTGGGATACTTACAGCATAATGTGTTGTGCACTGAATGTATATGGGATACTTACAGCATAATGTGTTGTGTGCTGAATGTACCTGGGGTACTTACAGCATAATGTGTTGTGTGCTGAATGTATATGGGATACTTACAGCATAATGTGTTGTGTGCTGAATGTATATAAGATACTTAAAGTATAATGTGTTGTGTGCTGAATGTATTTGGGATACTTACAGCATAATGTGTTGTGCACTGAATGTATATGGGATACTTACAGCATAATGTGTTGTGTGCTGAATGTATATAAGATACTTAAAGCATAATGTGTTGGTTGCTGAATGTATTTGGGATACTTACAGCGTAATGTGTTATGCACTGAATGTATATGGGATACTTACAGGATAATGTGCTGTGTGCTGAATGTATATAAAATACTTAAAGCATAATGTGTTGTGTGCTGAATGTATATGGCATACTTACAGCATAATGTGTTTTGTGCTGAATGTGTATGGGATACTTACAGCATAATGTGTTGTGTGCTAAATGTATGTGGGATACTTACAGCATGGTGTGTTGTGTGGTGAATGTGTATGGGATACTTACAGCATAATGTGTTGTGCACTGAATGTATATGGGATACTTACAGCATAATGTGTTGTGTGCAGAATGTATGTTGGATACTTACAGCATAATGTGTTGTGCACTGAATGTATATGGGATTCTTACAGCATAATGTGTTGTGTGCAGAATTTGTATGGGATACTTACAGCATAATGTGTTGTGTGCTGAATATACCTGGGATACTTACAGCATAATGTGTTGTGTGCTGAATGTATATGGGATACTTACAGCATAATGTGTTGTGCACTGAATGTATATGGGATACTTAAAGCATAATGTGTTGTGTGCTGAATGTACCTGGGATACTTACAGCATGGTGTGTTGTGTGGTGAATGTATGTGGGATACTTACAGCGTAATGTGTTGTGCACTGAATGTATATGGGATACTTACAGCATAATGTATTGTGTGCTGAATGTGTATGGGATACTTACAGCATAATGTGTTGTGTGCTAAATGTATGTGGGATACTTACAGCATGGTTTGTTGTGTGGTGAATGTATGTGGGATACTTACAGCGTAATGTGTTGTGCACTGAATGTATATGGGATACTTACAGCATAATGTGTTGTGTGCTGAATGTGTATGGGATACTTACAGCATAATGTGTTGTGTGCAGAATGTATGTGGGATACTTACAGCATAATGTGTTGTGTGCAGAATGTATATGGGATACTTACAGCATAATGTGTTGTGTGGTGAATGTATATGGGATACTTAAAGCATAATGTGTTGTGTGCTGAATGTATATGGGATACTTACAGCATAATGTGTTGTGTGCTGAATGTATATGGGATACTTACAGCATAATGTGTTGTGTGCGGAATGTGTGTGGGAACTTAGGGGGTACATGGAGAGATGAGGGAGTGTTTGGACGTCATGTGGAGGAAGCAATGTCTCATGGTTGTGTTGATGAATGAGGCAATAATTAGGGGTTGTTTGGAGGGATGAAGCAATAATTGGAGGTTGTTTTAAGGGATGAAGCAAGAATTGGGGGTTGTTTTGAGGGATGAAGCAATAATTGGAGGTTGTTTGGAGGGATGAACCAATAATTGGAGGTTGTTTGGAGGGATGAAGCAAAAATTGGGGGTTGTTTGGAGGGATGAAGCAATAATTGGAGGTTGTGTGGATACACACACACACACACACACACACACACACACACACACACACACACACACACACACACACACACACACACACACACACACACACACACACACACACACACACACACACACACACACACACAGAGTATCAGTCAGGGAAGGTAGCAAAATGACATTTAAATGTATTTATAAATTATTTTTTTTTTTTTCTTCCTTTTTGAGTTACAAACACTTAAATGGACATCCCTTTTTAGGTTCAAGTCTTCGCTCGTTATGGGTCAGACTCGGGTTCGATTCCTCATATATTCACCTGGAATATTTGCTAAAAGTGCGTAAAACCCAACTCACTCAGTCATGTTTCAACGGTATTAAATCTATCTTGCTTATTTTGAGAACCACCAAAGGGACACAGTAATATCACTCTCTGACATCCCTTCATAAAGGGTACAATAAGCCAAGCGATTGTATTCTATTTCAATCGGCAAACATTAAGATCACATGTCCATTGATTATATGAAGAAGGTTTTATTAAAGTCCGTCACAACCATAGCCCATTCACGAACTCTCTACCACCAGTCACAAATTCCCACTGTCGTAGGCGCTTTGCAACCATGCAGGAGTTGAAGTCGAAACCGCCTGGCAGTTATGCTGACAAACACACCCCAAGCTAAATTGTCTTAATAGTCAATTTGTATTTGTATTTGATGTTTGTTTGTTGTTTAACGCCGCACTCAGCAATATTCCAGCTATATGACGGCTGTCTGTAAATAATCGAGTCTGGACCAGACAATCCAGTGGTTTACATCATGAGCATCGATCCATTCAATTGGGATCGTTGACATGCATCAACCAAGTCAGCGAGCCTGACCACCCGATTCCGTTAGTCGCCTTTTACGACAAGCATAGTCACCTTTTACGGCAAGAATGGGTTGCTGAAGACTTATTCTACCTCGGAATCTTCACGGGTCGAATTTCTATTTGATTTCAACTGTCATGTCATAGGTTATATGAGAACGTAACGGATAAGTTGGGTGTTGCATTCTCGAACCAATCTGATTAAACAAACAAACAAACAAACAAACAAACAAACAAACAAACTTAAATTCACCTTGGAAATAGTAAGTTAGTAGAAAACCCTTTTCCATAAATACTATTTGACAGAAACACAATTATAAATGTCACTACATTTGGGGTTAGAGGGGAGGAAATCACGATTCTTGTTAACTGGTGGCAGCGATGATACCGCCTACGGTCACGAAGTCGTGACGAGTTAAAGATTTGATAATATGCAAGGTAGATAACTACAGTCAAATTCAGTCATACATACGTCATTCTTTATCAACTGTGGATAAATGGGGTTCAACTGATTAAGTAAATAATGGTACATACAGATTTGTGGGTGACTGAATGTTGTTTAACGCCGCAGTCAGCAGTATCCTAGCTATATCACGGCCTGTATATAATCGGGCCAGACAAAGCAGTAGCTGAAAGCATGAACAATGGTTCACACAATCGGGGTATGAGCCTTTTGAGTTGTATGTAATTGAATGAGTGAGTGAGTATGGTTTTACGCCGCTTTTAGCAATATTCCAGCAATATCATGGCGGGGGACACCAGAAATGGGCTTCACACATTGTACCCATGTCGGGAATCAAACCCGGGTCTTCGGCGTGACGATCGAACGCTTAAACCACTAGGCTACCCGACCGCACCTCTAATGGAATGAACCTTACTACTGTGATTGTGCACATAACGTGGAGGAAGTGTTTATCTATTTCCTCAAACAACTGAGATTCAACACAGGAGTCACAATTTAGGCCTCACTCCTTGAACAAATATAGAAATACTTCCTGTGATTGTATGACAAACTTTCTCTTATTAGTTTAATTGGACAATGTCTATTTTCTTAATTATTTTGACGAAAGATGTCCTGTTTCACTGCCGCGTTATTGAATATTGCTCTTTCTAAAGTGTGCATTGCGCACCCGATATACAGTAAACTACGGTTATAACGAACTGAATGATATAACGAACTTACTTTTTTGTCCCTAAAATTTGCTGTAGTTATGCTGTATATATGCTTATAACGAACTATGGTTATAACGAACAAAAATTAGTGGTCCCTTTGAGTTCTGAGATCACAACCTATTTGCTATTACGAAGTGGAAACCGCCTGGCAGTTATGCTCACAAACTCTCCCCCAGCTAAATTGTCTTAATAGTCAATTTGGATTTGTATTTGATGTTTGTTTGTTGTTTAACGCCGCACTCAGCAATATTCCAGCTATATGACGGCTGTCTGTAAATACAGTAAACTACGGTTATAACGAACTCAAATTTTAGTTCGTTATAACCGTAGTTCGTTATAAGCATATATACAGCATAACTACAGCAAATTTTAGGGACAAAAAAGTAAGTTCGTTATATCCGTTAGTTCGTTATAAGCGTGTTCGTTATAACCGTAGTTTACTGTAATCGAGTCTGGACTAGACAATCCAGTGGTTTACATCATGAGCATCGATCCATTCAATTGGGATCGATGACATGCATCAACCAAGTCAGCGAGCCTGACCACCCGATCCCGTTAGTCGCCTTTTACGACAAGCATAGTCACCTTTTACGGCAAGAATGGGTTGCTGAAGACCTATTCTACCCCGGAATCTTCACGGGTCGAATTTCTATTTGATTTCAACTGTCATGTCATTAGTTATATGAGAAGCAGTGTGTTTAATTCGATTCGATTCAGTTTCTATGGTGACATGGCAAACAGTATCATGCAAGTATACTCATGTGGGCCTCCGATTTTCTGAATCATTTTGACGAAAGATGTCCTGTTTCACTGCCGCGTTATTGAATATTGCTCTGTCTAAAGTGTGCATTGCGCACCCGATATACAGTAAACTACGGTTATAACGAACTGACTGATATAACGAACTTTTTTTGCCCCTAAAATTTGCTGTAGTTATGCTGTATATATGCTTATAACGAACTATGGTTATAACGAACTAAAATTAGTGGTCCCTTTGAGTTCTGAGATCAAAACCTATTTGCTTTTACAGTCGAACCTTGTTGTGTCAAACATGGATGTGTCGAATTCCCGGTTGTCTCGAACTCATTTGGGAGTCCCAAGTATCCAAATTAAGCATATTTGTTCCTGATGTATCGAACCCCTGACAACTCGAATTCTTTTCAGGTCCCAACGAGTTCGACCAACGAGGTTCGACTGTAGTTATGGAAATATATTCCCAGTAAGACATATGTAGCATAACAAAGTATATCTAAACATCTCATATATTTCTACTTAAGAGGTACTTAAGGTTGAGGAAATTATTACTACTGATATTTCCGAAACAAACTAATAAATTCACACCAGCTAATATTATAATTATATTGCATAGCAGTGATTTATAATCTCTAAATTATTTCCTCCAAAGCCAAGTGAACTTTGCTGACATTGATTGTACAGATATGAGTTAACTACAGTAAACTACGTTTATAACAAACACGCTTATAACGAACTGACCAATATAACGAAGTTATGTTTAAGTCCCGTCCATTTGTTGTATATATGCTGTATGTATGCTTATAACGAACTACGGTTGTTACGAATTAAAAAAAGGGGTCCCCTCGAGTTCGTTATAACCGTAGTTTACTGTACATTAACATGTCGTGATTATTAGTCATGTCTGATGTCAGTTTATTTATGTTCATTTATTTCGACAGCCTTCTCTGCATGGCAACAGTCCCGTGTCTGTCAGGGTCACCTACACTTGTGTTTGCAGTGAGAAGCGACTTAACCGGAATGGGTGATCAGTGTGATAATATCAGCCAGACTCTTTTAATCACAGGCCGCCGTGATGCAGCCGTGATGTTGTGTTTGCAGTGAGAAGCGACTTAACCGGAATGGGTGATCAGTGTGATAATATCAGCCAGACTCTTTTAATCACAGGCCGCCGTGATGCAGCCGTGATGTTGTGTTTGTAGTGAGAAGCGACTTAACCGGAATGGGTGATCAGTGTGATAATATCAGCCAGACTCTTTATTTACAGGCCGCCGTGATGCAGCCGTGATGTCGTTGATCACGTCGTAAAAAAACCAAAAACAATAATCGAAACAATGAAATGTCACGACATAACTAGTATGT
Organism: Haliotis rufescens; assembly: GCF_023055435.1. Taxonomy (NCBI): domain Eukaryota; kingdom Metazoa; phylum Mollusca; class Gastropoda; order Lepetellida; family Haliotidae; genus Haliotis; species Haliotis rufescens. Next base: position 11,930,288 of record NW_025963902.1, read on the forward strand.
TCAATCACCAACTCATTTGTTTGTAGTGAGAAGCGACTTAACCGGAATGACTGATCAGTGTGATAATATCAGCCAGACTCTTTATTTACAGGCCGCCGTGATGCAGCCGTGATGTCGTTGATCACGTCGTAAAAAAACCAAAAACAATAATCGAAACAATGAAATGTCACGACATAACTAGTATGTTCAATAACCAACTCATTTGTTTGTAGTGAGAAGCGACTTAACCGGAATGACTGATCAGTATGATAATATCAGCCAGACTCTTTTAATCACAGGCCGCCGTGATGCAGCCGTGATGTCGTTGATCACGTCGTAAAACATAAAAAAACAATAATGGAAACAATGAAATGGCATGACATACCTAGTATGTTCAATAACCAACTCATTTGTTTGTAGTGAGAGGTGACTTAACTGGATTGTGTGATCAGTCCAATAACCTCATCAGGTGGTTTGTCTGACCCGGTATAGTCACAGACCGCCGTGACGTAGCAGTGGTCTTGATGATCACGTCGTATAACAACAAACAAAACCAACCAACAATAAACAAGACTTGTAGTGAAATAACAACATATCACCACTTATGGTTAAGTCATCTGCTCAATCATAATTTAATAATCCGTAATTATAACATGCTATAATTACGTCATGAGATGTCAAAATACAGTAAACTACGGTTATAACGAACCCAAAGGGACCACTAATTTTAGTTCGTTATAACCGTAGTTCGTTATAAGCATATATACAGCATATATACAACAAATGCTCGGGACTTACACTACAGCAAATTTTAAGGACAAAATTCGTTTTATCCGTCAGTTCGGTATAAGCGTGTTCGTTATAACTGTAGTTTACTGTACTTTGAGAAACACTGACCAAATAACTATACTTACAAATTTTACAGCCAGATCTCCAGTTGATCTAGTTAAACTCCTGCTACTAACTGTTGGTCACGTCAAACACGGACAATGAAATCATATCACATGTCAGTTTACTTTACCGGGTAAGTGTGTTTACTCGATATCCCTTGATCAATTATTGTTACGCATAAATAATTATGTTCACCCGTTAGGCGTGCCAAACTCCATTACTCGTGGGTACGAATCCTTGCGAACTAACTCAACCACTCAACCACTCAACCATTTAACCACTCACTCACTCACCCACTCAGCAATATTCCAGCTATGTGATGGCGGTCTGTAAATAATCGAGTCTGGACCAGACAACCCAGTGATTGACATCATGAGCAATTGGGATACGATGACATGCATCAACCAAGTCAGCGAGCTTGACCACCCGATCCCGTTAGTCTCCACTTACGACAAGCATAGTCGCCTTTTATGGCAAGCATGGGTTGCTGCAGACCTATTCTACCCCGGAATCTTCTCGGGTTTCCGGTACAGTGCAAGACTACCAATATGGTTTAAGTGCTCCGTTATAGCACCTTATTACAATGACAAGCTGTGTCAATCAGAGAATTGTGCATAGCTTTGAGTGTGTGTTGTGTCAGCGTGTCATTACATATGTGATTATGACAACGATGTGTTCTTCGATCGAACACAAAAACAATACCATCAATAAACTTAACTGTTTCTATTCAAATGGGACCCGTGAAGATTCCGGGGTAGATTAGGTCTTCAGCAACCCATACTTGCCGTAAAAGGTGACTATGCTTGTCGTAAAAGGCGACTAACGGGATCGGGTGGTCAGGTTCGCTGACTTGGTTGATGCATGTCATCGACCCCAATTGCGTGGATCGATGCTCATGATGTCAATCACGGGATTGTCTGGTCCAGACTCGATTATTTTACAGACCGCCGTCATATAGCTGGAATATTGCTGAGTGGGGCGTTTAACAACAAACAAACAAACAAACAAAAAAACAACAATCAGCTTGCTCCAATATGACGTTTTATTGTTTACAACTTCGGTGAAACCCACGAGCACGGGTATGGTGCTGACAAACCTAGACATATCATCGGGGCGAACCAGGATTCGAACCCACAATCATAGGTTTCTGGCGTGCCCAAGGGACGCAACTCTGCATAGCGAATTGCTCCCACATCAGCCCTGACTTGTTGTGGCTGATTTTTTCTCAAATCAGAACAAACCTTAATTGTTATGTCCTGTCATGTAGCGTTAAGTTTTCATACAATGTCGACACTTCTCATTCCGGAATATCATAACGCAATTATGACTTCACAACACCAGATTGTACGCCATGATATTGTCCGTGACTTAGAAACACCGATAAGTTGTCCTCTGTACAGCACCCAGGTCACAAATCAGGCGAAATTAAACAATGGTTGTCTCGGAGAGTAGGCGGTGTCTTGACTCAGTAGCAGTAGCAGTAGCAGCAGTAGCAGTAGGAGAGTAGGCGGTGTCTTGACTCCTGGGAGTCCCTAGGGGTTCGGTACTGCCCCACGGTGAGTCATATGCTACATGTGGTGTCTCCTTGACAAGTAATTTGGTTCGAAATATGCCTCCGTTCACCCTGTAGTGAATGGGTACCCGGTAGGATGTAATGGTGAATGTGGACTTAATGTGCCCCACGCAGCTTGGGTTGCATACACCCCAGAGAGCTGAGAATGAAAATCCATTGACAGGGCTAATAATTCTCTGATGATATCCAGCATGGAAAAGCGCTATACACATGGGCTAGTAGTAGCAGTGGCAGTGACAGTGGCAGCAGCAAAAGCAGCAGTAGAAGTAGCAGTAGCAGTAGCAGTAGCAGCAGCAGCAGTAGAAGTAGCAGTAGTAGCAATGGCAGTAGCAGTAGTAACAGCAGTAGCAGCAGTAGCAGTAGCAGTAGTAGCAGCAGTAGCAGTAGCAGTAGTAGCAGCAGTAGCAGTGGCAGTAGTAGCAGTAGTAGCAGCAGTAGCAGTAGCAGTGGCAGTAGTAGCAGTAGCAGTAGTAGCAGCAGTAGCAGTGGCAGTGGCAGTAGTAGCAGTAGCAGTAGTAGCAGCAGTAGCAGTGGCAGTAGTAGCAGCAGTAGCAGTGGCAGTGGCAGTAGTAGCAGTAGCAGTAGTAGCAGCAGTAGCAGTAGTAGCAGTAGTAGCAGCAGTAGCAGCAGTAGCAGTAGTAGCAGCAGTAGCAGTAGCAGTGGCAGTAGTAGCAGTAGCAGTAGTAGCAGCAGTAGCAGTAGCAGTAGCAATGACAGCAGAAGTAGCAGTAGTAGCAGTAGCAGCTGTAGCAGTAGTAGCAGTAACAGCAGTAGCAGTAGTAGCAGCAGTAGCAGTAGCAGTAGTAGCAGTAGCAGCTGTAGCAGCAGTAGCAGCAGTAGCAGTAGCAGTAGTAGCAGTAGCAGCTGTAGCAGCAGTAGCAGTAGCAGTAGTAGCAGTAGTAGCAGCAGTAGCAGTAGCAATGACAGTAGCAGCAGTAGCAGTAGCAATGACAGTAGAAGTAGCAGTAGCAGTAGTAGCAGTAGTAGCAGTAGCAATGACAGTAGAAGTAGCAGTAGCAGTAGTAGAAGTAGTAGCAGTAGCAGTAGTAGCAATGACAGTAGAAGTAGCAGTAGCAGTAGTAGCAGTAGTAGCAGTAGCAATGACAGTAGAAGTAGCAGTAGCAGTAGTAGCAGCAGTAGCAGTAGCAGTAGTAGCAATGGCAGTAGCAGTAGTAGCAGTAGTAGCAATAGCAGTAGCAGTAGTAGCAGTAGCAGTAGAAGTAGAAGTAGTAGCAATGGCAGTAGCAGTAGTAGCAGTAGTAGCAATAGCAGTAGCAGTAGTAGCAGTAGCAGTAGTAGCAATAGCAGTAGCAGTAGTAGCAGTAGTAGCAATAGCAGTAGCAGTAGCAGTAGTAGCAGTAGCAGTAGAAGTAGCAGTAGTAGCAATGGCAGTAGCAGTAGTAGCAGTAGTAGCAATAGCAGTAGCAGTAGTAGCAGTAGCAGTAGTAGCAATAGCAGTAGCAGTAGTAGCAGTAGTGGCAATGGCAGTAGCAGTAGTAGCAGTAGTAGCAGTAGCAGTAGTGGCAATGGCAGTAGCAGTAGTAGCAGTAGCAGTAGTAGCAATGGCAGTAGCAGTAGTAGCAGTAGTGGCAATGGCAGTAGTAGCAGCAGTAGCAGTAGCAGTAGTAGCAGTAGTAGCAGTAGCAGTAGTAGCAGTAGTAGCAATGGCAGTAGCAGTAGTAGCAGTAGTAGCAATGGCAGTAGCAGTAGTAGCAGTAGTAGCAATGGCAGTAGCAGTAGTAGCAATGGCAGTAGCAGTAGTAGCAGTAGTAGCAGTAGTAGCAGTAGTGGCAATGGCAGTAGCAGTAGTAGCAGTAGCAGTAGTAGCAGTAGTAGCAATGGCAGTAGCAGTAGTAGCAGTAGTGGCAGTAGTAGCAGTAGCAGTAGTGGCAATGGCAGTAGCAGTAGTAGCAGTAGCAGTAGTAGCAGTAGTAGCAATGGCAGTAGCAGTAGTAGCAGTAGTAGCAGTAGCAGTAGTGGCAATGGCAGTAGCAGTAGTAGCAGTAGCAGTAGTAGCAGTAGTGGCAATGGCAGTAGCAGTAGTAGCAGTAGCAGTAGTAGCAGTAGTAGCAATGGCAGTAGCAGTAGTAGCAGTAGTAGCAGTAGCAGTGGCAGTAGTAGCAGTAGTAGCAATGGCAGTAGCAGTAGTAGCAGTAGCAGTAGTAGCAGTAGCAGTAGTGGCAATGGCAGTAGCAGTAGTAGTAGTAGCAGTAGTAGCAGTAGTAGCAGTAGTGGCAATGGCAGTAGCAGTAGTAGCAGTAGCAGTAGTAGCAGTAGCAGTAGTGGCAATGGCAGTAGCAGTAGTAGCAGTAGTAGCAATGGCAGTAGTAGCAGTAGTAGCAGCAGTAGCAGTAGTAGCAGTAGCAGTAGTAGCAGTAGTAGCAATGGCAGTAGCAGTAGTAGCAGTAGTAGCAATGGCAGTAGCAGTAGTAGCAGTAGTAGCAGTAGTAGCAGTAGTAGCAATGGCAGTAGCAGTAGTAGCAGTAGTAGCAATAGCAGTAGTGGCAATGGCAGTAGCAGTAGTGGCAATGGCAGTAGCAGTAGTAGCAGTAGCAGTAGTGGCAATGGCAGTAGCAGTAGTAGCAGTAGCAGTAGTAGCAATGGCAGTAGCAGTAGTAGCAGTAGTAGCAGTAGTAGCAATGGCAGTAGCAGTAGTAGCAGTAGTAGCAGTAGCAGTAGTAGCAATGGCAGTAGCAGTAGTAGCAGTAGTAGCAATGGCAGTAGCAGTAGTAGCAGTAGTAGCAGTAGCAGTAGTAGCAATGGCAGTAGCAGTAGTAGCAGTAGTAGCAATAGCAGTAGTGGCAATGGCAGTAGCAGTAGTGGCAATGGCAGTAGCAGTAGTAGCAGTAGCAGTAGTGGCAATGGCAGTAGCAGTAGTAGCAGTAGCAGTAGTAGCAATGGCAGTAGCAGTAGTAGCAGTAGTAGCAGTAGTAGCAATGGCAGTAGCAGTAGTAGCAGTAGTAGCAATAGCAGTAGTGGCAGTAGTAGCAGTAGTAGCAGTAGCAGTAGTAGCAATGGCAGTAGCAGTAGTAGCAGTAGCAGTAGTAGCAGTAGTGGCAATGGCAGTAGCAGTAGTAGCAGTAGTAGTAGTAGCAGTAGTAGCAATGGCAGTAGCAGTAGTAGTAGTAGCAGTAGTAGCAATGGCAGTAGCAGTAGTAGCAGTAGCAGTAGTAGCAGTAGTGGCAATGGCAGTAGCAGTAGTAGCAGTAGCAGTAGTAGCAGTAGTGGCAATGGCAGTAGCAGTAGTAGCAGTAGCAGTAGTAGCAATGGCAGTAGCAGTAGTAGCAGTAGCAGTAGTAGCAATGGCAGTAGCAGTAGTAGGAGTAGTAGCAGTAGTAGCAATGGCAGTAGCAGTAGTAGCAGTAGTAGCAATAGCAGTAGTGGCAGTAGTAGCAGTAGTAGCAGTAGCAGTAGTAGCAATAGCAGTAGTGGCAATGGCAGTAGCAGTAGTAGTAGTAGCAGTAGTAGCAATGGCAGTAGCAGTAGTAGCAGTAGCAGTAGTAGCAGTAGTGGCAATGGCAGTAGCAGTAGTAGCAGTAGCAGAAAGTAGCAGTAGTGGCAATGGCAGTAGCAGTAGTAGCAGTAGCAGTAGTAGCAATGGCAGTAGCAGTAGTAGCAGTAGCAGTAGTAGCAGTAGTAGCAATGGCAGTAGCAGTAGTAGCAATGGCAGTAGCAGTAGTAGCAGTAGTAGCAGTAGTGGCAGTAGTAGCAGTAGTGGCAGTAGTAGCAGTAGCAGTAGTAGCAGTAGTAGCAATGGCAGTAGCAGTAGTAGCAGTAGTAGCAATAGCAGTAGTGGCAATGGCAGTAGCAGTAGTAGCAGTAGCAGTAGTAGCAGTAGTAGCAATGGCAGTAGCAGTAGTAGCAGTAGTAGCAGTAGCAGTAGTGGCAATGGCAGTAGCAGTAGTAGCAGTAGCAGTAGTAGCAGTAGTGGCAATGGCAGTAGCAGTAGTAGCAGTAGCAGTAGTAGCAGTAGTAGCAATGGCAGTAGCAGTAGTAGCAGTAGTAGCAGTAGCAGTGGCAGTAGTAGCAGTAGTAGCAATGGCAGTAGCAGTAGTAGCAGTAGCAGTAGTAGCAGTAGCAGTAGTGGCAATGGCAGTAGCAGTAGTAGTAGTAGCAGTAGTAGCAGTAGTAGCAGTAGTGGCAATGGCAGTAGCAGTAGTAGCAGTAGCAGTAGTAGCAGTAGCAGTAGTGGCAATGGCAGTAGCAGTAGTAGCAGTAGTAGCAATGGCAGTAGTAGCAGTAGTAGCAGCAGTAGCAGTAGTAGCAGTAGCAGTAGTAGCAGTAGTAGCAATGGCAGTAGCAGTAGTAGCAGTGGTAGCAATGGCAGTAGCAGTAGTAGCAGTAGTAGCAGTAGTAGCAGTAGTAGCAATGGCAGTAGCAGTAGTAGCAGTAGTAGCAATAGCAGTAGTGGCAATGGCAGTAGCAGTAGTGGCAATGGCAGTAGCAGTAGTAGCAGTAGCAGTAGTGGCAATGGCAGTAGCAGTAGTAGCAGTAGCAGTAGTAGCAATGGCAGTAGCAGTAGTAGCAGTAGTAGCAGTAGTAGCAATGGCAGTAGCAGTAGTAGCAGTAGTAGCAGTAGTAGCAGTAGCAGTAGTGGCAATGGCAGTAGCAGTAGTAGTAGCAATGGCAGTAGCAGTAGTAGCAGTAGTAGCAATAGCAGTAGTGGCAATGGCAGTAGCAGTAGTAGCAGTAGCAGTAGTAGCAGTAGTAGCAGTAGTAGCAGTAGCAGTAGTGGCAATGGCAGTAGCAGTAGTAGCAGTAGTAGCAGTAGTAGCAATGGTAGTAGCAGTAGTAGCAGTAGTAGCAGTAGTAGCAGTAGCAGTAGTGGCAATGGCAGTAGCAGTAGTAGTAGCAATGGCAGTAGCAGTAGTAGCAGTAGTAGCAATAGCAGTAGTGGCAATGGCAGTAGCAGTAGTAGCAGTAGCAGTAGTAGCAGTAGTAGCAATGGCAGTAGCAGTAGTAGCAGTAGTAGCAGTAGTAGCAATGGTAGTAGCAGTAGTAGCAGTAGTAGCAGTAGTAGCAGTAGCAGTAGTGGCAATGGCAGTAGCAGTAGTAGCAGTAGTAGCAATGGCAGTAGTAGCAGTAGTAGCAATAGCAGTAGTGGCAATGGCAGTAGCAGTAGTAGCAGTAGTAGCAATAGCAGTAGTGGCAATGGCAGTAGCAGTAGTAGCAGTAGCAGTAGTAGCAGTAGTAGCAATGGCAGTAGCAGTAGTAGCAGTAGTGGCAATGGCAGTAGCAGTAGTAGCAGTAGTAGCAGTAGTGGCAATGGCAGTAGCAGTAGTGGCAATGGCAGTAGCAGTAGTAGCAGTAGTGGCAATGGCAGTAGCAGTAGCAGTAGTAGCAATAGCAGTAGTGGCAATGGCAGTAGCAGTAGTAGCAGTAGTAGCAGTAGTAGCAGTAGCAGTAGTGGCAATGGCAGTAGCAGTAGTAGCAGTAGTAGCAGTAGTAGCAATGGTAGTAGCAGTAGTAGCAGTAGTAGCAGTAGTAGCAGTAGCAGTAGTGGCAATGGCAGTAGCAGTAGTAGCAGTAGTAGCAATGGCAGTAGCAGTAGTAGCAGTAGTAGCAGTAGTAGCAGTAGCAGTAGTGGCAATGGCAGTAGCAGTAGTAGTAGCAATGGCAGTAGCAGTAGTAGCAGTAGTAGCAATAGCAGTAGTGGCAATGGCAGTAGCAGTAGTAGCAGTAGCAGTAGTAGCAGTAGTAGCAGTAGTAGCAGTAGCAGTAGTGGCAATGGCAGTAGCAGTAGTAGCAGTAGTAGCAGTAGTAGCAATGGTAGTAGCAGTAGTAGCAGTAGTAGCAGTAGTAGCAGTAGCAGTAGTGGCAATGGCAGTAGCAGTAGTAGTAGCAATGGCAGTAGCAGTAGTAGCAGTAGTAGCAATAGCAGTAGTGGCAATGGCAGTAGCAGTAGTAGCAGTAGCAGTAGTAGCAGTAGTAGCAATGGCAGTAGCAGTAGTAGCAGTAGTAGCAGTAGTAGCAATGGTAGTAGCAGTAGTAGCAGTAGTAGCAGTAGTAGCAGTAGCAGTAGTGGCAATGGCAGTAGCAGTAGTAGCAGTAGTAGCAATGGCAGTAGTAGCAGTAGTAGCAATAGCAGTAGTGGCAATGGCAGTAGCAGTAGTAGCAGTAGTAGCAATAGCAGTAGTGGCAATGGCAGTAGCAGTAGTAGCAGTAGCAGTAGTAGCAGTAGTAGCAATGGCAGTAGCAGTAGTAGCAGTAGTGGCAATGGCAGTAGCAGTAGTAGCAGTAGTAGCAGTAGTGGCAATGGCAGTAGCAGTAGTGGCAATGGCAGTAGCAGTAGTAGCAGTAGTGGCAATGGCAGTAGCAGTAGCAGTAGTAGCAATAGCAGTAGTGGCAATGGCAGTAGCAGTAGTAGCAGTAGTAGCAGTAGTAGCAGTAGCAGTAGTGGCAATGGCAGTAGCAGTAGTAGCAGTAGTAGCAGTAGTAGCAATGGTAGTAGCAGTAGTAGCAGTAGTAGCAGTAGTAGCAGTAGCAGTAGTGGCAATGGCAGTAGCAGTAGTAGCAGTAGTAGCAATGGCAGTAGCAGTAGTAGCAGTAGTAGCAGTAGTAGCAGTAGCAGTAGTGGCAATGGCAGTAGCAGTAGTAGTAGCAATGGCAGTAGCAGTAGTAGCAGTAGTAGCAATAGCAGTAGTGGCAATGGCAGTAGCAGTAGTAGCAGTAGCAGTAGTAGCAGTAGTAGCAGTAGTAGCAGTAGCAGTAGTGGCAATGGCAGTAGCAGTAGTAGCAGTAGTAGCAGTAGTAGCAATGGTAGTAGCAGTAGTAGCAGTAGTAGCAGTAGTAGCAGTAGCAGTAGTGGCAATGGCAGTAGCAGTAGTAGTAGCAATGGCAGTAGCAGTAGTAGCAGTAGTAGCAATAGCAGTAGTGGCAATGGCAGTAGCAGTAGTAGCAGTAGCAGTAGTAGCAGTAGTAGCAATGGCAGTAGCAGTAGTAGCAGTAGTAGCAGTAGTAGCAATGGTAGTAGCAGTAGTAGCAGTAGTAGCAGTAGTAGCAGTAGCAGTAGTGGCAATGGCAGTAGCAGTAGTAGCAGTAGTAGCAATGGCAGTAGCAGTAGTAGCAGTAGTAGCAATAGCAGTAGTAGCAATGGTAGTAGCAGTAGTAGCAGTAGTAGCAGTAGTAGCAGTAGCAGTAGTGGCAATGGCAGTAGCAGTAGTAGCAGTAGTAGCAATGGCAGTAGCAGTAGTAGCAGTAGTAGCAGTAGTAGCAGTAGCAGTAGTGGCAATGGCAGTAGCAGTAGTAGTAGCAATGGCAGTAGCAGTAGTAGCAGTAGTAGCAATAGCAGTAGTGGCAATGGCAGTAGCAGTAGTAGCAGTAGCAGTAGTAGCAGTAGTAGCAGTAGTAGCAGTAGCAGTAGTGGCAATGGCAGTAGCAGTAGTAGCAGTAGTGGCAATGGCAGTAGCAGTAGTAGCAGTAGTAGCAGTAGTAGCAATGGTAGTAGCAGTAGTAGCAGTAGTAGCAGTAGTAGCAGTAGCAGTAGTGGCAATGGCAGTAGCAGTAGTAGTAGCAATGGCAGTAGCAGTAGTAGCAATAGCAGTAGTGGCAATGGCAGTAGCAGTAGTAGCAGTAGCAGTAGTAGCAGTAGTAGCAATGGCAGTAGCAGTAGTAGCAGTAGTAGCAGTAGTAGCAATGGTAGTAGCAGTAGTAGCAGTAGTAGCAGTAGTAGCAGTAGCAGTAGTGGCAATGGCAGTAGCAGTAGTAGCAGTAGTAGCAATGGCAGTAGCAGTAGTAGCAGTAGTAGCAATAGCAGTAGTGGCAATGGCAGTAGCAGTAGTAGCAGTAGTAGCAATAGCAGTAGTGGCAATGGCAGTAGCAGTAGTAGCAGTAGCAGTAGTAGCAGTAGTAGCAATGGCAGTAGCAGTAGTAGCAGTAGTGGCAATGGCAGTAGCAGTAGTAGCAGTAGTAGCAGTAGTGGCAATGGCAGTAGCAGTAGTGGCAATGGCAGTAGCAGTAGTAGCAGTAGTGGCAATGGCAGTAGCAGTAGCAGTAGTAGCAATAGCAGTAGTGGCAATGGCAGTAGCAGTAGTAGCAGTAGTAGCAGTAGTAGCAGTAGCAGTAGTGGCAATGGCAGTAGCAGTAGTAGCAGTAGTAGCAGTAGTAGCAATGGTAGTAGCAGTAGTAGCAGTAGTAGCAGTAGTAGCAGTAGCAGTAGTGGCAATGGCAGTAGCAGTAGTAGCAGTAGTAGCAATGGCAGTAGCAGTAGTAGCAGTAGTAGCAGTAGCAGTAGTGGCAATGGCAGTAGCAGTAGTAGTAGCAATGGCAGTAGCAGTAGTAGCAGTAGTAGCAATAGCAGTAGTGGCAATGGCAGTAGCAGTAGTAGCAGTAGCAGTAGTAGCAGTAGTAGCAGTAGTAGCAGTAGCAGTAGTGGCAATGGCAGTAGCAGTAGTAGCAGTAGTGGCAATGGCAGTAGCAGTAGTAGCAGTAGTAGCAGTAGTAGCAATGGTAGTAGCAGTAGTAGCAGTAGTAGCAGTAGTAGCAGTAGCAGTAGTGGCAATGGCAGTAGCAGTAGTAGTAGCAATGGCAGTAGCAGTAGTAGCAGTAGTAGCAATAGCAGTAGTGGCAATGGCAGTAGCAGTAGTAGCAGTAGCAGTAGTAGCAGTAGTAGCAATGGCAGTAGCAGTAGTAGCAGTAGTAGCAGTAGTAGCAATGGTAGTAGCAGTAGTAGCAGTAGTAGCAGTAGTAGCAGTAGCAGTAGTGGCAATGGCAGTAGCAGTAGTAGCAGTAGTAGCAATGGCAGTAGCAGTAGTAGCAGTAGTAGCAATAGCAGTAGTGGCAATGGCAGTAGCAGTAGTAGCAGTAGTAGCAATAGCAGTAGTGGCAATGGCAGTAGCAGTAGTAGCAGTAGCAGTAGTAGCAGTAGTAGCAATGGCAGTAGCAGTAGTAGCAGTAGTAGCAATAGCAGTAGTGGCAATGGCAGTAGCAGTAGTAGCAGTAGCAGTAGTAGCAGTAGTAGCAATGGCAGTAGCAGTAGTAGCAGTAGTAGCAGTAGCAGTAGTGGCAATGGCAGTAGCAGTAGTAGCAGTAGTAGCAATGGCAGTAGCAGTAGTAGCAGTAGTAGCAATAGCAGTAGTGGCAATGGCAGTAGCAGTAGTAGCAGTAGCAGTAGTAGCAGTAGTAGCAATGGCAGTAGCAGTAGTAGCAGTAGTAGCAGTAGCAGTAGTGGCAATGGCAGTAGCAGTAGTAGCAGTAGCAGTAGTAGCAGTAGTAGCAGTAGCAGTAGTAGCAGTAGTAGCAATGGCAGTAGCAGTAGTAGCAGTAGCAGTAGTAGCAGTAGTAGCAATGGCAGTAGCAGTAGTAGCAGTAGTAGCAGTAGCAGTAGTGGCAATGGCAGTAGCAGTAGTAGCAGTAGCAGTAGTAGCAGCAGTAGCAGTAGCAGTAGTAGCAGTAGTAGCAATGGCAGTAGCAGTAGTAGCAGTAGTAGCAATGGCAGTAGCAGTAGTAGCAGTAGCAGTAGTAGCAGTAGTAGCAATGGCAGTAGCAGTAGTAGCAGTAGTAGCAATAGCAGTAGCAGTAGTAGCAATGGCAGTAGCAGTAGTAGCAGTAGCAGTAGTAGCAGTAGTAGCAATAGCAGTAGCAGTAGTAGCAGTAGCAGTAGTAGCAATGGCAGTAGCAGTAGTAGCAGTAGTAGCAATGGCAGTAGCAGTAGTAGCAGTAGCAGTAGTGGCAATAGCAGTAGCAGTAGTAGCAATGGCAGTAGCAGTAGTAGCAGTAGTAGCAGTAGCAGTAGTGGCAATGGCAGTAGCAGTAGTAGCAGTAGCAGTAGTAGCAGTAGTAGCAATGGCAGTAGCAGTAGTAGCAGTAGTAGCAATAGCAGTAGCAGTAGTAGCAGTAGTAGCAGTAGTGGCAATAGCAGTAGCAGTAGTAGCAGTAGTAGCAGTAGCAGCAGTAGCAATGGCAGTAGCAGTAGTAGCAGTAGTGGCAATGGCAGTAGCAGTAGTAGCAGTAGTAGCAGTAGTAGCAATGGCAGTAGGAGTAGTAGCAGTAGTAGCAGTAGTAGCAATAGCAGTAGGAGTAGTAGCAGTAGTAGCAATAGCAGTAGCAGTAGTAGCAGCAGTAGCAATGGCAGTAGCAGTACACACGCACACGCGCACACGCAAACGCACACACACACACACGCACGCACGCACACGCATACATACGCACACACACACACTCATACGTGCATTGATTAATATACATACTATTATAAAGAACCACCAATCTCATTAAAATCAGATCTAAGTTCTCGCTGCCGGTAAACAAAGATCTGAGGACATCCCATTACGGATCACGTCAGACCGACCTTTCGCGAACTTTGACCGATCACTGAATTGACCAACAAGAAGTCGACGTCAGCCAATTGGAAAACAGCTTCCTCGAGCTTTACGGTACTCGTTTCAACCTGGCGACATCCATTTCAGACTACGCTTGAAAAATGTTGACACAGTTCTCGATTAAAATTTTGAAAACTGAACAAACGAACATTCCGGAATGTTTCATACATGGTTCAGATTGTATGTCAGTGCTTCCCACGTACTGTGCAACGCCTCCTCCGTTCAAATGTTTATCCCACGGAAGCGAGAGATAGACTAAATTTTGACGGAATCAGTCGTAGGGGCCGTAACTGTCGTTCGGAATACCTCGTGTGAACGTTTTCGAGGTTGCATAATAAGAAAACATATTCCGACTGTTACTTTTATGATATGGTAAGCAACGCTTTGATTGGTTGGATGAAAGGTCGTTCTGACGTGACCCGTAATGGGATGTCCTCAGATTTTTGTTTATCGATAGCGAGAACAAAGATCTGATTTTAATGAGATTGCTTCCATTTCAGACTACGCTTGAAAAATATGTTGACACAGTTCTCGATAAAAATTTTGAAAACTGAAAAAACGAACGTTCCGGAATGTCTCATATATGGTTGAGATTGTAGGGTAGTGCCTTCCACGTACTGTGCAACGCCTTTTCTCCCATGGAAGCAAGAGATAGGCGATGATTTTGACGGAATAAGTCGTACGGGCCGTAACTGTCGTTCGGAATACCCCATGTTAACGTTTTCGAGCTTGCATGATTAGAAAACAAATTCCCACTGTCGCTTTCATGATCTGGTAAGCAACGCTTTGATTGGCCGGAGAAAAGGTCGTGCTGACGTGACCCGTAATGGGATGTCCTTAGATCTTTGTTTAGCGATAGCGAGAACTAAGATCTGATTTGAATGAGATTGTAAGAACCACCCACTCACTCACACACTCAAACACGCACATACAGATTAAATACACATTGTTGTCACAGATACACAAACATGCACAGCACGCACTAACGTAGATTAATATGCATTCCGTTAATACTGTTTATGTCTAAATACACTGGTGGGAATATCAATAACAAAATCATATAGGGAAATACAAGCAGGCGCTACGCTCCAGCCAAAAGCAGGGCACAAGCGACGAAGGGTAGTAACATCGTGTATACTTGTATGTTATGAACAACTGGCGTTTCAGTTTTCTTTAGGTTTATCTGTTTTTGGCTGATTACCGAACATGACCTGCAATCACCACATGGCAGCTGTTGTAGAAATGATAATACAATCAGACGAAGAATATCATCCATGTAACACTGAGCTGTCCAATTTGCGTTACTGATGACCAGTGGTGTTCTATCCTGCCCACGACCCCCCCCCCCCCCCCCCCCAACCTCCCCCCCCCCCACACACACACACTATAACACACCCTCCCCTTCACGGTCTCTTCCATCCACATAAAATCGACTTTCACTGATGAAAGGACGTACAGTCCGGGCCCATCTCAATCTCTGACGACAATGTGAGGCTAACAATAACTGCCCTCTGTAAGTTCTGTAAGACTTAATTATTGCGCCCTGGGTCGCCTGGCCACGGTCTGTCGGCTAACCATATGCCTTAATGCATTCGTCGCTGATGACGTCACTGTCAGGAATCGTTTCCGGAGATGCAAAGCACGCAAGTACCGGTCTTCATTGGGCGTAGTTAGCCTGGGCCTGCCTGTTCTTGGCCTGTTTGATGCTTGCCCGGTCTGTCTATAACGTTGCATCAGGTTAGTTACAACAACACGGGAGCAACTAAAAGTTCTCGCCATGTGGGCATGGGTGGCTCGCCCGCTAGGTTGTTCAGGTGTCAGTCGTGGCGTTTCTGTGATGTTTTGTGGGACGGGTGGCCCAGTCGTCTAAGGCGCAGCGATTCGCTGTGCAGAGTTGCGTCCCTTGGGCACGCCAGAAACCTATGATTGTGGGTTCGAATCCCGGTTCGCCCCAATAATGTTTCTAGGTTTGTCAGCACCATACCCGTGCTCGTGGGTTTCACCGAAGTGGTAAACGTCTGAGACCTGCATCACTTCGGGCTTTCACCCACATTAAGCTGACAAGCCGCGGTATAACTGGAATACTGTTAAAAGCGGCGTTAAACCCAACTCACTCACTCACTCACTCTGTGAAGTTTTTGTTATCAGTGGGAATGTTTGACATGCCGTTCAAATTATTGATTTTCCCTTAATGTACGCAGATTATGACATGAAACAAGAGACAAACAAACACTGATTGTGTGGTTTCCGGCACCACATCTCACTCCACAGAGTTGCTATTCTTAGTCGTGTCAGGATCCGCTGGTCGTTTGTTCGAATCCCAGGTTCGCCCAGATAATGGTCCTAGGTTCGTCAGCACCGCCACCCTTCTCTCAAGTGTCAACAAAGTGGTTAACGATCTGCCTGACTTTGGGTTTTAGAAATTGTTCTGAATATGACCGCACGTCAAATCCACACGGTATTATAATGCTAACGTTAGAGCTCTCATGGAGTGAGTGAGTGAGCTGGGTTTGACAGTATTCAGTATTCACGGCGTGTCGACTGCATGTGGAAGGGAAGCCCGAAGTGATGCAGGTGTAACACGATTTCCACTTTGGTGAAACACACGAACACGGGTATGGTGACCAAACTAGAAGCATAATCGATGAGAAACGTGAAGCATAATCGATGAGAAACGTGATTCGAACGTACGATCATAGGTTCCTGGTGTCCCCAAGGGACGCAACACTGCTCGGCTGGGTCACCCGTGCCACCTAGCACTCATAGATATAATACCAGGGAGTCTGTATACAGACAGCTCATCTTGACCAGAGGTCACAGAGTACCCAGTGATGGCATTCGTGACCAACTCGTCCCATTCCGGGACAACCCGAATGAAGACTGGTGCTCCTCTCGAAGGTTTCCATATTGGCGTATGAATACGAGAACTACTTCAAACAAGAACGATAACTCTTATTATCATCCAAAACTGGCTCCCACTGGAGATATCGCTTGGGTGAGATCAATATTGTACATTGTAGATATCACTGCAATGAAATTGCATCACAATGCTTTGCAGACCATTGTGTCGTCATTGTTACCATGACGTCACAATCACATGACATCACTAATGGCTCTGCTACTGAAGCTGTTCGCAGTGTTTTTACACTAAGACATTGCTTTTTACTGTTTACAAACTGAAAAAGTTGAAATAATGTTGGATGATAAATACAATCTCACCCTCGTGTGTTTTTATATCAAATAGGGGCGGTCGGGTAGCCTAGTGGTTAAAGCGTTAGCTCGTCACGCCGAAGACCCGGGTTCCATTCCCGACATGGGTACAATGTGTGAAGCCCATTTCTGGTGTCCCCCGCCGTGATATTGCTGGAATATTGCTAAAAGCGGCGTAAAACCAAACTCACTCACTCACTTTTATCAAATATAGCAACTCGGATGAAATTCTCTATTTCTACCTGCATCTTATAGTAAAATTGATGCAGACGTTACAGCAGCGCTCGCTTATTCATGATATAAAAATATTAACCCTCTTTGATATAAATACTAGTATATTCTTTTGTCCAAAATAACATTTGGCAAGCCATTCAGCTCACTTATTCTCAGCTGCACATCTTTTATTTGCAAATTATTCATTTTTTTAAAATAAGATATCAAAAATAAATGACAGAAAACTGACAAGTCGAATGTGGTTTTCGGATTTAAGTAATTTTTATAGAGAATATCTCAGACATATTCAGTTAAGCGTGGCAAATTTGACATTACTGAATCGGTCCTTTCATGGACAGTGTTAACAGTAGACACATATTATATGAATTAATTACAATAAAAGTATGAAGGAATGCCATATCCACCATGTCAAAGAGATGTATAGAAGTATTTCTAAACACATATGGAGACCATGTCAATATTCAAACCACGTGGGGATTCCTTAGTAGCGCTGTGCCTGTCGTAAGAGCAGCTTGACGGATTGGGTGGTCAGACTCGGTAACTTCGTTGACTTGCTGCTTGTTGATCGGTGCTTACAATATCAATCACTGGTTGGCCTGGTGATGTATCGATCATGTTCGAGCAGCCGTCATATTGGTTGAATATTGCTTTGTGCGACATTAAACTACAAACAAGCTTTAATATTCAAAGCTCGTTCAAATTTAAGGTGTTTAAAGAAAGGAAGAATTATAATCTTATCAACTAATGTAAAAACATTTAGTACAAACTATGTGATGGACAGAGCATAAATAGCTTTAACTGATTAAATTGTGTGGGAGTAACATTCTAGTCTCTTACAGGTCAGATAACCCAGAATATATGTACGTCAACCATTTAGGAAATTTAAAACCCATTTTATTAATAAATAAGTGAGTTGGGTGTAAAGCCTCGTTTAACAGTATTCCAGTCATATCGCTGCGTGTCAGCTTAATGTGGGAGGAAAGCCCGAAGTGATGCAGGTCTCAGACGTTTACCACTTTGGTGAAACCCACGAGCACGAGTATGGTGCTGACAAACCTAGAAACACAATTGGGACGCACCGGGATTCGAACCCACAATCACAGGTTTCTGTCGTGCCCAAGGGACGCAACTCTGCACAGCGAATCGCGGACTTAGACGACTGGGCCATCCGTGCCCCTAATAATATTAGTGATTTGTGGTATATAGACCATCATGTGGTTGTGAATATGTATTGAGGAATCCATTTTTCCAATGGATCCAACTGTATTCATTAACAATTTGTCAGAATTTAGTGCTGATCTTTTAGAATAGCTTTCTTTTCTTTCAAAACTTTCGAAATAATTCTTCCGATTTTTATATATCATTGTGTTTATGATACCCCCCGTTTAAAGCACTTGTTGTGGAAGAGGATTGCCTCTACATGTCAACGCTAGCTGTATTCATTAAATCTATACCCCAGAGCGAGGACCGACAAAGTCATATTTATAGATAGTTAATAAAAGCAATCAATTCGTACACAAACCAAACTCAGGCGAGCTGACATAGAACTTAAGTGCGTACTTTAGACATCATCTTCCCGAGGCAAGAGAGTTAACTGACTATAAAAGTCCAGTTTCCACCCTTGCCGAGGCTGGTATTATGGAGTGTACATTTTGGCTGGACTAACGAGTCTATGCATAGTCCAATCAAAATCGCGCACCAAAATCGAAATCCGGTTCGTAAACTGTCGTGCAGATTCAGGTCGATTGCAGGATTTGCAAAGCATGTGCACCGCCTATGCGATGTCAGCAGATATCTTCCAAATCTTTTCATGTTTTTGATCAAGGTACTCGCGAGATTTGATGCATTTCGCGATGTAAGACCCGTTTGTTTTTTTCATCACAATATGGATCTTGATTATCGACCAGATCGTCCTGACTCAGCGCCACCATTTTGTGTGAAGCAAACGCAGGTGATACGAGAAGTTGAATCTGATTGGTCCATAGGAGAGGCTTAGAAGGGACATAACTGGTAATAGCCACTGGTGGCGCTACGATCGAGCGCAGTAATTCCAGCCTAGTTCGGCAAGGGTGGAAACTGGACTTTAAATGTCAGTTAACACCTCTTGCCTCGGGAAGATGTTTAGACATAGACCATGCATACCATGAAACATACGAATGACCTCAGCAACTTCAGCCATTTCAATATTTATGTTCACTTTACTAATTCTAATATTTAAAAATCGAAAGTATGATTCCTCCTTATATTTTTGTTGTCTTTATTGAAGTATGAGCTATTTTGGTCCGTCACAAACAAAATTGTAAACATTGCAAATACATATGGGCTAAATTGTCCGAAGCACAATGTCACATATATTTACATATGTAACAGGTAAATAAATAATTTGTTTTGAAATAGGTGATTAGTTAATCACTTTGATACATTGTTAATCTCTTGGTGTACCATCGACATGGATATTACACTGAATGAAGTTTTGGAAAGCCATGACTAGTGATAGCTCAAATGAACGGATGTCGCAGTCAAGGGAGCCGTTTCCTGAATGTAATTAAACAAACACATGGGTACAAATCTATCAACCAACATGGCCCTACAAGTAACAACATCAATTACTATGACACAATTCTGTTTTCCGTACACACTGCGGTGTGGAACCGACAATCTACATTTTTCCACGTTTCATAAATACAAGCGTATTCCCAAAATTAATTTAAATACTCCGGATTATATTATATTATATTTACCAATATCCTTACGCGCTTTCTGATTGGCCTTCGTCGTTCGACGCATGGCGCCCTTCGTGAGGGGGACAAGCCTTGTTGTAAGTTACGGAAACATGCGAATGGTGACGAATACAGTGATCGATGTATAGAGTTGTCTCCCTTAGCTAATGAGAGGATCCACTTGTGAAACACTTTATCCTATACTTTCACGGATAGTAAGTTTACATTATCAGCATTAGCCCCCGACTCAAGAGGATGACTACAAAAACGCCGATTGTTAGACATGATATGCTTTATTGCCTTCAAATGTCCTGCTAACAAGCACCCTGGTGTGCCACCATGACCGTCGCAGTATCCCCGGACCTGTAAAACATATTTGAAAAACAGACATTATTTCAAGTCGACGAGAGTAACTCCGGTAACTTTGTTCACAGACTACCGAGAACGTACGGCAAGCATAGTCGCCTTACGGCAAGCATGGGTTGCTGAAGACCTATTCTACCCCGGATCTTCATTGGTCCTCGGCGGTAAGTGGCACAGGTGAACAATACGGCTAAGGCGCCGCAATTCGCTGTGCAGAGTTGCCTCCCTTAGACGTGCCAGAAATCTTTGATTGTACTTGTAAGCCAGGATATGTTGAGTTGTGACCTCACAATTAACCCCGTATGACTTTGTATAGGTGAGGTGAAATGGGGTTTAACGTCGCGTCCAAGATTATTGCACTTATTATCACTGCATCACTTGAGGCTTTCCTCTAACATCAAGCTGACACGCCGTGATATTATAAAAAATACAAAACAGCGTTAAAGGATCTCACTCGATTCTGTATAAACCGCCGTGATACATGGCTGGAATTGTGCTCACTGTGTGGTGAAACAATTAACATCACATTGCAAGAATGATCTGGCCGTTTTAGTGTGACGTCGAACTCCGATAACGTCAGTCTATATACTTGTATATTTTGTAGATGTGACTTACATGCACAGCCTCACGCCCATTTCACAAGAATTGGAGTATGTGATTCCGTTAGATCCACAGATCGGTGCGTAGTTCAGTGGACATGCTCTCAGACAATCGCGAATGTCATCCGCACCAACCGCTGTAAAATAATTGAATTAGTTCATGAAAGTTAATGCTTAAGTCTAATAAATAATTTGGGTACTTGAACCCTCCAGTCTTTCGTGCCCAGAAATGCGAGAGTTGCCAGATGATCCGATGATCACATGTTTGAATCCCAGAGTCGACCTGATCCCTATACTCATGACTGTGGGTCTGACCAAAGTGATAAGATGCTGAAACTGTTACAATTTAGGATTTCCTTCCACATTAAACTGACACACAGTGAAAGAACCCCTGACAATATGTTTAGTTAGATCACAGTGACGCCTCGAACTCGATTCGCAAAAACTTCCTTGTCACCACAGAAGCCACATTGGCATCTGGGGCTAATAACTTTAAATCGATATAAGTTCTACGGCCTTAACAAATTTAAGTGTCAGTGTGGTTTTAAAAGACGCACGCACGCACGCACGCACGCACGCACACGCACACGCACACGCACACGCAGGCACGCACACACACACACACACGCGCGCGCATCCATTTACGCATTCATGCAGATGGATCGTGTTATATTTGAGTCATCATTTTTGATTCAGTCAGGGAAGGTAGCAAAATGACATTTAAATGTATTTATAAATTTATTAATTATTTTTCTTCCTTATTGAGTTTCAAACACTTAAATGGACATGCCTTATTAGGTTCAAGTCTTCGCTCGCTCGCCGCTGGGGTCAGACTCGGGTTCGATTCCTCATATATTCACCAGGAATATTTACTAAAAGTGCGTAAAACCCAACTCATTAACTTATGTTTCAAGTCTTACCAGCCAAAAGCAGGACACAAACGACGAAGGCTCGAAACATCGTGTACACTTGTGTGTGTTATGAACAACTGGTGTGTTTCAGTTTAATCCGTTCTGGCCTGTTTATCTACTTTGCCACAGACCAAGTTTTTGTTGTGATCAGATTAGAAAGACACATTAAAGTAACCTGGGCTGTGAATCTGTATAATTTATAGTGTTAAAGCCGCTCGGTCGTTACAAAGTTACGCTATTGATTTGCCTTTGCGTGTGTTTGTGACAGGTGCCACTGGTGTGTAATGAACAAATGACGTGTTTCAGATTTATCTGTTCTTGCCTGTTTATCTACTGTGAGACAGACCAGTTTTTTTCTTGTTGAATTCAGTTTTCAAATAAGGAGTCTGTATAACTTACGTGGATGGGTGAAATAGTGTTTAAAGCCGCTTGGGCGTTACTAAAGTTACGCTGGTCGTTTACTGTTACAGGTGAGGTGAGGTGAAATTGGGTTTAACGTCGCGTCCAAGATTTTTGCACTGATATAGCGACGTGCATGTACGTGTGTGTGTTTGTGTGGCTGCTTGTACTAGTCTGGACTGATGCCGATTTATAGAGCTAGCTCACTGAGATACCATGCCGCAGTTTAACATGAATACCCTACTCAGACACAGTATACTGACTCCAAGCCGACCAGTCCTTGTTTAAGCCCCTTAATGCCGAGCGCCAGACAGGGTAACAGCAAGTACCATCTTTTAACGCCTTTTGATATGACGCGGCCGGGGATCGAAGCCCGGACCTTCCGCTCTCCGGGCGGACGCTCTACCACTAGACCACGGAGGCGGTCTTACTTTCATATAGTAATATGATGGCGAATAACAAATATATATTATATAGTAGTATGGCGAAAACTGATCAGTAGCGGTACATGACTATCACGTTACGCAGCATTACCTGTTGACAGTCGTGCACCTGATATAACCGTTTAAATCGTTTTCGTTGGGTCTGTCTCCATACTTAATTTCTGGAAGACAAAGAAAAACATGTAGAAAGCTGGCCGTTCTGATATTCCAGGCAGTGTATAATCTTATATGGACTCCCTGGTTATACGAACTATATGCGGAAGGAATCGGCGTTACGTGGATTCAGGTCATATTCCTACGCCATGCATTGCTGCACGAGGTATTATGGCGGTCGTGGATTCAGCCGACCATAATGGAATCGTTCGGCTAAAACACTGAACTGAAATAGTTGGGGATAATGAAAGTATTTAAAGATATTTTTAAATGAAATTGTGTGTTCGGTCTTCATTACAAAAAATATTCCCAAAAATATTCATTATCCCTAACTGTTTTTTTGTTTGGTGTTTTTACTTTGAGATCTATCTGATGTACGCCGACATTGACACATATTTCATAACGTTTCCTTCATCTCGATTGTCGCTACTGTGTGTTATCCTTGACATATCTGTTTCAGCAATACTTTTGTTTTCCAGTTTAAAAGATATTTCATTCAGTTAACGTTAGTTTCAGCTGGGATGTCGGTGTAAACTAACATGCAATCTTTTCCCAGTCGTGTTGACCGCTTCGGTAGTCTCTGGCGTCAATTTGCGTGTTAGTAAAAGAAGCATTTGTAAAATATCTGAAATCAGTCTCAAGTCGACAAGTGTCACATTGGCATTTTCGTTCTTGATTTGAAATATTTTCTTGGAGATTTGTTAAGAGGGCTCTCGTGTGGTTTATTCACTAATGATATTTTGATATCAAGTTCGCACTCCAGTAAATCTAAAATGACAACGCTGGAGAATGATCAGTGATGAGTGAGTGAGTGAGTGAGTTGGGTTTTACGCCGCTTTTAACAGTATTCCAGTTATATCGTGGTGTCAGCTTAATGTGGGAGGAAAGCCCGAAGTGATGCAGGTCTCAGACGTTGACCACTTCGGTGAAACCCATGAGCACGGGTATGGTGCTGACAAACCTAGAAACATAATCGAGGCGAACCGGGATCAGTGATGAGAATTGTACAGCTGAAAATCAGTGATTGTCCTGTCGATACACAGGCAGTATCTCAGTAATACGTGGTACATTGATAGCAAGCCAGCACCCCTGTAACTTGTGATGTATCCATACAAACGTTACAATGCTAAGGGTACTTTCTCCACCCTGGCTTGCATTATGTGTGCTTCAGAGAATCTAGCAGTTTTGAAACACGAATAAAATAATGAATTTGGTATCCTCGCAATTATTGCCATATACTTCACTAAGAACCCTGCATTAATCAATACTTCAAGAAGGGCACACTATCGAAATGAAGTGTTCGCCTTGGAAACGGTGCGTATGCTCTCACAACCTATAACCTTGATTAACAGATCCTTTTAAATAACTCTGTATCGTAACAAAACAGAGCAGTATTGCCCTGTGAGGACCCTGGTTATAGAGGAGTGAGTGAGTGTGGTTTTACGCCGCTTTTAGCAATATTCCAGCAATATCACGGCGGGGGACACCAGAAATGGGCTTCACACATTGTACCCATGTCGGGAATCGAACCCGGGTCTTCGGCGTGACGAGCTAACGCTTTAACCTCTAGGCTACCCGACCGACCCTGGTAACAGATGATGTTACAAAGACCAGTTTAGTGTGTTACCTCAATGGTCAAACATCAAATACACGATATCATTCATAATTATACGTATATAAGACAGAACGTTATATTTATCATACAATTTATACTCTTTAAAAAAGGGACCGCCTCCGTGGTCTAGTGGTAGAGCGTCAGCCCGGAGAGCGGAAGGTCCGGGGTTCGATCCCCGGCCGCGTCATACCAAAAGACGTTAAAGGATGGTACTTGTTGTTACCCTGCCCGGCGCTCGGCATTAAGGGGCTAAAACAAGGACTGGTCGGCTCGGCGTCAGTGTGACTGTGTCTGAGTGGGATATTCATGTTAAAACTGCTGCATGGTATCTCAGTGAGCTAGCACTATAAATCGGCATCAGTCCGGACTAGTACAAGCAGCCACACAAACACACACACGTACATGCACGTCGCTATATAAGTGCAATAATCTTGGACGCGACGCTGAACCCCATTTCACCTCACCTCACCTTCAAAACAAAAGAAACGCAAAGACAGGTTTGTGTGAGGAAAATACATTTATACGAGGAACCGTACAAGGTATTGAGCCAAAATGATGTGGAGAGAACATTAATTATATTTTGGTGATTGTAGTCATCTCAGTTATGGGTACATAGAAAAAGTCAAAGGTGAAGGTCAGCTACCAACGCGTATGTGCCCCGTTGGAATCGATAGCGGCCTGACACCTTCTGCCTATGGAAGAGACGACTATGCGAATCACATCCTTGGGAATGGTAGCCAACTCGGCCTGCAACGCAAAAGACAACTGCTGCAACGTCTGGGTTTGTGGTTGACGTCGGCGTAGCCGTCTATTCAATTCATCCCACGGGTGCTCTGTCGAATTCAAATCTGGATCTGGAGGGCCAGGGGAGAACATCAACGTTGTTGTTGTGTAGACAGGCTGTTGTGATTCGTGCTGTATGCGATCAAGCGTTGTCCTGCTGGAATACACCGTTGCCGTTGGTTGCATTTGGCAGGACGTGTGGTGGGAGAATTTCGTTGATGTATCGTTAAGCCGTAAGATTGCCCTTGATATCGACCAAACCTGTCCTGCCATGATGAGAGATAGCCGCCCACATCATAACGCTACCCCCACCAAATCTGTCCACTTCTTGTACGCAGTTTCCGGGGTTACGTTCTCCCCGACGTCTGTAGATCCGTGCTCCTCCTCGACGGAGGAGAAGTCTTGATTCAACGCTGAACTAGACATCCCTCCATCGCAGTTGAGGCCATACCCTACATTGAAAACCCTGGCTACAGCTGATCGGGATTCCCCTGCCTGCAAGCGGCCTATGTCGTTGTTTCTTTGCACTTCTGTCAATCTTGGCATTTTGTTGAATTGTCACTGTTCAATTGACGCAGATGCCAGCCAATCAAAGCCCCTGCACTTTAATACCGTTCATAGAGCTGCTGCACGTGCAGTGCGTGCAGCTTCATGGCCCTTTGTAAAATGCACTTACCACTTGTGTAAATGCTCTGTGGATCATGCTATGTGGACCATGTTCTGTGGATCATGCTCTGTGGATCATGCTCCATGGATCATGCTCTGTGGACCATGCTCTGTGGATCATGCTCTGTGGATCGTGCTCTGTGGATCATGTTCTGTGGATCATGCTCTGTGGATCATGCTCTGTGGACCATGCTCTGTGGATCATGCTCTGTGGATCATGCTCTGTGGATCATGCTCTGTGGATCATGCTCTGTGGACCGTGCTCTGTGGATCATGCTCTGTGGATAATGCTCTGTGGATCATGCTCTGTGGATCATGCTCTGTGGACCATGTTCTGTGGATCATGCTCTGTGGATCACGCTCTGTGGACCGTGCTCTGTGCATCGGGCTCTGTGGACTATGCATTGTGGATCGTGCTCTGTGGACCGTGCTCTGTGGACTATGCTCTGTGGATCATGCTCTGTGGACTATGTTCTGTGGACCACGCTCTGTGGACCGTGCTCTGTGCATCGAGCTCTGTGGACCATGCTCTGTGCATCATGCTCTGTGGACCATGCTCTGTGCATCATGCTCTGTACATCGTGCTCTGTGGACCATGCTCTGTGCATCATGCTCTGTACATCGTGCTCTGTGGACCATGCTCTGTGCATCGTGCTCTGTGGATCATGCTCTGTGGACCATGTTCTGTGGACTATGTTCTGTGATCATGCTCTGAAGGTATATCTCCTTGTCTTCCGCTCGTAATGGTCCCCACTCGGGTGAAGGTCTGCTTGCAAATCTCAGGCGCTGCAAAAGAAATGTTTCCCAGGAAGGCGTTGATAAATTATTGACCTATGTTCGTATTCGTTTGTCTGTTTGTTTATTGTTTAAACTTGCTCTCAGCATATAGCTATATGACGGCGGTCTGTAAATAATTGAGTCGTAAAGTACTATGCGTAAAAACGTACCTCGCAAAGGCTCCCTTTTCCCTTGACGACTAGGACCACCAAGGTGATAGGTATGGGCAACGACATCACCACCGCAACCATGATACCAATCACCTTTGCATATTCAGGGTAGATGTACTCGCCATAGCTCGGGGGGTCATATAGAAACAGGGAGCATATCAGGGAAGCCTGAAAGTAAATGAAACCACTCTGTACATATAACTGCACATGCTTGCAATGGATTTGTTTAAGTTAATATTTGATTGTTCTTTCTTTCTCCGACAAGCATTGGTTGCTGAAGACCTATTCTACTCGAATGTGCACGGATGTCAGTCTCTGTAACAATGCATAAGATGTAACATCAAATCTTGATCTAATAAACTCTTTGGTGTGAACTTACAAAGAGTATGAAGGGCGTCAAATAAGATGACATGATTTTAAGCAACACTGGAAATCGCCTGCCTGTCATCATCTCAATGTCGTCGCTGAGTCTCTTTGAACCTACAAAACAGAGAAGCGACGTTAACACTGTGTGACTGTAGGATTTGTTTGTCGAAACAGGTTTTGTTTGTTTGTTGTTTAACGTCGCACTCAGCAGTATTCGAGCTATATGACGGCGGTCTGTAAATAATCGAGTCAATCCAGTGATTGACATTAGCATCGATCCACGCAATTGGAATACGATGACATGCATCAACCAAGTCAGCGAGCCTGACCATCAGATTCCGTTTGTCACCTCTTAAAACAAGCATAGTCGCCTTTTAGGCAAGAATGGGTTGCTGAAGAACCATTCTACCCCGGATCTTCGCGGATCTGTGAAACAGGTAATGTATCTCGGTTATACTGTCAAAATGAATGAGTGGAATAGCATTTTCTCGGCTATCATCATCATCATCCTAGGCGTTTACAACTTGCGTGAAACCTACGACTACGAGTACGGTGATTATTACTAGACGAATCTGTTTCGAACCCGTGATCATAAGATTCTGGCCTGTCTAAGGGACGCAACTCTGCAATGTAATGAGTTCACCAACTCTCCAGTTCACAAACTGTAACACTACATCTACACAAATCTGACAATGCTGTGTCAATATGATTTAAAATACCAAATGTCAACACCAGAACTATCAGTTTACAATGGGCGTAGATTCCATTGAGCATAAAACGCAAAATACAGTGAACTACGTTTATAACGAACACCCTTATAACGAACTGCCGGATATGACGAACTCATTTAGAAACCCGTCTATTTGCTGTATATATGCAGCATATATATGCTTATATATACAACGGTTATAACGAATTAAAATTAGTGGTCCCTTTGAGTTCGTTATAACCGTAGATTACTGTAGTGGTGAAAAAATATATAAATTGATAACTGACTATGAATGATGACACCAGGAGTTAGCGAACTGGGTAAGCATGTCCTCCTTCAGTGTTTCATATGCTTATAACAAACTACGGTTATAACGAACTACGGTTATAACGAATTAAAATTAGTGGTCCCTTTGAGTTCGTTGTACCGTAGGTTACTGTAGTGGTGAAAAAATATATTGATAACTGACTATGAATGTTGATACCAGGAGTTAGCGAACTGGGTAAGCATGTCCTCCTTCAGTGATTCATATGCTTATAACAAACTACGGTTATAACGAACTACGGTTATAACGAATTAGAATTAGCGGTCCCTTTGACTTCGTTAGAACCGTAGGGTACTGTAGTGGTGAAAAATATATAAGCATGACCTCCTTCAGTGGTAACTCCCGCCACTTACATAATTTGCATACATAAGTAATAATGACGTATGTTATATTGTGCTTTAAGGTTTTACCATAGATCCAGTTGATGGCGACACACTCGAGGCAGCCAATGAGCAGTGCGTTGAAGGAGGAGGCGTACCAGTCTAACAGCTGGAAGAGGTAGATTCCGCCCTGCATAGGGGATAACATCAGTGTTTCATTTGTTGTTTGTTTGTTTGTTGTTTAACGCCGCACTCAGTGGTATTCCAGCTTTATGACGGCTCTCTGTAAATAATCGTGTCTGGACAAGACAGTCAAGTGATTGACGTCATGAGCATCGATCCCCGCAATTGGGCTATGATGACATGCATCAACCAAGTCAGCGAGCCAGACCACCCGATCCCGTTAGTCGCCTCTTACGACGAGCATGGTCGCCTTTTACGGCAAGCATGGGTTGCTGAAGACCTATATATTCTTCCCCGGATCTTCCCGGGTCGTTTCGTTTGTAAAGAGTTGCTAATTAAAGAGGCATAATATCTTTGATCAACAATGACTTTCTTCATTTGTAACGTTTGTTTACATTTAGAATTATCAAACCTTCAAACGACATGGCAGATTTGGTCATGTTTCGCAGCATTCATTCCAGAATCACTGAAAATTGTTCTCTTTAGGTATCATAATAATAAAGTAAACTACGTTTATAACGGACATCCTTATAACGAACTGCCGGATATAACGAACTGTTTTGAGTCCCGTCCATTTGCTGTACATATATGTTTATAACGAACAACGGTTATAACGAATTAAAATTAGTTGTCCCTTTGAGTGCGTTATAACCGTTTTTATGTACCTGTCTTAGCATGTCCATATAACACTGAATCCAAGTCATGTCAGAGATCAGACCTCAATGAAACAAACAGGTTTGGCCATGAGATATACGTACCTCGGTTACAAAGGGAATGGACACAGCGAAGCTAGCTAGACACACCCCAGCAGTGACCCACGACCTCCGTTGTTGAAGCTGTTTTGGACACGCGTCTATGATTCCAGCTATGTTAGTTTCCGTCATCCCGAACTGCGAACGTACCAAATTAGCTTCAGCAGTTTCACAAAGTTTGTTTGTTTGTTGTTTATCTCCGCTCTATTCAATAGCGGTCTGTAAATAATCGAGTTTCGTCCAGACAATCCAGTGATTGGCATCATGAACATCGATCAAGGCAATTGGGATACGATGACATGCATCAAGCAGGTCAGCGAGCCTGACGACCCGATCTCAGGGTCGCTTTAACCACGGGGCTACCCTACCGCCCTTGAACCCAAGAACCGGGTTTGATTCCCAAGAAGGGTATAATGTATAAGGCCCACACTTAGTTCCCCTCGTGGTGACTGGAATATTGCTAAGTGTGACGCACAATCACTCTTTAGACATTTATTTAGTAGATCATGTTACTGTTGGATTCTGGTGTCCCAGATGCGATATTGATAAAATACGGCATAAAACCATACTCACTCACTAATTACTGTTTAATCATCATTTGCATGGCACATGCGTTTTAAATGTTGGTTAACATCAGGTTAACGTGTCATTAGAAGTCATCTGATAACATCACAACGTTTTAAGTATTGCATACCAAAGAATCTATTCCCATCACAAAGAGCATGAGGAAGAACAGGACTGCCCACAGCTGAGACACCGGAAGCTGGGCGATTGCCTCTGGGTAGATGATGAACCCCAGACCAGAACCTGAAACAGACATGAATTTAGTTTTACGCCGCCTTCAAGAATGTCCCAGCAATATCACAACGTGGAACATAAGAAATAGGCTTCACACTTTGGAGAAATTGAACTCAAGCCTCCGGCGTAACGAGCGAACGCTTAAACCACTACCTTACGCCGCGTCTTCGATTCAGTGTGAGTTTTGACCCCTCTATGAGCAGTCTTTCAGTTATATCACGTGTCAGCTTGATGTTGAGATTAGCTCTAGATGACAAAGTTCCTGCACTTAAACCATTTCAGTGAAAGCTTAGAAACTTGTCATGGTGTCGACAAACCAAGGGCGAACAACTCTGCTCATCTAATTTCGGTGTCTGAGACTGCACGTACGTGAAATGTCCTGAGTATGTTATGAACCAAATCATAAGGATATCATACCCTTGCTTAAAACTCTACACACACATGGAATGTGTTTGCAAAATGGAAATTATAACAAACATAAAAACATAAAGTTTACGTGTGGGGTAGTCGTTTTCATCTTATATCTTTCTATAGATATCCTTGTCTACTTTTAGTTCTTTTCTGTGGCGACAGGAACGAACACATATTTTTATTGCAAACAGTGCGAGTGGCAGGTGCTGCGGGTAGTGAGTGATTGAGTGAGTGAGTGAGTGAGTTGGGTTTAATGCCGCTTTTAACAGTATTACACTTATGTCAGCTTAATGTGGGAGGAAAGCCCGAAGTGATGCAGATCTAAGATGTTTACCACTTCGGAGAAACCCACGAGCACAGGTATGGTGCTGACAAACCTAAAAACATGATCGGGGCGAACCGGGATTCGAACCCACAATCATAGGTTTCTGGTGTGCCCAGGGACGCAGCAAATCGCGGCACCTTAGAGGACTTGGCCACCCGAGCTCCCTGTAATTCCCTGGAACTAGTTCGGGTGTCACGTTGAAAATCTCGTCATTAATTCAATGTTACAAGTAGGCGTAGTTAGTGTGATTATGAAGAGATAGGTCAGCTGTTACATAGGCTGTTCATCATCATCATCATCATCATCATCATCATCATCATCATCATCATCATTTCCTTCACAGTTCTCTGCGACAGTTTAACGCATCTCCTCCACAGCTCATACGCATCTCGGTGATCGTTCGAACACTTGCGTTAATGAGGTGAAATGGGGTGGAACGTCGCGTCCAAGATCATTTCACTTATACAGCTTATACATTCACGTGTGTGTGTTTGTACTAGTCCGGACTAATGCCGATTTTATGGTGCTAGCACACTGAAATATCATGCCGCAGTTATACACGAATACCCCACTCAAACACAGTATACTGACTCCGAGCCGACGAGTTCTTTTTTAAGCCCCTTAATGCCGGACGCCACGCAGGGTAACAACAAGTACCATCTTTTGGTATGACGCGGCCGGGGATCGAACCCCGGACCTTCCACCCTCCGTATGGAGGCTCTGCCACTATACCCGTCCATTTGTTAATGAAAATATATATCAATAAGTAAGGAACAGATATATTTACCCGATGACACAACTTCTGATATAGGTATCTGCGCCTGATGCGCCATGAAGCCGAGAGTAGAGAAGACCACAAGACCACAGAATATACTACTTGCTTGACCAATGACGGTAACCAACACCAAGTCTCTGAAATCAAAAGACATCAAAATATTAAAATCAGATCACATGTCAAATTTTAGAATGGAATAATATTATTAAGGTAATTATTGGTTTAAGAACGAATAATTGTGTTACTATCACCACCGTGATCACTATTAAAGACCACGCTGTTTGGAAATTCATTTCAGAAGTGAAGTATTACAAGTTACTTCAATGGTCTGTTGTTGAAGTTGTTGTAGCTGCTCATGGTGATCAGTCCGCCGTAGGTAACGCTCGTTGAATAGAACCCCTGGAGCAGCGCTTCCAGCCACACCTGTGAAAAAGCAGGGTCATCAGTGCTGTATTATAGGGGCTGTGCGACGTGGTATAGTAATGGTATATACATATACAAAATAATAAAGCATTGTATAGCAAAGCGATAAAGATATATTGAGGATAGTCCATACGTCGAGTGTAATATCATGTGTCTCTCATCGAGTAAAAAGGAAAGCGAGATATTTTCACTCATTTTGAGTATTCCATGTTGTTTTCCAGCAGAAGATACTTACGATTAAGGGGGGATAATTTGTGGGGAGGTAACTTTTGAAACAAATAGTTCAAGCTGGACACGCTGGAGTACCAAGACAGATTTTTTGCAAAATCTGATTAAAACAAAGATGAATTTAGAGACATTGTTTTGACAGATATTTTATGAACCTGAACGGAAGCTAGTCGTGAGAAGTCTGGACGTAAGAAGAAAAGTATCCCCTCTCCTGCTCCCGGCATCATGCACGACCTTATGAGCAGCACCGTCAGCAGGATATACGGCATCAACGCAGTCACATAAACCACCTGTAAATATAAACCAGAAGTCTTTATTGAGTGGTTAGGAATGAATTGCGTTCATCGATGCTCATAATGTCAGTCATCGGATTATCTGGTCCAATTCGATTATTTACAGACCGCCTTCATATAGCTGGAATATTGCGGCGTTAAACAACAAACAAACAAAGAAAAGAAACAAACAAAGTATCAAGTGAGGACAATACTCAACCCAGAGTTAGTACAATATTTGTTTGTTTGTTTGTTGTTTAACGCCGCACTCAGCAATATTCCAGCTATATGACGGCGGTCTGTAAAATAATCGAGTGTGGACCAGACAATCCAGTGATTAATATCATAAGCATCGATCCACGCAATTGGGATCGATGACATGTATTAACCAAGTCAGCGAGCCTGACCAGCCGATCCCGTTAGTCGCCTTTTACGGCAAGTATTGGTTGCTGAAGACCTATTATACCCCGGAATCTTCACGGGTCGTTAGTACAATATGCTCACACTAACGGCATTGTTACAGCGACTATATGAGTGTGTGCATGGCAGCCTTTAAACAATCTAGTCTGGATCAGTCTGAAGGCGTGGGAGAAGGTCCACGCCATCGGGGCACGGAGAGAGGTTATAAGTCAAAAGCGTGTGATCTGTTCTCAAACATGCGGGTAAATATTACTTTTCCCTTTAACCCCTAAAGGAAATCCTTCACAGGACTTACTTGATGTTCTGAAAAATGATGTGTTGTGGATCTAAGTGGGTCCCCAAACCGTTTGGCTTCTTCTTCCAGGGAATGGTTTTGAGCATCTTAAACATCCTCACACATATCTTAAATTACTATGTATGTCATCGTATTACAATTACGTCGATCGGTGCTTATGATCGTATCCCAATTACGTCGATCGGTGCATCACTGGATTGTCTGGTTCAGACTCGATTATTTACAGGCAGCCGTCATATAGCTCGAATATTGCTGAGCGCGGCGCGTTAAACAACAAACAATACAATAATACAATCTTAAATTACTACATGGTTGGACCCTATTCGGGATAATTCTGTCGAGAAATCCCCATGGGGCCACCATAATGAGATCAGATAAAGAAATCAGTGCGGTGGTGGCCTAGCGAATGGTGCGTCTCACCTTTCCTACAGACTTGACGCCTTTCATGAGACAGAGGAACACGACAACCCAGGAAGCAAGGTTACAGAGGAGGAGATGGACCTGGACTGACCCGACGCTGTCGACTCCACTAGACACCCTCAGTGTGCCGTATCTGTCACAGTAAACGGAACTTTTGGTTTGGTTTGGTTTGTTGTTTAACGCCGATCGGGTGGTCAGGCTCGCTGACTTGTTGATGCATGTCATCTTATCCCGATTGCATGGAACGATGCTCACGATGTCAATCACTGGATTGTCTGGTCCAGATTCGATTATTTACAGACGGCCGTCATATAGCTGGAATATTGCTGAGTGCGGCGTTAAACAACAAACAAACACACGAACATATTTGTAGTCGGTGAGTACACCAGTGGGATGGAAATTTATGTTTGTCTCAATTGATAGTGCTAAGAACGAGACAGATATACATTGTAAACAGCCATAACATGATCAAATCCTAAAAAGCATCCACCCCTATAGGGGCTTTTTTCGTCGGAAGCCTGGTCGGTCACATGACAATGTTTCACATGTGACTATCAAACGAATTAGTACCGTTTAATCTGTATTGTAAACTTCAACCGAATTGGCCTCAAGAGTGTTATATTTGTTTACGTTATCGTCTGGAATCCCATTGAGAAACAAAGCGGTGATATATGTACATGTATGTCAATATGTCAAAAATAACAGGAAGAAAATAGTTAGTTTCAGATGTAAGCTTGCTGTGATTTCTTCAGGCGAGGATCAAGGCCACTGTCAGCCATATTGTCTTTATCATCAAAGCATGTATTTTACTTATACACTTTCCCACACATCTTAGCACTAACCACACAAAGATACTACTTCAAATTTGGTAGAAACGTTGAGAGAAAGTTATGTGTTATATTCAATATATGCAGTTTGTCATATGCATATTTTATATTTGGTTTGAATTAAATACATTTATTTTAAGTTTTATATGCAAGATAAGAGTAGCAATGTTCTTTATGAAGTTAAATGATCAAGATATAACTATATAACGGCAACGGGAGAGAATAACGTTTCTCGATTACTAGTATCTGCCAAAACAGATTCCATAAGGCGTAAAAGGTAAAATGAGGGTGACAATGACATGCACGAATCACTGAAAATCAGTTATGACACCAGGGCCCACTTGCACAAAGCGATCTTTGCGCTAACATGATCGTAACTCCC
The DNA here is from genome assembly GCF_023055435.1 of Haliotis rufescens. Taxonomy (NCBI): domain Eukaryota; kingdom Metazoa; phylum Mollusca; class Gastropoda; order Lepetellida; family Haliotidae; genus Haliotis; species Haliotis rufescens. Next base: position 11,964,324 of record NW_025963902.1, read on the forward strand.
ATACTTTAAAATAGGCTTACAGTGAGTGAGTGAGTGGGTTGGGTTTAACGCCGCTTTTAACAGTATTGCAGTTATATCGCGGCGTGTCAGCTTAATGTGGGAGGAAAGCCCGAAGTGATGCAGGTCTCGGACGTTTACCACTTCGATGAAACCCACGAGCAAGGGTATGGTGCTGACAAACCTAGAAACATAATTCGAACCGGGATTCGAACCCACAATCATAGGTTTCTGGCGTGCCCAAGGGACGCAACTCTGCACAGCGAATCGCGGCGCCTTAGACGACTGGGCCACCCGTGTCCCCCATAGGCTTACAATACTCGTAGCGCTAAGTGGGCCTGTACATATTTATTCCACATTTATTCCGGGCGTTTAGTACTCGGGTAAAATACCATGTATGGTATAATCTTTCTCTTACTGCCAAAATTCTTCTGATGCTGTCAATGTGGCATTCGTCTTTCTCCATGCTGAGTTGAAAAGGCGTTCATCCACAACAGTTGTGTTGGCGTGGGTCTCGCTGGTGGATGAAACGTTTCCAAGCCTATTGACACACAAGGGAGTGTTCCACCAGTTGTCACACGTTGTCCAGGGCAACGCGGCCCAGAAGGAATTGCAGATGTAATACATGGACCAGGTAATTATCACATTGTACAGCACACTTCCGAATACACAGGATAACACCTGCGAGATACCGATACCTGGAACAAAACACGTTTATAACAGTCTGTAATAATATTGTTATGGTGTGATATTTGCTATACATTCTTTTGAAATATGATGAAATTTTTATATATAATATGATATTTTTATGATATAATTTTCATAAGATTGGTTTGGTTTGTTGTTTAAGCCGCACTCAGCAATATCCCAGCAATATGACGGGGGTCTGAAAATAATTGAGTCTGGATGAGACAATCCAGTGATTGATATGATGAGCATCGATCCACGCAATTGGGATCGATGACATGTATCAACCAAGTCAGCGAGCCTGACCACCCGATCCCGTTAGTCGCCTTTTACGACAAGCATAGTCACCTTTTACGGCAAGTATGGGTTGCTGAAGACCTATTCTACCCCGGAATATTCACGGGTCCAAAAGAATAGACCCTCAGTGTACATTTTGACTCTGTCCATTGTTTGGACGCTGGTGGCCTGGGGAAAGGTTATCAATATACAATGGCTACACTGGCGACTGAGTAAGTATTTAATGTTCAAAGATGCGCCTAGGTGACAGGTGCTCCTGATAAATGGTCAGTTCTTGCCCGACCGTTTTGCTAGAGGCGCATACCAGTTATAACAATACACCTCAGTTGTAAGTGACCATATGTTTCCGAACCAAAGGAAATTTAATAATATTCAAATCTTTACATATATAAAAATTTCATCATATTTCAAAAGAATATATAGCAAATATCACACCGTAACAATATATTCCTTCATTGTCTAACATATGCTCATCCTCGAATATTCAACCGTTCTATTATTGTTTGTTTGTTGCTTAACGCCGCACTATGCAATAGTCTGTGAATGTCGGTCTGTGAAATATCGAGTCTGGGCCAGACAATCGAATGATTGATATCATGAACATCGATCCTCGCAAATGGGATACGATGACATGCATCAACCAAGTCAGCGAGCCTGACCACCCGATATCGTTCTATTATGACATACCCTCGACCTATTCGCTATCGTAGCGTCGGTTTGAGCCCGATTCGAACAGCACGACAGTGAGTCATATGCATCCAATCAAATTACTCTCATTAGCGACGGAAATTCTGTGCAACGTTAACGGTTAGATAGAGATGGTGACGTCACTTCCGGAACGAAGCCATTGTGGCGAATGGGTCAGAGTATTTAAAATAACAAAATGAAGACGTTATCGTGACCGTTGTTATTCGTTGTCACTTTTATATTCGAAGTTTTAGGAAGTTTTAGCGATTATATTTTTTCAGAGTTAATTTCAAAATATTTTCACAGTAACGGAATTTAAACGCCTGAATAACATCATACAGTGAGCGTGCGCTGTTTTTATTCCAGCCAGTCTAGGTTACCTTTGCACAATACTTTTCTCTACTGCCGATTTAAATTAGGATGGGATGGTCGGGTTCAGTGACTTAGTTGATAGTAGGTCATTGTAACCTGGGACGTGTTGATCTTGCTATCAACCGCTGGCTTTAAGTGTCCCAGATTATTTACAGACCGCCGTAATATAGATAACAGATGAAGTAGAGCTCCGTACTGAGGTGTATATACATGTCGGTTTCTATAGTTTATTTCGAGGTGAGGTGAAACGGTTTAACGTCGCGTCCAAGATTATTGCACTTATATAGCGACGTGCATGCACGTGTGTGTGTGTGTGTGTGTGTGTGTGTGTGTGTGTGTGTGTGTTTGTGTGGCTGCTTGCACTAGTCCGGACTGATGCCGTTTTATAGTGCTAGCTCACTGAGATACCATGCCGCAGTTTAACATGAATACTCCACTCAGACACAGCATACTGACTCCGAGCCGGCCAGTCCTTGTTTTAGCCCCTTAATGCCGAGCTTATCCAGCAATATCAAGGCGGGGAACACAAGAAATGGGCTTCACATATTGAACCCATTTAGGGAATTCAACCCGGGCCTTCCGAGTGACGAGAGAACGCATTAAGCACTAGGCCACACCACCGACTCTTTTCGCTTTAGTAGTGACTAATACACTAGGTGTCTCTAAACCTGAAGGCTCAGTCCTATAAATCAGACCCTAGACATAAGATGCGTTCTTCGAGAACAAATGGTCGAAGCACTGAAGATGCTGGAAATGTACGGTGGCCCATACCCGCCACCAGTGAGATCATTTTTCACTGTATGCCTCTATATTTTATCTGGCGGCCGCGAGAAACTTTCACTGGTGAGATCATTTTTCACTGTATGCCTCTATATTTTATCTGGCGGCCGCGAGATACTTCCACTGGTGAGATCAGTTTTCACTGTATGCCTCTATATTTTATCTGGCGGCCGCGAGAAACTTCCACTGGTGAGATCATTTTTCACTGTATGCCTCTATAGTTTATCTGGCGACCGCAAGATACTTCAACTGGTGAGATAAAATTTAGAGGTTTACAGGGGAAAATGATCTCACCAGTGGAAGTATCTGGCGGCCGCCAGATAAAATATAGAGGCATACAGTGAAAAATGATCTCACCAGTGGCGGGTATGGGCCACCGTAGAAATGGAACATATTTTTCGAAACAGAAATACAAAAGACTGCTGCGCATGATGTAAAGTGACGCTCCTATATCCGATAAACATTTTCTTTGTGTGAGTGGATAAGTTCGGTTTGAGGCCGCTTTGAAAAGTCCCAGGCATGTCAGCTTGACGTGGGAGGAAAGCCCGAAGTGATGCAGGTTTCAAACATTTACCATTTTGGTGAAACAACATGGATATGGTGCTGACAAACCTAGAACCATAACTGAGGCGAGCCAGGATTCGTGCACACGATAATACGTTTCTATCGTGCCCAGGGAACGCCACCTTACAGCGAATGTCGGCGTCTAAGCTGACTGGGCCATCCGTACCTTCAATGGTTAAATGACATGTAATCAACAATACAATGAGGCAACAACTGACCTTTAAACAGAGGGCAGAGGACCCACACGTGTCCTGCACTCCTGCTTGAGAACTGGCCGATAGTGATCTCCAGCAAAAACAGCGGGACAGAGCACGTGATAATTCCGATAAAGTAAGGGATGAGAAACGCACCTGTCAACAACAAACAAACAAACAAGTAGATAATGGCGACAAGACACATGTGATTATTGGTCTTCATTGACCACCATCGAAAAAAAAGAAAACATAATTAGGTGTCACGAAAGCCCCAAATGAAGGTTTTAGACGTTTACCACTTGGGGTGAAATCCATGAACACGGGCATGGTGCTGACAAATAAAAAACAACGTATTAATGAAGACATTGGAAGTTCACCCATTATGCATGACGGAGACAAGGAGATCTGCAGAGCCTAAAACGGCCTGGTCAACTGTGCTAAGTAAACATTTAAAAATATATCATGGGTGAAATTATTTTAGTTAATGAATTAAGGGGGGGGGGGGGGGATTTGAATTTGAACATAATTTCATTTATATGACATGGTGTCACGCGGGTCGTGGACATTTGCAACTTTGGTGATCCCCTCCCCCCCCCCCCCCCCCCCAACATGGGTATGGTTCTAATAGACAGACCATATGGCCAATCTGGGATAGGTGTTGCAAGGGGCTGAGCAAATGTACATTGTCAATGCAAGAGAATAACCAGTCTTGATTATTCGCCGAAACAGATTTAACGTAAAGGGCAAAATAGCTGTGAAAAACACAGAATGGTCCATTGAAAGTCAGTGATGACATCAGGTATTCCAAGATGCTGCACCCTAGTTCTCTCAGCGCCACTAATGTAAAAGGGGGCATGGGTGGCCCAGTCGTCTAAGGCGCCACGATAGGCTGTGCTGAGTTGCGTCCCTTTGGCACGCCAGAAACCGATGATTGTGGGTTCGAATCCCGGTTCGCCCCGATTATGTTTCTAGGTTTGTCAGCATCATACCCGTGCTCGTGGGTTTCACCGCAGTGGTAAACGTCTGAGACCTGCATCACTTTGGGCTTTCCTCCCACTTTAAGCTGACACGCCGTGATATAACTGGAATACTGTTAAAAGCGGCGTTGAACCCAACTCACTCACTCACGCTGGGCACATGACTTTCATATCCAGGTTTATTCTAGTTGCACCACTGTCACTGCTGGAAATAATCAGAGAGAGTCAGTGATGCAGGGTACTACCAATGGAGGAGAAATGTGATCACATACATGTAGTGAGGTTAAATGTGAAAGTGAAATGCAAACGAGGAACGGTTGAGGTTTGAAACCAGATCGTTGTGTTCAATAAAAGCGACAACAACAATTCCATAATCAAAAGAAATATCTGCTTAAACAGATCATTGTATGATTCCGACTATATCAGAAGCGTTACTGATTGCAAAAAAGCATTATGACAAATGGGAGTTTATCACTTAAAAATGGAATATATATATGCATATGGATTATATTACATTTATAACTGTCCGGGAATTACATTATCAATGCAGAGTTGGGTCTTTTGTTGCTTATCTTACAACTGGTTAAAACAATAAGCAGTAGTGCATAACTGGTATTACATGATTTAATTTTGATAGCATTGAATATTAACATATATATTTAACATTATACGTGAAAAGGCGCGGGCGTTATAGGAATCATTAGACACTAGAGTTGGAAAAATAATCTAAACGACTGATACTCTAAACGAGTTGATTTGTACAATATTTTATGAAACATAGTACACATATAATACATAAAATTTATAAGTATATCGATAACATGATATATATAATAAAAAGTGAGTGAGTGAGTATGGTTTTACGCCGCTTTGAGCAATATTCCAGCAATATCACGGCGGGGGACACCAGAAATGCGCTTCACACATTGTACCCATGTCGGGAATCGAACCCGGGTCTTCGGCGTGACGAGCGAACGCTTTAACAACTAGGCTACTTTTAGGGTAAATTTAAATTCAGCGGAAGAAATTCATTTTGTCGAAAATTTTGCGAAGAAGGTTACTTGTCCAATATTCGATCACCAACAAATATGATCCGCCACTTCAAAAATGTCAGAAAAAGCAACTATCTAGTCAATATCGGATGTGGCTGTCGTCCCAGGTGGTCCCACAGATGTTCTATTGAAGACATGTCAGGGGATCTTGCCGGCGAAGGAAGAAGGTTCACGTTGTTGGCGTTGAAAAATGCTCTGGTACTGCGGGTTGTATGAGGCGCGGCGTTATCTTGCTGGAATAACGTTTGCGGGTGACGTTGAAGAAATGGCAGTACAACTGGCGTTAAGACTTCAATGACGTAGCTTGAAGCAGTGCCATCAATAACAACCAGATCCGTCTTCATGTCTCCACAGATCCCACCCAGACCATCACACTGCCACCGCCGTGTGGTTCAATTTCCTGCACGCAACAACGTGACGTCCGTTCTGTTGATGTGATGACCAAGAGCATGTCGTCCCGAGGAGAAGCAGCGGTAAATGCCGTCTCCCGGAGGGGTGGACATTCTGGGTCTACCGCTCCTATGGCTGTCTGCTGTTCCACCTGTCTGCCCAAACCGGCTGACTAACCTCAGTATCGTCCTTCTCGAACAGCACATTACCCCAGCAACATGGGCCCGAGTTGCCCCCATATCCAACAACCCCATGTGCCCTTTATCTCAGTTCCATTGTTAATCGTTGCATGTCCACTTTTGGCAACTGAATGCGCCAATGCCAAAGAACATTTTCGTACCCGTTTTATACCAGATTTGCATACGGGTATTTTGCGCATGTCAGTGATAGGGATGAATAAGTTGCGCAAAGGCGATTCGTTTAAATTTATATAAAAAGATATTTTGACATTGGTTAAAAATATACTGTAAACATATTTTATTATCCAACAAGACCAAGGGATTGGGCACAAGTGCAGCACTTTAAACCGCCTTCTCCCTGTATACAGTTAAACATAATATTGCATGATGAAAATGAACAATTTACAGTTGAAGCTTCACATTGTGGAAACATAGTGCGCAATATATATACAGTGCTCATATGAAGGATATGTACAATGTGCTGGAAAGTGAAGACAGTGTGCATCTCATACATATCCTAATATGATACACTGTAGTGTTGTATTTAGATTTAACAATATTCTTTTTTTTTTTTTGGGGGGGGGGGGGGGGGGGCGTTTTCGAAGGGGAAATGTTATGATCCTGAGGGAGTGATGTGATCCCGGGATAAACTTGCACTTTTAATTGAGAGACACTTTGGCTTGAAGTTTTATTGATTCTTCTCCTTGTTAAGGTGTTACTTAAAGATTGTATTTTCTGTTCAAGCAAAATTAAAAACATTGTCATTTGTTCACAACTTGCTTGTCTTGTGTTTTGTCTGTCAATACTCCTATTTGGTTCGCTTTACGGGGTTGGAGAATGACGAGATCTCGTGATATCGCGAAAATTGAAACTACCAAGAGCTGGTAACTATGCACAGCGGATAAAGAATACCATGCGTGTATCTGACAGACCACTAGTGACACGGGACTCTCTTAAAATCCATTTGAACTGATTATATACTTCTATAGAGCTTATCTATCAATGCAGCCAATATTGAACCAATGCCCAACCAAAATTCGTCATGGATATCTGGTGTTGATTGAACGTCGATTCAATTTTATAATCCAGCCAAAAAGCAATGTTATTTCTACATTGAAGCAAAACATTGTTTCAATATCAATATATGATGTTGATTCAACGCTGACATTTCAACATCATCACAACTTTCAAATCCAGGCAAAAATCAGTCATTTCAACACTGTTTCCCACTGGTGTTGTGTATAAGATTGTTTCAACATTGGTATCTGATTTTGATTCAACGACGACATTTTAACGCCATCAGAACCTTCAAATCTAACCAAAAATCAAAGTAATTTCAACACTGTTTCCCGCTGGTGTGGTGTATCAATGTATAATAACATACAAACATTGTTTGATTACCTTTTTAGACCCCCCAAAAATTTACAATGTGAATACACATTTCATATTTACCACCGCCATTTCTGTTACAGAGGTAGGGGAATCTCCACAGAGACCCAAGGCCCACAGTGTACCCAAGGAGGGACAGGATGTACTCTCTCTTTTTCGTCCACTCCTCTCTGGTTGCTACGGAACTTCTTTTTCTATACTCTCGCGTCTCTTTGCGACAGACATCCTCAAGAAATGTTTCACTCTCCGCCATGTTTGACTCCACAATGAAACACCGTGACGGTGGTTGTCGGGATGTTCCCGGACATTCTGATCTATATGATATGTGTACGGTGTTCTGAAACCATAAACATCTGCTGCCGCAAATTACATTTTTCAATTTATGTATGTATGTTAATATCTCACTTGGATATTCAAAGTGTGGTCGAATAAACATGTCGATTAACGTGTTCAATTTATGTATATCTGTTAATATCTCACTTGGATATTCAAAGTATGGTCGAATAAACCTGTCGATTGACGTATTCAAAATGTAAAACAATATGCTCGGTTAATTATCTTGAGGATATTATAACACGACATTTCGTTTATATACATTACACTTCGTGTGGTGATACTATGCTTTTAGGTTGTGTGTATTTCAGCGGCTTTCAGAAATACATAACTGTTTGTTTCTTTGTTTGTTGTTTGGCACTCGTGAAGAGCAACCTCCCCGTGGTGAGCGCTGGGTAGCGCTAATAGCTTTTCCCCCGTGTCGACCCGGGGTAGAATGTGTTCACAGCAACCCACTGCTTGTCGTTAGAGGCGACAAAATTGGGCAACCTGTTTGCCGTTTGCAAAGTTTACTTCTGCTTAAATTGTATTCAAACCAAATATGTATGCTTATATGTTGAATTATTTGCAATTTTGCCTAGAGTCTTAAAGCCCAGAAGGCGGTGGCTCATTGGCCAATTTGGTAGTTCATTCCTTGTAATGTTTCTGCTTGAGTATACCCCCCCTCTTGGTATCCTTGGTGCCGCTTGTCTGAGGCCCACAGGACTTTGGCATCGTCCTTGTTGACGCTCCATGGTGGATGGGGAGCCAGGAAGGTGAAACACAACTATACTACCATGGCTACTCAAAACCCCATAAAACAAAAACGTTATGATACTGATGATACTGATGATGAGGAAGATATGATAACTAGACTCTGTTACCCTGAACGCGACACCTGGCCTCGATTCATCGTTGCTGAATCTACTGAAAAACAGTTGACTTCTTGTTCTCGTTTTTTTTTAGAAAAAGCAATTCAGGGTATTGCTGGAACTGTGAAGAATGTCACCAAAACTAGATCTGGTGCAATTCTTATAGAATGTGTTAAAAGAGGCCAGGCAGCTAATCTGCTGGAAGCGAAACTTTTTGCTAATATACCCATAACATGTTATCCACATAAGTCCCTGAACTTCAGCAAAGGCATTATCCGAGACAGAGATAAGAGTCTTGCTAGTCTATCTACTGATGACATTGTAAGTTAGTTACGTGTGCAGGGTGTAGTTGAGGCAAATCGTTTCACCTTTAAGAAGGATGGAATCTTTTCACCATCCAATACCTACCTGCTTACATTTGATGTTCCGAAGCTACCTCAATCAATTAAAGTAGGATGTTTCTCTATGATAATTGACTTGTATGTTCCTAATCCTCTCAGGTGTTTTAAGTGCCAGAAGTTTGGCCATGGACAGAAAACACGTACAAAACATGCCGCTTGGAGGAGATCATGATGGCAACTCATGTGAATCTGAATTTAAATGTGTTAACTGCTTCGGTCCTCACATGTCCTCCTCTAAAGAGTGTCCAGTTTGGAAGTTCGAAATGGCCACCAAGCGCTTAAAAACTGAGAAGAACATCAGTTTTTCAGATGCAAGGAAATTGGCAGCTTCAATTTCACCTTCCAGCAATATTCCCTTGAGAGGCAAATCAAGCTACGCTGAGGTCTCAAAACCTTCCACAACAGCTTTAGACTGTCAAACTGACTTAACTTGGATAAACACTGAAACACCGGTGAGTCTTTGTGAACTCAAGACTTCACCACCACCAAAATCCTCTTCACAAAATACATCAAAATCATCTGAAACTCAGACACCTTCTTTACCACTTCAGAAAAATAAAAATGTAAATGTGAATTATTAAAAAAAAAAAAAATTCCAGTGACCGTCTTCCAAAAGGACACCGAGACCCTGTGTCCATTTTCAACAAATTCGGTGTTTTAGATGACATGGAAGTGTCAGCCAATCAGAGCACCCGCTCAAGGAGCCATTCTCCTAAGAAAAAACGTCGGGATTGGAATTGTCGAGGAATTAAACCAAATTTTGAAGAAATCAAGATTTTAACCCCGTGGCATTTAGCCTCCAGGAAACATTTCTAAGGGACGATTATCCGTTTAACTTGCGCCAGTATGATGCCTATAGTTCTGATTTAAAGATCACCAGCGGTAAGGCCTCTGGGGGCACAAGTATACTTATTAAACAGGGTTCACTACACAGCCCCATTGTACTAAATACTAATTAACAGGCTGTTGCAGTACGACTAACTTTACATGTTGCAATAACTCTGTGCTCTTTATATATATACCTCCATCATACGCTCTCCAAATCAGGGATCTGGATTATCTCATTGACCAGCTTCCCAAACCGTTCATTATAGTGGGTGACTGAAATGGTCACAATCCCTTATGGGGTTCATCTACACATAATGACAAGGGAAAAGTACTTGAAGACATTCTGGATAAGCATAGTCTATGTCTGCTTAATGATGGAAGTAACACCTACCTCCACCCGGCAACAGGTACATACTCAGCTTTGGATTTGTCCATTTCTGACCCATCACTTTTTAATGAATTTTCGTGGTCAGTTCATGGTGATTTGTGCGGCAGTGATCACTTTCCTACCCTGCTTAAAGCTATATCTCCCTTTGTGGATAGTTCCATTTCCAAATGGCAATATTCCAAGGCTAATTGGCTGTCTTTTAGTTCTTTGTGCTGTACTAAATTGAAAGTTGATCAATTTATCAATGATAATGATCAAATCAAACTGTTTTCTGATAAATTACTCAACGTTGCCACTGAAACTGAAAGTCTACTAAAACCAGTTTTATTTTATTATCTGATAGTCTGTCCTGTATACAGGCAATCGAAAACCGAAAGGTGGATCATCCATTTTTAGCTGAAATTTTACGGTGTCATCTCAGTGTATCAGTAGCTGGAAAAGATATATTTTTTTTGTTGGCTGCCCAGTCATGTTGGCATCAGTGACAATTGTAAAGCAGATTCTTTGGCCAAAACCGCTCTTAATAAACCAACGTCAAACACAAAACTCCCATATTCTGATCTAAAACCTTCCATCAGACAATATGTGAATGATCACTGGCAAAAACTTGGAGTACCAAGACTCTGAACAAACTTCATGCTATCAAACCACTGATTGGAGGTCACACATGTTCTGGTTGATATCGTCATGACGAAGTTGTTTTACAGCGGTGCCGCATTGGCCATAGTTATTATACACATTCATTTTTATTGAAGGGTGAAGATCCCCCTTTTTTGTATCACCTGCAATAGTCCAAATACTATCAAGCACATTTTGCTTGATAGTGTTGATTTTGCACTCATCAGACAACGATTTTATGATAATGTTCATACCTCATCTGAACTTTTTAAAACAGTTTCTAATCACTTGATTTTGGCATATTTAAAAGTAATCAAACTGTGTGATGAAATATAGATTCTTATCTGAACAATCAGTTTTACCCTTGAATGTGATATTGACTGAGGTTTTGGTGATTTTTAGCATCACTTTTATTATGTTTGATTCCATATGGTCAGATTAGACATTTTCTCGCCGCGAATAGCTGCAATAATGCTGATGCGGCGTTAAGCAAAAATTACTCACTCACTCACTCACTCTTTGTTTGTTTGTTGTTTAACGCCGCACTTAGCAATTTTTCAGCTATATGACGGCGGCCTGTAAATAATCGAGCCTGGGCCAGACAATCCAGTGATTGATATCATGAGCATCGATCCACGCAATTGGGATCGATGACATGCATCAACCAAGTCAGCGAGCCTAACCACCCAATCCCGTTAGTCGCCTCCTACGACAAGCATAGTCGCCATATATGGCAAGTTTGGGTTGCTGAAGACCTATTCTACCCCGGATCTTCACGGGCTAAATATAATACATATAACTTGCATGGATTGCAACTTCTTCATTCTTTCAACAATTGTTTGATAAATAATTTATCATCTGTACCGAAAAGTCCAATTGAAAGAATATAAAAGTTGAAATCCAAAGGTCAACTCTGTTCATTGCAACTGCAGCTTTTACGGAATCAACCACTGTTTTGACTATTAATTTATTGTTTTAAATGTATATGTGTTCATATATCTTTCCAGTCGAAGACACATGTACACTCCCATCACAATTTATTTGTTTGTTTGTTGTTCAACGCCGCCACTTAGCAACATTCAAGCTATTTGACGCCGGTCTGTAAATAATCGAGTCTGGACTAGACAATCCAGTGATTAATATCATGAGCATCGATCCACGCAATTGGGATCGATGACATGCATCAGCCAAGTCAGCGAGCCTGACCACCCGATCCCGTTAGTCGCCTTTCACGACAAGCATAGTCACATTTTACGGAAAGCATGGGTTGCTGAAGACCTATTCTACCCCGGATCTTCATGGGTCTCATCGCACTTTAAATTCAATCCAAACGAAAATACCCTTTCAAAACCCTTTAGCAAAACTGCCAGTAAACAAAGTATGCACCCGTGTTTTGTGGTAGCTAGCAATGAAACAAACAGTTGTTCGATTATGATGTATGGGATACGGGTTGTGTTTTGGACCTTCACTTTGCAGTGTTTTGTTGACTGTTTTCATAACGTTTGTAATGTTTTCGTCAAATCCAATTTTCAAGTTTGATACTTTCTTTTGCCCGGCAGTTAATAATATTCATACGTAGACCGGAAAGAGTGAGTGAATGAGTGAGTGAGTGAGTGAGTATGGTTTGACGCCGCTTTTAGCAATATTCCATCAAAATCACGGCGGTGGACACCAGAAATGGGCTTCACACATTGTACCCATGTCGGGAATGGAACCCGGGTCTTCGGCGTGACGAGCGAACGCTTTAACCACTAGGCTACCCGACCGGAAAGAAAAGACTGAAAACATTAAATCTTTCGGTGTCAGACAGTACACCATTCACAGATACCGCATGCTTTCTATAAGGTATATGATGTGAAGGCCAATATAAATCAAGCATCGTCCTAACAATAGATGTTAATTTAATTAATTTAGTTTGTGACATTCTCTATACCAATACTTCGTAGGCGGCTGTAACTTTATTTTACAATGTGTCGGCCAATATTTATGCTTGACAATAATCCCCATGACAATAGCTGTTTCATTGGATGTTTCAGTCAATTCATATTCTATACCAAAACGCCATAGAGCGATGTACACTATATAAAAAAGCAATTATAGAATAATGTGTTGCACAGCTGTCTTGAAATATTCATTGCATTTACATTTCATGTGTATATATATATATACCGAACAATAGTTATAATAGTTAATAACTCTAAGAATACAATCTCCATTACATCTCTGCCATAAATCCTGTATTTTGGCTTCAATCATACTAACTAAAATTTTGTGATTTTCAACAGACGTCCTCTTCACTGTCAATCGTACAATTAGTTGTCGCCAAGTAGTCTCGTAACAACCCAGGCCATGATGTCATGATGGCGGCACTATCACTTTCCCCCCTCATCTCCTACTAGAGGTAGATGAATTGGGGATTCGGGGGGGGGGGATTCGGATGTAATTGAGGTAGTATTCTTAGAATTATTAACAATGATAACTATAGTTCGATAATTCTTACGAAACTTCCACCTCCATTACATCTCTGCCAGAATATACCAGAGGGTCCCCGTGGGATCTGTCTCTAGTAACTCCCTGTGTGTTTGACAGCAATTCTCTTCTGGAAACCATTATTACTGATTCTTATCCTACTTGAGACAATTTCCTCTGAAATTCCCCTTGAGGAATATATAAATATTGATGCTTCAATAACCTGACTGTCATGGGTGACATGCTTTTAACTGGTTCATAATTCATTAACTTCATCTAATTTTATGAGGTGGAAAATATGCGGTGTCACTTCAGGGCTTACAATAATGGCAAGTTATTGTAATGAATGTAACGTTTTGAATGATAAAATTCGCTTTTTGTATTGTATGTTACATAGTATAAAGGTGACGTACATACTTTTGAAAAAGCGATAAAAGCGATGGACTAACTAAAACGACTGACTGACAAAAGACTCCGCACAAGACTGTATGACAAGAGGGATGACTTCAGCTTTTCAAGTCAACTTTCCCTTCATGTCGAGCAATATTCAAGCGGCTCCAGTCTTTGGTGTCTATATTTCACAACTGTTGAAGTATTTATCGACCATGCTCTTCCTACGAAGATTTCAAAAAGAGGCATATCACTCTTTCTAAAATGTTGTTTGATCAAGGTTACAACAAGTCAACTTTCCCATCATGTCGAGCAATATTCAAGCGGCTCCAGTCTTTGGTGTCTATATTTCACAACTGTTGAGGTATTTATCGACCATGCTCTTCCTACGAAGATTTCAAAAAGAGGCATATCACTCTTTCTAAAATGTTGTTTGATCAAGGTTACAACAAGTCAACTTTCCCATCATGTCGAGCAATATTCAAGCGGCTCCAGTCTTTGGTGTCTATATTTCACAACTGTTGAGGTATTTATCGACCATGCTCTTCCTACGAAGATTTCAAAAAGAGGCATATCACTCTTTCTAAAATGTTGTTTGATCAAGGTTACAACAAGTCAACTTTCCCATCATGTCGAGCAATATTCAAGCGGCTCCAGTCTTTGGTGTCTATATTTCACAACTGTTGAGGTATTTATCGACCATGCTCTTCCTACGAAGATTTCAAAAAGAGGCATATCACTCTTTCTAATATGTTGTTTGATCAAGGTTACAACAAGTCAACATTCCCATCATGTCGAGCAATATTCAAGCGGCTCCAGTCTTTGGTGTCTATATTTCACAACTGTTGAGGTATTTATCGACCATGCTCTTTTTACGAAGATTTCAAAAGAGAGGCATATCACTCTTTCTAAAATGTTGTTTGATCAAGGTTACAACAAGTCAACATTCCCATCATGTCGAGCAATATTCAAGCGGCTCCAGTCTTTGGTGTCTATATTTCACAACTGTTGAGGTATTTATCGACCATGCTCTTCCTACGAAGATTTCAAAAAAAGGGATATCACTCTTTCTAAATATTGTTTGATCAAGGTTACAACAAGTCAACATTCCCATCATGTCGAGCAATATTCAAGCGGCTCCAGTCTTTGGTGTCTATATTTCACAACTGTTGAGGTATTTATCGACCATGCTCTTCCTACGAAGATTTCAAAAAGAGGCATATCACTCTTTCTAAAATGTTGTTTGATCAAGGTTACAAGAAGTCAACTTTCCCTTCATGTCGAGCAATATTCAAGCGGCTCCAGTCTTTGGTGTCTATATTTCACAACTGTTGAGGTATTTATCGACCATGCTCTTCCTACGAAGATTTCAAAAAGAGGCATATCACTCTTTCTAAAATGTTGTTTGATCAAGGTTACAAGAAGTCAACTTTCCCTTCATGTCGAGCAATATTCAAGCGGCTCCAGTCTTTGGTGTCTATATTTCACAACTGTTGAGGTATTTATCGACCATGCTCTTCCTACGAAGATTTCAAAAAGAGGCATATCACTCTTTCTAAAATGTTGTTTGATCAAGGTTACAACAAGTCAACTTTCCCATCATGTCGAGCAATATTCAAGCGGCTCCAGTCTTTGGTGTCTATATTTCACAACTGTTGAGGTATTTATCGACCATGCTCTTCCTACGAAGATTTCAAAAAGAGGCATATCACTCTTTCTAAAATGTTGTTTGATCAAGGTTACAACAAGTCAACTTTCCCATCATGTCGAGCAATATTCAAGCGGCTCCAGTCTTTGGTGTCTATATTTCACAACTGTTGAGGTATTTATCGACCATGCTCTTCCTACGAAGATTTCAAAAAGAGGCATATCACTCTTTCTAAAATGTTGTTTGATCAAGGTTACAACAAGTCAACTTTCCCATCATGTCGAGCAATATTCAAGCGGCTCCAGTCTTTGGTGTCTATATTTCACAACTGTTGAGGTATTTATCGACCATGCTCTTCCTACGAAGATTTCAAAAAGAGGCATATCACTCTTTCTAATATGTTGTTTGATCAAGGTTACAACAAGTCAACATTCCCATCATGTCGAGCAATATTCAAGCGGCTCCAGTCTTTGGTGTCTATATTTCACAACTGTTGAGGTATTTATCGACCATGCTCTTTTTACGAAGATTTCAAAAGAGAGGCATATCACTCTTTCTAAAATGTTGTTTGATCAAGGTTACAACAAGTCAACATTCCCATCATGTCGAGCAATATTCAAGCGGCTCCAGTCTTTGGTGTCTATATTTCACAACTGTTGAGGTATTTATCGACCATGCTCTTCCTACGAAGATTTCAAAAAAAGGGATATCACTCTTTCTAAATATTGTTTGATCAAGGTTACAACAAGTCAACATTCCCATCATGTCGAGCAATATTCAAGCGGCTCCAGTCTTTGGTGTCTATATTTCACAACTGTTGAGGTATTTATCGACCATGCTCTTCCTACGAAGATTTCAAAAAGAGGCATATCACTCTTTCTAAAATGTTGTTTGATCAAGGTTACAAGAAGTCAACTTTCCCTTCATGTCGAGCAATATTCAAGCGGCTCCAGTCTTTGGTGTCTATATTTCACAACTGTTGAGGTATTTATCGACCATGCTCTTCCTACGAAGATTTCAAAAAGAGGCATATCACTCTTTCTAAAATGTTGTTTGATCAAGGTTACAAGAAGTCAACTTTCCCTTCATGTCGAGCAATATTCAAGCGGCTCCAGTCTTTGGTGTCTATATTTCACAACTGTTGAGGTATTTATCGACCATGCTCTTCCTACGAAGATTTCAAAAAGAGGCATATCACTCTTTCTAAAATGTTGTTTGATCAAGGTTACAACAAGTCAACTTTCCCATCATGTCGAGCAATATTCAAGCGGCTCCAGTCTTTGGTGTCTATATTTCACAACTGTTGAGGTATTTATCGACCATGCTCTTCCTACGAAGATTTCAAAAAGAGGCATATCACTCTTTCTAAAATGTTGTTTGATCAAGGTTACAACAAGTCAACTTTCCCATCATGTCGAGCAATATTCAAGCGGCTCCAGTCTTTGGTGTCTATATTTCACAACTGTTGAGGTATTTATCGACCATGCTCTTCCTACGAAGATTTCAAAAAGAGGCATATCACTCTTTCTAATATGTTGTTTGATCAAGGTTACAACAAGTCAACATTCCCATCATGTCGAGCAATATTCAAGCGGCTCCAGTCTTTGGTGTCTATATTTCACAACTGTTGAGGTATTTATCGACCATGCTCTTTTTACGAAGATTTCAAAAGAGAGGCATATCACTCTTTCTAAAATGTTGTTTGATCAAGGTTACAACAAGTCAACATTCCCATCATGTCGAGCAATATTCAAGCGGCTCCAGTCTTTGGTGTCTATATTTCACAACTGTTGAGGTATTTATCGACCATGCTCTTCCTACGAAGATTTCAAAAAAAGGGATATCACTCTTTCTAAATATTGTTTGATCAAGGTTACAACAAGTCAACATTCCCATCATGTCGAGCAATATTCAAGCGGCTCCAGTCTTTGGTGTCTATATTTCACAACTGTTGAGGTATTTATCGACCATGCTCTTCCTACGAAGATTTCAAAAAGAGGCATATCACTCTTTCTAAAATGTTGTTTGATCAAGGTTACAAGAAGTCAACTTTCCCTTCATGTCGAGCAATATTCAAGCGGCTCCAGTCTTTGGTGTCTATATTTCACAACTGTTGAGGTATTTATCGACCATGCTCTTCCTACGAAGATTTCAAAAAAAGGGTTATCACTCTTTCTAAATATTGTTTGATCAAGGTTACAACAAGTCAACATTCCCATCATGTCGAGCAATATTCAAGCGGCTCCAGTCTTTGGTGTCTATATTTCACAACTGTTGAGGTATTTACACTGCAAACACGAAAACGTCGTTTTTTTCCGTATATGGTCATTGGACGGAAAAACGACTAAAAATTCATTAAAATTGATTAATTGGTCAGCGTCTAGAAAGTGTCCAGAAAAGGGTCGAGTTTTTCAAGCGTAAAATGGACGGAAAAACGATGCTTTTTGCTCCGCCTTGTACAACTGTTAACGGCCAATCAGATGGCGCTGGTCCCCCGACGCACGTGATGTCCAAGGCTTCCTTTCGGACGCTTTAGGTTTCGTATTTCTGGCATGCCGTGCTCTAGTATCTGTCGCGCGCAGTGCAGCGAGATTTGCTGATAAGCTAGTTTTAGGATATGTTACATGTTAATGGAATTCAGACACGCGCCAAGAAGTCAAACCAAACAATGTTACTAAATTTATTGTTGTAACGGCTATGTACAGTTACCCCTATCGGATAATGGGTTGTGTTTCATTTGGTTATAACAATAACTAATTTTTTAATGTGAAGTTTACAAGATATACGACTTGGACGCGAGGTCGGTCACATGACGTTCTTCACGTGACTGTATTCTTGAAAAGGCGTAAACACTGACTACTTCCACATTCCTGGGGAAAACCCTTGGAATTCCCTGGTACGAATTCATACAGAAGCGTGGTTGCAAGCCCATTTAAGGATACCCTCGCTTCAACCCATCCCAGAGAGAAAAAACACGAAAACAAATCCAAACTGTCGCAGTGACAATTTACAGAAATCTATGAATTTACCTTAGTATCTATTTGACATATCTTCACAATCACCTTTCAATGATCGGCCAATTGATCAGTGATGCCAAAGGCTTGAAATAGCCACAGGTTAATTAACAACTTCGGAAATATCTCCCGTCACGTTTATCGTGTCGGCCATTTTGACGTATTGTACTTGATGTAAATGTATTACGACGCTCTGTCATTGTAATTGACTTACTGAGGTAATTCTGTAAAAGATCTTCTCATCTAATGAGGATATTGTTTGGAATATATTTCTTGTAAACATACTAAAACATATGTTCCTCGCTTTGGGGGAACTATTTTATTCCGGGGTGGCCCATTAAATCTAGTAGTAAGTCAAGGCACCATGCGTGATCTGTTATTTTATGTGTTTAAATTACGATTTGGGGCGTTAATAAAATACACTGACGCAAGTATATTCTATTCAAATCAATTGGATAATTGAATATGCTTTCTTTTACATATTACATAACATCACTGCACAAAATATGAACAGTTGCAGTAACACAATACGGTAATCGCATTAAACATCATTTTCAACTGTACAGTATTTCAGTATTTCAGTTATATCATGGTGTATCAGACTGATGTGGGATAAAAATCCGAAGTGGTTCAGGTCATCCAATGGGTGTTCGGGAAAAGGTGAGCGCATCCTGCCACACAAGTGGCACCCGTCACAAACACATGCAAGGACAAGTCAATTGTTCACCTGAACAAAGCACGGAAACACACAATAATGCCCGTCCTCAGTTTTACCGAGCATGTACATTATTTTGTCCGTCAAAAACATGGACGAGTATAAACAATATGTTCATTCACGTAATACATGTCATACATTTGACAAAATGTATTGACTCGGAGCATTATTGTTAATCACAGCGTATGCAGTTGAACTCATCACCCATCCCATTATTGATAACCCTTCTTGAAGATCTATGAAATCAGAAGCTGCAACACTCTATCTTTTAACTGGCATGTCAAACTTCTATTTCATTACTCAGTTTTATTTGCACGGATTACTATGGAAGGGACATTGTCTCGTTGTCGCATTGTCGCATTGACGCCTTTACAAAAACAAGCAAAACGTGTCAAAATTAACAAAAGCGCGACAATTGGCCATTTGTCGCATTGTCGCGTGTTCGCATTGTCGTTCTTTGATAATCCTTTTACAAAAGGGCGACGATGCCGTAACGCGACATTTTCAAGGTCAAAATATGTCTCGTTGTCGCATTGTCGCCCCATCACAAATGTGTATAAAAGGCGTAAAGTTCAGTTATTGTTACAGTTAGGAAGTTCAACCTGATAAATGTACGTCTTGCCCCTTGCCGCGGCAGTAAGAGGAAGACTGATGTCAGTGTATAAAACAAAGTGGTGGGACAAGCTACAGTCAATACAAGGGGCGAGGGGAAGAAATAAACTGAGAACCTACAGGCGTTTCAAACACCATTACGATACGGAAGATTATGTTAAGAAACCACTGAGTCGCTGCCACAGAAGTGCGCTCGCCGATCTATTTTATATTCATGATGTATATATTGTATGTATATTCATTTTAGTATATAAGTTGGTTTTATGATCTTATCGTCTCTCATAAGTCGTTTTACGACTGGCCGTAGGTTTTAAGCATGTTTTGATTTATATGCATACTGTACAATGTACCTTATGGGTGAGGCGCAAATAAATTATTGTCTGTCTGTCTGTCTGTCTGTCTTGAAATGAAAACACAAGTCCGTCCGCGAGTCCATAACGTTTTATTGTGAGCTGTTCTCTAAAAGTGCTTAGTGTTCAACTCCCAGTTCCAAACACGTAGTACCTCCTCAATAATCCACATACCTCCAGTGCAGTGGTCTTCCGGAAGATCTTACTCTTGACCGTATTAGACAACTGACGAGTGCACGCCTGACCTGTGACCTCGTTGCAACCCTAGTGATGTGTTTGCCGAAGGGAGAGGTGTAGGAAATGTGTGCTCCAGACCAGCGCAGAGCTCACGACACACTGTATACTGAATGTTGTATACAGTATATTGCAGTTGATATACTGTATACTGGATGTGATACTTATTTGCGGAAATGTTACAACTTTCAAGATTCAAGATTCAATTTGCATATATTTCATATACAACAGACCGCCGTCATATATCACTGGAATACTGCTGAGAGCGGCGTTAAAACAAATTGTTTTCATAATGGAGCGCTGCAGTCATTTAAAATAGAACCGTATACATATGTACATGTAGTACCAACTCACTCTATTTGTTTCGAATATTCAGCAGAAAATATATTATTAACCAGGTCTTTGGGAAAAGATATCAGATTTTTATAAGCACCCACATAGGGATGATAAAGGACCCCTCGCTGATTAGGTTCTTGTTTACTTAAGAGCAGAGTTGGCCATGTTAGATGATATAACCAAAATCCGGGAGCTCCGGCAGGGGGCAAGCTGGTCTTGTTAGTGTATGGTATGAGCTGTGACGTTGACCCAAGAGAATAATGTTAAACATGAGACCAACTCAAGTCTATAATGATTGGGAAAGTCTAGATTTCCACAGCCCTAGCCTGAAATTAAGAATTGTTCTATGCTCCATTTTAATTGTATTATTTTCATTTTGTAGACATGGATGGACCAACCAGGAAAGAAATTGATGGAATATTAATATCACATGTTACCACTGATCCAGTTAAATTCATCACACAATAATAAATTAGTATTTGACATTACGGCATTTGATTATTAGGGCATGATCATGTACATGTTCACTGTAGTAATGTACACACCAGTCAACTTGATTATAATTTTTATCAAAGTGTAAAGCATCAACGATTACTTTATGATATCCTCACTTGTCATCGATGTATTGACATCGAACAATGGACGGCAATTCGAAATTCTTATGGATAGCTTCAATAGGGACAGCGCCGGTGTCAGTACAATTTTCCTAGTTAAAATAAGTATCTACAAAATATAATCTGAAGCAGACAAGAACAATATTTTTTTATTAATGCTTACTTTCATGGATAGAATTAAGGCAATCTAGGCTTGCCAAATCGTTCTAGACTTGAGCTGGATTCCTTTTAAATTTATTCTGTATGGTCTGGGAGACGAACGGGCGTCAGTATCGCATGGAGAACTGGGACAGCCTTAATCAGTGTAATCGGATATGTTGTGGAGTTTCGGTTTTGGGCTGATTGCTGAATATATAGAATTGCGAGTTATGTATACTCTGTATTCTTTCGTCATGGTAGCATATATATTTTCTATGTTGCTTTTTGAATTATCCACAAATAATGAGAACAACAATGTAAACCTCTCTCTGGAGATATGCAATAATACTACTGAAGGGCATATCTGAAAAATGGGACTTCTCGACAAATATTTCTTTCTTAAATACTACCCGTTACAGGCATTCTGATCATTATATCATACTTTGTACAGTTTAAAAGTCAAATAATGGCAAATTGTGCATCTTTCTACATTTTGAATTAATTATATTTTCTGAAATAAAACCTTAGCATCAGATAGTGATATACACGAATATGATCTATACTATTATAAATGAATTATCAATTTCGTATAATGAATTAGATAAACAGAAATATGATAGTAAAACAAATTATTTTAATCTATTCTTGTGAATAGGTAACGAGAGATCTAGGCAACGCACTAACGGAGCCATTTATGAAAAATGAAATATTAAAAGTTTAGGGGTTTGAACATGCACATTGAATGACAGGGAAGAAAGCAACGCAATAATTTAATTATGAATCAAATTATGTTATAAATATAACAGAATATTTAAAAAATATAAGTTTAATTTCTCATTGTTGGAAGGTGTTTAATAATTATATAGATTTTGTTTGATTGTTTGTTGTTTAACGCCGCACTCAGCAATATACCAGCTATATGACGGTGGTTCGTAAATAATCCAGTCTGGACCAAACAATTTAGTCATTATCATCAAGAGCACCGATCTACGCATTTGGGATACGATGACATGCATCAACCAAGTCAGCGAGCCAAGTCGCCTTCGTACAAGCATGGGTTGTTGAATGCCTATTCTAACCCGGATCTTCACGTGTATTTTTTGAAATAATAAGGTACAATGAAATTCTGTATATGTCCATAATAAGTGTGTATAAGTAGATGGATAATATGTCCATACACGCCAAGTAAATGGTATATGCATTAATTTAAATGCAAATGATTAAAAGATGAGTTCTTTCACAAGTCCATATTTCAAGGCATGTATTTGATATTCATAATAACTCCACAAAAGCTACTCAATGGCAACAAAACGGTACCAGCATCACAGATACCAATAATACATGAGATACATATGATTACTTTAAAGTTAAAACATGTATCTAAATAGAAAATTAGAAGGATACACTTCCGACATTTTTCGTATTTTGTTTTCGTTTGGAGAGAGAAGTCGTGATTGGTAGCTGATGGGTGCAAACAGGTGTTCCCTTCCGCCCAGGCCTTGCGGCAATGCTATAGCCCAAAATGAAACAAGCCTTGTTCAACAGGTTCAGACTCAAATTTCTATCCCACTTGGGCTCCTTTTAAATTTAAATATAATTTCTCGTGTCGATATGTGTCAGAAGAAATGAAATATTACAGCACTGGTGAATAGGTTATATGCGCATGTCAGCGTCGATCCTATAATATCCTTTTATGCAAAATACATATATACTGATGAATTAAGGTAGTAATACTACGCAAATATATGTCCAGATGCATACATCAGTATCATCTCGTGATCTTAATTCGTGCTTTGAGCCCTTTTTCTACCGGAGATTCTGGGGTGTTACATCACACCAGAAAGCCAGGTCCAAATTCAAGTCATAATTTCATGGTCCGACTTGTATGTTGGAAACCAATATCGCAATATGGCTAAATATTGCTGAACGTGGTATTAACCCGATTACTCACATAATTATTCCATTTTCTACAGTCATCTACGAACACTATCTTTGAGGAGGTATATATCTGTATCATCCAAATGTCCATACATATATGTCCACATTTATATGTAAAAAGCAAGTCGTCCTGCACTCTTCCTTAAAAGATAAATGTTAAGCATTTCCTCTGTGTGGATTTATATAATGTAATATCGTTTTAATGTAATGCTGATGCAGTAAACGTACCACAGACCTGATGCTAGAATAACATCTAATTTCTGAAATGAACATATTTTACAGAAAAAAACCAGTTGTTTAAACAATACTTATAAAATATAAGAACAAGGAGACAAGAGCCAAATATTGGGCTGTGTTGGACATATTTGTTTCGGGGTCTTATGACAGACAAACCTGATGCCTTTAAGTATAAAGATAAGTAAGTATAGATGTTGTACATATTCAAATATGTTCGTGATTAACCCAACCTTGAAAAATTTTGAAAGATGAGTGGTAACTATTTATGCCATTATTTCAAATTAGAATGAGAGCACATCAGGAAAGCATGGTACTTTAATATACGTATCTTGTTAACCCAATATTCTTTTTTAAGTAAGAGCAGCATGTATATCGAGAGTATAGGTTTGGTGCGTGACTTATCACACAGTACTTTCAGAAAGTGTGCATATTCTGTTTATCGGCAATAAATAACATAAGAGGATTCATACGGGTAAATTCGATTTACTTCAGAACTAGTATAGATTATTTAAGGTTAGGGGGAAATGTATGTAATTAACAGAACTTTGGCCGGGTTTGGAGGATTTGGGTCCTGGCTTGGGCTTTGTGTTGGACGTTTAGACGGCATTTCCAGGTTTGACGTATCAATGACAAAAATGATGTCAGATGCAATTCTCTGCCTTTCCGGGTGAACAATTGGCTTGCCTTTGGATGTGTTTGTGGCGGGTGCCACTCGTGGATCGGAATGAGCTCGCGTTTTTGCGAGCATCCAATGTCATCATTTATTATGATGAATCATGAAACATGCTCCTGATGTTGTCGCAATGGTGCAGTTGGCGCTACTTTTGGCAAGGGTTTCTCATGATAATGGAAATGCTTATGTCGCTTTTGTTGACCGATAAACATGAAAAGATATAATGTTAGTGTATATGGTCATGTAATTAAGAAACAAACGACGAGTGGGAGTTGTTTATTGTACGATAAACAACGACCGAGACTCGTTTATTTCTATATGAGATATCAACATTACGTACAGCCTCTTTTAGGGTGTTAAATTAGGAAAAAATACACGCTTTACAATATTTACCCGTACTTAAACAATGATGATTCCTTGAATAGAATCCGACAGCGGCCATGCTAGATAAATCCATTTTAGGATTTGAGTTTGGTCCCGCATATTCTCACAATTTTCTCGTCAATCATCTGTACCTTTTCTCCCAGTACCGATTGTCATATCACTCTCACTTTCGGATTCTCCAGCAACATTTATTGGGAACAACTCACTAGACACATACCTCTCAAAAATATGGTCAAATTTACAAATTTTACTTTTCAAGTTGCGAGTGTATGTTCGAATCTCACTAAATGACGTCATGATAGAACAATGTTTTATTGAGAAATAAATATCGCTTCCTTCTTTGTTCTTTGTGATTTATCGCGTAGCTATCTTATATCATCAAATGCCAATTACTAATTGCTTTATCATGACGTATCCGTGTCATGTAGCAATAACATACACAAATATCGTTGACTTCGACGTTGAATAGTGTCATGAAATATGATTATGTGCAATATTTCTGGTTGATAAATCTAACATATTCTCACTTTAAGAATAGCGACTATACATTATTATATATCCCTTATCAGGTCTCTGTAACATTTGCAAAATGATACAAATATAAAAATACAACTGAACCGAAATGTAATGTTTTAATATCCTTACGTTGCTGAGTGCAGCATTTAACAACACACAAACAAAACAATATCTTTAAGAATTATGCTAACAATTCCGATGCTAAAAATAATCTCACAATCTCCATACCTCTTTCTCTCTATGAAAACATAATAACTTTTTTTTAATAATCTGAAGGAATAATAATGGCAATACTATCATAATTATCATCATTATTTATGTTACTTATCCTCAAGTGAAGTATTCCTCCACACTATACATTCAGTGAAGAAGCCCATGAACATATGAACTATGTAACATACATTCATGGAAATTAGATGAACAGTTGAAGTAAGCAAATGATATTATTCGGTCGAACGTCTATCAACCATCTATTCTATTCATGAAGAACATTTCACGTGGGACAAACAGAGGGAATTATGACTATCGACTTGCTAATTATTTTTTATATTCATGCCAGCTCAAACGATCTATTGGCTTGATTTATTGTTATGTTATCCACAAAATAAGTAGGATCCGATTTTTTCCGTTTTTGTTGAAATAAAACTGAATAATATTTGCTGTTTACATATCAAAGTTTGCCAAATTGTTACAAAATGTTTGCCCACAGCAAGGCTACATATCCCCAACATATTGTGCTAGGCACAGTATCACTGGACTGAGGGAGGGCGGTATTCCTCCTTGTGGGTCACCTGCTTGGCAATATGGGACGGGAAAACTGCAGGGGGTGAGGACAGTTAAGTTGATGGTACAGACAGATAAGAGAGATCATTTTACAAATGTGAAACCTCAGTCCACAAAGGAAGAGGCGAAAGCTGAAACTTGGTGAGGTTTACAGAACAAAGGCAGTTATTTCTAGTTTCTTACTGACTCTCGAAGATACATTTAATAAAACAATAAAAGCGTGTGTGTGTGTCCGTGTGTGTGTGTGTGTGTGTGTGTGTGTGTGTGTGTGTGTGTGTGTGTGTGTGTGTGTGTGTGTGTGTGTGTGTGTGTGTGTGTGTGAGAGAGAGAGGGAGGTAGAAGAAGAATTGTACACCATAAAAATGGCTACGTATGTAGTTGGGGTAGATATGTTGAATGCCCGGCCAGTATGACCTTTGAGTCACTACAGTTTCAGTCATTAAAATGCGTAAAACAGTATTTGAGTGAAAGAAAACACTATAAGTGAGTGAAACAAAAGACCTCAGTACAGACACACCCAGTCCCCCAACCCCAAGTCTGCATGTACCAATACTCATACCTGCCATATCCTCAACCACTTAACTTACTCACACAATCATCTGACAACATGTTCGCCAACCCTCGTATCACAACGCATGCACGCATGCACGCACGCACACACACACACACACACACACACACACACACACACACACACACACACACACACACACACACACACACACACACACACACACACACACACACACACACACACACACACACACATCACATTCTTCTTTCCCCACCATTATGTCTACGTCAGCCATCATGGATCCATGCGCATGCTTTCATACATAATCCATCCTCCCACCATTCCCCAACATCCATCGAACTATAACTATATCCGCCCTCATGTATCGGTATTCGTGCTTTCATACATACATACACCCCCCTACCATTCCCCTACATCCATCGCAGTATAACTATGACTATAACCGCCTTCGTGCATCCGCACTTATGTTCACATTGCATTGCATATGCATCGAATTACACGTTTAAAATATCGTAAATATTTTACAACATGTACATATTATATATCAGCAAACAGAGATTATTATAACGCAATAGATTTCATCCGTCAAAACATCACAGAAAGAGGGGCAGCCTGGAATTTTACAATGGCATCAGCATGCACTAAGACGTTCAACTGGTCAGGAGGTGAGAGTTGCGGAAGATTACGGTAAACTTCAGTTACAGATCTCCATTACGAATATCTAAAGTATGAATAAAGATCACAGCTTGCTATGACGTGTACTTCATGCCTGCAGAATTAGCAATGTCCTTAGCTTTAAATTGTATGTCTAAATGCTTATGTAGACAAAGACCCAAATGTATATAGGCATGACCATATAATATTCTACGCAAATATCACCACATTTAAAAACAAAGCTAGATTGAGTCTTTGAAGGGCATTAAGAACTGATACAGACAAGGAAAAATATTTATGGATGTCAACGGAGGAACACTGCGTTTCGGAATATATACTTTCTCCTTCATCAGGTGCATATTATTAAATGCTATGAGGCAGAGAACATATATTTGTACCTGTAAGAACAACAAAAGTAAAAAGATAGCAAAGAAGGGAACGCAACAAGGGAAGCCAACAGATAACTGGCATGGCTCTGATTACCCCGCCTCCCGTTTGCCCATTGTCCATTTCCCATTACCAATCATTCATAAGTTAAGTTTTGGCTTTAATTTGTCCATTGATAATCAACCATCAACGTCTATTATCTCCACCCAAAAAATATGTAGTTTACTGAGAAAGTAGTATCCAAATATAATGTGTGTTACTGTTGACCACTTTCTTAAAGGCATTGTTGGTTCAAAGCTTTCGGTCATAGAAGCCGTGCCATTTTTCTCTTGTCAGAGCAGTACACAAAGTATACGTCATCTGGAATAACATTTTTGGTTCGGTGGCTGGGTTAGATCGCCAACTTTGTGTTCTGACGATTGGGTGCCTCACTCACAGTGTGGGTTCAAATCCCGGACGGGACTCAACCCAAGAAAGTACGAGAATCTGTACTTTACTCAGAAAGTGTTATCCCAATTATAACATTTGTTGACAAGAAAACACAATAAATGTATTTTCGGCTTTGGATGGGTAATGATATCACAGACATATACGGATATTGACGATGACTTGGAGGAGCTTCGTAACGCACGTCTTCTCAATTCAGGGATTGGTAAATCCAAATATGAGTGTGCGCGTGCGTGCGTGCGTGCGTGCGTGCGTAAATGTGGGCCTGTTGGATGTTACATAAAACATTCATCTTGAGCGGGATGGTAGTTCGAGTTGGATTAGCATGTTAACTATATGATCTTCTTTAGGCAGAGAATGCCGCGCATGAATGTATTGATGAAATTCCTAGGTACATGGGGCCTTTTCGTCCCCAGGAATACCCACAGTGGAGACTTCAATGGGGATAGGGTGTACACAATGTGCTACCTGGTAGATTGTGTGTCATCAGACCGGACAACGTTGGTCTTTGACTGATTGTGGCGTAAAACACACTTATTCATTTACTTATATCGGAAATTGAATGTTCATCTTAATTGTTATTGTTGAACATGTAATATATTTTTTACAGAAATAAAACAGTGACATAATAACTACAACTTTATGTGAGCGCGAGTAGCTTTTTAGGAATGAGATGAATAAGTCTTATAAAGTTGTAAGCTTCTTCACAACCGTGTAACTATGAATTGACTGTATTGGGTAATCAAAAAAGAGATAGGACCTAAAATAGCCAAATTTCATACGATTTCACTTGTCCGGCATCTTGGATGCAAGGCGAAAACATTTCAGCGCGTTTGAAGCCACTGAGAATGCCCCCTGCAGAGTTGGACGAACATTCTGCGGTGGCGCGGCTGAGTTGACCAGAGGCTATCAGCAGTATTTCCTGTCCAGGTTATTTAGGTCAGTTGTTTGTGTGTGTGTGTGTGTGTGTGTGTGTGTGTGTGTGTGTGTGTGTGTGCGTGCGTGCGTGCGTGCGTGTGTGTGTGTGTGTGTGTGTGTGTGTGTGTGTGTGTGTGTGTGTGTGTGTGTGTGTGTGTGTGTGTGTGTGTGTGCGCGCGTGTGCGTGTGCGTGTTTGCGTGCGTGCGTGCGTGCGGGTGGGGTGTGGGGGTGGGGGGGTGGGGGGTGAGATTGGGGGGATAGATGATACATTTAGCAACAAGTAAGGTCATCTTGAGTGGGAGGGTATTAGCATATGAACTATGATTCTCTTTAGGCAGAAAATGAAGATCCACGATGTTCGACCTGGTAGAAGTGTGTTATCAAACCTCACAGCATTGGTTTTTTGACTGACTGTAGCGTCAAAACAAACTCATTCATTTACTTGAACTGAATGTTCATCTTAATTGTTATGGATAGTCACGGAGCCATGATCCAGAGTACAGGGTGTCATTAGATAGAAATAAACTAAGTAATAATAGGATTACCAGAAAAACGGGGTTTTACACACAAGCCAATAAACTTCGCTCATTAACACCAGAGTAAGTCAGTACAAGATTGAAAACTGCCCCATAATTATGTATGACATGCTTGTCGGGTATTGCTACATATATATGTGGAAACAAAGTTTTTAAAATGAAGAGCAAAACTGATGAAAGTTAACAATAAACGTGTATACGTGTTATATCGTCACTGCAAAAATAATGACTGTTTGTCTTTAGTATTAACATTCAAATACGTTATATCTGTATTAGCGATATTGTCTTTGTTCTACCGGTGAGTCAGCGTTAGCCGTACTATCTCGTAGTATAATTGTATTTCTGAAGACATCACGATACAGTTTTTACGATGCATCACGTCTGCACTAGCGCTTGATAACAGCCTTGGGTGTTTCAGTGGTTTAAATCGCTGCTCTTGATATTGTTGATTAAACTTTGATACTATGA
This sequence comes from Haliotis rufescens, assembly GCF_023055435.1. Classification (NCBI taxonomy): domain Eukaryota; kingdom Metazoa; phylum Mollusca; class Gastropoda; order Lepetellida; family Haliotidae; genus Haliotis; species Haliotis rufescens. Next base: position 11,994,305 of record NW_025963902.1, read on the forward strand.
ACAATATCATGTTATGTGAGAGGTTGACTTTAGAACGGTAACATACTAATAGTATATAGGATGACATAAACAGAACAATGAAAAGTTCGTCCAGATTAGTGTATAGGCAACATTTAATAATTAAAATAATTACATTCAACAACTCCCCTTTTAAGTCCATTTTCCTGACTTATAAGTAAATGCAAGAACAATCGGCCGGAATACAATGTATAGTTCTTGTCCACTTCCATATGACTATATAGCATACAATAAGCTATCGGGTCCCGTTTAGATCGGTTTGGGTGGCAGCCTAGATAGCCATAGAATAGTTTCATCTTGGAATCTCCCATATCACTGGGGATACTCTTCAATTTAAATGGAGTTACTCGTCACGATTCCGAACCTTCACGTGACTGTGTTTATGAACCATTGTCAAATAGTGGTGACATTAAATCTAGGAAACAATACGCGAAATCGCGCATGCACAGAACGGAAGATTTGGTCAAGGCATTAAGTAATCCGCATGCGCAGAACCATTGATTTCAATACTTCCGCTAAGCGCTTCGAGTGCTGCGTCAAACGCGGGCCTGTAATCTAACACGCGGGGACTGACCAATGAAAACCGAGAAGTAGAAATACCGGTAGACGCTGTTGCTTGATTGACAATGTCAATCAAGAAAGGGAGGAGCTTAACGCTATCGTTCTCTCCCAGTAAATTCCGATGTCAAATAACGACGTTATTTGGACGGAAAAACGATGGTTTGAAAACGTCCAAATAACGTCGTTTTTCCGTCCAATGACCATATACGGAAAAAAACGACGTTTTCGTGTTTGCAGTGTTATCGACCATGCTCTTCCTACGAAGATTTCAAAAAGAGGCATATCACTCTTTCTAAAATGTTGTTTGATCAAGGTTACAACAAGTCAACTTTCCCTTCATGTCGAGCAATATTCAAGCGGCTCCAGTCTTTGGTGTCTATATTTCACAACTTTTGAGGTATAATCTCTTTTTACGAAGATTTCAAAAGAGAGGCATACGACTCTTTCTAAAATGTTGTTTGATCAAGGTTACAACAAGTCAACTTTCCCATCATGTCGAGCAATATTCAAGCGGCTCCAGTCTTTGGTGTCTATATTTCACAACTGTTGAGGTATTTATCGACCATGCTCTTCCTACGAAGATTTCAAAAAGAGGCATATCACTCTTTCTAAAATGTTGTTTGATCAAGGTTACAAGAAGTCAACTTTCCCTTCATGTCGAGCAATATTCAAGCGGCTCCAGTCTTTGGTGTCTATATTTCACAACTTTTGAGGTATAATCTCTTTTTACGAAGATTTCAAAAGAGAGGCATACGACTCTTTCTAAAATGTTGTTGATCAAGGTTACAACAAGTCAACTTTCCCATCATGTCGAGCAATATTCAAGCGGCTCCAGTCTTTGGTGTCTATATTTCACAACTGTTGAGGTATTTATCGACCATGCTCTTCCTACGAAGATTTCAAAAGAGAGGCATATCACTCTTTCTAAATATTGTTTGATCAAGGTTACAAGTCAACTTTCCCATCATGTCGAGCAATATTCAAGCGGCTCCAGTCTTTGGTGTCTATATTTCACAACTGTTGAGGTATTTATCGACCATGCTCTTCCTACGAAGATTTCAAAAGAGAGGCATATCACTCTTTCTAAAATGTTGTTTGATCAAGGTTACAACATTCCAGGCTTCAACAAAGGTTTCAAAAGTATTTGTGGTAAATTTGTGGAGGACATTTCCAACCTGACGCATCAGTGACAGGATGAAGTCCGATGCAATTCCGTGTTTTGACGTGCTCCATATGATCCTGTGTATTTTTCAGGTGAACAATTGACTTTCCTTTGCGTGTGTTTGTAACGGCTGCCACCGGTTGCGACGGTATTCGTTGATCTTTTCACAAACACCTTGTATCATGACTATATAGTCACGAACTATTAATAGTGGTTCACGAACACATGCTTGTTATAAAGTCGGAATCGTTGAGTGGAGTGTGTTTTGGGCAGTTTGTTTTGTTATGAAAATGTATTTTTGTACCTTTAAAGGTCTCCCGACACATAAAGTTCGAGTTGGACTAAACCACACCAGAATACATACTCAAATGGGCTTTGGGGAAAACATTTTTCTGGTGGGAGAATATAGCACCAATGGGGTACATACCGAATTATGTATATACATTTACCAAGAGTCATCAGAAGAGGACAAATCGCCCCGGCCCCCTCAATAGCAAAAGGCAGCCTCTCGTTCATACATGTACCAAATTTGGATGAAATTTTGTTCACGGTTTTCAAGTTATGCTCCGGAAACGGAATTCTGACGCACAGTCGGACGGACGGACAGACAGACCAGATGATGATTATATCCCCCCACATTATATCCCAGGGGGATAACAATTGACATGTAGTGAGTGAGTGAATGAATGTTGTTTTACGCCGCTTTTAGCAATATTCCAGCAATATAACGGCGGGGGACACGATAAATGGGCTTCACAAACTGTATCCATGCGGGGTCTTAGACATGAGGAGCCAAATGACCTATAACACGAGAGACATCGAATTGTGATTTGCTATTAACCGTGTTTCAGTCCTTGGAGTTAGATTTTCAAACTTCGGTAACTGCCCTCAAAGTTATACAGCAAATTCAAAGCAAGAGAATATTCAGTCTCAAGTGTCTGCCGAAACATGGGCGTAAGAGGCAAAATGTTGATGAAGATTATATGGATAGATCACTAAAATGATGACAAACCCCAAGTATTCGCGAAAGAACTCACCCACTTCTGACAAAAGACACTTATAATTGTCATGATAATATGACACATCTCTTACTGAAATTTTTTGTTTTGTTTCTCCGGCAAATGTTCTAAAAATTGAGGAGGGCAGTAGAACTGCATCAGTGAAAATAAAAGTTTTGTGTGAAGCACATTTTCTATTTTTTTCCAGCTACAATACAAACAAACGCAAAATGGTACACATTTAAACTCGACCCTTTATTGGAAGAATGGATGGACTTGTTGCCATGACACCTGTTAAGCATTTAATTCACGGATAACAGTGTACACGTATGCTTTATATGATGCGGCAATAAAACCTTGTAGGAGTATTGAAACGTAGGCGATAAGGGAGCAATCCGCGGCAAATTTACATTTTGTAATGTCTTACTTACTTACTTACTTACTTACTTACTTAACGCCGCGGTCAGCAATATTCCAGCTATATGACGGCGGTCTGTAAATAATCGAGTCTGGACAAGACAACCCAGTGAATAATATCATGAGCATCGATCCACGCAATTGGGATACGATGACATGCATCAACCAAGTCAGCGAGCCTGACCACCCGATCCCGTTAGTCGCCTCTTACGACAAGCATAGTCGCCTCTTACGACAAGCATAGTCGCCTTTTACGGCAAACATGGGTTGCTGAAGACCTATTCTATCCCGGATTCTTTACGGGTCTTTTGTAATGTCAATAAACGTGACTGACACATTTAAAGTGACGCGCCGATTACCTTCCTTTTGTTAGCCTTATCTTTCTCGCATGGAACATTCACATTTAAAAAAAAAGAAACGCTGCCTCAACTGATAGCAAGTTTATCTCTGCAGCCATTGTAATATGCAGCTACAAGCCGACTCGTCTCTCATCAAAACACGGGGCTGTGTACTCGCGGGCAGATGACCACGGAGTACGCTCATCTCTGTGTCGGATTAACGAGACTGATTTAATGAGTGATTTCGGTAATTCGTTGCAAATTAGGTGTGTCGGAGTCGAGACCGTCGGATTAACGGGTCTAAATAGCACTGATTTAATCGGTTCCCATTATTAGTGTCGGATTAACGAGTGTCTGATTAACGAGACTTGACTGTATTCACCCTTGGAATTTAAAATGATTTTTTTCGTCCTACCGACCTGAGGTTTTGACCCTCCCCCCAGCCCGCCCACCCCCCCAAAAAAAAGAAAGAAAAAAAAAAAAGAAGAAGCCAGACTGGTTTCATTAATAATATAACAAGTGACACATGTGAATATGAATTTATTCCTTTAATAAGTGATACTACACTATTACAGGTGATTATAAGGAAATAAAAACATACAAAATGACTTTCAAAATGTGTCACCATACTTGAACACAATAAAGGCCGGTATGTATCAATAGACAAAAACAAGGAAACAATCCAAGTGTGAAAGTTACATCACGGGACAAACAGTAAGCGTGAGTCAGTTATATTTACATCCCTTTAAACAGACCCGGTACTTCAGATTCACCAACACGTGACAATGTCAGGAAGAGGGCATAAGTCAACGTCATGACGGAAACACTGCTCATAATGATTGCCCAGGAACGGAACAACCCAATGTGCCAAATTGGGGTGGGTAGCCAAGTGGTTAAAGCGTTCGCTCGTCACGCTAAAGTCCTGGGTTCGATTCCCCACATGGGCAAAATGTGTGAAGTACATTTTTGGTGTCCCCCGCCGTATATATTGTGGCGTTGTCCTGGATTGTAGGGTGGTGTAGATTATGACGTTGTCCTTGGCGGCAGGATTGTATATATTGTTACGTAGTCATGGACTGCAGGATGGAAGAGATTGTCGCGTTATCCGGGACGGCAGGATTGTATAGATCGTGACCCTCCCTAAACAGATAAATTGTAAAAGTACTTTATATTTTATTATAAAATGATAATTTTGTCATGTCCCTCCACAGATATGTGTTTTTTGTTTTTTGACCATCCCCTTATTCCATCAGGCCAACCTCCTCTATATTAACTGACTTGTCCCTTACTCATTTGTCGAAATTAGATGGGTTCTGTACTGGCCATTGTGGCAAGTTGTTGGAACGTGTTTTCACAGGCCTAAATGGCATGCTGTGTTCGCTTGCAAAAAGTATTCAATGTTAAGATACAAATATTTATCTAATTGCGATGTTATTACTACAGTAAACTACGGTTATAACGAACACGCTTATAACGAACTAACGGATATAACGAACTAACTTTTTAGTCCCGACTATTTGCTGTAGTTATACTGTATATATGCTTATAACGAATTACGGTTAAACGAACTAAAGTTAGTAGTCCCTTTGAGTTCGTTATAACCGTAGTTTACTGTATTATTAACCCACTCGCCATATGGAATATGTTAAATTCCAAAGTTTTGATATCATAAGATCTGTTGATGCGTTCCTTAAGCATGTATTCAGTATAAAATCATACACGTAAATAAACATAAGGGATGTTATATTGCACTCTGGACCACGAGACCATACTCTTGTCTTGTCCATAGTCATTTTCAACTATCGATATACCTCGTGATAATGTCATCCGGTGATCAGTCAAAACATTACAGACCCGTGAAATTCCGGGTTAAAATTGGTTTTGAGTAATTCATGCTTGTAAGAAGTTACTAACGGGACGGATGGTAAGGCTTACTGAAGTGGTTGATGCATGTCATCGTATCCAAATTGCGTATATCGATGATGATGATGGCAATGACTGGATTGTTTGGTCAAGACTCGGCTATTTACAGATGGGCCGTCCTATAGCTGGAACATTGCCGAGTTGCTAAAAAAACCACAATACTAACCGCGGTAATGGTACAAAGCACATGTATATGGACAGAACGCCTCTTGTTCGATTCTTAGAATAGGTGAACCCATCAAGGAATACTTGTGGTGTTCCTCTCTCAGGCTCAACGTACTCAACTCTGCGTTTACCAGCCATGGTGGTGACACCTTACTGACTTAGACTTCATGTAGTATAGTACAGTACCTATAGTACATGTGAGATTATACTTAGATTGTGGAGAAGTGTAATCTATTTAATGAAAATAATGCAAACAAACTGAACGGCTAAAATGTTTTTAATTATCTTCACTGTGCTTCCTATTTTCTATATCATTGAAGAAACTACTTTATATCTTAGCTAATAAAACACACGCATATCAGACGCGACTTTATATACACAATCATAGTCTGGTTAATCTGTATCACTCAACGAGTTGGAGTAGCTTACTCTTCATAATCTGGTTAATCTGTATCACTTAACGAGTTGGAGTAGCTTACTCTGCCCACTGTTGGAGCAGTTCATTAATCAGTAGGTAAGACCAGGCAGTCACAGGTCACACTTGACTGGTCTCTCTGATGATTGAGTCGTCTAACATATGGGATGTCTGACAACCGTTTTAGAAATACACACATCCCATACAATGTACCTAAATAACAACAGTATCTTGAAGCTGTTAAACATAAGAGCTGATGATGTTCAGTTCGGTACCATATCAGTAGTTTAATTTGTGACTTGTACAAAACATCGAACTTAAAAACATGAAACTGAAAAATGCAGACTCCGTTGTGATCATTTCTACATCGAAGGAACATACAGGCATATCCAAATGTTAATATACATTTTTATTCTGCAGTTATACGTGACCATTGTACATGGCTAAATAAATGTGTCTAATTATTTCATGAGAGATGATATTTAACCTTCATTATAGAGTACAGTGTCTCACAAATAGATTAAAAATGATTATCTCAGGTAGTCATACTGATACGTAGATTGCATATTCAGTAAAACATATTCTTGTCTACTAAAGGGACGGTGGGGTAGTCTAGATCTATTGGTTTAAGCGTTCGCTCGTCACGCCGAGGTCTCGAGTTGGATTCCGTGCAGCCCATGTCTGGTGTTACTCATTGAAACATATGCTGGAATTTTACTGAAAGTAACGTAAAAACATACTCACTCACTCTACTCAGTCAATGAGGGGCTTTGAAGAAATGTACAAATATCAAAGGTTTTCCTTTGTCTTATAAAAAAGCTATTATGCATCTCCTGTGGGATAATGATCTCCAAAGGCACATCCTGATAGTTATAACAAAGATAATCAAAATGGAACATTCAGTATTAAATATTGCTGTCTACTAAACTGATAATCGTCTTTTCCCTGCATTTCCGGTTGAACTGCGAAGTAACATCCTCAGTCTGTTGAAGAAGGCTTTTCTGGCACACTCTTCCTCGCCCCACATCAGGTAAGTTGTCGTCTGCAACATGGCTCTCATAGCTTTGGTCATGTGACGTGTGTCTATCTCCTCCAGCATCACCACCACCAGGAGGCGCTGTCCATTTTCCAGCACGTGACGCTGGATGAGATTCAATTCAAACAGGCACCAGTCACTTTGAGCAAAACTGTTAGAGAGGACAATGATAATTTTGCGGCTTGCTTCAATTGCATCAACGATATTATCCACGATTAATTTACCTACTTCAAAGTCCCTGTCATGCACGCAGAGTTTGAAGTTTTCCTTGCCTTCCAGAACAGGCAACATATTCCGTATGACCCAGTGACGATCTGGTGCAGAGTAAGCCACAAACGCGTCATATTCGTAGTCGGCGGTGTCCACCTCCTGTCGTTGACTGTATCTGACCATGTAGATCAAGTATCGGATGTGCCAACGGTAACGATACATCACTGCCCCTGTCACCAGAAACACTGTGAGCAAAGTACTAAAGGTAAGAGTTATGATCTTTACATCCTGATCCATCAGACAACTTATCTCTGACATTTTCAAATCAAGTAATTGTACCCCTTTGACTATAACGGGGCTGGAGCAGTTATATAAAACTTTATCTTGAGGTGTTTTATGAAAACCAAATGTTTCGGGGTCTTTACGCATCCAGTCTACAAACCACATCATATCACAAGTACAGGAAAGGGGGTTTCCAAACATCTCAAATTGTTTCAGATCTTTCGGAAGGGATTGTTTATCAATTGTTGAAATTTCATTATTTGCCAAGAATAGTTTTTTCAACTTTGTCATATTTTCAAACGTATTTGGCTTCAAATCTGATATGGAGTTCCGATACAGAGCAAGACTCGTAATACTTGTTAACTTCCTCGTTATAACTTGTGGTATAGATCGGAGGCCATTACCCCCCATAACTAAAGTCTTGAGGTTGGTGAGATCTCCCAACAGCGTATTGAATTCGATTTCTGTTGTTACTTGGAAAACATTATCATTGAGGTTCAACAGTTCCAAAGAAGGACATCCTTCAAAGACACGCATGTCTATTTCTGCTTCTCTGAACCAAATACGATTCTTACGAAAGAATATTTGTTTCAGTGCCGAATTATTGAACACCGCTCTTTCTATAGTGTGCATTGCACATCCAACATACGACAAGGTGATTTTGTATATGTATGGCAACATCGAAAACTGATTTGATTTTAGTTCTGGAAATAGATTACCATTTAAGTAGAAATAAGTGAGGTTCGTTAAACAACTGTAACAGTTTCTATCTAAATATCTCATACCATTCCACTGAATAGATAGATGTTTAAGGTTAGGGAAAATACTACTACTACACAGATTAGGAAATTCGTAGAAGTGATTGTTATTAAAACTAAGAGTTTGAAGAGAGGTAAAGCTGGCATTCCTCAGGTGTATCTCCTTCAAACGATTTCCACCAAAGTCAAGGCTGGTCAGGTGTCTCAAGCCCTGAAGAGCGTCCCGCGGGAACTCACTGGTGTTGTTGCGAAATGTAAGCCTAACGTTTGTAATATTTTCTAAATGTTCAAAGAAATCATCAGAAACATGTGTAAGATTCATAGAACTAATATTCAGTTCCTTGATCGGAGTCATGGCTATTCCGTAGAACGATTCCTTGAGAATGTTTTCGGCAATGAAGTTCTCTGACAGGTCTAGTGTCTTCAAATACCTCATCCTGCTGAAGGCATGCTTGTGTATGTTTCGAATGGTGTTATTTTTCAGACCGAGAAGGACAATTCGGTAGTGAGAATACTCCGATAAGGTGTTGTGCAGGAGAGCAGGAATGGTCCCGTTCTCCAAATAAATGCTTGTATTCAAATTTTTGGACTGTATTGGAGGCGTTGGTAAAGGCTTTCCTGTTAAGTTGAATAGTCCACAGCGCATGACAACGCTTTCTCTTTTGAACAGACTGCAGTTACATCCCCGATGACATTCAAGCCTCTTCCTTAATGACAGTGACGTACTGCAAGCCACCACCACAGTCAGCAGTGCAATAATAGCCACCAAACTCCGAGGCTGTTGAAGTCTCATCATCTTGCCTGTTTCACCTGACAAACGTCCTGTCTGAAACAAACGCAACGAAAAGTGGTAATTGAATAAGGTGGCGAAAGGTTCAAGCTAGTGGCAAACAGTTCTCTTGGAGGGTCTTTTAAATTGTTGTTTTGGTTAAAACATCTTTTACTCACACAATGAGAGTGGGACGTATTAAGTATAGATTGTAAATCTCTGATACAATAGACAGAAAGGAGTGCTTGTAAGTAGAAGACAATAAGTCAGACGAGACGTATATAAATTATGACAAAGTATTGACTCCATTTGATGATATATTAACAATTAAACATCACTGAATATTCATTCAAGAGCGGGAGTTGGTAGTTTCTGTTTGTCTGCAATCTCTAAACAATCTGATAAAACAAGCGTAAAGACATCTGAGCAGTAGCAAGTTATTCGTTAACATTTTCATCATTCATTTTAATGACACTTCCACACATGCGACCCGTGAAGATCCGGGGTAGAATAGGTCTTCAGTAACCCATGCTTGCCGTAGAAGTCGACTATGCTTGTCGTAAGAGGCGACTAACGGGTTCGGGTGATCAGGCTCGCTGACTTGGTTGATACGAACATGTCATTGATCCCAAATGCGTGGAACGATGCTCATGATATCAATAACTGGATTGTCTGGTCCAGACTCGATTATTTACAGACCGCGGCGTTAAACAACAAACCAACCAACCAAACCAATCCACACTTGCAAACACAAACATGTCACTGAAGTTTGGGTTGGGAAGTAATCCAGATTCTTGTAATGACTGCTTGCTCACTGGTGTCAGGATGATAAGGATGCAAGGAGTGAATGAGTCAATATTTAACGTAACATCGGCAATATTTCAGCCATATCGTGACGAATGATAACTCTAATTCAGAAATATATTCTGACATCTAGCTTTACAGACGTTCTGATTCAAAAACTGCAGATAAACGGGTTTCCACTAATTAAATGTATAGTGTATATTCGTGTAGAATGGGGGTGACTCAATGCTGCTTAACAGCACAGTCAGCAATATTCTAGCTCCATCACGGCCTGTTAATAATTCAGCCGGACAAACCAGTTACTGAACCCACGTGCAATGGTCTACGGCATCGGGGTATGATACTCTTTAGTTGTGTGTACTTGAGTCAACTTTAGTACTGTGTTGGTGCAAATACTTTACTTCCTTAAACAACTAAGATAAATTGTTTGCTAGGCATTACTTAGAAGTGGATGGATGACAAGGTAGACAAAATTTTATGGATAACAACAGTACTTCTTTATTAATGTAAAAAGCGACTATTGGTCCTTACACCGTTGTCAAGCAAAACTGAATGAGGGACATTGTACAGAATATATGTAGTAGGTGGAAGATGAACAGTAACAACAATTGCATGCATTTGTATGAAGTTGTTATCCATTAAATTGTGTCTACCTTGTCATAAAACACATGTCACCATTTAGACCACATTTCAATACTGACAAATCGTTATGTACTACTGATCCAAAAACGTCTACTTGAAATTTCCCATCTTACCCCTAGCTTCCTTCAAGATCGTTGGCGGTCATAACATCTGTCATCCTTCACTACCAATCGCAATGTGTTCCGTATTCGTTCATTATTTTCATACAACTTTTTCTCTTACAAATATCCTCATATGCCGAGTACCCCGGCCTGAGTGTAAGTTCTTTTCTGTTCTGCAATGTTGGAAATTTTAAGTTATTTCCGTGTATCCCCTACTTTTTTTTAAAGAGTATATATCACAGCATTCATCGTGGATTATGCTCAACATGTATCAGTGCACTGCATTACACTACACTATAATCGGGAATATTAAAATACACAGCTTTCTTAAATGTGTAATTGTTATACTGATTTAATGATTTCCTGCTGCTGTGTAGACACCCACAGCGAGTAAGTAGGGTTTAACGCCGCTTTCGACCGCCTCCGTGGTCTAGTGGTAGAGCGTCCGCCCGGAGAGCGGAAGGTCCAGGGTTCGATCCCGGGCCGCGTCATACAAAAAGACGTTAAAAGATTGTACTTGTTGTTACCCTGTCTGGCGCTCGGTATTAAGGGGCTAAAACAAGGACTGGTCGGCTCGGAGTCAGTATACTGTGTCTGCGTGGGGTATTCATGTTAAACTGCGGCATGGTATCTCAGTGAGCTAGCACTATAAATCGGCATCAGTCCGGACTAGTACAAGCAGCCACACACACACATACACGTGCATGCACGTCGCTATATAAGTGCAATAATCTTGGACGCGACGTTAAACCCAATTTCACCTCACCTCACCTAACGCCGCTTTCAACAGCTTTTCTTGTATATCACGTAAGGCGTGTCAGTTGGATGTAAGTGCTCGACATATTCGTGCTCTTTGGTTTCATGATCAACAACCAACGCTGGTATACGTTGACACGCCATAATATAACTGAAATGCTGTTCAGTGCGGCGTTAACCTCACACAATCACGGAAGTTTTTGCAGCAGAGATCTTAATAGGTGTGAACTTCCTGATTATATCTAAAAGTATAATACTGTCATTTACCCTCATAACTAACGATTTCTTCAAACAGTGTTTAATTCGATGGTTCAGTTTCTGCAGTAATATGGCAAACATTATTCTGCATATATTCTCATATACGCCCCCGCTAGTCTGAATAATTTTGATGAAAGATGTTTTAAGGAAGAGAATATATGGATATCAACTTCTATATTATGAGGAACACAACGTTTCGGGTTATATGCTTACTGCTTCATCGGGTGAATGATGAAGGAGTAAGTGTATACTCCGAAACATTGTGTTCCTCTTAATAAAGAAGTTGACGTCCATATATTATCTTCCTTGTGTGTATCACTTTTTAATGCCTTTCAAAGACCTGAAATATATATATATGTTTTGTTTCGCTGCCCAGTTCTTGTGCGTTGCGCTTCCACTATAACATTAATTCTGAGTATTTTTGATGAAATGGAAACCGATTCGAAATTAGGTATGGAAATATATTACCAATTAAATATAATTTGTAAGGCCAGCAAGAAACCTGTAACACAACAATGGCTGTCTAAATATCGCACATATTTCTACTCACGAGACACTTAAGGATGAAGAAATAATTACTGCTGTTATTTCCGAAACAAAATAACGAATCCACTGTAAACACTGTTATCATTATATTGTATAACTGTGATACATACACTTAACATTACCTCCTCCAGGGTCAGAAGAGGTCTTCTGAGAGTTTCTACCAATGACTGTACAGATATCGGTTACGTACATTAACATGGCGTTTGTATTCTCAAAACATTTGTCATGTGTAATTTCAGTAGCATTTAGTTCGAAAGTCACCAGCGATCATCAATTTGTAATAAGAGGCGACTTTACTGGATTGTGTGAACAGTTTAATAGAATCAACCACCGGCTGGACCAGATCGTGTATTCACAGACCGCAAGAACAACACAATGAAATGACATGACATAACATCACCATTTATGGTTAACTCACCTGCTCAATCTTAACATAACACAATATCATCGTAACATCATTGAATTACATCATGTGATGTCCAAATACTTTGAGAAACACTGTCTAATTAATAACTCACAAATATGCCCAGGATCGCCAGTTCATCTAGTTGACCTCCTGCTACTAACAGCTGAAAGTGTCAAACACGGACAATGAAACCAAATCTCGTGTCAGTATTTTTACCCCGGTAATTGTGTTGAACGTGCATACCTCATTAAGCTGATACAGTGAGGAGCAAAAGAAACTACACCTCTCAGTTGATTTTATAACATCATTTTATCAGTTTTATTTTCAGTTGGAAATATCTTAGGTTAGCAATTATATGTAGTAAAATCAACTGTGCTAGCGCTTAGTCAGCACTCAAAATATACTTCTACATGGTTATATGTTTTTAATATGATTATTCAATGAAATATTTTTTCCGCATAATACCCAACTTTTTTATGGGTGTCTTAGACATCTCATCTTTGAAAATCAATAAATTGGCTTTTTTGCCGCAATGTACAATATTTCAAACATGGAAAGAGTCATATATGTTGCACAGTTATTTCTTACTAATCTCTTCATTCATGGAACCAATAGATTTTTGTACAATATTACCCAGCCATAGATAAATAGCAAACTCTCTACACTTTCTTTTGACCCTCCGTTTATATCGTAACGTAACTGCCACCAAGCCATCAACCATCAGAATCGAACCACCCACCCACTCAAACCAAACCAGGTGTATTTAGATGTTAAATATAACGAAGTAATGAACTCACGCAAAGAACAGACAAGACGTTTCATGAAATGTTATTAAAATATGTTTAAATGTTTTTTTAAAGAACTTTATACTATAACATGGGCGAAACTATTTCATAACAAGTCATTACAATATTTTCAACACGTTGCAGTAATGTCATGCCAGAACATATGTCACGAAACGTTATCACCATGTATTTCACCATGTTGAAGAATTATGCCGATCACAAATATAAATGATTTTAACATGTTCTTAATACGTCTGTAAAAAGTAATATCACACAAGCGTTTCGAAAACGTTTTTAAAATATTGTGACATAATGCTTTGTTGCCTCGTGAAATGACGTCAGAATGACGTCACACTATTACGTCATATATTGTCACTCGTCATCTGGGTTAGAAACTTTGTACTTTGCCGCTCACTATCATGTGGCCGCATTTGCGTTCGAAACTATCAGCAATTTCACTCATTTCAGTCCATGGGAAATCTTGAGTTGATTTCTGTTCTACTGCGAAGAGGAGCAGTCAAAACAATGGAAATACTTTCCTGTCGACTGTAGGCTACTGATTAAGTCTAAAGCACAATATTAGGTTATTAAAATGCGAGACTCATTCTTGTGTATTCGAACTGACTGAACTAAAAGTCGATCATATGGTTGTTGGATTTTTTATTTTGGCCTAATATTTTGTATTTATATAAGTTACATTGAAACAAGGTGCTTACACTGTCTCCTTATACTATTTCCCCGAAAGAATCGATTGATAATTTTCGGATAAATATGTTTCCCTTCCAATTAAAACGAATCGGGCGCTGTAACAGGGTGTTGTGATAATTGGCGACATGTTGTCGTTCGCTAGTCAGTGAGTGAGTGAGTGGGTATGGTTTTACGATGTTTTTAGCAATATTTCAGCAATATCACGGCGGGGGACACCAGAAATGGGCTTCACACATTGTACCCATGTCGGGAATCGAACCCGGGTCTTCGGCGTGACGAGCGAACGCTTTAACGACTGGGCTACCCGACCACCCCTCGCTAGTCAGTAGTCAAACGATATCACACTACATATTCAGTGAGTTGGCTATCGTTTGTTGATTATTAAAATGAAACTTTTGATCGCGAATGATTTTGTAACAAGGAGATAGGTGTAGAAAATTTAGACTTGTGATCCCTGATGGTTTTATAGTTACCACAAGTATTCATCTATGTCAGTGAATGAATATTAAAATATGTTTCCATCAAACACTTGTATATATATATATATATACTATATATTATTGTTAGAATACTGATAAAACGTTATCTGCAATTGAATATTGTCTCTTCAGTTGAATGTATCTATACTATATATCTTAAATACCTGCTTTAGATCTATTCATTATCTGCTTATATTTCAGAAAAGTGGATCAAGGTAAAACCAAAGAAGAAGAAAAGAAGAAATAAATAATTTCGAAAGGTGTAAAGGTTTTCTAAAAATACTAAAATCTCCACAGAACTATGTCTTGAAGTTCTTTGTTGAATGAATGTTGAAGACATGGCATGGATCACAATGTCGGCCATTGTATTTCCTGCAGAACATGTACGTACGGTGTCTGACTATTTGTCATACTCATTTATCTCTCGTTAGCAGTTAGTTGGTGCACGATTTGAACATTGGCAGCAAAACACTGTGCTTTTCCGACGCCCTGGTTCGTTTTCAAAACATTTTAAAAACGTTTAGAGCGTACAGACAATCTTGCTAAAACGTTTCCGGAACCATACAATTTCACATGAATAAAACGTTTTCAAATACATTTGCTGAAACTTTCGCAAAAAACATTTTTGAAACGTTATAACCAAATGTTTACGGAAAACGTTTCTGGACCCATATAAATTCACGTGAATAAAACATGTATAAAACATTTCCGGAACATTGCGTGAAATGTTTTAGGGATGTTTTTATAACATTTCCGTGTTATCACAACATTTCATGAATATTAACAGGTGTGTAATCTTATCACTTTGGTGAAAACGGCAGCCATGTTTAAAGTGCTGACAAAGTTGGGATTAGGACGAATCTGGATTCGAACACGTGATCAGCAGATTCTGGCAAGGGGCGCAACTCTGTATAGATAATTTCTACGCCACACACGAAAGGATGGTTCAAGTACCCAAACTTCAACGTGAACTTTCATAAACTAATTATAATGAATTACATTATTACATGGTGGCATGTGTGCGTGTGTGTGTGTGCGTGTGTGTGTGTGTGCGCGCGCGTGTATGTGCGTGTGTGTATTCGTGTGCGTGTTTGTGTGCGTAGTAAACGACCTGTCCCTTTTTGGGTTTACAAATATTGAATATATCCGCACGTCACATCCACGCAGTAATATGTTTCTAACATTAAAACTCTCATAGTGTGTGTGAGGTGAGGCGTTCTAAATGATTGCACTTATACAGAGACGTGTAGCCCACTAAGATACCATGCCACAGTTTAACATGAATACTCCACTCAGGTTACAGTGTACTGAGCCGACTAGTCCTTGTTTAGCCCCTTAATGCTGAGCGCCAGGCAGGGTAACAACAAATACCATATTTTAAAGTCCTTTGGTGTGACGCAGCCGGGGATCGAACCCCAAACATTCCTCTCTCCGGGCGGACGCTCTGCAACTAAACCACAGAAGCGGTTCATATTGTGAGTGAGTGAGTTGTGTTTAACGCCACTTTGAACAGTATTCAAGCTATATATCACGACTTGTATGGCGCTGACAAACCTTGAAACAATCGGGGCGAACCAGGATTCTAACAATCATACATGTAGGTATCTGGCGTGGCCAAGGGACGCAACTCTGCACAGCGAATTCCTGCGCCTTGGACGACTGGGCCACCCGTGGCCGCTCTAATTTCACGAGGAAATCAATCGGAAACATGAAACAGTCAAGGCCGACTAAAAAGTCGCGAAAATACGACGTCAAAACAAATACTAAGTTATATATGCGTTGCGTTAACGTTGCAAGTGTTACTGTCAGAAATGTGAAACTTTAAGAAACTAAATGATGTATAAACAGGTTAAGATGGAAACCGATGATTGATAGGCCGTGGGCTAGGTATGCACAATTTGGAACAAATTTACTCTTATAATATCAGAGTAGGATACCCAATATTGCATTCTCGGCTTAGCTACATCGGAACAACGCTTGGATGAATGCTCAGGATTTGGCTTGTCATCCTGTGTGTTATTCACCGACCTCGATGTGTTATATACCATAGGAAACCATATATAAACACCATAATTTGATGTAGGCTGATTATTGATCTACTTGTGGACAATCATACAAAATATTTCTTGACAACTCTGATATCACTCACTTTTGTATGCATATAAGAGGTTCACAGTATAATGCTCGAGTCGATTTCAGAACTTTGAATGAAATGGACCTATGTGTAACATATTCAAGATGGCAACCATAAAGCTGTGCAAAAAAACCTGATCATAATGTAAATGTTATTTATTTCAGCAAATATACAAATCAATTTCTTGGACGCAGGCTTGATATTTTGACAAATTTTGCCATTTCAAGTTGAGTTTCAGATTCTTAGTACAACTACTAGTTAAGGTGAATTTGCAGGGGGCACCACCGAAGGTAGAAGACGAATTCACTTACTAACATTTAATTCATACATAACTTAGCTACTTAAGTTTCCAATTTACAGAAAATGTCCAAATGCGAATCGACCAAATCGTCTATGAATGGCTTGAAATGAACAGGGACCGTGCATTCACAGAAATAAATGATATTCCAATTACTTACTTAAGATTCTCTTACATAAGAGAAAACCGGGCGAAAACGCGATATAGAGTACCATACTTTGAAAGGCTGTAACAACAAGTTCGTCCTAACTTTTTTCTTGTTAACATTCAAAATCATGTTTAGTATGTGGGTCATACGTAGCCCACGGCCTATGATTAAATTAAATCGTAATATGATATTTTGTCAAGAATTGAGATATAGGTATACGCAGTGACATGTGTACCGAACTCATCAGAAATACTTCAGCTGTGTAGCTAAACGATAGATATTTATCAGGACATCCGTCCATGCAGGTTAATCATTCCCCGAAATTTGTCCAAGCAAAGAGTTCGGGGTATCTATTCTATTGTCAGATAATGCACGACGCTCTATTTTTGTTTGAAAGAAAAACAATCTGTAAAACAGGAAAACTTATAGATGAGACCGAAACTACATTTCACAAGTATTATAAATAAATTTATCCCTATGGTAAATTACTGTACATTGGTTTCATAACATATCAAAGCTCCCTAAGGGCGACCGCACCCTGTGATCAACCATGCTCGTTCAATAGCAGCGCATTTGAAACATTATTTGTTATGAAGCCGGTGTTGATACCGGGGAATCCCAGTGACATTTCAAGTGGTGGGTTTTTGTCAAGGCGCAACAGCCTAATGTGCATGCCGAAGGCGAATACGTCCGCCACTGGGTTTGTAAGGAAAACCATTAGGGACATAATGTTTCTCTTCCTTAAAAAATTATCATACAAATTTCAAGACTAAACTTGAATGCTTAAATAGTGTTATTGTACTTTCAAAGTACTACTTTTCATTTACAACAAACTTGAAATATCAACATACTATCTTGAAATTTCAAAATAAAATTTGATATGGCCCTAATGGGCAACCGTAGCTTTGTATGTCGCTGTTAACAAGAAAACCCTGCAGTGAATGAACTCATGCTTCACTGAAAGCTGTCGTTATAGCCTTGGAAATGAGTTTGCAATTGGTTAAATGGAGATGGAGTGTTACCGCTAGAGTAAAGACGCTCATTACCCAAAGCTCGCACCCAGGGTAGAATGTGTCCCCAGCACCCCCCTGCACGTCGTAAGCCTGTGTCCCCAGCACCCCCCTGCACGTCGTAAGCCGACCTGTTTGCCGGGGGTTGCGCCCCTGTGGTCGGCAGAGGAAGGGAGTCTGGAGGTTGAGGGCGAATGCTTAGTAAGTGCATCGAGTAATCATGATGTTTCAACAACACAAGGGGAAATGAATGTGCAAATACAATAACACAGTGACAAAGCCAATGACATAGGAATAATATTAATGAACAAAGATAACAATGCAATGACGGACCGATGGGGTAGGATGAATGTACAAAGGTAATAATGTAATGATGGACCGATGGGATAGGATGAATGTACAAAGATAGCAATGTAATGACGGACCGATTGGATAGGATGAATGTACAAAGATAGCAATGTAATGACGGACCGATGGGATAGGATGAATGTACAAAGATAACAATGTAATGACAGACCGATGTGATAGGATGAATGTACAAAGATAACAATGTAATGACGGTCCGATGGGATAGAATGAATGTACAAAGATAACAATGTAATGACGGACCGATGTGATAGGATGAATGTACAAAGATAACAATGTAATGACGGTCCGATGGGATAGAATGAATGTACAAAGATAACAATGTAATGACAGACCGATGTGATAGGATGAATGTACAAAGATAACAATGTAATGAAGGGCCGATGGGATAGGATGAATGTACAAAGATAGCAATGTAATGACAGACCGATGTGATAGGATGAATGTACAAAGATAACAATGTAATGACGGACCGATGGGATAGGATGAATGTACAAAGATAACAATGTAATGACGGACCGATGGGATAGGATGAATGTACAAAGATAGCAATGTAATGACGGGCCGATGGTATAGGATGAATGTACAAAGATAACAATGTAATGACGGACCAATGGGATAGGATGAATGTACAAAGATAGCAATGTAATGACGGACCAATGGGATAGGATGAATGTACAAAGATAACAATGTAATGACAGATCTATGGGATAGGATGAATGTACAAAGATAACAATGTAATGACAGATCTATGGGATAGGATGAATGTACAAAGATAACAATGTAATGAAGGACCGATGGGATAGGATGAATGTACAAAGATAACAATGTAAGGACGGACCGATGGGATAGGGTGAATGTACAAAGATAGCAATGTAATGACGGACCAATGGGATAGGATGAATGTACAAAGATAGCAATGTAATGATGGACCGATGTGATAGCATGAATGTACAAAGATAACAATGAAATGACAGATCTATGGGATAGGATGAATGTACAAAGATAGCAATGTAATGACGGACCGATTGGATAGAATGAATGTACAAAGATAACAATGTAATGACAGACCGATGGGATAGGATGAATGTACAAAGATAGCAATGAAATGACGGACCGATGTGATAGCATGAATGTACAAAGATAACAATGAAATGACAGATCTATGGGATAGGATGAATGTACAAAGATAGCAATGTAATGACAGACCGATGGGATAGGATGAATGTACAAAGATAACAATGTAACGACGGACCGATGGGATAGGATGAATGTACAAAGATAGCAATGTAATGACGGACCGATGGGATAGGATGAATGTACAAAGATAACAATGTAATGACGGACCGATGTGATAGGATGAATGTACAAAGATAACAATGTAATGACGGACCGATGGGATAGGATGAATGTACAAAGATAGCAATGTAATGACGGACCGATGGGATAGGATGAATGTACAAAGATAACAATGTAACGACGGACCGATGGGATAGGATGAATGTACAAAGATAGCAATGTAATGATGGACCGATGGGATAGGATGAATGTACAAAGATAACAATGTAATGACAGATCTATGGGATAGGATGAATGTACAAAGGTAATAATGTAATGATGGACCGATGGGATAGGATGAATGTACAAAGATAGCAATGTAATGACGGACCGATGGGATAGGATGAATGTACAAAGATAACAATGTAATGACGGACCGATGGGATAGGATGAATGTACAAAGATAACAATGTAATTACGGACCGATGGGATAGGATGAATGTACAAAGATAACAATGTAATGACAGATCTATGGGATAGGATGAATGTACAAAGATAGCAATGTAATGACGGACCGATGGGATAGGATGAATGTACAAAGATAACAATGTAATGATGGACCGGTGGGATATGATGAATGTACAAAGATAACAATGTAATGACGGACCGATGGGATAGGATGAATGTACAAAGATAACAATGTAATGACGGACCGATGGGATAGGATGAATGTACAAAGATAGCAAGGTATGTAATGAAGGACCGATGGGATAGGATGAATGTACAAAGATAGCAATGTAATGACGGACCGATGGGATAGGATGAATGTGCAAAGATAACAATGTAATGACGGACCGATGGGATAGGATGAGCGTACAAAGATAAGAATGTAATGACGGGCCGATGGGATAGGATGAATGTACAAAGATAGCAATGTAACGACTGACCGATGGGATAGGAGTAAGATAACAATATGTGTTTCAGGTTGTCATGCTATGCTTTCAGCGTGTCATGATGTCATACTATGCCCCTAGTGTGTCATGTTGTCATGCTTTGCATTTAGTGTGTCATGATGCCTTACTCTGCCTCTAGTGTGTCAAGGTGTCATGCTTTGCATTTAGTGTGTAAGGATGCCTTACTATGCCTCTAGTGTGTCATGTTGTCATGCTATGCATCTAGTGTGTCATGATGTCATGCTATGCATCTAGTGCGTCATAATGTGATGCTATGCATCTAGTGTGTCAAATTGTCATGCTATGCATCTAGTGTGTCATGATGTCATGCTATACATCTAGTGTGTCAAGTTGTCATGCTATGCATGTAGTGTGTCATGATGTCATGCTATACATCAAGTGTGTCAAGGTGTCATGCTATGCATCTAGTGTGTCATGATGTCATGCTATACATCTTGTGTGTCAAGGTGTCATGCTATGAATCTAGTGTGTCAAGTTGTCATGCTATGCATGTAGTGTGTCATGATGTCATGCTATACATTTAGTGTGTCAAGTTGTCATGTTATGCATGTAGTGTGTCAAGTTGTCATGCTATGCATCTAGTGTGCCATGATGCCTTACTATGCCTCTAGTTTGTCAAGTTGTCATGCTATGCATCTAGTGTGCCATGATGCCTTACTATGCCTCTTATGTGTCATGTTGTCATGCTATACATCTAGTGTGTCAAGGTGTCATGCTATGCATCTAGTGTGTCATGATGTCATGCTATACATCTTGTGTGTCATATTGTCATGCTATGCATCTAGTGTGTCAAGTTGTCATGCTATGCATGTAGTTTGTCATGATGTCATGCTATACATCTAGTGTGTCATGATGTCATGTTATGCATCTAGTGTGTCAAGTTGTCATGCTATGCATCTAGTGTGCCATGATGCCTTACTATGCCTCTAGTTTGTCAAGTTGTCATGCTATGCATCTAGTGTGCCATGATGCCATACTATGCCTCTTGTGTGTCATGTTGTCATGCTATACATCTAGTGTGTCAAGTTGTCATGCTATGCATCTTGTGTGTCATGATGCCTTACTATGCCCCTAGTGTGTCATGTTGTCATGCTATGCATCTAGTGTGTCATGTTGTCATGCTATGCATCTAATGTGTCATGATGCCTTACTATGCCCCTCGTGTGTCATGTTGTTATGCTATTCATCTAGTGTGTCATGATGCCATACAATGCCTCTAGTGTGTCATATTGTCATGCTTTGTATTTAGTGTCATGGTGTCATGCTTTGATTGTAGTGTGTCATGTTGTCATACTTCGTGATCCCTCTCCATGATAACGTGCTATGCCTATAGTGAGTTTAGAAATGCACACACCTAAGAATATATCCCATGGAATGACAACAATATCTTTGAGCTTAGGATTTTCCATTCAAACATGAACACCATATCGGATGTTAAATGAAAATGTAGTGGCTTGCTTGTCCAAAACATCGATGAATATAATCGAAACATACGGAAGACTCCGATATATAAGTAAATATAGGCATATCCAAATGTAAACAATACATTTTTATTCTACAGTTATAAATGAATACTACATTTGTACATTGATGAATAAACGTCTGTATTTGTATTTATAGTACAGGGTCAAGGGAGAAAAAAAATCACAGTAAGTCATCCTGATACGATGATTCCATATTCAGTAATGGAAATTCTTCTCTACAAAAGAGGTGGTGGGGTAGCAGAAGATTCCCCGCATGTATACAATGTGTGAAGCCCTTGTCTGGTGTTCCCAGCCGTGATATTGATGGAATATTGCTGACAACGGCGTAAAACCAAACTTAATTACTCCCTATCTTGTCTTCTAAAATTTTGTCTTCGAGAATCTTTAAAGATATGTGCAAATATCAAAGGTTTTCCTTTCATATATAAAAATAAACAATTATGCATCTCCTTACTGATTACATGGCCTCCTAAATCACCTCTTGATACATCGTTATAACACAAATGCCGTCACATTTCCTTGTCTACTAAACTGATAATCGTCTTTTCCCTGCATTTCCGTTTGAACTGCGAAGTAACATCCTCAGTCTGTTGAAGAAGGCTTTTCTGGCATACTCTTCCTCGCCCCACATCAGGTAGGTTGTCGTCTGCAACATGGCTCTCATAGCTTTTGTCATGTGACGTGTGTCTATCTCCTCCAGCATCACCACCACCAGGAGGCGCTGTCCATTCTCCAGCACGTGACGCTGGATGAGATTCAATTCAAAACGGCACCAGTCACTTTGAGCAAAACTGTTAGAGAGGACAATGATAATTTTGTGGCTTGCTTCAATTGCATCAACGATGTTATCCACGATTAATTTACCAACTTCAAAGTCCCTGTCATGCACGCAGAGTTTGAAGTTTTCCTTGCCTTCCAGAACAGGCAACATATTCCGTATGACCCAGTGACGATCTGGTGCAGAGTAAGCCACAAACGCGTCATATTCGTAGTCGGCGGTGTCCACCTCCTGTCGTTGACTGTATCTGATCATGTAGATCAAGTATCGGATGTGCCAACGGTAACGATACATCACTGCCCCTGTCACCAGGAACACTGTGAGCAAAGTACTAAAGGTAAGAGTTATGATTTTTACATCCTCACCCATCAGACAACTTATCTCTGACATTTTCAAATCAAGTAATTGAATCCCTTTGACTATAACGGGGCTGGAGCAGTTATATAAAACTTTATTTTGAGGTGTTTTATGAAAACCAAATGTTTCGGGATCTTTACGCATCCAGTCTACAAACCACATCATATCACAAGTACAGGAAAGGGGGTTTCCAAACATCTCAAATTGTTTCAGATCTTTCGGAAGGGATTGTTTATCAATTGTTGAAATTTCATTATTTGCCAAGAATAGTTTTTTCAACTTTGTCATATTTTCAAACGTATTTGGCTTCAAATCTGATATGGAGTTCCGATACAGAGCAAGACTCGTAATACTTGTTAACTTCCTCGTTATAACTTGTGGTATAGATCGGAGGCCATTGCCCCCCATAACTAAAGTCTTGAGGTTGGTGAGATCTCCAAACAGCGTATTGAATTCGATTTCTGTTGTTACTTGGAAAACATTATCATTGAGGTTCAACAGTTCCAAAGAAGGACATCCTTCAAAGACACGCATGTCTATTTCTGCTTCTCTGAACCAAATACGATTCTTACGAAAGAATATTTGTTTCAGTGCCGAATTATTGAACACCGCTCTTTCTATAGTGTGCATTGCACATCCAACATACGACAAGGTGATTTTGTATATGTATGGCAACATCGAAAACTGATTTGATTTTAGTTTTGGAAATAGATTACCATTTAAGTAGAAATTAGTGAGGTTTGTTAAACAACTGTAATAGTTTCTATCTAAATATCTCATACCATTCCACTGAATAGATAGATGTTTAAGGTTAGGGAAAATATTACTACTACACAAATTAGGAAATTCATAGAAGTTATTGTTATCAAAACTAAGAGTTTGAAGAGAGGTAAAGCTGGCATTCCTCAGGTATATCGTCTTCAAACGATTTCCACCAAAGTCAAGGCTGGTCAGGTGTCTCAAGCCCTGAAGAGCGTCCCGCGGGAACTCACATGGGTTGTTGCGAAATGTAAGCCTAACGTTTGTAATATTTTCTAAATGTTCAAAGAAATCATCAGAAACATGTGTAAGATTCATAGAACTAATATTCAGTTCCTTGATTGGAGTCATGGCTATTCCGTAGAACGACTCCTTGAGAATGTTTTCGGCAATGAAGTTCTCTGACAGGTCTAGTGTCTTCAAATACCGCATCCCGTTGAAGGCATGCTTGTGTATGTTTCGAATGGTGTTATTTTTCAGACTGAGAAGGACAATTCGGTAGTGAGAATACTCCGATAAGGTGTTGTGCAGGAGAGCAGGAATGGTCCCGTTCTCCAAATAAATGCTTGTATTCCAATTCTTGGACTGTTTTGGAGGCGTTGGTAAAGGCTTTCCTGTTAAGTTGAATAGTGCACAGCGCATGACAACTCTTTCTCTTTTGAACAGACTGCAGTTACATCCCCGATGACATTCAAGCCTCTTCCTTAATGACAGTGACGTATTGCAAGCCACCACCACAGTCAACAGTGCAATAATAGCCACCAAACCCCGAGGCTGTTGAATGCTCTTCATCTTGCCTTTAGCGTCTAACTAATGTATGGTCTGAAATAAAATCACACAAAAATGTGGTCAAATAAGTTTGGCGACAGATTCAAGAGGGTATCAAACGGTTCTTATCGATGTTGTTACAAGTAGTTGTTTTGGGCTTTTAACATATTTTGGTCACACAATGAGAGTGGGGGTGTATTTAGTTGTAAATCATTGACTACTATCTCCATTCGAATATATTACACCCATTTGCAATATTTACAATGGATAGAAAGAAGAGAATAAGTAAGAGTGAGTGAATGAGTATGGTTTTACGCCGCGTTTCGCAATATCAAGTACAGTAAACTACGATTATAACGAACTCAAAGGGACTACTAATTTTAGTTCGTTATAACCGCAGTTCGTTATAAGCATATACACAGCATAACTACAGCAAATAGTCGGGACAAAAAAGAAAGGTCGTTATAAACGTCAGTTCGTTATACGCGTGTTCGTTATAAACGTAGTTTACTGTACCAGAATATCATTCCACATCCGTATTGTAGAACGAAAAATGTTTAAATGGAAATAGAAGTTGAGTGCAGTCAGAATTTCTGATTGTGTCTGTTTTCTTTGATCCAACATTACTGGGGATGAGGTCTTTAGGATAAGATAGTTCTGTATCACTGTAATTATTTGTTATACACCCAAGTTTATAATTACGTCCTCTGTTCTTTTAACGTTTCCCAACCTGCCTAAAAGTAAAGTGCATGATGCGGCCGCATATTCAAATGCACCGAATAAAAACTATATTCGTTATTCGATGCATTTCTATTTAACATAAACATGAACTTAACTTTTTAATAAAGACGGATATCAGTCAACATCGTTGGGCCTTCATTACTGTCTCTTCGGCTGAAAGAATAATTTGGGTGAGTGAGTGAGTATGTTTTTACGCCGCTTTTAGCAATATTCCAGCAATATCACGACGGGGGACACCAGAAATGAGCTTCACACTATACCCATGTCGGGAATCGAACCTGGGTCTTCGGCGTGACGAGCGAACGCTTTAACCACAAGGCTACCCGACCGCCCCAAAGAAGAATTTGATTTGGTGAAAAATAGCTCTTTGAAGTGTAAACAGATGTATGGTGACAAGTTTGATTCATGTTTATAACAGATGGGCGCCATTAGTGGTGCAGGTTAGGCTCACCATTTCTCGAACACCTCGTGTACAGACCTCGGAAACGGACAATGGACTCTGCCTTAAGCCGATACAGGAAACTTCGGTTATAACGAACACGCTTATAACGAACTGATGGATATAACGAACTTACTTTTTTGGTCCCGACTATTTGCTGTAGTTATGCTGTAAATATGCTTATAACGAACTACGGTTATAACGAACTAAAATTAGTAGTCCCTTTGAGTTCGTTATAACCGTAGTTTACTGTATTTCCTATACTGATGCAAATTTTTTTGTCTCGTTTAATTGCATTGCATATTAAGTCACACACAATTAAATGTGCATGTCTTAGTAGTTTGACGGGGGGAGGGGGGGGGGGGGGGATAGGGTGTTTTTTTGTTAGTCTTCAATCTCTAATAAATCTAATAAAACAGCAAACACAAAGTCGAAAATATGTTCGACAATGACTGTAATGACACTCCCACACACGCAAACACATACATGTCAATATATGACTGCTTGCCCACTGGTCGAAGCAAAATAAGGATACAAGGGGGATAACTCCAGTGAATTCAGAAATATATTCAGATATATAATTTTATCATATAATGGGCAGGTTTCTCGGCAGGATAAAGCCAACGGTTAAAAACAATATCCGTTGGGGTCATATGCGGATAGAGATGCAAATATCAAAGGTCAAGTAGGGACTACTTTCAGTGTTTACATACAAACACGGCGTCGCCCTTGTCATTCGGCGATCGAGTCAGAATTAACCATCGCTATCATTATCAAAAGAACAGTCTAATATACTGAAAATCAGTGTCTAACTGTGATGTAGCTAAGGCATTTTATAAGGTTTTGCAAGTTTGAAGATATAGATTTCGAAACAATTTTGCGAGGGCACTAGGCCCAGCCAAGCGGAATCAGTAGCCATATCTGTGCTTGTCGACCTCTGCGGCTTGAAACCTTTTCCACAAATGAAAACAGTTGGATTTGGCCGAAATATGTTTGAATTGTTACAAGCTTGTTTCGTTTTGTCGCTCTGCAGGATCTTTACCATCCCCAAACACACTCGCGTGATAACCTCTATATACTGAAGTTCCTCTTCATAAACTGCGGATAAACGGATTTCCACTATTTTAAGAGAATAAAGGGGTACATATACATATATTGATGAATGTTGTTTAACGCCGCAGACAGCAGTATTCTAGATATATCGCGGTATGTAAGTAATCGAGCCAGACAAAGAAGTACCCGAAAGCGTGAACAATGGTCCATAAATAAACCTCACTAATGTGTTAGTGTAAATAACTTGGAGGAAATATTTGTTTATTTCCTTAAAAAAGCACATGAGTCACCTCACCTCATTGCCGAGGCACGGGTGGCCCAGTCGTCTAAGGCGCCGCGATTCGCTGTGCAGAGTTGCGTCCCTTGGGCACGCCAGAAACCTATGATTGTGGGTTCGAATCCCGGTGCTCCCCAATTATGTTTTTAGGT
Source organism: Haliotis rufescens (assembly GCF_023055435.1). NCBI lineage: Eukaryota > Metazoa > Mollusca > Gastropoda > Lepetellida > Haliotidae > Haliotis > Haliotis rufescens. The sequence goes on from NW_025963902.1 coordinate 12,021,858, forward strand.
TTGTCAGCACCATACCCGTGCTCGTGGGTTTCACCGAAGTGGTAAACGTCTGAGACCTGCATCACTTCAGGCTTTCTTCACACATTAAGCTGACACGCCATGATATAACTGGAATACTGTTAAAAGCGGCGGTAAAACCCAACTCACTCACTAACTAACTCACCTCATTGCCCTTCCAAAATAACATAGATTCTGAGAATGTGTGATGAAATACAAACTGATGAGTTATTAGCAATGGAAATATATTACCAATTAAATTCACGTTAGTGAGGTTGGTATGACAACTGTAATAAAACAATTTCTGTCTAATTATCTCATATAATTCTATGTATTTAAGGTTGGGGAAATCATTACTACTGATATTTCCGAAACAAAGTCTGAAATTCACATTGAGTGAATAAGTGCGTGAGTTGGGTTTAACGTCGCTTTTAACAGTATTCCAGTTATATCGCGGCGTTTCAGCTTAATGTGAGAGGAAAGCCCGAAGTGATGCAGGTATCAAGACGTTTACCACTTCGTTGAAACCCACGAGCACGGGTATGGTGCTGACAAACCTAGAAACATCGTGGCGAACCGGGATTCGAACCCACAATCATAGGTTTCTGGCGTGCCCAAGGGACGCAACTCTGCACAGCGAATCGGTGCACCTTAGGCGATTGGGCCACCCTAGCCCCCGGAATTTACAGTAGTCATTATTATCATTATAGTGTACAGCTGTGACTGATAATCTTTAAATTATTTCCTCAAGGGTCAAACGATGTCTTCTGAACGTTTCTATCACCGAGTGTACGTATTTCGAATGACTACAAATCTCAAATTCTCAAATCGTTTGTTGTTTCAAATTCCGTAGTGTTCAGTTCGAAATGCCTCTCCACAAGTCGGTCGGCGTCACCAGCCCTCAATTGTTTGAAGTAATTATAAGAGGTGACTTTTCTGATTGCGTGATCAGTCCAATAATACCAACTGTTCGTTTGTCTGGGCCAGACTCGTTTATTCCCTGGCTGTGGTGATGTAGCTGTGATATTGCTGATCACGTGGTAAAACAACAAACGAAACAAGCCAACGACTTAAACACGGACATGTCATAAAATAACAACGTTAACTAATCGTCGTTTATGGTCATCTGTTCAATCATATCATAACTGGATTAGTTCATGTGACGTTGACAAACACTGACAAAATAGGTATACTTACAAATATCCCTAAGTATGCCCTGCTCGTCCAGTTGAGCTCCTGCTACTAACAGCTGATACTGTTAAACACGGAAAATGTAACCAGATCACGTGTCAGTTAATTTTACCGGGTAATTGTGTTGGTCTTTCCTCCCTCATCAAGCTACTTTATGATCCATCCACAGACCCACCCACCAGTCCGCAGACCCACCAAACACAGACCCACCACCATTCCGCAGACCCACCAAACACAGACCCACCCACCATTCCGCAGACCCACCAAACACAGACCCACCCATCATTCCGCAGACCCACCAAACACAGACCCACCCACCATTCCCAAGACCCACCAAACACAGACCCACCAACCATTCCGCAGACCCACCAAACACAGACCCACCAACAATTCCGCAGACCCACCAAACACAGACCCACCCACCATTCCGCAGACCCACCAAACACAGACCCACCCATCATTCCCCAGACCCACCAAACACAGACCCACCCATCATTCCCCAGACCCACCAAACACAGACCCACCCACCATTCCGCAGACCCATCAAACACAGACCCACCCACCATTCCGCAGACCCACAAAACACAGACCCACCCACCATTCTGCAGACCCACCAAACACAGACCCACCAATCATTCTGCAGACCCACCCACCATTCCGCAGACCCACCAAACACAGACTCACCCACCATTCCGCAGTCCCACCAAACACAGACCCACCCACCATTCCGCAGACCCATCAAACACAGACCGCCCCCCCTGTCCGCACACCCACCAAACACAGACCCACCCACAGACCAGAAACACATCTAGCCGCACGTCCGCCCACCCGCATATCAAAAACGAAACACAGCAACCAACCCACGACCAATTCACTCACTCTTCCACCGTCCCACTCACTCAACCACCGACCCACTCGCTCACCCTCCGACCAACTCACTCACCTACTGCCCCACTCACTCATTCGCTCACTCACCCACCTACCGCCCCACTCACCCACCCACCGACCCACTCTCTCACCCACGATTCAACTCACTCACCAACCGTCCCACTCACTCACCCACCGTCCCACACACTCACCCACCGACCAACTCACAAACCTACGGTCCCACTCACTCACCTACCGTCCCACTCACTCAACAACCGACCCAGTCGCTCACCCTCCGACCCACTCACTCACCTACTGTCCCACTCACTCACTCGCTCACTCACTCACCTACCGTCCCACTCACTCAACCACCGACCCAGTCGCTCACCCTCCGACCCACTCACTTACCTACCGTCCCACTCACTAACTCACCCACCGTCCTACTCACTCACCCACCGTCCCACTCACTCACTCTACCCTTGTATTGGTGATGATGCTCTATAAACATGGTATATGTTAAACGACCATCGTATTTGTGACGACGGCTATGGTATTGACATTATATGATGTGAAACTACCGGTGTTTAGAGGATGGCAGTCACGGTATGAGGTGAATCCTCCGGTGTGAGGAAGATGGCGGCTACGGTGTTAACAGTGAGTGAGTGAGTGAGTGAGTGAGTGAGTGAGTGAGTGAGTGAGTGAGTGAGTGAGTGAGTGAGTGAGTGAGTGCGTGAGTGCGTGAGTGAGTGAGTGAGTGAGTGAGTGAGTGCGTGAGTGCGTGAGTGAGTGAGTGAGTGAGTGCGTGAGTGAGTGAGTGAGTGAGTGAGTGAGTGAGTGAGTGAGTGAGTGAGTGAGTGAGTGAGTGAGTGAGTGCGTGAGTGAGTGAGTGAGTGAGTGAGTGAGTGAGTGAGTATTGTTTTCGCCGATTTTTGCAAAATTCCTGCAATATCGCGGCGGGGTACACCAGAAATGGGCTTCACACATTATACCCATTTAGGGAATAGAACCTAGGTCTTCTGCGTGACGAGCGAACGCATTAACAACTAGGCTACCCCGCCGCCCCTACATGGCAAGAGATGAATCCACCGGTGTACTGAAGATGGCAGTGATGGTATTGACTACAACTATGTTGATGAGGACGGTTGTAGTATTTGCATGATAAACCGACCCTTGAGGGAGTGAGTGAGTGAGTTGGGTTTAATGCCGCTTTTAACAGTATTCCAGTTATATCGCGGCGTGTCAGCTTAATGTTGGAGGAAAGCCCGAAGTGATGCAGGTCTCAGACGTTTATCACTTCGGTGAAACCCACGAGCACGAGTATGGTGCTGAGAAACCTAGAAACATAATCGGGCGAACCGGGATTCGAACCCACAATCACAGGTTTCTGGCGTGCCCAAGGGACACAACTCTGCACAGGGAATCGCGGCGCCTAAGACGACTGGGCCACCCGTGCCCCCGGTTTAGATATGAAGTATTCCCAAGATACATGTAGGTGTGGTTAGATAAATGTTCTTGGGAAATATAATTGCTGTGCAGTAAATATCTATTGTCTGAACGATACAAAAATATACAGGACAGCCATCGTACACACACGTTTTATTCAGGGAAGGAAAAGATAACGTATGTACATATTCTAATCACATATATCCTCAATACCAGTGTTTATAGACACATTAATCAATGGCAAGTAAACAGACATATCTCGAACATTCAGATTGACACCAGAAGGAGAGCGTGACACGTGACATCGGGAGTGCCACCTTGCATAGACAGTGACACGTGACATAGGTAGTGACACCTGTAGGAGGGAGTGACACAAAAGGAGCGTGTGACATCTGTAAGAGAGAGTAACACGTGGCAAAGGGAGTGACAGATTAAGGACAATGGGACACCAGAAGGAGAGTGTGACACGTGACATCGGGTGTGACACGTGACATCGGGAGTGACACCTTAAGGACATTGACACCAGTAGGAGAGAGTGACACAGGAAAAGGAGATTCACCCTGAATAGGGAGTGACACATTAAGGAAAGTGTGACACTTGAAGGAAGAAGAAGTGACACCTACAAGAGAGAGTGACACCTGAAGGAGAGAGTGACATCTACAAGTGAGAGTGACACCTACAAGAGAGAGAGTGACACATTATGGAAAGTGTGACACCTGAAGGAGAGAGTGACAGCTGAAGGAGAGAGTGACACCTGAAGGTGATAATGAGACCTGAAGGTGAGAGTGACACCTGAAGGTGATAATGACACCTGAAGGAGAGAGTGACACCTGAAGGAGAGAGTGACACCTGAAGGTGAGAGTGACACCTGAAGGTGAGAGTGACACCTGAAGAAGAGAGTGACACCTGAAGGAGAGAGTGACACCTGAAGGAGAAAGTGACACCTGAAGGAGAGAATGATATCTACAAGTGATAGTGACACCTGAAGGAGAGAGTGACAACTGAAGGAGAGAGTGACACCTGAAGGTGATAATGACACCTGAAGGTGAGAGTGACACCTGAAGGAGAGAGGGACACCTGAAGGAGAGAGTGACACCTGAAGGTGATAGTGACACCTGAAGGTGATAATGACACCTGAAGGAGAGAGTGACACCTGAAGGTGAGAGTGACACCTGAAGGTGATAGTGACACCTGAAGGTGAGAGTGACACCTGAAGAAGAGAGTGACACCTGAAGGAGAGAGTGACACCTGAAGGAGAGAATGATATCTACAAGTGATAGTGACTCCTGAAGGAGAGAGTGACAACTGAAGGAGAGAGTGACACCTGAAGGTGATAGTGACACCTGAAGGTGATAGTGACACCTGAATGATATGGTGATACCAGAAAGCGGGAACGGCACAGAAATGAAGGAAGTTGATCCTCATCATTTCTAGATCTAATAACATTAAGTTCACTACATTTAAACGTGTGCAGTACATTGTAGCATAAAAACAGAGAAAGACAAGTAAATATACGTGCAATTATGTTGGATGACCATCAGGATCATCTTATAGATAATTATACTACAGTAAACTACGGTTATAACGAACTCAAGGGACTACAAATTTTAGTTCGTTATAACCGTAGTTCGTTATAAGCATATATACATGTACATCATAACTACAACAAATAGTCGGGACCAAAAAGTAAGTTCGTTATATCCGTCAGTTCGTTATAAGCGTGTTTGTTTTAACCGTAGTCTACTGTACATCCATGAACCTTATAGACAGTTGTACTTCTCATATAAAGTTATACTATAAAATCATCCCGACTCTTGTGTTTTTTGGTGTGTAAATTCAGTTAAGACCAGGTTGAGTTAAAAAGCACGTGGCAGCAGTTCTTTTAATAAACCATTTGTTATCACTAATTATTACATATGTCAACGTACAAATTGCAACTCTTTAGTACAAGTGTACGAATATATAAATAATGTTCTGCTACCAAATCATCGATGGCTTTGAAATGACATGAGGTACAAAGGATGTATAAAGACGCTAAATGTTACATCCGTGGAGGGGTGATGGGGTGCAGGGGTGGTGGGGTGGTGGGGTGGTGGGGTTGCCTAGTGGTTAAAGCCCTCGCTCGTCAATCACTCACTCACTCACTCAAGTCGTGGTGATTCCGGGTTACAATGTATGTTTATCGTAAAGTGATAAGGTGGTCAGACTCAGTGACTGGCCTGATTGCTAGTATAAGGGTCAGTAGTGTTTACCTTTACAATAGAGCTCTTTTCTGGAACAATGTTATCCCAGTGCCCTCATAACACCCACCCACCCACACAAACACACCCACACACCCACACCCACACCCACCCCCACCCCCCCCACCCCCCCCCCCCCACACACACACACACACACACACACACACACACACGCACGCACGCACGCACATAGATACAGACACACACACATAGATACAGACACACAGGTACATGGACATACACGCGTGCACTAATCAACATGTCCAAAGACACAGTTAGACAGACAGACATAGACCCAGACATAGACACACACACACTCACAAACATGCATACATGTATATACACAGACGCGCAGAAACAGACACACATAGACACGAACACAAGCCCATATACATTTTCAGACAACCACTCACACAGATTCAGACACACTCAGACAGACCTGCAGACACAGACACACAGAGGCAGACACTCACATACATATAATTTACATACACACACTCACAGAGACATACACACTGAGACGTAGTCACCGATACACAGATACAGACACACACATATGCACAAACACATGTATACAGACACACACACAAACACACACACACACATAGAAACAGACAGACATAGGCTCACACAGACGTGAGTGCGTGAGTGAGTGAGTGAGTGAGTGAGTATTGTTTTCGCCGATTTTTGCAAAATTCCTGCAATATCGCGGCGGGGTACACCAGAAATGGGCTTCACACATTATACCCATTTAGGGAATAGAACCTAGGTCTTCTGCGTGACGAGCGAACGCATTAACAACTAGGCTACCCCGCCGCCCCTACATGGCAAGAGATGAATCCACCGGTGTACTGAAGATGGCAGTGATGGTATTGACTACAACTATGTTGATGAGGACGGTTGTAGTATTTGCATGATAAACCGACCGTTGATGGAGTGAGTGAGTGAGTTGGGTTTAATGCCGCTTTTAACAGTATTCCAGTTATATCGCGGCGTGTCAGCTTAATGTTGGAGGAAAGCCCGAAGTGATGCAGGTCTCAGACGTTTACCACTTCGATGAAACCCACGAGCACGAGTATGGTGCTGAGAAACCTAGAAACATAATCGGGGCGAACCGGGATTCGAACCCACAATCACAGGTTTCTGGCGTGCACCAAGGGATACAACTCTGCACAGGGAATCGCGGCGCCTAAGACGACTGGGCCACCCGTGCCCCCGGTTTAGATATGAAGTATTCCCAAGATACATGTAGGTGTGGTTAGATAAATGTTCTTGGGAAATATAATTGCTGTGCAGTAAATATCTACTGTCTGAACGATACAAAAATATACAGGACAGCCATCGTACACACACGTTTTATTCAGGGAAGGAAAAGATAACGTGTGTACATATTCTAATCACATATATCTTCAATACCAGTGTTTATAGACACATTACTCAATAGCAAGTAAACAGACATATCTCGAACATTCAGATTGACACCAGAAGGAGAGCGTGACACGTGACATCGGGAGTGCCACCTTGCATAGACAGTGACACGTGACATAGGTAGTGACACCTGTAAGAGGGAGTGACACAATAGGAGCGTGTGACATCTGTAAGAGAGAGTAACACGTGGCAAAGGGAGTGACAGATTAAGGACAATTGGACACCAGAAGGAGAGTGTGACACGTGACATCGGGTGTGACACGTGACATCGGGAGTGACACCTTAAGGACATTGACACCAGTAGGAGAGAGTGACACAGGAAAAGGAGATTCACCCTGAATAGGGAGTGACACATTAAGGAAAGTGTGACACTTGAAGGAAGAAGAAGTGACACCTACAAGAGAGAGTGACACCTGAAGGAGAGAGTGACATCTACAAGAAAGAGTGACACCTACAAGAGAGAGAGTGACACAATATGGAAAGTGTGACACCTGAAGGAGAGAGTGACAGCTGAAGGAGAGAGTGACACCTGAAGGTGATAATGACACCTGAAGGTGAGAGTGACACCTGAAGGTGAGAGTGACACCTGAAGGAGAGAGGGACACCTGAAGGAGAGAGTGACACCTGAAGGTGATAGTGACACCTGAAGGTGATAATGACACCTGAAGGAGAGAGTGACACCTGAAGGAGAGAGTGACACCTGAAGGAGAGAATGATTTCTACAAGTGATAGTGACACCTGAAGGAGAGAGTGACAACTGAAGGAGAGAGTGACACCTGAAGGTGATAATGACACCTGAAGGTGATAATGACACCTGAAGGAGAGAGTGACACCTGAAGGAGAGAGTGACACCTGAAGGTGAGAGTGACACCTGAAGAAGAGAGTGACACCTGAAGGAGAGAGTGACACCTGAAGGAGAGAATGATATCTACAAGTGATAGTGACACCTGAAGGAGAGAGTGACAACTGAAGGAGAGAGTGACACCTGAAGGTGATAATGACACCTGAAGGTGAGAGTGACACCTGAAGGTGAGAGTGACACCTGAAGGAGAGAGGGACACCTGAAGGAGAGAGTGACACCTGAAGGTGATAGTGACACCTGAAGGTGATAATGACACCTGAAGGTGAGAGTGACCCCTGAAGGAGAGAGTGACACCTGAAGGAGAGAGTGCCCACCTGAAGGTGATAGTGACACCTGAAGGTGATAGTGACACCTGAATGATATGGTGATACCAGAAAGCGGGAACGGCACAGAAATGAAGGAAGTTGATCCTCATCATTTCTAGATCTAATAACATTAAGTTCACTACATTTAAACGTGTGCAGTACATTGTAGCATAAAAACAGAGAAAGACAAGTAAATATACGTGCAATTATGTTGGATGACCATCAGGATCATCTTATAGATAATTATACTACAGTAAACTACGGTTATAACACACTCAAAGGGACTACAAATTTTAGTTCGTTATAACCGTAGTTCGTTATAAGCATATATACATCATAACTACAACAAATAGTCGGGACCAAAAAGTAAGTTCGTTATATCCGTCAGTTCGTTATAAGCGTGTTTTTTTTAACCGTAGTCTACTGTACATCCATGAACCTTATAGACAGTTGTTCTTCTCATATAAAGTTATACTATAAAATCATCCCGACTCTTGTGTTTTTTGATGTGTAAATTCAGTTAAGACCAGGTTGAGTTAAAAAGCACGTGGCAGCAATTCTTTTAATAAACCATTTGTTATCACTAATTATTACATATGTCAACGTACAAATTGCAACTCTTAAGTACAAGTGTACGAATATATAAATAATGTTCTGCTACCAAATCATCGTTGGCTTTGAAATGACATGAGGTACAAAGGATGTATAAAGACGCTAAATGTTACATCCGTGGAGGGGTGGTGGGGTGGTGGGGTGGTGGGGTTGCCTAGTGGTTAAAGCCCTCGCTCGTCAATCACTCACTCACTCACTCAAGTCGTGGTGATTCCGGGTTACAATGTATGTTTATCGTAAAGTGATAAGGTGGTCAGACTCAGTGACTGGCCTGATTGCTAGTATAAGGGTCAGTAGTGTTTACCTTTACAATAGAGCTCTTTTCTGGAACAATGTTATCCCAGTGCCCTCATAACACACACCCACACACACACACACACACACACACACACACACACACACACACACACACACACACACACACACACACACACACACACACACACACACACACGCACGCACGCACGCACGCACGCACGCACGCACGCACGCACGCACGCACGCACATAGATACAGACACACACACATAGATACAGACACACAGGTACATGGACATACACGCATGCACTAATCAACATGTCCAAAGACACAGTTAGACAGACAGACATAGACCCAGACATAGACACACACACACTCACAAACATGCATGCATGTATACACACAGACGCGCAGAAACAGACACACATAGACACGAACACAAGCCCATATACATTTTCAGACAACCACTCACACAGATTCAGACAAACTCAGACAGACCTGCAGACACAGACACACAGAGGCAGACACTCACATACATATAATTTACATACACACACTCACAGAGACATACACACTGAGACGTAGTCACCGATACACAGATACAGACACACACATATGCACAAACACATGTATACAGACACACACACAAACACACACACACATAGAAACAGACAGACATAGGCTCATACAGACATACACAGACACACACAGAGACAGGCACACACCCAGACACACAAAACACGGACACACACAGACACACAGACAATTGCACACACACATACGCACAGAGGCTCACACAGAATTACACAGGCACACACAGAGACAGACACACACCCAGACACACACAAAACACGGACACACACAGACACACAGACAATTGCACACACATACGCACAGAGGCTCACACAGAATTACACAGACACACACAGAGTCAGACAGACACACACCCAGACACACATACAATTGCACACACACATACGCACACAGGCAGACAGACAGACACACACACAGACACACACACACACACACACACACACACACACACAGAGAAGCACAGACACACAGACGCACAAACACTTGTTATGATGACTTTGGGTTATATATATACCGGATAATTTGTGTTATTTTTGTTTGAGGAGACACCGCAATTTCTGCATAAAGCATGTCACATAGAGTTTTGTATTCATCCAAAGCTGACCGATTCTCATGATCTTAGTGTATGATAATAACGTACACGCATTACCATACATCTCATAACAGGCGTGTACGTGTGTGACCTGGTCTAGGGAAGTAATTCTTGTAATTTATAGCCAGTAAGTTATCTCACATGCCAGTCAAGCGTGTTACTGACACGTCAACTTTTGAAATCTCGTTCACATAAAGCTTGAGTGAGGGCTTAAATGTTGTAACCCTTAACAAACAACTTCTGAGTAAGAGTAGTAAGACGCTGTTGGAAATCTTCGCAGAGAGAACATGCTCTGTTGGAAGTTCTGAAATGTAGACACCAAAAAAATGGAAAAAGTATTGCTCGACATAAAGAGAAAGTTGACAATTGGAAAGTCGAAATCATCCCTTTTGTCATAAAGTCTCGTGAATAGTGTTTTTTGAGGAAGGTTAGCATTTCACAGATTGTTTTCTCATTACGCGTCTGGTGACATTTGATGACAAATTGTCCTCAATTGCCCGTTGCCATCCTCGACATAGTCAGATGACAACAGTGGCTAAACAAACTCGGACTGAACAAATAAATATCCCCCGGGTGTAATTTAGAGGAATTCCAAACGATTGGTTTCGTGTTGTATAGGACTGAATCGATTATACGGTTTCATAATAATTTCCTTTTCAGAAATGACGTGCTTGTTGTGACATAAAATTGGACTACATAGCCGCTTTAATTTTAACTGAAATTAATCCATATACAAGTAAAGACGGTATTTAATTGAAGATTGGTTTTTACATGTCTACACTAGAACTATTAATATATCTGTTTGTTACAGTGAGTGAGTGAGTGAGTTGGGTTTAACGCCGCTTTTAACATTATTCCAGTTATATCACGGCGTGTCAGCTTAATGTGGGAGGAAAGCCCGAAGTGATGCAGGTCTCAGACGTTTACCGCTTCGGTGAAACCCACGAGCACGGGTATGGTGCTGACAAACCTAGAAACATAATCAGGGTGAACCGGGATTCGAACCCACAACCATAGGTTTCTGGCGTGTCCAGGGGACACAACTCTGCACAGGGAATCGCGGCGCCTTAGACGACTGGGCCACCCGTGCCCCATGTTTGTTACACGATAGGAATAGAACGTATAACACTGGATGCTGTTAGATGTATTTAATAGAACTTCAATTCAGAAAATGATCTTACATAACATAATAACATAATTTGACAAAATAAAAATCTGTCTAAATAGGCAAGCATTATAAAATAGGAACATTTTGTGTGAACAGGCGTTCTAAGCTCTTTATTCCCGCATGATCCGCTTCTTCCAATTCGTGACCGCGTTGGTGTTTAACGCCGCATTCGGCATTATTCCAGTCATACGAGGTTGGCCTGTCAAGACAGCCCACTACACTGATAATCTTCTTCTCCCTTGATGTCCAGTTGATTTATGAAGTAACATCCTCAGTCTGTTGAAGAAGGCTTTTCTGGCATACTCTTCCTCGCCCCACATCAGGTAGGTTGTCGTCTGCAACATGGCTCTCATAGCTTTGGTCACGTGACGTGTGTCTATCTCCTCCAGCATCACCACCACCAGGAGGCGCTGTCCATTTTCGAGCACGTGACGCTGGATGAGATTCAGCTCAAACTGGCACCATCCACTCTGGGCAAACTCGTTGGAGAGGACGATAATAATTTTCCGACTTCCTTGAATTGAGTCAACGATGTTATCAACAATTAATTTTCCAACTTGAAAGTCTCTATCATGAAGGCAAAGTTTAAGGTTCTCCTTGCCTTCAAGAACTGGAAGTAGAGTCTTAATGACCCAGGTGCGATCTGGTGCACAATAGGCTACAAATGCGTCATATTCGTAGTCGGCGTTGTCCACCTCCTGACGTCGACTATATCTGACCATGTAGATGAAGTATCGGATGTGCCAACGGTAACGATACATCACTGCCCCTGTCACCAGGAACGCTATAAGCACAACACTTAAGGTAAGAGTTGTAACTTTCACTTCTTTATCCATTAAACATGTGATTTCCGACATCTTCACATCTAACAGATGTACACCTTTCAGACTTGGCGGACTTGAGCAATTGTATGTTGCTTTGTGACTCGCATACTTCTTGAAACCAAACTTGTTTGGTTTTGTACGCATCCATTGGATCAACCAATTTATGGTGCACGTACAAGAAAAGGGGTTTCGGGCCAGTTCAATGTCTGTTATATTTTTCCTTAATTCTAGTGGTAAAATGTTCTCTTCTAGTGTTGTGATTTGATTACTTGACAAGTATAACTTTTTCAACTTCGTCATATTCTCAAATGTATTTGACTTCCATCCCATTATAGAGTTCCGGTACAGTGCAAGACTACCAATATTAGTTAAGCGCTCCGTTATAACCTGTGGTATAAAACGAAGGCCTGTGCCTCCCATAACCAAAACTTTGAGGGATTTGAGATCTCCAAGTAGTGTGTTTAACTCGTTTTCAGTGGTTATTTGAAAAACATTATCATTGAGATCCAGCAACTCGAGTGTAGAACATCCTTCAAATACCCGCAAGTCAACCTCAGCCTGTCTGAACCATATATGATTTTCACGGAAAAAGATTTGTTTTAACGCCGAGTTATTAAACACAGCTCGTTCGATATTGTGCATTGCACATCCAACATAGGATAGGGTGATTTTGTACAACATCGGAAACATTGCAAACTGGTTTGATTTTAGTTCACTAAATAGATTGCCATTTAAAGACAAGTTCGTGATTCCAAGCAGGCAATTGTAGTGCTGTTTCTTCAGATACCTCATCTGATTCCACTGTATAGAGAGATGTGTAAGTTGGGGGAAACGTGTACTATTGATTTCTCGAAAACAAAAATCGGGAAATGCATAAAACTTATTGTTGTCAAAATTCAGATAGCGTAGAGAGGCGAAAAGGGCTATCTTCAGATTTATATTTATTAAATTATTTTTATTAAAGTCAAGTGAGGTCATATTAGTTATGCGCATTAATGAGCCTAATGGGAAGCTAGCAGTGTTATTGAGATACAGAAGATGGAAGTTCGGAATATTTTTCAAATGTTCAAACAAGTTATCAGAAACGTTTGCAAGATTCATGGAACTGATATTCAGTTTGTTGATTGAAGTCAACGCAATTCCAGAGAACACTTCCTTGAGAATAGCCTCGCTTAGGAAGTTCTGTGACAGATCAAGTGTCTCCAAATATGTCAAGTTGGTGAAGGCATTCCCATCAATGTTTACGATGGAATTATTTCTCAGACTGAGGGCTACTAACATATATGGAGAATACTTGGAAACATGGCTCTGTGACAGACATGGAATGATGCCGTCCTCAAGATATACTGTTGTCGTCATGCACATGGACTGTTTTGGAGGCAGGGGTAGGACCTTTTCGGTCAAGTTGAGGTACCTGCAGCGCATGTAAATTTCTGATTGCTTACTGCAATCACATCCCTGGTAGCAGTTCAACCTCTTCATCAATGTCGGAATCACAAGGGAGACTGGAACCCATGTAAAAACTGCAAGGATGACTAGGCTCTGAAGTTTCCTCATGATCTGGTCTGTGTTCTGAAGATAGTAAATGAAAACGAGTGAGTGGGTGTGTGGGTGGTTGAGAGGTTGAGTGAGTGGGTGAGTGAGTGAGTGGGTGTATGGGTGAGTGACTGAGTGGGTGGGTGGGTGGTTGAGAGGTTGAGTGAGTGAGTGAGTGAATGAGTGAGTGAGTGAGTGTATGGGTGGATGGGTGGGTGGATGGGTGGATGGGTGGGTGAGTGAGTGAGTGGGTTGAGTGAGTGGGTATGTGGGTGGGTGGGTGGGTTGTTGAGTGGTTGAGTGAGTGAGTGAGTGGGTGTTTGGGTGGGTGAGTGAGTGAGTGAGTGAGTGAGTGAGTGAGGGTGGGTGAGTGAGTGAAATAGTGAGTGAGTGAGTGGGCGAGTGAGTGAGTGAGTGAGTGAGTGGGTGGGTGGGTGGTTGAGTGGTTTAGTGAGTGAGTGAGTGAGTGAGTGAGTGGGTGTATGGGTGGGTGAGTGAGTGAGTGAGGGTGGGTGAGTGAGTGAAATAGTGAGTGAGTGAGTGATTAATTGTTTCAGGCAGGAAAATGTTTCATGTCAGTAACGTTCAAGGCAACCATTTGCAAGTAAGTGAGTGAGTTTGTTTGAATTCCTCTATGAAAAGTATTCAATTTATACCACAATGTGATGCAGATCTGCGAGTTTTACCACGGGTATGGTGCTTTTAACAGTATTCCAGTTATATCGCGGCGTGTCTGCTTTATGTGGGAGGAAAGCCCGAAGTGACGCAGGTCTCAGACGTTTACCACTTTGGTGAAACCCATGAGCATGGGCATGGTGCAGACAAACCTAGAAACATTATCAAGGCAGGCCTGGATTCACAATCACAGGTTTCTGGCGCGCATCAGTGACGCAACTCTGCACAGCTTCAGCAGATATCATTCGAACAAAAAAGAGCAGTAAACTACACAAGTTTGTTCCATCATTTCAACAGATACGTGTTTTTTTTCCACAAAAATACAAAACAATAACGTGACCAAATGTAAGGGATACCAATGCACGATAATCCAAAAATAATATACTCACAATACTGCGACAGTTCCCTACTTGTATGAGATCTCCTTGGTAAGTCTATGATGAACTCGGGCACAAACATGGAATGCTGTGGAACGTTCCTGTTCAATAATTAGTGATTAGCTTCACAGAGTCAATGTGTCGACTAGACGGCGCACAGTGATTTATAAGACTTATCTACGTCCTGTTTCATACCACAAGGCGTTTTCCAGGGCAGCCTTAAAGATTTATTTTATATTTTCCGGATAATTACCTATATTTTCGGTTTAGTATACGTAGCTCATGTCAATCATCTTGGACATAATATCCTTACATTTATATTGTTATTTTGATATATTGTTATATTGTTATATGTCCTTCATAGTGAGTTAGGGCGGTCGGGTAGCCTAGTGGTTAAAGCGTTCGCTCGTCACGCTGAAAACCCGGGTTCGATTCCCGACAAGGGTACAATGTGTGAAGCCCATTTCTGGTGTCCCCCACCGTGATATTGCTGGAATATTGCTAAAAGCGGCGTAAAACCATACTCACTCACTCACTCACTCATAGAGAGTAACGTTGTGCAGTGTTGCAAGGCACGCCAGAAATCTATGATTGTTGGTTCGAATCCCGATTATGTTTCTAGGTTTGTCAGCACCATGCCCGTGCTCGTGGGTTTCACCGGAGTGGTAAACGTCTGAGACCTGCAAAACTTCGGGCTTTCCTCCCACATTAAGCTGACACGCCGTGATATAACTGGAATACTGTTTAAAGCGGCGTTAAACCCAACTCAGACACTCAGACACTAGTGAGTTATGTCAGGTGTTTTTGTCATCGACAGAATGCTCAAACTGAAAATAATAAAACCGTTACAAACCCATTATGTCCCAGCCAGCTGTAATCCAAAGTATGTTTGCCATGTTTAGTTGGTCCCACATATATATTTAAGCATCACTTCATAAATTGTTTGATAAAAGATCTTGGTATAAGTTGGCCATTGCAAATAATGTTACATATGTGTGTTTTAACTGATCCGCCAGAATCACGCACTATCAAATTTTGGCTTGACTCTCGAAGCTTAAAACATGTCTGTTCCTCTTTTGTATTTGGATTCTCTGGAATTATTATGATTCCATTAAAATAATTTCTATGAACTCATGATCACTTGTTCAAATCCCACATCGCCCTGATTATTCCGCGTGGTCTGTTTTAAATATTTTTCTGAAATATTTTCTGACATTTTTTCTGAAATATGGCCTTATGGGTAATTAAAATAGAAAATACGTGCATTTCTATTTTTAAAAATATTATTGCATATAACATGTCACATTTGGCAAAGCAGTTTTCTTAATTTTGAAAGTTGTTTTTATTTTAAACCTGATATACTTGACATTTGTCCTAAGATTGACCGCAAAAATAACAGCCAACATTTTTGGGAGAAGCCATGGAACTGATATGTATTGTACATGCATTTGTGTCTTTTTAAACAATTATATTTAACATGTCGTATTTGATTTATTGGTTCTTCAATATCTCGATATTTGTTTGTTGATCCGTTTTAGTTTATTTAAACCCCGAAATGCATGGCATTTACTTGAAAGTTTCCGAGTGAGTGAGTGAGTATGGTTTTACGCCGCCTTTAGCAATATTCTAGCAATATCACGGCGGGGGACACCGGAAATGGGCTTCACACATTGTACCCATGTCGGGAATAGAACCGGGGTCTTTGGCGTGACGAGCGAACGCTTTAACCACAAAGCTACCCGACCGCCCCTGAAAGTTTACCGCAATACTGACAGGGAGACAAGCAAAATGTGGCTTGAGCTTGTTTCGACCTGACACGGCTACTGCACTCATTCAATGTGGAAAGACGCTGTATGACAAAGTCTGTAATTATCATGAAGTATGTATGGGGTGGGATGTGTGTGCGTGTGTGTGTGTGTGCGTGTGCGTGTGCGTGTGCGTGCGTATGTGTGTGTGTGTGTGTGTGTGTGTGCGTGTGTGCGTGTGTGTGTGTGCGTGCGTGTGTGTGCGTGTGTGCGTGCGTGCGTGCGTGCGTGTGTGTGTGTGTTGGTGTGTGTGCGTGCGTGTTGGTGTGGGTGTGTGTGCTTGCGTGTGTGGGGGTGTGGATGGCCGTTGGTATGGGTGAGGTGTAGGTTTTAGGGTACGCGTAGAGTAGTCAAAACATGATTTGAGATGTGAAAGAGGAAACTAAGTTGTTGATATAATGTTAAACATGCCAGTATTGATTAAGTAGTTCGGGGAAATTATGTTATTTTATAATTGATCTGATGGACAAACAGTTTGCCGAGTTTATTCAAAGTCTGCTCGTGTTTCTTTGTTCAGGGACCCACCCGCCGGTTAAAAGCGAATCTATAATTAAAGCTACGTGAAATCCCGCTCCGCCACAATAAATAATACAGAAATAATTCATTTAGCGAGGCTGTGGGTTTAACCAATCACGTCCCCGTGGCGTTTCCCAGGATAGGAATTACGGGTAGCCCCAAACACTTTCTCTCTTATTCCTGGATTTGATTTATTCAATCATATATTATAGTTACTTAAAGTTATCATTTGGTAATGCAGTGCAGTGCGGTGCGGTGCGGTGCGGTGCGGTGCGGTGCGGTGCGGTGCGGTGCGGTGCGGTGCGGTGCGGTGCGGTGCGGTGCGGTGCGGTGCGGTGCGGTGCGGTGCGGTGCGTGGTGCGGTGCGGTGCGGTGCGGTGCGGTGTATGATGTGGTGCGGTGCGGTGCGGTGCGGTGCGGTGCGGTGCGGTGCGGTGCGGTGTAGTGCGTGGATGTGGTGCGTGGATGTGGTGCGTTGCTGTTGTGCGTTGTGGTGTAGTGTGGTGCGGTGTGGTGCGTGGATGTGGTGCGTTGTGGTGTGGTGCGGTGCGGTGTAGTGCGTGGATGTGGTGCGGTGCGTGGGTGTGGTGCTATGCGGTTGGTATGGCGTGGAGTGGCGTGGTTTGGTGATGTGTGGTGTGGCATGGTGGTGTGTGGTGTGTGGTGTTATGTGGGGTTATGTGGTGTGATGTGGTGTGATGTGGTGTGACATGGTGTGGTGTGGCATGGTTCGGTGTGGTGTGATACGGTGCGGTGTGATGTGGCGCGGAGCGGCGTGGTGTGGTGTGGTGATTGGTGTGGTGCGGATGTGGTGGTGTGGTGCGTGGGTGTGGTGTGGTGTGGTATGGCGCGGAGTGGTGCGGTATGGTGTGATGTGGCGCGGAGTGGTGAGGTATGGTGTGATGTGGCGCGGAGTGGTGTGGTATGGTGTGATGTGGCGCGGAGTGGTGCGGTATGGTGTGGTGTGGCGCAGAGTGGTGAGGTATGGTGTGATGTGGCGCGGAGTGGTGCGGTATGGTGTGGTGTGGCGCGGAGTGGTGAGGTATGGTGTGATGTGGCGCGGAGTGGTGCGGTATGGTGCGATGTGGCGCGGAGTGGTGAGGTATGGTTGTGTGCAGAGTAGTATGGCACAGTGTGGTGTGGTGTTCCGCACGCAGTGGCCAGTTTGGTTCAGCGTCGATCCTGTCATGCCTAAGGGACGCAACTGTGCTCAGCGCGACGCCTTAATTGACGGGACTCCGTGCCTCCTGGTGACCAAGAGGGTAAGGATAAAGCGTTAGGATATAGGATATGTGGCTTAAATCACTAAATGAGTTTCTGTGAGTTTCATGATTAAATCGCATGTTATCCGATATATCAATCGATATATAGGCTTCTGGTCTCCTTCAACAGACAAAGGTTACATGTCACCAAATATGACATAGCGTACAACCATGTAACTGAAAGAGTAAGTGAGTGAGTTGGGTTTAACGCCGCTTTTAACATTATTCCAGTTATGTCGCGGCGTGTCAGCTTAATGTGGGAGGAAAGCCCGAAGTGATGCAGGTCCCAGACGTTTACCACTTCGGTGAAACCCACGAGCACGGGTATGGTGCTGACAAACCTAGAAACATAATCGGGGCGAACCGGGATTCGAACCCACAATCATAGGTTTCTGGCGTGCCCAAGAGAGGCAACTCTGCACAGGGAATCGCGGCGCCTTAGACGACTGGGCCACCCGTGCCCCCGTTACTGAAAGAAGAGTCGATAAAACGTCTCAGACCGTATCATGAGCATATGTTTATGAATCACTATCAAATAGTGATGACACCAGGTGTTTATGAATCACTATCAAATAGTGATGACACCAGGTGTTTATGAATCACTATCATATAGGGATGACACCAGGTGTTTATGAATAACTATGAAACAGTGATGACACCAGGTGTTTATGAATCACTATCAAATAGTGATGACACCAGGTGTTTATGAATCACTATCAAATAGTGATGACACCAGGTGTTTATGAATCACTATCATATAGGGATGACACCAGGTGTTTATGAATAACTATGAAACAGTGATGACACCAGGTGTTTATGAATCACTATCAAATAGTGATGACACCAGGTGTTTATGAATCACTATCAAATAGTGATGACACCAGGTGTTTACGAATCACTATCAAATAGTGATAACACCAGGTGTTGTTCAGCGATACCTTGTCACCGACAATGGCTACAGAGAAAGATATTTGCATATACCGGACATTGGTTCCAAACTGACAGTGTCTGCTCACGGACATTGATTGCCCACCAGCCTGTCGTGATTACAATTACATAGAGTGGATGGTCAGATTCGGGGAGAAGGATAAGTTGATGTCATTATACTCTGACAGCTCGAGACGTTGCTTGCAATATCAAAACGAACAAACACAAAAACAAACAAACAATCAAACAAACAAACAAGAAAACCACCACAAAAGAATATGGAACTGACAGAACTGTATGTTGCCCGTAGTGAGTAAGTGAGTTGGGTTTAATGCCGCTTTTAACAGTATTCCAGTTATATCACGGCGTGTCAGCTTAATGTGGGAGGAAAGCCCGAAGTGATGCAGGTCTCAGACGTTAACCACTTCGGTGAAACCCACGAGCACGGGTATGGTGCTGACAAACCTAGAAACATAATCGGGGCGAACCGGGATTCGAACCCACAATCATAGGTTTCTGGCGTGCCCAAGGGACGCAACTCTGCACAGCGAATCGCGGCGCCTTAGACGACTGGGCCACCCGTGCCCTCCGTGTCAGGGTAGAATTGAGATAACCCATGTGTGTGTCCAGTGAAGAGGTGTCGATCGTTCTGTTTTAAAATCAGTGAAGGGCCAGGGTACTTGTGGGAAAAGGGACCCTTTTGACCCTCTGGATTAGCATAATTTAAAAATAAGACACATCTTTAGAACGTGGGATGAAAGTTATCAGTCGTGTTCATACGAATGAGGACCAGACTTGGATCATTTCAACAATTGCATGATTGGGACTTATGGCAAAATGAAATGCTAAGATAAGGGTAAAATGTGCCAGAAAGGCTAGTTGTTTAACATGAACAAGTTGATTTTCAAATGCGATATAGGTACAATAGATAAATAAAAAAAGGTCATGGACTTACTCATTTTGAGGGTTTCATTTGAAGTTAGAAAACTCTGTCTTTTTCACTCATTTAAGCCCATATGAAATATTTGATCATGTCAGAAATAAAAAAAACTTGCAAGTGTAAAGAAGAAACTCGACTAGAAATCAGCCATTTGTACATGTCTGATAAAGTTCATACCAGCCTTTCAAAGTTATCCGCAATTTTGACATTTGACATTTACGGTTGGCCAAAAAGGGCTCTTAGTCTGGTGCCAATTACTAGCGCCCTCTTCTGGCTTTGCACTGTCCCTGGTATCCCAACTCGCTGTTTGAAACGCCCAGAAAAGGTAACACACGGTGGCAGAACTATTTGATTGTTGCGTCGTGTCTGTGCAATGACGTGCGAAGGGATGACACTCACATGGTGTCGACTTCTTCAGGTGTATACTGTAAACAGCTATATTTCTGCGCCGTTAAAATATTGCGAATACCACACCAAAGACAATACTGCGATGAGATATTTTTGCGAGTTGCCGTGTTGAGATGACCTCTCGATTACCAAACAATAGACAGCTTCTCTCTGAAGCTAGTTAATCTGAGTTGGCCGGAAAGTTGACCGGAAGGGATTGTGACCAATTATCAAATACGATAATTGACTCAACTCAGTGTCATGACTGTGAGTTTGAATGCAAACAAAATTGTGGACAAAATTGCAAAGGACACTGACGCAATCAAGCGTGGTTGGAAGAAGGCAGGATTACTGTGAGGTAACAGTGACACTAATTGGTTTGTTTACACTGTCATTTGTGATGTTTTGTGTGACCATTCTGCATTCATTTGTGTTTTTAACCTATTGAGTAACTTGTGGTTCTGGTTGATGATTTCAATATTTGATGACGTGTTGCAATGAATAAAGTATGTATGTATTATTTATACTTATTTTTGCGTTTTTAATTTTTGCTATTGAGTCTCGTTCGCTAAACTCGCAATAATAAAACGGTCGCAAAAAAATCCCTGTTTACAGTATCTGCTTGCTTCACATTATTGATGATCGGTAGGAACTATGACGAACTGGGGAAAGAAGTAAACATTTGGCAGTGCAACAATAGGAAGAGGGGAGATGTCAGCATTGTATTGCATATCTATTAGGTATACATAGGATAACTGATTAATTTAAATCCCAACTCTTCGACTCACAGGATCTGTTCAACAAAACGACAAAGTCCTTTCCATATCCAATAGAAATCTCTGCATAAAGCAGAGTGGATGGTAGGATTCTGACTATATCATGAGTATGTGTTTATGAACCACTATCAAATAGTGATGACACAAGGTGTTGGCGAAAAGATGAGCCTATCCTGACCCACCGGTGGCACCCGTCACACATACATGCAAAGTCAAGTCAACTGTTCACCGGAAACGACAAGGGAACATATGGTACAAGTCAAAATAGGGAATTGCATCGGACAATTTTTTTTGTCACTGATGCGTCAAATTTGGAAATGTCCTCCACATGTCTACCATAAAACATTTTGAATGCTTTACTGAGGCCTTGAATGTGGTAACCTTGATCAATCAATTTTTTAGCAAGAGTCGTGTGACGCTCTTTGAGTGAGTGAGTATGGTTTTTACGCCGTTTTTAGAAGTATTCCAGTGGGATTCGAACCCGGGGCTTCGGTGTGACGAGCGAATGCTTAACCACGAGGATACCCGACCGCCCCTGGCGCTCTTTGAAATCTTGGCAGAAAGAGCATGCTCGTTTGTATCTCAAAAGTTGTGAAATGTAAACACCAAAGGCTGGAACTGCTGGAATATTGCTAGACATGAAGGGAAAGTTAACTATTTGAAAGTTGAAGTCTTCCCTCTTGTCATACAGTCCTGTGGACATTCCACGAAAGGCCAGACGAAAATCCTTTAATGATCGAGACCAATCTGCACTAAATCTACTAACCAGGAATGACAGCCTTTGAATACGTGTGATTTTACGGGCGCGTAGTTGTGAAGACGGTACTGGTGAAGGCGGAGACAGACAAAACGTGTTCGGCGGTGTAGAGCGGTGTAGAGCGGTGTAAAGCGATGTAGAACACAGGAACACTGCGGTGTAAAGCGGTGTAGAGCGGTTTAGAGCGATGTAGAGCGGTGTAGAGCGGTGTAAGGCGGTGTAGAGCGGTGTAGAGCGATGTAGAGCGGTGTAGAGCGGCGTAAAGCGGCGTAAAGCGGCGTAAAGCGGCGTAAAGCGGTGTAGAGCGGTGTAAAGCGGTGTAAAGCGGTGTAGAGCGGTGCGTAAGTGAAGGATGAACATTTCTGGAACAGAAGCAGTTTCTTACGAGTCTCAGTCTCAGTGAAAAGGGGAAAGGCCATGAGATGATTCGTCCCGAGTGCTTGTGTCCTCAGAAGAAGAAGCTGAGTGTTATAGGTTATGGTGTAGGTGTATTACACTTCACGGCGTTGGAACTTTGTTGGTGGTGATATAAACCAACGGCGGCCATCTTGTATTGGGCGAATATAACTGGCACGAATCATATACTGAGTGTTACTTTGTCCTTTGCAGGGTTCGAATATATGTTTGATACCTCTACATCGAAAACACACTAGGTGTATCTCCTATTTATACTGTAGTTAAAGGTAGGTGAAGTTATCAATATGTCCCTGGCAATATGCTTGTATAATGTTTGTGTATTTTTTGGATTTTACCTTGAATAAATTTTAACAGTACATGTCATGATGAGGATATATACTGATACATGGATACCCGTGAAGATCCGGGGTAGAATAGGTCTTCAGCAACCCATGCTTGCCGTAAAAGGCGACTAACGGGATAGGGTGTGGTCAGGCTCGCTGACTTGGTTGATGAATGTCATCGATCCCAATTGCGTGGATCGATGCTCATGATATCTATCACTGGATTGTCTGGTCCAGACTCGATTATTTACAGACCCCTGTCATACAGCTGGAACATTGCTGAGTGTGGCGTAAAACAACAAACAAAACATGTGTGCCATAAAGTGAAACCTTGTTAATCTGGACGCTGTGAATTAATAGACACAGTTTAAAACATAGACACCTTGGTGTCCTACTCGATACGGAACTTCGCCCAGAAAAACATATAAAGAACATTTCTAGCAAGTCAGGAACGTGGGAAAAATCCGGAAATATCTGACAAGAGATGCTATCACACTTGTTCAGTCCTTGATTGTCTCGAGTAGACTACTGTATTGTTCTTTTGACAGGTGCACCCAAACTTCTCACTGCCAAACTGCAGCGCATCCAGAATACAGCAGCCAAGACTATATCCCTATGTCCACAACGTGACCACATTACACCAGTTCTCAAGGACCATCACTGGTTATCGATACAAGTAATATCACCTACAAGAGTGAGTGAGTGAGTGAGTGAGGTTTTACGCCGCTTTTAGCAATATTCCAGCAATATCACGGCGGGTCACCTACAAGAACCTGTGCAGAAGATTATTGCGCTCGGCATTAAGGTGCGTTCGCCCGGAGAGCAAAAGGTCCGGGGTTCGATCCCGGGTTGCGTCATACCAAAAGACGTTAAAAGATGGTACTTGTTGCTACCCTGTCTGGCGCTCGGCATTAAGGGGCTAAAACAAGGTCTGATCGCCTCGGAGTCGGTACACCGTGTCTGAGTGGGGTATTCATGTCAAACTGCGGCATGGTGTCTCAGTGGGCTAGCACTATAAAATCGGCATTAGTTCGGACGCGTACAAGTAGCCACACACACACACACGTGCATGCACGTCGCTATATAAGTGCAATAATCTTGGACATCTGTGTAATCTGGACAGATGTCTGAAACGGGCCTATATCTCAGTCCCACGCCATGTGTCTCATTCAGGGTGGATGAACAGGGTAGCTTAACGTGGTAGTTTCTTTGACACGTGTGTGAAGTAATGGAAAAGTGAACAGATGAAATTAACAACTTTATTAGTAAGTTTGAACATTGTCATTCTTTCCCTCAAATATGTTTTTGATAAAAATATATGCGAATGACATTGAAATTATTGACAAGTTTTCGAAACGAAATACGTCGATTTCCGTGTTGTTGTTGTCGACGTGTTTACGTTGTTGACAGTGGACAGAGAGAAATGTGTACATATCATAATCAAATAGTGTAACAGTGTTTCATGAGAACTACTCGTGTCTGTGTCTTCCGTGTTTGAAGCGGAAGGAAAGCCAGAAGTGGTGCAGGGCCTTTGCGGTTACCACACAGTAAAACACGCAGCTACGGTGAGTGAGTGAGTGAGTGAGTGAGTGAGTGAGTGGGTGAGTGAGTGAGTGAGTGAGTGAGTGGGTGAGTGAGTGGGTGAGTGAGTGGGTGGGTGGGTGGGTGGGTGGGTGGCTGAGTGAGTGAGTGAGGGAGTGAGTGAGTGAGTGAGTGATCGACTGAGTGACTGAGTGAGTGAATGTAACGCCGTTTCTAACAGGTCTATCAAGCTGTGTCAACTTCATGTGAGAAGACAGCACACGACGAGATCGTGGACATTTACCACTTCAGTAAATCTCATGAACACGGGAACTTACAGAGCGCCGATGATGTGGACGAATTTGGGACGAACTACAATAGTAAAAAGAAATAAACCGAAACATGATCATCGCAAACATATGGACACTCTAGAGCAAGTAGATTATCAAGAAAGTTTTACTAACTAAACGGGCAACTTGCCTAAAAAGCCATGCTACTTCAGGACGTTTTGGAATTCTTGGAGCTGGTTGATAAACACAAGAATAATTTGTATAAAAAGAACTGATGTCTGATTGTATGACAGTTACAAGTGTAGTCCATGTCAGGTAAAATAAAATATCAGAAATTACAACTGGGAAGTATGTGTCTAATGTTGTATAGCAGTCAAACTAATTGAGGGTAACAAGACACTAGACACTTTACTACTCTCAAAATGTACATTGTAAATTATTTATTCATAGCAGTGTATAACATGATTTCATTGTATATAGTCAAGTAATTTCATTGATGTATTGTAAATAATGTATTTGCCCATGTAAAATCTTCGGGTTCAACTCTGGAGGAAATAAAGAAATTCATTCATTCATTCACTACTAATTTTAGTTCGTTATAACCGTAGTTCGTTATAAGCATATATACAGCATAACTACAGCAAATAGTCGGGACCAAAAAAGTAAGTTCGTTATATCCGTCAGTTCGTTATAAGCGTGTTCGATATAACCGTAGTTTACTGTAATCGAATTATATACATGTACAATATCGAATGAAACAATATGGTCGATAGAAAATATATAAAGATGGTATAACGATGTTCACTTGTGGACGGGAAGGGTGAGTGAGTAGGATTTTACGCCGCTTTATCACTATTTCAGCAATATCACGACAGGAACACCAGCAATGTGATATAGACACTTTACCCATGTGGATAATCGAACCCGGACATTCCTTGTGATCAGCGAACGCTTTAACCACTTGGCTATCACATATGGAAGGATGACCAAATAGATTGAGTGAAAAACATAATGACCACTCGAACTTGTTACAACTTTCAGGTGTCGTGAGTATATACTGATGACACTCGTCGGCAATATTACTTATACTGCAGTATATATCGCGGTTCGAATGACACTTGATATTGGACGGAGAGCGGAAGGTCCGGGGTTCGATCCCCGACCGCGTCATACCAAAAGACGTTAAAAGATGGTACTTGTTGCTACCCTGTCTGGCGCTCGGCATTAAGGGGCTAAAACAAGGACTGGTCGGCTCGGAGTCAGTATACTGTGTCTGAGTGGGGTATTCATGTTAAACTGCGGCATGGTATCTCAGTGAGCTAGCACTATCAATTGGCATCAGTCCGGACTAGTACAAGCAGCCACAGAAACACACACACGTACATGCACTTCGCTATATAAGTGCAATAATCTTGGACGCGACGTTAAACCCCATTTCACCTCACCTCACCACCTTGATATTGGAAGCTCTTTATATTTTTTTGTTCCTCACACATTGTCAAGTTCATAGTTTATATTAGCGAACCAAGAAGGTTAGAATGATAAACAAATCACGCAATCTCAATGTCAACACGTGAACAGGACTTCCGCAAGGATGTGTTCTGCTTCCCTTGTATTTCAGTACGACCTACTTACTGCTATGTTGGTACAGCTAGGGAGATGCATGTTGTGATGTAGCGTGGAGATCATTGCTGTTCGTTGCACACACTACTGGCAGGCTATACATACTTTAACACTCAACAAGAAGACGATCAAAGTCTAAGAACAGGTATGTGTGAATTTTCCTGAAACAAAAATGCATGGTAATAAAAGGAATATGCTCTCGAAACTACTTGTGATGCATGTATGTAGTGAGCACTGGTAATCAGATATTCCGCACTGCAATCGAAACAAATATACAACAACTAGCTATCTTACTTAAACTGACACCCAATCTATCATTATTGTTGTGTCTTTAAATAGCGAAAAGTGAATATCATATGTATGTGTGTTTGTTTGTTTGTTGTTTAACGCCGCACTCAGCAGTATTTCAGCAATACGTGATCATCGCGTGATGTACATGTGACTCGTTTGCAGTGTGGGATAAAAATACCTCAGTACGCGGAAACTGACACATCTTCCAACATGACTAATTTTAAAAAAAATTAACGAAAGGGTTAATCTGTACACCTAACTAGTAAGCTACTCGTTTTTATCTGTTTTTTCGATACAGTTGAGATGAAATGGGGTTGAACGTCGCATTATTATTATTGCATTTATATAGCGACGTGCGTGCGTGCGTGCGTGCGTGCGTGCGTGCGTGCGTGTGTGTGTGTGTGTGTGTGTGTGTGTGTGTGTGTGTGTGTGTGTGTGTGTGTGTGTGTGTGTGTGTGTGTGTGTGTGTGTGTGTGTGTGTGTGTGTGTGGCTGTTTGTACTAGTCCGGGCTAATGCCAATTTTATAGCGCCAGCCCATTGAGATACAGTCACAGTTTAACATGGATACCCCACTCAGACACAGTATACTGACTCAGAGCCGACCAGTCCTGGTTTCAGACCTCTTGCCAAGCGCCAGGCAGGGTAACAACAAGTACCATCCGTTAACGTCTATTGGTTAAGCGCGGCTGGGTATCGAACCCTCGACCTTTCGCTCTCCGGAGGTGTGATTTACTCGATTTCTCATTCCACATATCACACACGTCCTTTATTTATATTTTAAGACTTGTCATCCTTGTTCTATATCCCCACATGTAAGTTAACTACTTATATACGCCATCAGCTAGCTGTAGTTGATACCCGTGACGATCCGGATTCGAACTTTTATCCAGCCCATTCTAGTCGTAAGAGGCGACTAACGGGATCGGGTGGTCGGGCTCGCTGACTTGGTTGATGCATGCCATCGTATCCCAATTGCGTGGATCGACCCTCATGACGTAAATCACTGGATTATTTATAAACCGCCGCCATATAGCTGGAATATTGCAAACAAACAAACAAACAAACAAACAAACAAACAAACAAACAAACAAACAAACAAACAAACAAACAAACATGTTGTATACTATAATCAAATTACTATTTGATTTTAGGTGTGCTTGTTCATTAGGTTTGATTTTATATTGGCATGTGGTGTTCAGTTTTTTAGAAAGCATCCTGCCTTTTCTGTAATTGCGGCAATCGCTGTGAGATCAATCAATTGTGTGTGAAGAGAGCTGACAGGTTGGCTAGTGTGGATATGTCAACTTTATTTTTTATTTTGAACTATTCGAGTCATCAGGGGGTATGTCAAGTTTAATTTTGATACTTGGGACTCCCAACTGAGTTCAAGACAACCGGGAATGCGATACAACCAGTTAGACAGATCCGAGTATAAATGGTGATAAATATAGAAGGAATTTGCCGGGAGCATTGGGGATTCGACACTTCCAAGTTTGGCATATCAATATTCGACTATATATTGCTTACTCACTAAACTCAACCACGACTCCAAATAATCGGTAGGTCAGTGTAATCTGTCTGGTTCCTGCAGACATTTCTATTTGTACCGATGTTTCACATCAACACTTCCCTTGCCTCGTATATAGGAAAAAACTCGTTGTAGCAACTCTTTAGTGACGAAATACGGTATTTATCTTAATGTAAAACCGACTGAAATGCTTTGAGTCTGCATCGATGTTACTATGGTCGGAGTCATGAGTGAGTGAGTGAGTTGGGTTTAACGCCACTTTTAACAGTATTACAGTTATAATGCGGCGTGTCAGCTTAATGTGGGAGGAAAGCCCGAAGAGATGCAGGTCTCACACGTTTACCACCTCGGTGAAACCCACGAGCACGGGTATGGAGCTGACAAACCTAGAAACATAATCGGGGCGAACCGGGATTCGAACCCACAATCATAGCTTTCTGTCGTGCCCAATGGACGCAACTCTGCACAGCGAATCGCGACGCCTCAGACGACTGGGCCACCCGTGCCCCCTCGGAGTCATGAAAATCGCAAAGAAAATACATAACAACTTGTACACATGTCTTCTCTTGTCAAACAATTAGTTATTTTCTGACCTGACCAAGTTGACATTTTCACTATGGTTGCGCACCGCATGAAATACCAGCTTGGAAGGTCAATCGATGAACTATACATACCATCTATATGTTGCCGATGGAATTGTGGTAATCGATAACCGATATTCCACTGAACATGTTTATCCTTTTTACTCGTTGCAGGTCCTCGCCAACCAACACAATGGTGCAACACGTGTGTGTCATGTGTAGGCTAATGGCTGAAGTGAAGATTATGCCAGTTGTGGAATCACTGAATGAATTCGGCTGTTTGTCGGAAGACTTCTACCAAGACCTGAAAAAAACATCTGTATCAAAAAGAATAAAATGGCGCGGACTCTTACGAAAGATAAACTCAAATCAACAGAAATTGGCCAGGATGATATTTGTCCAACTCATTCAAAGGGTTAATCCAGAGATTGGGGATGAGCTTGAGAAGGTCAGTCAAATCTGTTGTGTGTGTGGTCTCATTGACAACCTCACCGCTGATAAGTCACAGGATGATCAAATAAAATTCATGTCACTCCAGTTTCCGAAATCAACTCACACATGGGAACCTCTCCGAAGGTCAAAATCCCTTGATATCCTTATACAGTATTCATGTTCCAGCTTGGAGGACAAGCCATCCAAACCTGCAGACAAACCTCAGTCTGATACCTATCAAGATCATGGTACTGGGTATATTAGAGCCGTTTACAATAGGTCTGGGTTAGGTGATGAAGACTCACATGGAGAGCAGTCAACACACCTCACTGAATGTCATAGTGAAACGGTAATCCCCTGTGGTGACTCTTTCAGTACAGATGAGACTGTAGACTCTGACGAAACTCCCCCTGTTGAAGTCCAGAACTACGCACCTTTCAATGAAGACAGCCAGTCGGATGCTGATGCTGATTTTGAAGAATCTGCAAGTTATATTGATGCACCTGGGAGGTTCTATAAGTCAGACTTTGCTGATCATACCTCGGAAGGTACAGCAACAGCAAACATTGACCAACCCAGCGCATCTGTAGATGTAGAAGATTTCGCGTTAGAGAAGGCCACCAAAACACGTGGGAAGATCATCTACGAAGATGCTAAAGAAGTGGGACACAATCCAGTTGAGCAGGTGTGCGGTCCTGATGAGGGGGAGATGCTAGCCTTTGAAGATCTGGTGCCACAGGTTACGAGCATGGTTCCCACTAAACATGTCGGTAGGTGCAAAGTCCAACTAATACAAGTTTTTATTAATTTTCAAACACCCATTCCATATCCTTATTATAATATTAATCAGTCATATCATAAATCCAAGAAACATGAGTTCTAGAATATGTTTATCATTTGTTAAAGAGTTTTCACACATTTGTTTATAAGTATTGGAAATTGATGATGGAGATTCAATTTGCTCCTGTTGAGTTGAGCAATATTCCCTCACAATATTTAGTGAGTGAGTTGTGTTTAACGCTGCTTTTAACAGTATTCCAGTCAAATCACTGAGTGTCTGCTTAATGTGGGAGGAAAGCTCAAAGTGATGCAGGTCTTAGACGTTAAACACTTCGGTGAAACCCACGAGCACGGGTATGGTGCTGACAAACCCAGAAACATAATCGGGGCGAACCGGAATTCGAACCCCCAATTAAAGGTTTTTGGCGGACTCAAATCTGCGCATGCACAGCGAATCGCGGCGCCTTAGAAGATGCCTCCCACAATATTTAAATCGTAATATCAGAATGAAGAATTGATGTAAAGTGTCAAGGTTACGACAAAGACAATTTACTTGATTTTCTATCCCATTAGAAGAATGAGACATCAGGTATTTCTATGGTAAGATGCAGATTTGCACAAGCCGACTGATGTCTAGGAGATATTCTTATTTTGAATATTACAGGCAGACATGCTACAAAAACGACACCAGTTCTATCGCAGGTACGATTAAATGGATGTTAATTGTATGTCTACATACCATGAAGTTTCAATTTAAGCTAAGCATGTAATAGTTGCATGAGGTAAAAGTACATATAGATTATATGTATTAATGCATTTCTCAGTATGTTTCATATTTCAATTCTAGTTTCCCATTGTAACAATATCGATGTAACCTGTTTTCGTTATTATTCTAAATTCACCGTAAACGTTTCGATGCTTATATCGTTTTTGTATCAAAGATATAATTCTTGAAAGTAATTTTATTACGCTTTCAGACAATGCCACATATTCCAGTGACGCCCCTTGTTTGGATATTGCAAGTACTGCTGGTGCTCACCGTCGTTGTAGTCGTGATTCATGTTCTGCCGACAGGCCTCCTGCTAAGCATCATAGCGCTTATATGCATACATTTCTTCAGAAGCAGGAATGGCTAGAGAAGAGCCGGCGTGGTCATCTATGGCTTTATCAGAGCTCATGGCGTTTCAAAAGTGTTTGTTCGCTGCACTATGTTATAGCGACGCTCGTAAATGGACGAGGTTGGGGATTTGCAGAACTTTATCACTTTGCTCTGACTGAAACCGTAGTGTTATGAATTGTAGAAACGGTAACACACTCGAAAAGAATAATTTTCGAGAAACTTATTTGAAAACAAGCATGCCACTTCGGAAACGCTAGAATGATATGTAATTTGTGATTAGTCCCTTATAATATTGCTGAGAATCTTGTCGGTTGTGTTACTCAGATCAACGTAATTAATGTGTTTTTTAAGAATTTGAGTTTTGTTCATTCATATTTGGAATTGTTATTTGTCATCAGATACAGATTACATGTTGGCTAGTTGGAATCCTACAAATCTAAAGTAGTTTGATGTCTATGTCATATGAATGGATAAATAATAATATTTTCAGCATTTTAATAATGATTTAGTGATATTTCCCAGAAAGTTTGATGTTTCAAGAATGTTTTGTTCAGTTGAATTAATTTCCGAATGCCCAGTTCCTCAACTAATCAAAATAGCATAAATTGTAATGCTTCATTTTCACATTCAAGGTAACAATCCAACATTCAAAATTCTCAAGTTCACATGAATGAGGTCACGCAAGGGTACAAAGTCCCATGTTAATATAATGTCCCATGTCGTGTAAGTGATTGGCCATTGCTGAGGATGTCAGTCATAAGGTCAAGGGAGACTACTCGTTCTTGCATGTTTATATCGATATATACTCTTGTTGCTGATAATTTCTGGTTTCTTTTTAATGGTTTGCCTTTGCTATCAATGTGCTTTGTTGATGACAGACTAACATATTTGAATTCAAATATTTCTTTGTTGTACTTTTGATGTGGAACTGGTATGATCATTTAAAGATTGAATACAGTAAACTACGGTTATAACGAACTCAAAGGGACTACTAATTGTAGTTCGTTATAACCGTAGTTCGTTATAAGCATATATACAGCATAACTACAGTAAATAGTTTGGACCAAAAATGTAAGTTCGTAATATCCGTCAGTTCGTTATAAGCGTGTTCGTTATAACCGTAGTTTACTGTATATCAGTTTTGCTAAAGTATACTTTAAAGTAGTCGGAGCGAAAGGTAGTTGATTCCATCCCCTGGACGTTAAAATGTTGCTATTGTTGTGACCCTGCCTGACGCTCAGCAGTTATGGGATAACCCAAGGCACGTACCGTGAGATGCAGCTTCAAACCATTTCGTCCAAAGGAAAGTGAGTTGTTCTGAACGTTTCTATCATGCACTGTGCTTTGGTTTGATTTGGTTTGTTGTTTAACGTGGCACTCAACAATATTCCAGCTATATGACGGCGGTCTGTAAATAATCGAGTCTTGACCAGACAATCCAGTGATTGATATCATGAGCATCGATCCACGCAATTGGGATCGATGACATTCATCATCCAAGTCAGCGAGCCTGACCACCCGATTCCGTTAGTCGCCTTTTACGACAAGCATAGTCGCCTTTTACGGCAAGTATGGGTTGCTGAAGACCTATTCTACCCCGGAATCTTCACGGGTCTCAATCACTGTGCAGATTACGTTAACTGGATGAACATGTCAGGTGAAATGGGAAATGATTACTACTGATATTTTCGAAATAAAAATTATGATTTTGCAGAAGCAATTATTGTCATTACATTGAATTACAGAGATAAATATCCTCTTTAAAGTATGTTCTCCAAAGTCAAGTGAGGTACTTTGAACGTTTCTAACACTGATTGTACAGATATCAGTTATCTACTTTAATGATAGTGTTTGTTTTCTCGGAACAGAACATAATTATAATTCTCTCAGGCCGAGATAACAGAGTGAGGCGGGCGGAGGATTAGCTGGGATCTTGAACAGCTTTCATCACGATATCAGTATACAGTCAAGTCTCATTAATCCGACACTCGTTAATCCGACACTAATGATGGCAATCGATTAAATCAGTGCTATTCAGACCCGTTAATCTGACGGTCTCGCACTCCGACTTCGACACACCGTGACCTCATTTGGAGAGCTGGGTAGAACTCATCTTCTCGTAGAAAATAAAATAAGAATGATTTCAATTTGGTCGAAGGTGTATATAGAAAAATTAGTGACTGTCCAATAGTTAATACATTTTCTGGTATCAAGATACAATTACCAATGATGGAATGTTGAAATGGCTCACTTATATGGAATTGTTTTATATCATCTTCTTTGTGAAAATTAATCATTTCACGCAAACAATAAATTAGTAACTTGGAACGTAGGTGTTGCAAAGTCATCTAAATGTTCCACATATCGAATCTTCACATTTGACAATAAGCTTGAATCATATTTATAGATTACTTAATAAATAAAGCGACGAAACGCTTTTAATATCCAATAGAAATCTCTGCATAAAGCAGAGTCGATTGTACAATATCATGAGCATGTGTTTATGAATCACTATCAAATAGTAATGATACCAGGTGTTCGCGAAAAGGTGAGCGTATCCTGTCCCACCGGTGGCACCCGTCACAAACACATGCAAAGACAAGTCAATTGTTCACCTGAAAAAAACATGGGAACATATGGTACAAATCAAAATGGGGAATTGCAGCCGACATTATTTTTGTCATTGATGCGTCAAATTTGGAAATGTCCTCCACACGTCTACCATAAAACTTTTTGAAACATTCACTGAGGCCTTAAATGTTGTAACCTTGATCAAACAACTTCTGATCGAGAGTCGACTGACGCCCTTTGAAATCTTGGCAAAAAGAGCATGCTCGATTGTATCTCATAAGTTGTGAAATGTAAACACCAAAGGCTGGAGCTGCTGGAATATTGCTCGACCTTAGAAAAGGTGTATTTTTAGGGCTCCAAGCCGAAAGGCTGTAGAGCCCTATTGTAATCGTTCGATTTATTAGGGCTCCAAGCCGAAAGGCTGTAGAGCCCTATTGTAATCGTTCGATTTATTATTATTATTATTTATTATTATTATTATTATTTATTATTCCGCCGATTTTTGTACCTGCCCTAGCAAAATAACCACGAGCTCGATTTTGTTCAAATTTTGTGTGTGTTTGTAGACCGTTGGGTACTAGTGCCCGCCAGAAAGCCAAGGCCGTAGGCCTAAAGGCCAAGGGCAGATAACTGAAAAACAAGTATTTTTTGACGATATATTTTGCCCTGTTGCTCTACAACCGTTTGCCCGTTTACTTTCAAACCTTGCATGTATCTACTGCTTAAGTTGCTTGATATTTTTTGTTCTTTGACTTTGGTCATTGATCATATGGTTTGGCAGCCATATTGGATTCAAGGTTTTGACAGGGTTTTATGGGCACCTGTCTTCAAATACTATCTCCTCTGAATCCGCTGCATGAAATGATTTCAAACTTTTTGAGAATTGTCTCCATACAGAACACAACAAATGAGCATAGCCGTTTTTTTATATCTTTTTTAGTTGCGGTCATATTGGATTTTGATTTTGATAAAAAAATTCACCCAAGTACAAATACTGATGGAAGCGCCTCATAAATCTACTATAAACCCCCATTCACTGGCTTTGCAGATACCCTAGCGTTCTCCACAGCCTTGTTCAATATTATGTGTACTACCCTTGACGACCAGAGTTAGAATTGGCCTTTTTCAAACGATGCTTGTCTCAAGAGGCAACTATGCTTGACACAGGAGGCGACTAATCGGATTGGGTGATCAGACTCGCTGACTTGATTCTTCATTTCTCAATTGCCAATTGCTACGGTACCTTATTTTTGACAGCGTTGTTAAAAGCAAACCATTTGCAAACCATTTGCGGATTAGAATATGGAGGTCGGCATTTAGTCCACTCTGGGAAACTGTGGCACACGCCAATTTGGTAGCGGCAATGTCCTGCAAACGTGGACTATCTTTTGATGGAGTTGGTACAAGCAAACCATGTGCGGATTCGAACATGGTCGAAGTCAAACATTGGTTAAGAATACACTGGGACACATGTCATGATGTCTCACAAGCGGTTTATTACATTTAACGGCGTTGGTACAAGCAAACCATTTCGGGATTCGAACATGGTTGTAGTCAAACATGGGTTAAGAATACACTGGGACACATGTCATGATGTCTCACAAGCGGTTTATTACATTTAACGGCGTTGGTACAACCAAACCATTTGGGGATTCGAACATGGTCGAAGTCAAACGTGGGTTAAGAACACACTGGGACACGTGTGGTGATGGCTCACCAGCGGTTCATTACATTTGATGGCGTTGGTACAAGCAAACCATATGCGGATTCGAACATGGTCGAAGTCAAACATGGGTTAAGAACACACAAGGACACGTCTGGTGATGTCTCGCAAGCGGTTCCTTAAATATGATGGCGTTGGTACAAGCAAACCATTTGAGGATTCGAACATGGTCGAAGTTGGAAATTGGTTAAAACATCCTGGGACACCCAAGCACATGTCAATTTAGTAGTGGTGATGTCTCACAAGAGGTTCCTTACATTTGACCGCGTTGGTACAGGTAAACTCTTTGAGGATTCGAATATGAACGATGTCGGAAACAAGTTTAGCACTTTATCTCAGCAATGCGACAGGAACCCGGGGTCCGGACGAACGCAGAACGCTAATCCGTTTGACTGGAGCCCAACTGACAAAGAAGTTACAGCCTGTTAAAGAGTCCCCAAGCCGAAAGGCTGAAGAGCCCCAGTGTTAGCGTTTGATTTAATATTATTATTATTCCACCGATTTTTGTACCAGAGCTAGCAAAATAACCACTGGCTCGATTTTGTTCAAATTTTGTATGTGTATGAAGACCGTTGGGTACTAGTGCCCGCCAAGGCCGTAGCCCCAAAAGCCAAGGGCAGATAACTAAAAATCAAGACGTTTTTAAAGATGTATTTCGCCCTATTGCTCCGCAACCTCTTATCCGATTATTTTGAAAACTTGCATGTATCTGCTGTTTGAGCTGCTTGACATATTTTGTTCTTTGACTTTGGTCATTGGTCAAATGGTTTGGCAGCCATATTGGACTGAAGGTTTTCACAGTGTCTTTTGGGTACCTGTCTTCAAACGCAAACAACTCCGAGTCCACTGCATGAAATGCTTCCAAATTTTCTGAGAATTGTCTCCACACACAACACAGCAAACTCTCATAGCCGTTTTGGGATATCTGTTTTAGTTGCGGTTGTATTGGATTTTGATTTTGATAAAAAAAATTACCGAAATTTTACTTTAACGATCATATCTTGTAAGCTTGTTGACAGAAACTATTGCAAGTTTACATGAAGTTAGGTATCATATGCATCTTATTTTCTGTTCTTGGGTGCATGGAAAAAGTAACAACACTTGGTGGTAATATTTGATTAGAATTTGGGACACCCCTGGAACACGCCAATGTCCTGCAAACGGTGACTATCTTTTGACAGAGTTGGTACAAACAAACCCTTTGAGGATTCGAACATGTTTGATGTCGGAAATGGGTTTAAAACAGACTTAGCACACGCCAATTTCGTAGCGGCAATACCCTGCAATTTGTGCCTACATGTGACGGATTTGGTACAAGGGAACCCTTTAAAGATTCGAACATGGACGTTTGTGCACAGTGTAACTTGGAGCCCGCCATTGCTGCTTGCAGCTTTAATTATTATTATTATTATTATTATTTATTATTATTTATTATTCCGCCGATTTTTGTACCTGCCCTAGCAAAATAACCACTGACTCGATTTTGTTCAAATTTTATGTGGGTTTGTAGACCGTTGGGTACTAGTGCCCGCCAAAAACCCAAGGCCGTAGGCCTAAAGGCCAAGGGCAGATAACTGAATAACAAGTATTTTTTGACGATATATTTTGCCCTGCTGCTCCACAACCGTTTGTCCGTTTACTTTCAAACCTTGCATGTATCTGCTGCTTCAGTTCTTTGATATTTTTTGTTCTTTGACTTTGGTCATTGATCACGTGGTTTGGCAGCCATATTGGATTCAAGGTTTTTGACAGGTTTTTTGGGGTACCTGTCTTGAAATACTATCTCCTCTGAATCCACTACATGAAATGCTTTCAAACTTTCTGAGGATTGTCTCCATACAGAACACAACAAATAAGCATAGCCGTTTTTGGATATCTTTTTTAGTTGCGGTCATATTGGATTTTGATTTTGATCATTTCTTTTTACCGAAAATTTACTTTTAAGATCATAGCTTGTAAGGTTCTTAACAGAAACTATTGAAAGTTTGCATGAAGCTTTGAGACTATGTGTAGCTCATTTTGTCCTGGGTTACATACTGAAAGCACCACTGCTTGGTGTGGTATTATTTGATTTAAGAAAAAAAATCAGACTTGAGTACAAATATTGAAGGAAGCGTCTCATAAATCTACCATACACCCCCATTCACTGGCTTTGCAGATATCCAAGCGTTCTCCACAGTCTTGTTCGGTATTATGTGTACTACCCTTGACGACCAGGATTAGAATTGGACTTTTTCAACCGATGCTTGTCTCAAGAGGCAACTATGCTTGTCACAGGAGGCGACTAATCGGATTGGGTGGTCAGACTCGCTGGCTTGATTCTTCATTTCTCAATTGCCAATTGCTACGGTACCTTATTTTTGACGGCGTTGTTTAAAGCAAACCATTTGCGGATTAGAATATGGTCGAGGTCGGAAATTGTTTAGTACACTCTGGGAAACTGTGGCACACGCCAATTTGGTAGCGGTAATGTCCTGCAAACGGTGACTATCTTTTGACAGAGTTTGTACAAGCAAACTATATGCGGATTCGAACATGGTCGAAGTCAAACATGGGTTAAGAACACACTGGGACACGTGTGGTGATGTCTCACAAGCGGTTCATTACATTTGATGGCGTTGGTACAAGCAAACCATATGCGGATTCGAACATGGTCGAAGTCAAACATGGGTTAAGAACACACTGGGACACGTGTGGTGATGTCTCACAATCGGTTCATTACATGTGATGGCGTTGGTACAACCAAACCATTTGGGGATTCGAACATGGTCGAAGTCAAACGTGGGTTTAGAACACACTGGGATACGTGTGGTGATGTCTCACAAGCGGTGCATTACATTTGATGGCGTTGGTACAAGCAAACCATATGCGGATTCGAACATGGTCGAAGTCAAACATGGGTTAAGAACACCCTGAGACACGTGTGGTGATGTCTCACAAGCGGTTTATTACATTTGATTGCGTTGGTACAAGCAAACCATATGCGGATTCGAACATGGTCGAAGTTGGAAAATGGTTGAAACATCCTGGGACACCCAAGCACATGTCAATTTAGTAGTGGTGATGTCTCACAAGAGGTTCCTTACATTTGACGGCGTTGGTACAGGTAAACCCTTTGAGGATTCGAATATGAACGAGGTCGGAAACAAGTTTAGCACTTTATCTCAGCAATGCGACAGGAACCCGGGGCCCGGACGAACGCAGAACGCTAATCCGTTTGACTGGAGCCCAACTGACAAAGAAGTTACAGCCTGTTAAAGAGTCCCCAAGCCAAAAGGCTGAAGAGTCCCAGTGTTAGCATTTGATTTAATATTATTATTATTCCGCCGATTTTTGTACCAGAGCTAGCAAAAAAACCACTGGCTTGATTTTGTTCAAATTTTGTATGTGTATGAAGACCGTTGGGTACTAGTGCCCGCCAAAAACCCAAGGCCGTAGGCCCAAAGGCCAAGGGCAGATAACTAAAAGACAATAATTTTTTTGAAGATGTATTTCGCCCTATTGCTCCGCAACCGCTTATCCGATTACTTTGAAAACTTGCATGTATCTGCTGCTTGAGCTGCTTGACATTTTTTGTTCTTTGACTTTGGTCATTGGTCACATGGTTTGGCAGCCATATTGGATTCAAGGTTTTCACAGTGTCTTTTGGGTACCTGTCTTCAAATACTATCTCCTCTGAATCCACTGCATAAAATGCTTCCAAATTTTCTGAGAATTGTCTCCACACACAACACAGCAAACTCTCATAGCCGTTTTGGGATATCTGTTTTAGTTGCGGTTGTATTGGATTTTGATTTTGATAAAAAAAATTACCGAAATTTTACTTTAACGATCATATCTTGTTAGCGTGTTGACAGAAACTATTGCAAGTTTACATGAAGTTAGTGTATCATATGCATCTTATTTTCTGTTCTTGGGTGCATGGAAAAAGTAACAACACTTGGTGGTAATATTTGATTAGAATTTGGGACACCCCTGGAACACGCCAATGTCCTGCAAACGCTGACTATCTTTTGACAGAGTTGGTACAAACAAACCCTTTGAGGATTCGAACATGTTTAATGTCGGAAATGGGTTTAAAACAGACTTAGCACACGCCAATTTCGTAGCAGCAATACCCTGCAAGTTGTGCCTACATGTGACGGATTTGGTACAAGGAAACCCTTTAAGGATTCGAACATGGACGTTTGTGCACAGTGTAACTTGGAGCCCGCCATTGCTGCTTGCAGCTTTAATTTATCTTGAAATACGTTTCCCAGAAAATGTATATCGATTATCTTAATTAAAATTCGCAAGGTGCTTATACTCATCAGCGAATTCTGAAGTAGTTTCATTTAAACTTACATGCTTTTTTTTGTCAGATGCATTACACCCCAGAATAATTACTTTTGTTTTATTATTAATTAATAATAAGTTTCCATCTTTTGCAATACAAGTCAAACCAATCAAAGAATTTTGTCTTTTATTGAAAGTGCGAGTAGGGCAGTAACATCTACATATGAAAGTACAAACAATATTTGTGAAGTCTTTTATTGAAAGTGCGAGTAGGGCAGTAACATCTACATATGAAAGTTCAAACAATATTTGTGAAGTCTTTTATTGAAAGTGCGAGTAGGGCAGCAACATCTACATATGAAAGTACAAACAATATTTGTGAAGTCTTTTATTGAAAGTGCGAGTAGGGCAGTAACATCTACATATGAAAGTACAAACAATATTTGTGAAGTCTTTTATTGAAAGTGCGAGTAGGGCAGTAACATCTACATATGAAAGTTCAAACAATATTTGTGAAGTCTTTTATTGAAAGTGCGAGTAGGGCAGTAACATCTACATATGAAAGTATAAACAATATTTGTGAAGTCTTTTATTGAAAGTGCGAGTAGGGCAGTAACATCTACATATGAAAGTATAAACAATATTTGTGAAGTCTTTTATTGAAAGTGCGAGTAGGGCAGTAACATCTACATATGAAAGTACAAACAATATTTGTGAAGTCTTTTATTGAAAGTGCGAGTAGGGCAGTAACATCTACATATGAAGTGAAGTCTTTTATTGAAAATGCGAGTAGGGCAGTAACATCTACATATGAAAGTACAAACAATATTTGTGAAGTCTTTTATTGAAAGTGCGAGTAGGGCAGTAACATCTACATATGAAAGTACAAACAATATTTGTGAAGGATCAATGATAATATCAAATGAAGACGTATCCAATTGTAAACCAATGTAATTATGCTCTGTAAGATACAATCTCATTAATGTACACACAAAAGTAGAATGAGAATGATCGTAGAACGAGTCACAATACACTAAACAAATATCCCTAGAATTTTTCCTGAAGAGACTCAGTGCTCAGTGTTGAAGGATTTGGCTCAACGCTTACACATCACCAGCTTAAAACTTGGACCATGCCAAGTCATTACTAATCACGTCAACGCCAGGACGAACATCTGACAGAAGGAGTGACACCTCAGAGAAGGAGTGACACCTGGCAGAGGTAATGACACCTGAGCGAGGGAGAGACACCTGTGAGAGGGAGAGACACCTGAGAGAGGGAGTGACACCTGACAGAGGGAGAGACACCTGACAGAGGGAGAGACACCTGAGAGAGGGAGAGACACCTGAGAGAGGGAGTGACCCCTGTGAGAGGGAGTGACCCCTGAGAGACGGAGTGACACCTGTGAGAGGGAGAGACACTGGAAGGAGAGAAAGACACTTGATAGTGAGACACATGGCTAAGGGAGAGACACCTGAAGGAAAGAGTGGCACGTAATAGAAGAGAGGCACATAACAGAAGAGCGGCACCTGAAGGAAAGAGAGGCACATAACAGAAGAGTGGCACCCGAAGGAAAGAGA
The DNA here is from genome assembly GCF_023055435.1 of Haliotis rufescens. Classification (NCBI taxonomy): domain Eukaryota; kingdom Metazoa; phylum Mollusca; class Gastropoda; order Lepetellida; family Haliotidae; genus Haliotis; species Haliotis rufescens. The sequence continues at coordinate 12,063,253 of NW_025963902.1, forward strand.
GGCACATAACAGAAGAGTGGCACCTGAAGGAAAGAGAGGCACATGACAGAAGAGTGGCACCTGAAGGAAAGAGAGGCACATGACAGAAGAGTGGCACCTGAAGGAAAGAGAGGCACATAACAGAAGAGTGGCACCTGAAGGAAAGAGAGGCACATGACAGAAGAGTGGCACCTGAAGGAAAGAGAGGCACATAACAGAAGAGTGGCACCTGAAGGAAAGAGAGGCACATGACAGAAGAGTGGCACCTGAAGGAAAAAGAGGCACATAACAGAAGAGTGGCACCCGAAGGAAAGAGAGGCACATAACAGAAGAGTGGCACCTGAAGGAAAAAGAGGCACATAACAGAAGAGTGGCACCCGAAGGAAAGAGAGGCACATAACAGAAGAGTGGCACCTGAAGGAAAAAGAGGCACATAACAGAAGAGTGGCACCCGAAGGAAAGAGAGGCACATAACAGAAGAGTGGCACCTGAAGGAAAAAGAGGCACATAACAGAAGAGTGGCACCTGAAGGAAAAAGAGGCACATAACAGAAGAGTGGCACCTGAAGGAAAAAGAGGCACATAACAGAAGAGTGGCACCTGAAGGAAAAAGAGGCACATAACAGAAGAGTGGCACCTGAAGGAAAAAGAGGCACATAACAGAAGAGTGGCACCTGAAGGAAAGAGAGGCACATAACAGAAGAGTGGCACCCGAAGGAAAGAGAGGCACATAACAGAAGAGTGGCACCCGAAGGGAAGAGAGGCACATAACAGAAGAGTGGCACCTGAAGGAAAAAGAGGCACATAACAGAAGAGTGGCACCTGAAGGAAAAAGAGGCACATAACAGAAGAGTGGCACCCGAAGGGAAGAGAGGCACATAACAGAAGAGTGGCACCCGAAGGGAAGAGAGGCACATAACAGAAGAGTGGCACCTGAAGGAAAAAGAGGCACATAACAGAAGAGTGGCACCCGAAGGGAAGAGAGGCACATAACAGAAGAGAGGCACCCGAAGGAAAGAGAGGCACATAACAGAAGTGTGGCACCTGAAGGAAAGAGAGGCACATAACAGAAGAGTGGCTTCCAATGGAAGTCCAAGTATCACTTGTGCATATTGAGTAAGAGACCGACTTATAAATATTCTTGCGTGCAATCATGTTGGATGACCATTTGTTACCATTTTACTTCGCTGCCGGTGTCCCGGTATAAACTCTCCCCCGTACAAATTCTCCCCCCGGAGTATAAAATCTCTCCCGGGCGGATATATTTCGCGCCCCCCTCAGTATAAAGTCTTCCCCCTGATTATTCGGTTTGTTGCAATGTCTTTAAGTACTATATTCTTTAAATAGATATCTTTAATGTAAGGAGGGTTACTTTAAGAAATAGATTATGAAATATGGTCATAATGAATTGATATTTCAGCTTATTTTATTTGGTAACATAGGACATATATCATACCAAACGAATTTGAATGAAATGACTTAATGTAACAAATACATGTACGGTTACTGATGTAACTGAAATCAGAAATCTTATTAATCCTCGCAAACATTCGGTTTTAACACTAACTACGTAAAAACTGTCAACATATCCACGCGCGCCTCCAACTCAGGCTGTCCGTTTTACTCTGTTTTAAGATCTAAAATATATTCCTTAATACAGGCTACGATTTGAAAATGGTATCAGTGGCTAGAATATCATGGTGCAACCAGGTTTCTGTTAAACACCCCCACACATACAAGTAACTAAATGTATATTTAGATAAATATATAACCCAGAAAAAATAAAGGAGAGAAAAAAAAAGAAGTAAATAAACAAATAAACATTAAAACCTTGAGGAATATGAAAAGCCAATGTGTAATGCTAAAGCACGAAGACACGATAAACTGTACCAACATTGCAATGTTCCCCGATATGCATGCTTTACCTGGGTTACATACCGGTGATCTAAGTTAGAAATATATGACAAATAAACATTAAAACCTTGAGGAATATGAAAAGCCAATGTGTAATGCTAAAGCACGAAGACACGATAAACTGTACCCACATTGCAATGTTCCCCGATATGCATGCTTTACCTGGGTTACATACCGGTGATCTAAGTTAGAAATATATGACTTACACATTTACACCTCACACATTTTAATTACAGATTTCTTTGTCTTGATTTTAATGCAAACATACCAGGCTTTTCAATGTATTTTGTTTCAACAGATTTTTATACATAAATATATGAATGGGGATTGACAAACAAGCTATACAGTCTTATGTAAAAGCCGCCGCCCTTTAGGCTGAGTTTCCATGTGCGCGGTTTGCCACGCGATTTGGGACCGCTAGCCCAAGGGGATACCTCAATCAGACACAGTATACTGACTTCGAGCCGACCAGTCGGTGGTTTATTCCCTTAATCTCGAAGGCAAGGCAAGGAAGCAGCAATCACCGTCTTTTAATGCAAATTGTGTGAATGACAACCGGTAGGGCAAGACATACTTACCCTTTTCGCAAACACCTGGTGTCATCACTGATTTTCAGTGGTCCATTCATATAATTTCACAGATATTTAGACCTTTACACCAAATGGAATATGTTTCGGTGCATAATCAAGACTGGTTATTCTCTTGCATTGACATTTTATATCAACCTCTTTAGGTATGACGCTCTCCAAGCTCAAGCTCCATCCATAAGGATATCTACTGGTTCGACTAAAATAAAAGAACAAATATAATCTAAGCTAAAGATATTTCGTTGATTCTCATACAGTTTCAAGTTCATATAGTTTGAATCAGCAAACTAACAAGCTTAGAACATAACATCAACTGCTCTGTCACAAAACTGTTTAAAACATATTATGATACATCCACGAGCGTATGTAGGACAGGCAAATGCTATCATCTCAAGATCTCAAGATTTACAGATTTGTAATGTCAGGGATATTGTTGCTGATGCCGTAGGACTGTTGTTCCGTCCTTTTATTTCGGACTCAGATCCCTTGATCAATCATTGTTAATCATAAATCAACATCGATATCGGTATCTCACTGTCTCGGAACTGGATAGCTGTGTGTACATCACATACATTCCTCTTTATACTCTTGAAAATCACTGCTTCAATGGTCGATGACTCATTTCAAAGTCTCACAGCACTTGACAGTTGTACCGCGACCAGTAAAAGGGCAACAACGTGGTTTCCGTACATATGTAGATATTACTGGTTGATTGATCATTGCATATTAAGAATAGACCAGACTAGACTGACAGTCTCCGTTCCCCTCCATGTTTGGTCGCTTTGCGAAGTAACATCCTCAGTCTGTTGAAGAAGGCTTTTCTGGCATACTCTTCCTCGCCCCACATCAGGTAGGTTGTCGTCTGCAACATGGCTCTCATAGCTTTGGTCACGTGGCGCGTGTCTATCTCCTCCAGCATCACCACCACCAGGAGGCGCTGTCCATTTTCCAGCACGTGACGTTGGATGAGATTCAGTTCAAACTGGCACCATTCACTCTGGGCAAACTCATTGGAGAGAACGATGACGATTTTGCGGCTTCCTTCAATAGCATCAACTATGTTATCAACGATTAATTTGCCAACCTCAAAGTCCCTATCGTGAACACAGAGTTTAAGGTCTTCTTGGCCCTCAAGAACTGGAAGTAGAGTCTTAATGACCCAGTGACGATCTGGTGCAGAATAAGCTAGAAACGCGTCATATTCGTATTCGCGTGTGTCCACCTCCTGACGTTGACTGTACCTGACCATGTAGATGAAGTATCGGATGTGCCAACGGTAACGATACATCACTGCCCCTGTCACGAGGAACACAATGAGCAAAATACTTAAGGTAAGAGTTGTAATCTTGACATCCATACCCAATAAACAAGTGATTTCCGACATTTCCAAATCCAGCAAGCGATGTCGTATCGGGTCCCCTGGTCTTGAACACATGTAAAAAGACGTCAAATTTGGATTTGTTTTAAAGCCAAATATGTTGGTCTCTTTGCGCATCCATTCAATGAACCAAAGTATTTTGCATGTACAGGAAAAGGGATTATTAGAGAGATTAATTGTAATTAAATTCCTTCTGAAGTGTTGGAAAGACGACTCATCTAAAGTTGTTATTTGATTACTTCCCATGAACAACTTTTTCAAATTTGTCATATTTTTCAACGGCGTCAAATCTTTTATATCATTCGAATATAGTGAAAGACTCTCAATGTTGGTTAATCTTTCAGTTATAACTCGTGGTATAAAACGTAGGCTGTTACCTCCCATGATCAAAGTCTTGAGTTGAGTAAGATGTCCAAGCAATGTATTGAATCCATCTTCTCTGGTGATTTGGACAATATTGTAATTAAGATTTAATAACTCTAACGAAGAACATCCTTCAAATACACGTAAGGTAATGCCAGCGTTCCTAAACCAAATATGATTATTGCGAAAATATATTTGTTTTAATGCCGAATTATTGAACACTGCTCGTTCAATAATGCACATCGCACATCCAACATAGGACAGGGTGATCTTGACAATGTTTGGGAGCATCGAAAACTGATTGGATCTTAGTTCCTGGAACAGATTACCATTTAGGTAGAAACGCGTGAGACTAGTAAGACAGTTGTAATGAAACCGGTGTATATATCTCATCTCATTCCACTGAATTTTGAGGGTTTCAAGGTTAGGGAACCTCGAACTGTTGCTTTCTTTGAAACAGAAATCGGGAAAGTCATAAAAGTGATTGTTATCAAGATTCAGATATCTTAAAGAGGTAAAACTGGCATTGTATAGATGTATAAGTGTTAAATTATTTCTCCCAAAGTCAAGTGAGATCATGTGATTCAGTCTCATGAGTGCTGTCATTGGGAACATATGTGTATTGTCGCGAAATATAAGATTGAAATTGACAATACGTTTTAAATTCTTGAAAAAGTCATCAGAAACATTTTGAAGGTTCATTGAACTTATATTCAATGTTTTGAGTGGCGTCAAGGCGATTCCATAGAAAGCTTCCTTTAGAATCCCCTCATGAATGATGTTTTCTGAGAGGTCAAGTGTTTTCAAATGCATCAAATTACCAAAGGTGTCCTTGGCTACGTATTCAATGGTGTTATTTTTCAGACTGAGAATGACGATCCTGTATGGAGAATACACTGACAGAGAAGTGTTTGAGAGATAGGGAATTGTGCCATTCTCCAAATACAGCCTTGTAGACATATTACTGGACAGTTTTGGAGGTAAGGGTAAAAGGTCCTCTGTCAAGTTCAAGTGTGTGCAGCGCATAACAATCTGTTCATAACTATGTCGAAACTTAATCCATGTCTTATAACAGATGCATCGAGAGTCACAGTCTAGTTTCTTCGGATTCCTTGACGGCAAAAACGTTGACGTTGCTCGCATCCACATCAACACTACAACGACGGCTGCAATCTGGAGCTGTTTTAACGTCTTCATTTTGTCTTTCTTGTTGTTCCCTGATTGATATTCTGAAAAAAATGCATAAAGTGAGTCAGTTGAGTTTAACCCAGCATTAAACGTCAAGTCAGCATAAAGTGGAAGGAAATCCCTGAGGCAATGCTTCCAATTGTTCAAGGTTGCATGGAGTTGAACTCGAAACCGGCTGACCGTTATGTTTACAAAGACGTGATGACTGGCGTGACGCCGAATATTCTTCCTCAAGTCAAATTGTTAGTTTGTCTATTTCTCGAACCAATCTGATTAAACAAACTAAGGTAAAATCATCATTGAAATAGTAGTGAGTGAGTGAGTTGGGTTTAACGCCGCCTTAAACAGTATTCCAGTTATATCACAGCGTATCAGCTTAATGTGTGAGGAAAGCCCGAAGTGATGCAGGTCTCAGACGTTTACCGCTTCGGTGAAACCCACGAGCACGGGTGTGGTGCTGACAAACCTAGAAACATAATCGGGGCGAACCGGGATTCGAACCCACAATCATAGGTTTCTGTCGTGCCCAAGGGACGCAACTCTGCACAGCGAATCGATGCGCCTTAGACGACTGGGCCACCCGTGCCCCCCATTGAAATAGTAAGTTTCCACAATAGACTATAGTGAGATTCCCACAGACATAAACACAAAAATAAGTGTCAAAACATTTAAGCTTAGATTGGAAGAAATCAAGATTCTTGTGGCAGCGATGATACCGCGGACGGTAACGAAGGCGTCACGAGTTGGACATTTAATTATATGCAAGGTAGATAACTCCAGTCAAATTCAGTAATACAAACGTGTTTCATAAACAGTGGATAAACGGGGTTCCTCTGTTTAAATGAATAAAGCAAGTAGTACATATACATGTGTGGGAAGTTGATTCTGCTACAGTAAATTACGGTTATAACGAACTCAAAGGGACTACTAATTTTAGTTCGTTATAACCGTAGTTCGTTATAAGCATATATACAGCATGACTACAGCAAAAAGTCGGGACCAAAAAAGTAAGTTCGTTATATCCGTCAGTTCGTTATAAGCGTGTTCGTTATAACCGTAGTTTACTCATATCACGGCCTGTAAATAATCGGGCCAGACAAACCAGTAAGTGATTATTGCACTTATATAGCTTGTACTAGACCGGACAGATTTATAGTACTAGCTCACTGAGATACCATGCCGCAGTTTAACATGAATACCCCACTCAGACACAGTATTCTGACTCCGAGCCGACCAGTCCTTGTTTTAGCCCCTTAATGCCGACCGCCAGACAGGGTAACAACAAGTACCATCTTTTAACGTCTTTTGGTATGACGCGACCGGGGATCGAACCTCGGACCTTCCGCTCTCCGGGCGGACGCTCTCCACTAGACCACGGAGGCGATATACCTTGGAGGAAGTGTTTATTTACTTCCTCAAACAACTGACTCCCCAGGAGTTAACTTTAACCCTTGTACCAGAATTGATAAAGAAATACTTCCTGATGGTTTATGCCAAATGTTTATTTCTTTGTCCCTTTGAACAATGTCTGTAAAGTCTTTGTTTTATGCTATTATGCAGTTATCACTGAACTGCATAACACTACACTCAGTATCATGTGCATAGAAATGCATGGGCGAGTCAAATGTTAATATATAATACTGATTTAATGTTTTCCTGTTGCTGTGCAGACATCGATAGTGAGTTACTGTGTTCGGTTCAAAGCCGCATTTTCCCAACATTTTTGTAGTTATATCGTGGCGTGTGAGCTTCATATGGCTCCCTACCCGTGCATTTGGGTTTCACTAGAGTGATATCGTATTAGACGTGCATGACTTTGGGCAATAAGCCCACATCACGCTGACATGCCGTGATATAACTGGAATACTTTTCAGAGCGACCTACAACCCAACTTACTCACTCAAACACGGAAGTTTTACGAAAGAGACCAAACAGTTACCATTTCTCTAAACCCAAGAAGCTTTTATTCAATCCTTGTCATACATGTTAACTTCCTCGTTAAAGCTTACTATGTCAAAATAAATCCTTTACCCACCACCACAACCATAACTGAATTATTGAGATTGGTGAGCAATGCACTCCTAACGGTGTTTAATTCGATGACTCAGTTTCTGTGCGGACATGGGAAACATTATCTGCACATATTCTCACGTACGCACCAAATGTTCTGAATCATTTTGACCAAAGTTGTTTTTTTCAGAGTTGAGTTACTTGACATTGCTCTCTCAATTGTGTGCAATTGTGTGCATTTCGCACCCAATATAACATTGATTCCGAGTATGTTTGATGGTACAAACCTAATTTGATATATAAATTTTACCATTTAAAATATAAGTTTTGTGAGACAACTGGAACACTAATTATTGTTTAAAAATATTATAAAGACTTATTTAGGTTAAGGAAAATATTACTACTAATATTTCGGAAACAAAACCATGAATTATCATTACTTTGTATAACTGAGGTAAATCCTCTTTAATTATTTCCTCCAAAGTCAAGAGGGGACGGTTGGGTAGCCTAGAGTTTAAAGCGTTCGCTCGTCACGCCGAAGACCCGGGTTCGATTCCCATATGGGTACAATGTGTGAAGCCCATGTCTGGTGTCCCCCGCCGTGATTTTGCTGGAATATTGGTAAAAGCGGCGTAAAACCATACTCACTCACTCACTCACTCAAAGTCAAGAGAGGTCTACTGAACGTTTCTATCACTGATGGTACACATATCGGGTAACTACATCAACATGTCGTTTATATTCTCGAACCCTGTATCAGGTAATATTCAGCAATATTCAGTTTGAAAGGCTTCTCCCCAAGACTCCCGTCCCGTGTCGGTCGGGGTCACCTACACTTGTGTTTGCAGTGAGAAGCGACTTAAACTGGAATGGCTGAAAATATCAGCCAGACTTTTATTCACAGGCCGCCGTGATGCAGCCGTGATGTCGTTGATCACGTCGTAAAACATAAAATAAAACCAACCAACGATCGAAACAATGAAATGTCATGACATAACTAATCTGTTCAATCACCAGCACTCATTTATTTGTAGTGAGAGGTAACTTAACTTGATTGTGTCATCGGTCTAGAAATATCAGCAGCTGGTTTTTCTGGCCCAGATTCAATGTATTCACAGGTTGTCGTGACGTAGCCGTGATATTGTTGATCACGGGGTAAAAAAACCCCAAAAAACAACCAACGATAAAAGCAATGAAATAACAACTAATAACCACTGACGGTTAACTCATCTGCTCAGTCATAACGTAACGAAATCATAACACCATTGAGTGAGTGAGTATGGCTTAACGCCGCTTTTAGCAATATTCCAGCAATATCACGGCGGGGGACACCAGAAATGGGCTTCACACATTGTACCAACATCGGGAAACGAACCCGGGTCTTCGGCGTGACGAGCGAACGCTTTAACCACTAGGCTACCCCAACGCCCCTATAACACCATTGAATTAAATCATGTGATGTCGACATACTTTCAGAAACATTTAGAAGTTAAATGTACTTACAAATATCCCCTGCGATCGACGGTTCATCCAGCGGACCTCCTGCTACTAACTGCTGATAGTGTTCAACACGGAAAATGAAACATCACGTGTCAGTTTATTAGGCTGGGTAATTGTGTGGACTCGATATCAATTGATCAATCATGTTTAATCATAAATCGTCATTTGATTCCTTATTCGTGTTAGAATCCAATTCTCGTGGGTTCGAATCCCGGTCTCGTCCCAAATATGATTCTTGGTTGGAGGCATCATACCCGTGGTTTTCCCCTAAATCGCATTGGCCTTTCCTTCCTTATCAAGCTGATATGTCGCCACAAAACTCCAATATTGTTTAAACCAGCTCACTCACTCACTGACTCACCCACTGAACTTGGCTTGTTCCCCTGGCTATGTTGTTCATAAGGTGTGCATTGTACTTGTACTGACAAACTGACTGACTGACTGACTGACTGACTGACTGACTGACTGACTGACTGACTGACTCACTGACTCACTGACTGACTGACTGACTCACTCACTCACTCACTCACTCACTCACTCACTCACTCACTGACTCACCCACTGAACTTGGCTTGTTCCCCTGGCTATGTTGTTCATAAGGTGTGCATTGTACTTGTACTGACAAACTGACTGACTGACTGACTGACTGACTGACTGACTGACTGACTGACTGACTGACTGACTCACTCACTCACTCACTGATTGACTGACTCACTGACTGACTGACTCACTCACTGACTCACCCACTGAACTTGGCTTGTTCCCCTGGCTATGTTGTTCATAAGGTGTGCATCGTACTTGTACTGACAAACTCACTGACTGACTGACTGACTGACTCACTCACTCACTGACTGACTCACTGACTGACTGACGCACTCACTGACTCACCCACTGAACTTGGCTTGTTCCGCTGGCTATGTTGTTCATAAGGTGTGCATTGTACTTGTACTGACAAACTCACTGACTGACTGACTGACTGACTGACTGACTGACTGACTGACTGACTCACTGACTCACCCACTGAACTTGGCTTGTTCCCTGGCTATGTTGTTCATAAGGTGTGCATTGTACTTGTACTGACAAACTCACTGACTGACTGACTGACTGACTGACTCACTCACTGACTGACTCACTGACTGACTGACTCACTCACTGACTCACCCACTGAACTTGGCTTGTTCCCCTGGCTATGTTGTTCATAAGGTGTGCATTGTACTTGTACTGACAAACTGACTGACTGACTGACTGACTGACTGACTGACTGACTGACTGACTGACTGACTGACTGACTGACTGACTGACTGACTGACTGACTGACTGACTGACTGACTGACTGACTGACTGACTGACTGACTGACTGACTGACTCACTCACTCACTCACTCACTCACTCACTGACTCACTCACTGACTCACCCACTGAACTTGGCTTGTTCCCCTGGCTATGTTGTTCATAAGGTGTGCATTGTACTTGTACTGACAAACTCACTGACTGACTGACTGACTGACTGACTCACTCACTCACTCACTGACTGACTCACTGACTGACTGACTCACTCACTGACTCACCCACTGAACTTGGCTTGTTCCGCTGGCTATGTTGTTCATAAGGTGTGCATTGTACTTGTACTGACAAACTCACTGACTCACTGACTCACTGACTGACTGACTCACTCACTGACTCACCCACTGAACTTGGCTTGTTCCGCTGGCTATGTTGTTCATAAGGTGTGTATTGTACTTGTACTGACAAACTCACTCACTCACTCACTCACTCACTCACTCACTCACTCACTCACTCACTCACTCACCATGTTCAGGTTCCGAATAAGAGTTAGAGTAAACTGCTTAATAAGTGAATCAAACTACAAGTCACATCCTTTAATTTACAAAAAAATCTCCGAAATATAATCATGATAATGATGTTTATAGAACAAAAAACAACAAAATTCAAAATACAATTCATTTGACTTTATAAAGCAAAATTGATAATCCCCCTACCCCCTCCTCCACTGATATCACCTGCATGGTCCCCAAACTGTTCAAAATAGATAATACCACATCCATGAATTCATGTAGGACATCAAGACCATCTGCATTTACGGTTTTTAATGTCAGGGTTACTGCTGAAGAACTCTTGTGTTGTCAGTGTACCGCGGAGTTTCACTATCTCGGCACTGGATAGGTGAGTGTACGTCACAGTTTTGGTAAATATGCAAATCACAGCTTCAGTCGTCGATGACACATTTCTGCCAAGAATGGTTCTCCGAATAAACATTGGTTAATCAATAGGTGCTTAATGAACTATTACTTAAAGTATATTTTACGACTCGCAGCACTCGGCAGCAGTATCATCATAACGGTTTACGCACATATGTAGACAGGACTGGTTGATTGATCATTATGTTCAGAATGTACCAGACTAGATTGACAATCTCCGTTCCCGTCCATGTTTGGTTACTCTACGAAGTAACATCCTCAGTCTGTTGAAGAAGGCTTTTCTGGCATATTCTTCCTCGCCCCACATCAGGTAGGTTGTCGTCTGCAACATGGCTCTCATAGCTTTGGTCACGTGGCGTGTGTCTATCTCCTCCAGCATCACCACCACCAGGAGGCGCTGTCCATTCTCCAGCACGTGACGCTGGATGAGATTCAATTCAAACTGGCACCATCCACTCTGGGCAAACTCATTGGAGAGGACGATAATAATTTTCCGACTTCCTTGAATTGAATCAACAATATTATCGACAATTAATTTTCCGACTTGAAAATCTCTGTCATGAAGGCAGATATTAAGGTCTTCTTGGCCCTCAAGAATTGGAAGTAGAGTCTTAATGACCCAGGGGCGATCTGGTGCAGAATAAGCTACAAATGCGTCATATTCGTATTCGTGGGTGTCCACTTCCTGACGTTGACTGTATCTGACCATGTAGATGAAGTATCGGATGTGCCAACGGTAACGATACATCACTGTCCCGACTACCACGAACACTATGAGCAAAATACTTAAGGTAAGAGTTGTAATCTTGACATCCATATCCAATAAACAAGTGATTTCCGACATTTCCAAATCCAGCAAGCGATGTCCTATCTTGTTCCCTGGGCTAAAACACTTGTATGAAGACGTGAAATTTGGATCTGTTTTATAACCGAATATGTTGGTCTCTTTGCGCATCCATTCAATGAACCAAAGTATGTCGCATGTACAGGAAAAGGGATTATCATAGAGAATAATTGTAGTTAAATTCCTTCTGAAGGGTTGGAAAGATGACTCATCTAAAGTTGTTATTTGATTACTTCCCATGAACAACTTTTTCAAATTTGTCATATTTTTTAACGGTGTCAAATCTGTAATACCATTCGAATATAGTGCAAGACTCTCAATGTTGGTTAATCTTTCAGTTATAACTCGTGGTATAAAGCGTAGGTTGTTACCTCCCATGATCAAAATCCTGAGTTGAGTAAGATGCCCAAGCAAAGTATTGAACTCATCTTCTTTTGTGCTATGGAAAATATTGTAATTAAGATTTAATAACTCTAACGAAGAACATCCTTCAAATACACGTAAGTTAATGCCCCCATTTATAAACCAAATATGATTATTGCGAAAATATATTTGTTTTAATGCCGAATTATTGAACACTGCTCGTTCTATATTGTGCATCGCACATCCAACATAGGACAGGGTGATCTTGAAAATATTGGGAAGCATCGAAAACTGATTGGATCTTAGTTCTTGGAAAAGATTACCGTTTAGGTAGAAACGCGTGAGACTAGTAAGACAGTTGTAATGCAACCGGTTTATTTGTCTCATCTCATTCCACTGAATTTTGAGGATTTCAAGGTTAGGGAACCTCGAACTGTTGCTTTCTTTGAAACAGAAATCGGGACAATCTCGAAAGTGATTATTGTCAAGATTCAGATATCTTAAAGAGGTAAAACTGGCATTGTATAGATGTATGAGTGTTAAATTATTTCCCCCAAAGTCAAGTGAGGTCATGTGATTCAGTCTCATGAGTGCTGTCATTGGGAACATATGTGTATTGTCCAGAAATATAAGCTTGAAATTGCCAATACGTTTCAAATGCTTAAAAAAGTCATCAGAAACATTTTGAAGGTTCATTGAACTTATATTCAATGTTTTGAGTGGCGTCAAGGCGATTCCATAGAAAGCTTCCTTTAGAATCCCCTCTTGAATGATGTTTTCTGAGAGGTCAAGTGTTTTCAAATGCATCAAATGACCAAAGGCGTCCTTGGCTACGTTTTCAATGGCGTTTTTTTTCAGACTGAGAATGACGATCCTGTATGGAGAATACACTGACAGAGAAGTGTTTGAGAGATAGGGAATTGTGCCATTCTCCAAATATAAACTTGTAGACAATTTTCTTGACTGTTTCGGAGGTAATGGTAAATGGTCCTCTGTTAAGTTCAAGTGTGTGCAGCGCATTTCAACAATATGTTCATATCTATGTCGAAACTTAATCTCTGACCGACGACAGTGACATCCAAGGTGACATTCCAGTCTCTTCGAATTCCTTAACGGCCGCAACGTTGACGATGCTGACACCCATATCAACGCTGCAACGACGGCCACACTCTGGAGCTGTTTTAAAATCTCCATTTTGTCTTTCTTGTAGTGGCCACAATCTTTGTTATTAATGTTCTGAAAAAAATGTATAAAGTGAGTGAGTGAGATGGGTTTAACACTGCTTCAAACATCAATTCGGCAAAATGTGGAAGAAAAGCCAAAAGCTAAACCGTTGACGAGACAACGAGGCGAAACGATGTCTACTAATGAGAGTGAGTGAGTGAATGTATGACGAAATTGGGCTATGACTAATGTAGTGGTCACATTATTAAATTTTCCTTTTCGAGTTCCCTCTTCGCTATTCGATTTCACAGATTTGTGACATGCGTGACGTCCATTCTTAGTGTTCATGAGTTAGCCGAATCGATCCTCAGAATTTTCAGTAGTTCGTGGGGTAATTTCAGATGCAAAATATTATACAGAGATCAGCCCCCGATCAAATAATATGTGGAAAGTAAATGCATCCACGCATTTGATGAAATGATGCTAAATACCAAGTACTGAAAGTGTTGTTTTCCTTGTGGGATACTTACAGCATAATGTGTTATGTGCTGAGTTATGGAGGAAATACGGGCAGAAATGTGTTTGCAGCATTTGGGGGTTGTGCGGAGGAATGAGACAGTATCTCGAGATTGCGTGAAGGCATAGGAAGTATTTAGAGGTTGTGTGGAGGGATGGAGCACTATTTGGTAAGTGTGTGATGGCAAGCTTAAGGGGAAGTATTTAGAGTATGTGTGGAAGGATGAAGCAATATTTGGTGAGTGTGTGAAGACATGGGTAGTATTTAGAGGATGTGTGGAAGGATGAAGCAATGTTTGGTGAGTGTGTGAAGACATAGGGTAGTATTTAGAGGATGTGTGGAAGGATGAAGCAAGGTTTGGTGAGTGTGTGAAGACATAGGGTAGTATTTAGAGTATGTGTGGAAGGATGAAGCAATGTTTGGTGAGTGTGCGAAGACATGGGTGGTATTTAGAGTATGTGTGGAAGGATGAAGCAATGTTTGGTGAGTGTGTGAAGACATGGGTGGTATTTAGAGTATGTGTGGAAGGATGAAGCAATGTTTGGTGAGTGTGTGAAGACATGGGTGGTATTTAGAGGATGTGTGGAAGGATGAAGCAATGTTTGGTGAGTGTGTGAAGACATAGGGTAGTATTTAGAGTATGTGTGGAAGGATGAAGCAATGTTTGGTGAGTGTGTGAAGACATAGGTTGGTATTTAGAGTATGTGTTGAAGGATGAAGCAATGTTTGGTGAGTGTGCGAAGACATGGGTGGTATTAAGAGTATGTGTGGAAGGATGAAGCAATATTTGGTGAGTGTGTGAAGACATAGGGTGGTATTTAGAGTATGTGTTGAAGGATGAAGCAATATTTGGTGAGTGTGTGAAGACATAGGGTGGTATTTAGAGTATGTGTGGAGGATGAAGCAATGTTTGGTGAGTGTGTGAAGACATAGGGTAGTATTTAGAGGATGTGTGGAAGGATGAAGCAATGTTTGGTGAGTTTGTGAAGACATGGGTGGTATTTGGAGTATGTGTGGAAGGATGAAGCAATATTTGGTGAGTGTGTGAAGACATAGGGTAGTGTTTAGAGTATGTGTGGAAGGATGAAGCAATGTTTGGTGAGTGTGCGAAGACATGGGTGGTATTTGGAGTATGTGTGGAAGGATGAAGCAATATTTGGTGAGTGTGTGAAGACATAGGGTGGTATTTAGAGGATGTGTGGAAGGATGAAGCAATGTTTGGTGAGTGTGTGAAGACATGGGTGGTATTTGGAGTATGTGTGGAAGGATGAAGCAATATTTGGTGAGTGTGTGAAGACATAGGATAGTGTTTAGAGTATGTGTGGAAGGATGAAACAATGTTTGGTGAGTGTGCGAAGACATGGGTGGTATTAAGAGTATGTGTGGAATGATGAAGCAATATTTGGTGAGTGTGTGAAGACATAGGGTAGTATTTAGAGGATGTGTGGAAGCATGAAGCAATGTTTGGTGAGTTTGTGAAGACATGGGTGGTATTTAGAGTATGTGTGGAAGGATGAAGCAATGTTTGGTGAGTTTGTGAAGACATGGGTGGTATTTAGAGGATGTGTGGAAGGATGAAGCAATGTTTGGTGAGTGTGTGAAGACATAGGGTGATATTTAGAGTATGTGTGGAAGGATGAAGCAATATTTGGTGAGTGTGTGAAGACATAGGGTAGTATTTAGAGTATGTGTGGAAGAATGAAGCAATGTTTGGTGAGTGTGTGTAGACATGGGTGGTATTTAGAGGATGTGTGGAAGGATGGAGCAATATTTGGTGAGTGTGTGAAGACATGGGTGGTATTAAGAGGATGTGTGGAAGGATGAAGCAATGTTTGTTGAGTTTGTGAAGACTTAGGGTAGTATTTAGAGTATGTGTGGAAGGATGAAGCAATGTTTGGTGAGTGTGTGAAGACATGGGTGGTATTAAGAGGATGTGTGGAAGGATGAAGCAATGTTTGGTGAGTGTGTGAAGACATGGGTGGTATTTAGAGGATGTGTGGAAGGATGAAGCAATATTTGGTGAGTTTGTGAAGACATAGGGTAGTATTTAGAGTATGTGTGGAAGGATGAAGCAATATTTGGTGAGTGTGTGAAGACATGGGTGGTATTTAGAGGTTGTGTGGCTGGATGAAGCAATATATGGCGGTGTGTGAAGGTGTGGGGTAGTATTAATTGGTTGTGTGGGGGGATGAGGCGATATTTTGTGAATGTGTGAAGGGATAGGGAAGGATGTGGAGGATGTGTGGAGGAATGAGACAATATGTTGTGGTGTATGGAATAAGGCAAGATTTGATGGGTTGTGTGTATGGATGATGCAGTATTTGAAGGCAGTGTGATGGGATGGTTCAGCAGTCTAAGACTGTGTTGGGATGAGGCGGTATTTAAAACATGTGTCCATATTTGGAAGTTTGGAAGAGGGATGATGCAGTATTTGGAGGTTTGAGTGTGGGACACACACACACACACACACACACACACACACACACACACACACACATACACAGATAAGGGAGAACGGAAGATCGAAGTGGGGTCCTTTTTCGTTTGTCTTTAGTCTCGATGCAATCTAATAAAACAAACTACAGACAAGCATATATTTATCTTCGAAATAGTAATTTAGTCATAAACCTTTTGTCAATTCATTCTAGTGGCATTCCCTAAGACATGCACACAAATAGACATGTCACTACATTTAGGGTTAGCGGGAAAATGTTCACGATTGTTGTACACTGGTGGCAGACATGACACTGGGAGGGTAACGAAGGTGATACGAGCTAGTAAAAAAGCTGGTGGTATTCCATGTCCTCACCGCGATATCCCATTCGCCGAGCTCTCTTATCTATCGCTGCCACCAGTCACAGCGTGAATAAACTTCACTACAGTGTTGGTGCAAATTACTTGGAGGAAATATTTATTTACTTCCTCAAACAACTGTGTCCCCATGAGTAACCTTTTAGACCCCCGTACCTGCATAGAGACAGAAATACTTCCTGTGATCGTATGCCACATGTTAATTTGCTTGTTCTGTATAAAATGTTCAACATGTATCACTGCATTACGCTCCACGTCTAAAGCGCCGCAATTCGCTATGCAGAGTTCCGGCATTTCGGCAAGTCCCAAACCTAGGATCGCCCCGATTATGCTTCTAGGTTTGTCAGCACCATACCCGTGTTTGTGGGTTTCACCGAAGTGGTAAACGTCTGAGACCTGCATCACTTCGGGCTTTCCTCCGACAAAAAGCTGACACGCCATGATATAACTTCGGCGTTAAACCCAACTCACTATCACTCAGATGATGTTTTTAGCAGAGCCAAGTTATTTGAACATCTGACTGTGTGCATTGTAGAGTGAAACATTGATTCCGAGAGAGATTGTTTCTGTTTGATGAGATAAATGAGTCGATATTAGTTATGAAATAGATTACCATTTAGTAAGACAACTGTAACACAACACTATAAGTTTAAATTGTTTAAATGATTTTTCTTAGGATGTTATTTTAGGTTGGGGAAACGATTACTACTGATATTACCGAAACAAAATAACGTATTCAAAGTCGCTATCATGATCATTGTTTCCTATAGCTGTGGCATATCCTCATTACATTAATTCCCCCAAAGTATTTTGTTTTTCGTTTCGTTTTGTTTATTGTTTAACGCCGCTATAAGCAATATTCCAGCTATATGACGGCGGTTTGTAAATTGTAGCGTTATTGCTGTTCAGGGTAAAATCCCAGTCTAGGTTAGTTAGAGTTAGCTTCCCGATGTTTGCGTATTACGTCATGAGCTGACGTCATGATTTGTGTTGGGGACTCGAGTGGACGCCATGGTGCCTGTCGCATGTAACTCCGGTCAATAAATCGTCCTCAAACGAACCCTTGTCTTAGTGTCAACGTAACACAACATAAATAATCGAGCCTGGACCAGACAATCCAGTGATTGACATCTTGAGCATCGGTCCATGCAATTGGGATACGATGACATGCATCAACCAAGTCAGCGAGCCTGACCATCCGATCCCGTTAGTCGCCTCTAACGATAAGCACAGTCGCCTTTCCCCCAAAGCTAGGACAGGTTTTATTGAACGTTTCTATCCCTGATTGTACGCATACCCGTTATCTGAATTAAAAAGTTTGTATTCTCAAAAAATGTGTCATCTCTTATTTCAGTGGTGTTCAATTCGAAAGGCTTCTCTACACAGCCAGTCCCGTATCGGTCAGGGTCACGTACATTCATTTGTTCGTAGTGAAAGGCAAGTTGAACTCGTTTGGGTGGACGTTGATGATCACTTGGCAAACAACAAACAAAAAACAACTAAATTGATTAAAACTATGAAATGTCACGAAATAACAACTACCCAGCACTGATGGTTAAGTCATCTGCTCAATCATAATATAACAAAACATAAGGAAGAGTGAGTGAGTGTGGTTTTACGATATGTGTCAAACGCCTTTGGTACATCATGTGAGTAAACGAAATCCGTTTTACATTGTGATGATGACGAGTGAGTGAGTATGGTTTTACGCCGCTTTTTGCAATATTCCAGCAATATCACGGCGGGGGACACCAGAAATGGGCTTCACATATTGTACCCATGTCGGGAATCGAACCCGGGTCTTCGGCGTGACGAGCGGACGCTTTAACCACTAGGCTAGCCGACCGCCCCTACATAAGGAAGAGAATTTATCTATGTCAACTTCTTTATTGTGAGGAACACAAGATTTCGGAGTATATACTTACTCCTTCACCTGATGAAGGAGTAAGCATATACCCCGAAACGTTGCGTTCCTCATAATAAGGAAGTTGACATAGATAAATTCTCTTCCTTATGTGTATCACTTCTAAATTCCTTTCGAAGACTTGATAAGAAAACGTAATCATAACATAGGTAAATTGCGGCATGTGATGTCAACATACATGTGTATACTTACACGTATCCTACAGGGTCCCTAGTTCATCTAGCTGACCTCCAGCTACTAAATCCTGAGAGGTTCAAACACGGATGATGAAACCAAGTCACGTGTCAGTATCGTTTACCGTTTTTTGTGTTGACCTGATTTCCCTTTATCGCATTATGCTTTGAACCCTCGTCAAGCTGATATGTCCTCATATAACTAAATACTGTTAGAAGCAGCTGACTAAGTGACTCACTACCTTACACACCCAACCACATTGTCCGTGGTGAATGTGGAAGGTATCCCATATGCATATATGGTTATAAACGCTGTATTAAAAACTGGTATAAGTTGTTGTGTATGCTAACCTCTAGTCCTGCACTATGGCCGTGGAATATTTTTATTTTATGAAAAAATAATAATCTAGAAATGCATACAAAAGCAAGTCTAGCCAGCTCAAGCTAGCTCTATTCCACATCAGCATAGGGAACTATTTTTATTTTTAGAGTCAAGAAGGATATTGTGTAATATAAGATTTCAGAGACTAAATGTTAGTCTAGCTAACCTCTCGTTGTCCCCAAAATGTTTTAATCTACTACTATTGGATACAAACCATGGAAAAATTAATTGGGTTTTAAAGTTGAATTTATTAATGTATAAAATGGGATTTGGTTTTGTCTGGGAAGATGAGTCTATTGGCAGTATAGATTCTTTGGTTTCGAAGATTATGGCCGGATTCACAGTATACAGTGAACTACGGTTATAACGAACACGCTTATAACGAACTGACGGATATAACGAACTTACGTTTTTGTCCCGACCAT
Organism: Haliotis rufescens; assembly: GCF_023055435.1. Lineage (NCBI taxonomy): Eukaryota > Metazoa > Mollusca > Gastropoda > Lepetellida > Haliotidae > Haliotis > Haliotis rufescens. The sequence goes on from NW_025963902.1 coordinate 12,082,992, forward strand.
TTGCTGTAGTTGTGCTCTATATATGCATATAACGAACCACGGCTACAACGAACTAAAATTAGTGGTCCCTTTGAGTTCGTTATAATCGTAGTTTACTGTATGTATCAACGGGTTGGCAGGCCTCCGTCTCTCTTGGCTCTAAAACGTTCTCGTACTGTCTATTTCAACCCATTTTGGGCGTTGAACCATATATTGGCTGTATCACTATAAATAGGTTCCCTGTGGCTTTGGCAAGGTTGGGGGCACGGGTGGCCCAGTCGTCTAAGGCGCCGCGATTCGCTGTGCAGAGTTGCGTCCCTTGGGCATGCCAGAAACCTCTGATTGTGGGTTCGAATCCCGATTCGCCCCGATCATTTTTCTAGGTTTGTCAGCACCATACCCGTGCTCATGGGTTTCACCGAAGTGGTAAACGTCTAAGACCTGCATCACTTAGGGCTTTCCTCCAACATTAAGCTGACACGCCGCGATATAACTGGAATACTGTTAAAAGCGGCGTTAAACCCAACTCACTCACTCAATCACTCACTTTGGCAAGGTTAAGATGTTGCTCACATCGTCTAAAAATAGAAACTGGTATAGATACGTGGGCATGCCAGTTAACCAAAGACTATGTGATATGTGTAGGTACGGATATGTTGAAAGTGAATGACATTGAAAATATACTGATATGTAGTGCATATGAACACCTGCGACAATTGTATGTCCCCAAAAAGTATTATATGTTTCCTAGTTTACACAAAGTTAACATGTTATAGTCTGAGGACAATTGGAATACTTTAGAAAAAGGGCATTGTTTATTCACTCTGCTAATAATTTGAGAAAAGAATTAAAGAAATGTGAAAAATTGGCTGTAGCACTCTTGCAACGTGTAATCGGCCGACGACCGATGGCCTATACTTCGTGAATAAATGATGAGATGAGAAAGTGCACGCACGCACGCACGCACGCACGCACTCACTCACTCACTCACTCACTCACTCACTCACTCACTCACTCACTCACTCACTCACTCACTCACTCACTCACTCACTCACTCACTCACTCACTCACTCACTCACTCACTCACGCACGCACGCTCGCACGCACGCACGCATTTATAATGTTTTCTGAGAGGTCGAGTGTTTCCAAATTTCCAATAATCGAGGGTGGTTGTACTCTAGCTTTGACGTTATATAATTTATGATTAAGGAAATAATTTTGCTTTTGTCTCTCCAAAGAATTGAATGTATTTTCCACTTTCACTTCCACAGCGTCAGCATTTGTCGAGGGCTAGAAAATTGCCCTTACATTTTAACTGGTAGTTCATTGGTTTCACTTAACACTGATATTGCATGTCGTGGATGTTCACGGAAACAGAGAGTGGCATAATGCAGAGTCGCGAATTCAAAACGTTATCACCATTTAATACCTTTCCCTGATGCAAACAAAGAGCCACAAAGAGTTTCAGCAGCAAATGACAAATATGAAGTATTGAGCTCCTCTCTTCTTTTAAACCTAACTAAACGCAATCCTCATCACTTTGAAAAACAGTCACACACATTGAGTGGGTGAGTGAGTGAGTTTGGTTTTACGCCGCTTTTTTGCAATATTCCAGCAATATCACGGCGGGGGACACCAGACATGGGCTTCATGCATTGTACCCATGTCGGGAATCGAACCCGGGTCTTTGGCGTGACGAGCGAACGCTTTTACCACTAGGCTACCCGACCACCCCAACACACTGACGAAGAGATATAATTCAAGCAAATCATAGGTGGATGGGTAATGGTTAAAGCCCACTCTTGTCTAATAAAGACTCTGGGTCATTTCCCCGCAATAAAACAATCTGACGAGTATTATTAAGGCATTGTCACCGTAGGTCAAATTTTACCTTATCACGGTCTAGTGTCCACTCTGCTCCCAGGCTTTATTTTCGGAACCGCTCGGCAAAGTCCGGCGGTCGTCGTTGTCATCCCATTTTGTGTTAAGGAATTAGTGGCCCGACTATTCCATTCTCTTGTAATTTAATAGCTCGCCCAAACCATGTATTGACTTGATGCACGTTATATCGTATATGGTCGCTACCTTATTCCTGTATTGTAACTTTGATTTCCAAACGTTAGTGGAATTTATATGCACACCCAGATATTTCTCATAATTGAACATAGCTTGTAGTAAATCTTTAATGACACCTGTGGAAAGCTTGCGTTCAGCGCTTTATTTTCATAATTACATTGTCAGAATGGAAGTAGTAGTTAGTTTGCTATTCTTGTTTTCCCCGTGTTTAGAAACACACGTTAGCTTAGCGCCCAAGTCTTGTATTTCCCGGCGGCCCAGGAGAGAATGACCTCTCCGACGTCCGCACGCTGTATGTGACAGATTTTTCCTAGATCTGGGCCCACTTGCACAAAGCGATCTTAGCACTACAACTGTTGTAAGCCTATGTTAAAGTATGGGAGTTACGATCATCTTAGCGCTAAGATCGCTTTGTGCAAGTGGGCCCTGGAGTCTTTAGATCGGCACATCCGGAAGCGCTCGTTTAATCTCAAACATCTTCATCGTCGTTCGGTCAGTGTGCTACGAGGTGTCCCGTTCGAAACTTTGGTTTCTTTAGTAAGTGGTTTCTGTACACGGTTCGATCGGTACTGAACTAAACTTAGTAACTAGGTTTTGCAATACTCAGTTTTTTCTAGTAATCCTTGGATGACCAACCTTCCCGTGATTGTCTAGCTACTTCGTAACTAGTGTATCCAATACTCCGATTTTCCGATGAAGGACGAAGCATGGTTTATTTCACGGTGAAACATTGTTTTGTCTTCACGTCATTTCTGGAGAATTGAATATGTGCTGCAGGGAGAATAAACCACTTAGGTCTGCGCCCCTCATGGTTTATTCTCACTGCAGTGTTTTATTGTAGGATGAACAGCTACCACTCGTCCTGTATTTCTTAAATACAGTGTTACTAAAAGCACATAGAGTATTACTAACGGACCATATAGTATTACTAAAAGCGTAAAGAGTATTACTAAATTGCTTGTAAATGAAATTAACCAACAAATTATCAGCCAAAATATATTTATGTACCTGTTATGCTTTCTTGGTAGATTGTCGAGCCTACTGTTTTCATCAGTAAACCCGTGAACCACACCTGAATGCGTCCCATGTTCAGGAGAACCTTATATTTGACACATAGAATTATCATCATTTTTTCCTGAGTTTGAAAATGTGTGCTGAGTTGCGTCCCTTGTGCGCGCCAGAAACCAATGATCGAGAGTTCGAATCCTGGTTGCCAAGCTTTTCAGCACCATACCCATGCTCGTAGGTTTAATCAAAGTGGCAGAAGTCGGTACTTAACTTAGTGTCTTCTTCCCACAATAAGCTAACACGCCGCGATATAACGGGAACACTGTTCAAAGCGGCATTTAACCCAACTCACTCACTCACTCCTCAAATCCAACCACGGTTTATATCAGATGTAATACCATATTGTATCACTGGTGATTTCTGAATGTATTTCCCACTTTCACTTTCAAAATCTCAGTCTATTAAACCGAGTGACTGGCAGGGAAATTGAATACTCTTTATTATTCATCGTTTTGTGTTGGAATGCTTCATTTAGTGTATTGAAACAAACTGATCAATTATTCATATGTATAAGGAAATATTTTCCGCGAGAAAATAATCAAATTTCCTCTTGGCGTGGGGTATTTTATACTGCATGGAATTCTGAAAGTGTATTTTCAATGCGATACAGTGACGACGAGTGAGTGAGTGAGGGAGGGAGGGAGGGATGGGGGGGGGGGGGGGGGGGGGGGGAGGGGAGCATGCAACGCAGATATGTATGACATGCACTCCTATCTGTTTCTGTTAAACATAGCTCATCTGCATCATCTTTAAGTCACATCCCCAAACAACACAGAACAATGGTACAGATATGCTTAAATCGTTTTCTTACCATGTCAAAGACTCGGGTCCGATTTCTCAAACACAATGTAGATATCCTTTCTGAAGCCTGGTTTTCCCATTCGACAAAAAACTATACTCTCACACTTTGCCAAAATATTAACTTGTAAAGTATGAAAGCAATCCGCTTTGCTTCGAGAACATGTTCAGACCTTGTCAAGAACACATTCTTTTGTGGGTACTGAAAATTCTTACACGACAGGGAAATTACAGCAATGGTATCGCGAGGCCTCCTTATGATTTGTTGTTGCTACTAAGATCTGCGTTGTGCATGTCAAGCAAGGAACCAGAAACCAAACGTTCATTGGTCAATGCAGACTGACATCTAGTCCCTGAAATGCACATAATTTACAGATTAAAATAGTTGTTAAATTTAATAAAATATAATAAAAAGGAGCCCAGAGACACTCTTCATTTCCATATCTGAACCTGCAGTAATCTAGACTTGCTCATTATTATAGACTTGAAACGTCTGTATTGGATGTATTTGCTTCAGGGACTGTATGACAGACTAAGTGAGTGAGTGAGTGAGTGAGTGAGTGTGTATGTATGTGTGAGAGAGAGAGAGAGAGAGAATGATTGAGGGAGGGTGAGTGAGTGAGTGAGTGAGTGAAGCATACAACGCAGATATGTATTACATGCAGTCCTCTCATTTATATACATGTATATATATATATTGCACACAGTGTCAGGGATAATATAATATTCCACACTCTCATGGAAAAATATATATTGCACACACTGTCAGGGATTGTACATGTTCCACACACTCTCATGGATAATATACTAAGTCCGCAAAAGAAACGTCAACCCCAGTAGCATTGCATGAAAAGTTGTCATTTAAATATCTGGGTAATTTTTGTCAAAGTTTCTAAAGTTTAACATAACCTTTTCCGGAAAAATGAAATTTGATGAAAAAAGTAGATGACAATAAAACCGATCACGGCAACGGCCATGGTAACCCGATGCACGTGAGTTCCGTGCAAATTAAAATGCACATGCGTTCCCCAACTTCTTGCCCTGTAAAAATCCACCCAGATCGGATAAAATTCAGTCGTTATTGAATTGCTACCACATGCCAAGATTGACATGAAATCACCGACACCAAGCCCTTGGACGATTGAAAGCTGGAAAAAGCACCCGGCAAGTAGCCAAATGCATTTCAAGTCCACATAAGGACCATGTACAGGCTCCAGCAACGGTACCAGACCACCAACACTACAGATGACCGACCACGTAGTGGAAGACCAAGGGTCACTACCCGACGTCAGGATATATATATATATATATATATATATATATATTCCACACAGTGTCAGGAATTGTACATATTCCACACACTGTCAGACAGATGACCGACCTCGTAGTGGAAGACCAAGGGTCACTTCCCGACGTCAGGATATATATATATATATATATATATATATATATATATATATATATATATATATATATATATATTGCACACAGTGTCAGGAATTGTACATATTCCACACACTCTCATGGATAATATATGTATGTATATATTGCACACAGTGTCAGGGATAATATACATATTCCACACACTCTCATGGATGATATATGTATATATATATATTCCACACAGTGTCAGGAATTGTACATATTCCACACACTGTCAGACATTATACATATTAAATATCTGACAAGGGAAATAAAAACCGTGACAGTGAGTGAGTGAGTGAGTGAGTTATCGCTCCCACATAATTTCAAGGAGCTTAATACAAACCCGAGTATACAAATGTAGACACATGTAGCACATACACACTAAGGGAGACGCACGTCTATTTTAAAGTAGGTAAAGCCTTGACAGGCCCCCCACCACAAGGCCGCTACTTGTGTTGCATTATGCTGCATGTATGTACAGATATCGTGTGGGGTGTTACCGATCATACTGAATACACACAGAGGTAACGGCTAAATATAGTGAATGTAAGTTGACCTAAATAAGAGAGCATATACATGTACGTGCTGGAAGTAAGAGTGAACATCGTAATACGGGTGGGAGTCACACGACGGAGATATTAGGTATGTGTCAAACGCCTTTGGTACATCATGTGAGTAAACGAAATCCGTTTTACATTGTGATGATGACGAGTGAGTGAGTGAGGTTTTACGTCGCTTTTAGCAATATTCCAGCAATATCACGGCGGGGGACACCAGAAATGGGCTTCACACATTGTACCCATGTCAGGAATCGAACCCGGGTCTTCGGCGTGACGAGCGAACGCTTTAACCACTAGGCTACCCGACTGCCCCGTTGATGATGACGAAGTAGGTAATAACGTACATAATACCGGTACATATACGGCAGGTAGTGAATGACCTCTTTCAGGACCTACTGGACATGGTTATGTTGAATGATATGACATCGAACATGCACTGTAGCCTATTTCAATTGCACCAGGTATGAACTACGCAGCTATAGTCGTGGCTCCCTGGTATCAAGACTATTTGATAGTGACTCATAAACACATGCGTATGACTTAGGCAGAATTGGGCCATCGACTGTCCTTTGTGTGGAGATTTCCTGTGGTTAGGAAAGGGTTTTGTTAATTCTATTCACCTTGAAAACACTCCGGTCACTTGCACAGCTCATATTTCAGTGATAAGCCTTTGTATGCAGATCACGCATTTCAGTAATACAGTCGTATGCAGATCACAAATTTTAGTAATACAGGCGTCGCATATGCATCACATATTTCAGCAATACAGGCGTCGCAGTTTAATCACGTATTTCAGCAATACAGGCGTCGCATAAGCACCAAATATTTCAGCAAAACAGGCGTCGCAAAAAGATCACGTATTTCAGCAATACAGGCGTATATACATCACATATTTCAGCAATACAGGCGTCGCAGTTTAATCACGTATTTCAGCAATACAGGCGTCGCATAAGCACCAAATATTTCAGCAAAACAGGCGTCGCAAAAAGATCACATATTTCAGCAATACAGGCGTATATACATCACATATTTCAGCAATACAGGCGTCGCATATACATGTATAGGCATCACATATTTCAGGAATACAGGCGTTTATACATCACATAACTCAGCAATACAGGCGTATATACATCACATATTTCAGCAATACAGGCGTATATACATCACATATTTCAGCAATACAGGCGTATATACATCACATATTTCAGCAATACAGGCGTATATACATCACATAACTCAGCAATACAGGCGTATATACATCACATATTTCAGCAATACAGGCGTATATACATCACATTTTTCAGCAATACAGGCGTATATACATCACATATTTAGCAGTACAGGCGTATATACATCACATATTTCAGCAATACAGGCGTATATACATCACATATTTAGCAGTACAGGCGTATATACATCACATATTTCAGCAATACAGGCGTATATACATCACATATTTCAGGAATACAGGCGTATATACATCACATATTTCAGCAATACAGGCGTATATACATCACATATTTCAGCAATACAGGCGTATATACATCACATATTTCAGGAATACAGGCGTATATACATCACATAACTTAGCAATACAGGCGTATATACATCACATATTTCAGCAATACAGGCGTATATACATCACATAACTCAGCAATACAGGCGTATATACATCACATATGTAGCAGTACAGGCGTATATACATCACATATTTCAGGAATACAGGCGTATATACATCACATCTTTCAGCAATACAGGCGTATATACATCACATATTTCAGCAATACAGGCGTATATACATCACATATTTCAGCAATACAGGCGTACATGTATATACATCACATATTTCAGCAATACAGTCGCATGTAAATCACATATTTCAGCAATACAGTTGAACATGGCAGCTGTCAGCAATATGGATGCAGTTTGTCTTTCATCACAGCTTCAAGTAATACAGGCGTTATATGCACATCACATATGTCAGCAATGCATAACCAATGTTCTTTGAATGTTATCATTTGCACAGATGTAGGCGTATTTCGTGTATTTAAGTGAATGAGTGAGTGAGTATGGTTTTACGCCGCTTTTAGCAATATTCCAGCAATATCACGGCGGGGGACACCAGAAATGGGCTTCACACATTGTACCCATGTCGGGAATCGAACCCTGGTCTTCGGCGTGACGAGCGAACGCTTTAACCACTAGGCTACCCGACCGCCCCTCGTGTATTTAAGGGCGACGTCAATACAAACGTGTATATCCAATCTGGCTGATGATTGATGAAATCATTTTCATTTTGCAGAGCACGACATAAAATGGATACCACATGTGTCATGTGTGAACTGACATCCACAGTTGACATTTTGCCAGTAGCAACACCTCTCCACACGGCGGGACATCTATCCGACAGGATGTTCCGGAACATTCAGAAGCCAGTGGATCAGAAAATTAAGTGGCGGGTGCTCTTGATTTCGCTTAATTTCCAGGAAAATATACGTGGCAGAAAGAAACTTATTGAGCTTGTAGGCAAATACAGTCCACGAATCGCATACGAGCTCGGGAAACCAGGTTTCAATGGCCAAATAAGCTGTGTGTGTGGTCCGGAAATAAAGCGTTCCTCAACTGAAGAAGAACCCTGCTCTACAAACTACATGTCATTTCAGGCTGCAAAATCTATTATGCCTGCCATTCCCCTTCGCAGGGCAAAGTCTCGTGGTACTCTTGTAACGTGCGAACTCCTTGCAAAGAAATCAGATGTGTCGGAATCCTCAACCAGTGCCCAGTCTGAACACGTTGAGACGAGCTCTAGCAGAAGTTTGATATCGTCTTCATCTGGGATAGGAAGCGCATCATCCGTCGATACTGTTGACAGCGTGTTTTTCAGTGAACGTTATCCAGTTGAGGAAGGAAAGATGACCTCCAATGGCGCGACGCCTGTAAAGATGGTTCCAGGTTCTGAGTGCCATACATCCATGAAAACCGTTCCAACGACAAATGTTATACAGGAAACTGAAGATGGTGAGAATGAAAGGCCTTGGTGTGTGCGTGAGTTGTCTCAATGTGTGAGTGTCGGGGCCAGTGAGAGAGGGTCGACATGCACATGATGCAACGACACAACTATGTGTATGTGGTATGGCGCTAGTGTCATCTTCCTGAGGCAAGGGCGTTAAGTCACTATAAAGGCCAGTTTCCAGCCTTTCCGAACTAGGTAGGAATTTCCAGGATCGATTGTAGAGCCACCAGTTGGTGTGTGTGTGTGCGTGTGTGTGCGTGTGTGTGCGTGTGTGTGTGAGAGTGTGTGTTTGTGAGTGTGTGTGTGAGTGAGCGGGTGGGGTAGGTAGGTCAGGGTCGCGATACATTTGCTGACAGACACAACTCTGTATCGCGCTAGTGTGTGTGTGTGTGTGTGTGTGTGTGTGTGTGTGTGTGTGTGTGTGTGTGTGTGTGTGTGTGTGTGTGTGTGTGTGTGTGTGTGTGTGTGTGTGTGTGTGAGAGTCTTTTGTATTAAACTGTTCTAAATAAGTTCAAATAAAATACTTTTATGTGTGTGTGAGCGGGTGGGGTAGGTAGGTCAGTTTTTGTATGTGTGTGTGTGGTGAGTGTGTATGGTGTGTGTGTGTGTGGTGAGTGTGTATGTATGTTGTGTGTGTGTGGTGAGTGCGTTTGTGTGTGTGTGTGGTGAGTGTGTGTGTGTGTATGGTGTGGGGTAGGTAGGTCAGTTTTTGTGTGTGTGTGTGTGGCGAGCGTGTATGGTGTGTGTGTGTGTGTGGTGAGTGTGTGTGTGTGGTGAGTGTGTATGTATGTTGTGTGTGTGTGTGGTGAGTGCGTTTGTGTGTGTGTGTGGTGAGTGTGTGTGTGTGTGTATGGTGTGGGGGTGGGGAGTGGGGGTGGGGGGTGGTGGGTGTCAGAGGGTGAGGTAGGTAGGTTGGTAGGGTAGGGTCTTGGTGCACGTGCTGCCGGAACAACAACTACGTGTATGTGGTAACACGCTGCTGTGTTCGGTATTGCGTGAGCAAAGTAGGTCATGATCGTGGTATATGGAGTGCTCAACAAACTAATCGCTCAATAAAAGTGAAAACATTTTTTAGTTCACCAGGAAGACGAAAACATACTACCGTGTTCAGATTTTTACTGATCAACGTATCGACATATGTACGCAATTATGTGTGGTTACTGCTAAATGAGTTCACAGTAGGCGGATGGGATGAAATAGCCTTGATCTCTGTTGATTGATGGCTTGTGGCGTCGAATGTGGACAGCTTCTGTTAGTGAAGTCATGGAGGTTGTTTGGGAGGATTTGGACGTTTTTGCAAGTTGATGTTGTGATTGGGCCAGTTGCTGATATGGTCCGAGGTGGCTGATCCATTCGCCAACTCCTAAGAGATGCTTATTAAACAATTCTTCCACTGTGTAATCAATGTGTTGGTGTTTCAGATAACACTACCCGACGTTCGTCTCTGGCAGAGGTAATGCAGTATTTTTTTTAAACTTACGTATGAAGAGATGCATTCTATGTGTTTCACTTTACCCGTATGGTTGGTTACAAACTGCATGAAATAGCGTTGATGGGTTTCATATTTGTTCAAATAGACCTTAAACTCGAATCACTCACTCTTTGTAATACATGCATATGTAAATCATATATTTATTTACAATTCGAAAGTCTAAAAAGTAAACTACGGTTATAACGAACACGCTTATAACGAACTGACGGATATAACGAACTAACTTTTTAGTCCCGACTATTTGCTGTAGTTATGCTGTATATATGCTTATAACGAATTACGGTTATAACGAACTAAAATTAGTAGTCCCTTTGAGTTCATTATAACCGTAGTGTACTGTATTTTAATATTTTCAGAGGCCACACGATGTAGATATCCCCAACAGTACACCACGACCTCTAGACATACCTGAGCGGCAGATACTACTGGGCCTGGTAGTGCTTATTTTCTTACCAGTCGGTGCTTGCTTGATGCCAAGAGATCTCGTGTTCAGCATTGCCGCACTGATAGTATTGCAAATATACAGTTATTGGAGGCAGTGAGGACTATTGGAGAATAACCTACGGGCGGTAATGGGTTACGGATTAAGTGTGCGTGTGAATTATGGGTGTCCGCTCCGAGCCTTGGAGTGAGTGAGTATGGTTTTACGCCGCTTTTAGCAATATTCCAGCAATATCACGGCGAGGGATACCAGAAATGGGCTTTACACATTGTACCCATGTCGGGAATCGAACCCGGGTCTTCGGCGTGACGAGCGAACGCTTTAACCACTAGGCTACCCGACCGCCCCTCCGAGCCTTGGTGTCAGATTGATAATTCGTCGTCAGCAATTCGACCTAACTTCAACGCCCCGGGATCAACTGCTTTCATCCAATCTAATTTAATTCATTTATCTCTTCAATATCAGTGCCACATTTTCACAGGGCGGTCGGGTAGCCTAGTGGTTAAAGCGTTCGCTCGTCACGCCGAAGACCCGGGTTCGATTCCCGACATGGTACAATGTGTGAAGCTCATTTCTGGTGTCCCCCGCCGTGATATTGCTGGAATAATGCTAAAAGCGGCGTAAAACCATACTCACTCACTCACATTATCACATCATCTTCGCCGACACACCATGAAGGGAGTGTTTTCTGGTTGGACCTGCACAATGAAAGATTTTACGAGAGCATTAAATTGTTTGATAGGCATTGGTAAGAAGTTGACGGGTGACAAGGTAGACACAATTTTATGGATAACACTTTACAGTATTGTAGAATTGCAATCAGTGAATCATTGAGTTGGGTAACAATTTTGAAATGGCCTCAGTAAAAAGATGAATTTGTAAAAAAAACCATGATTTTGTATTTGATGTACAAAAGATAAAAGGTATAATTCAGAATGTGTTTTTGATGTCTTGATGCATTTTCCAAAGGCCTGAACTGTTCATACACGTAAAATAGATCATAATGTATAAATTCTTATTTTGGAATCAATCGAGATGGTTATTGTAGTCAGTGTATGTACACCTCGGTAATCCGGACCCCGTAAAATCCTTAAACCCCACTTTTAACAGTTACTGCTTGAGACGCACACATGAATGTAAAGGGACATCACTTCATTACCATGATTCGTTATTCCGGACATGCGTGAATCCGGACGACTTCAGTTGGAACTTTATCGTCCGGATTAACCAGGGTCACCTGTATAGTCTCTATGAATATCCGGGTTACAGTTGGTCTACAGTTGGTTAGAGTCGGTGGTTTTGGATGATGCATGTTATCGTATCTTAATTGCGTCATTGAGGCTCATGATGTGGATCTTAATTGTCTGGTCCAGACAGGGTTATATAAAAACCGTCATAATATAGCTGGACTATTTCTGAGGGTGTCGTTAAAGGACAAATAAACAAATCACACTGTCCTGACATAATCACAGTTCATATATGTATATTTGGTTTGTATTGACTAAAGAACATATAGCAATCTTTTTCTTTTGAAAGTAAGAATGTAATCTACGGCTGAGGTTTGGCAGGAATACCCCACTCAGACACAGAATACTGACTCCGAGCTGACCAGTCCTTGTTTTAACCCCTTTTTACCGCCAGACAGGGTAACAGCAAGTACCATCTTTTAACGTATTTTGGTATGACGCGGCCGGGGATAAAACCCCGGACCTTCCACTCTCCGTGCAGACGCTCTACCACAAGACCACAGAGGCGGTCCCTAAAATATTAAATAACCATGAGGTGCGGTGAAGTGAAATTGGGTTTGACGTCGCGTCTAAGATTATTGCACATGTATAGCGACGTACATGTACGTGTGTGTTTGTGTGTGGCTGATTGTGCTAGTCCGGACTGATGCCAATTTATAGTGCTAATACACTGAGATACCATAGCGCAGTTTAACATGAATACCCCACCCAGATATAGACCCCTTAATGTCGAGCGCCAGACAGGGTAACAACAAGTTCCATCTTTTAACGTCTTTAGGTATGACGCGGCCGGGGATCGAACCCCGCACCTTCCGCTCTCCGGGCGGACACTCTACCACTAGACCACGGAGGCGGTATGAATAACCATGAACAAACGGTACAACTTAAGAACACTATCGACATATGTGCAATAATATGAATCAGAGTTTCAAATTAGAAAAAAATACAAGAAAGAATATCGCAAACAATAGAAAAAAGACGATTTGTGGACAAACACGAGGAGCCCAAGTAACAGTTTAGAAAACTTACTTATTGAAGCGCCCGTAATTGATTTATTACAGTACCTATACCAATTTTCCATTCTAAACACTTTGGTTGTGCGCATATAACATGGCTGGAAAGTTACACTCACCGCCGTGGCTGACTGTGGTTTAAATCTGGCTACGACAACACTTGTTGTTCCTAGTATTTCAAAATGTTGAAGCCGATGACATCTACTGAACAAATATTTACACAAAAACTACTTACATGTAACAACATATGTACCTGGAAAAGTGTCAGGCACCGCTCCTTCTGTATTTCCATATATTTTGAATCTACATGTATCTCTTGGAAACATTGACACATGACATTGATAGAATAATATACCCCCAACAGCTGTTTGAAAAGTACAGGATCAGTGATGCAGAGGAATCCAATTAAAGGGTAGCCAAATAACAGTTGTCATTGCACAGTGACAATAAATGTAATTAGATAGTCAATTTCGGGTTTTTTTTATTCTTAAATAACTTCGTTAACAAAACTCTTTTCTTCAGAAAATTTGATACAGGGTGCAACTTCATAAAAGCCTGAGTTATGTGAAACTATAGAGTAATGAAAACACGAAGCTGTCCATGGTAAAACTCAATGACTTCATAGTTTATATCTAAAATCAATTAAGGATTGACTGTGTATTTTCCCCCCGTTCATTGGGGTCGAAAAACCGATGTGCAAACTGTATGAATCCGCGACTGACATTGTTTATTAATGACCATATATTCTGAATTCTTTTGGAAATAAAAACGACAAAACCTTTTTCTATATTCATTACAAATATCTACTTAAAGGGGAGTCCATTGCAATTTCAACCTTTATAGGGAATTGCATCAGACATCATTTTGTCATTGATGCGCCTAATTTGGATATGTCATTCGCATGCCTACCCTAACACGGTTTGAAAGCTTTACTGAGGATTTGAATGTTGAAACTCCGATCAAACAACTTTTGAACAAGAATCGCATGAGGCCCTTTGAAATCTCAGCTAAAAATAGCATGCTCAATTGTATCTCCAAAGGTTGTGAAATATCGACACCAAAGGCTAGAGTTGTTGGAATATTTCTCGACATAAAGGGAACAATGATTATTTGAAAGTTGAAGTTTTTCTACTTGTCATACAGTCTTGTGGGGAACCTTTTGTCACTCAATCTTCATGCATTAATAGATAATCAGCATCATTTGTCCGATTTCAGTACGTATTTCGCCACAAAATTACTTCATGTCAGAGACCCAGTCGTCTTTGATGTCCTTTGGGCAAGCAGGAAGACTTTGGTTGTGGGATCGAATCTCAGATTCAGTACAATACAATGACCCCTGCGACACGGCTAGGTATCAGACCCAGGAAACTGGACTATGCATATATATACTAGCCACAAAAAGAAACTGTGCACGGAGAAAATATATTCTGGATTGAAATACAACACAGCAAGAACAAAATGATGCAGACACTGTAGCAACTGAATGATCGGATCATAAGAAAATGTCAACGGGACCTGAACAACATCTGTTACGATGACGTCAGAAGATCAAAATGGAGTAGGGGGTCAAACGACAAAGTCACAAAGTCAATAACGGGTATGACCACCCTGTGCGTGAATCACAGCAGTGCATCGGCGACGCATGGAGTCCACCAAATGGGCATGGAAGGCCTAGGGAATGGCCTGCCATATCCTCCTCAAATCCTGTGCCAAGTCACGGACGTTATCTGGAGGATGTGGAAGACGACGCAGACGGCGCTCCATTTCATCCAAAACATGTACATGCTCTATTGGGGAGAGATCTGGAGAATTTGCAGGCCATGGCAGTAACATGACATTGTTATGGTGAAGGGAATCCATTGCGACCCTAGCCGTGTGAGGACGAACGTTGTCCTGTTGAAATGTCAATCCCGGGCCATGACGTTGCAGGAAAGGAATGACCACAGGCCTCAGAATCTGATCTCTGTAGCCAACACCGGTGAGATTGCCCTGAACAACCACCAAAGGGCTTCGGTGCCGTGCTGTTATCCCACCCCAAATCATCACAGAGCCACCTCCAAAACGATTCCTCTCCACAAAACAGTTGCGTGCATAACGTTCTCCCAAACGCCGGTAGACACGTTGGCGCCCTTCACTGTGGGAAATGTTGAACCTCGCTTCATCTGTAAAGACATCATTTCTCCACCATATTCGAGGTTGGCGAACATGATTTCGACACCATCTTAGACGGTTGACTCGATGACGGTGTGTCAGGATGGGACGTATGGCAGGGCGTCGTTGTCGAATCCCGTACTGACGTAAACGATTCCTGACAGTGTTGGGATGGATACGGCGCAGTCCAGGAATTGTCTGGGACGTCGTTACTGCCGTATGGAACCGGTGTCGGAGATGTGTAACTCGAATCCATCTGTCCTGTCTTGGCGTCGTTACTCGGGGACGTCCTGAACGTGGGTGGTCGGCAACGTCATTTGTGTTCTGATAACGCCTCACCAATGCCGATATCGTGTTATGATGGCACTGGAAATGTGTTGCCACCTGTTGTTGCCTCATTCCCGCTCGGATCATTCCAGTGGCTTCATGACGCTGTGCAGCTGTCAATCTTGGCATGATTTGCTTGTGATATGCGTGTGTCTGCGCCTGAGAAGTTTTGAATTTTTGAATGACCACAGATCATGCTTTCCAAAGTGACAGCGAATGTTGAGTTGCACATGCTGTGTACAGCTGCACAGGATGCACGTGCAGTAACACATTGCACGTCCATAGGCCCCCATCAATTACGTCATATCGCATGGCACGTGCATGAGCGTTTGAATGTCTCCAATAATTGCTGTGTTCAAACTTATATTTCATATATAGACGGTGTGCCCTTATATCTATATTTTCTCCGTGCACAGTTTCTTTATGTGGCTAGTATATATATATATATATACTAATATATATATTAGTGTTTGAACTTCAGAATTCAATATATATATATATATATATATATATATATATATATATATATATATATATATATATATATATAGTCCAGTTTCCTGGGTCTGATACCTAGCCGTATATATTATAGTGTTTGAATTTCAGAATTCAACATAATTTGAAAACTCAAGACTGATTATTACTACACATAGAAATAAGTCAATTTCACGAGTGTTTTCCAAGAACTGATGACAACATATGATGATATAAATCTCTTTTGCGAACTGCAATTTGTGCAAAATCTGTGAGAGGATGAAGTCTCTCGTCAGACTGAATTGTTTTTAACCCTTCATAATACAATACTTGGTTTCGCACCCGTTTGTCATTTGCATGAATAGCTAAATTAGTCAGTTCATGCAATAAACTTATGAATTATTATATGATACATTATTAAAAGTTATCATCGACAAAGCATATTTTGTCAAAAACATGTTCTATATAATTTTAAAATCGACTAATTATTATTATTATTCGTATGTCACTCAATAACTCAGCACACGAAGGTGTGAAAAGTGGGTATACTAGGGAGAGAGACAAGACTTCGATAAAATGTTGTTGTCTACAAGTAGGAGCTTAATGTGATTTGATTAAACAATTCATTCTGAAATGACATATTTTTCGGAATGAAGTGATGCCCGCATTACAAATATTCGATTACTTGCTCAGTGTTCTGGAAAACCGACAAACATCATTAGAACATATGTTGCGGCGACAATAACTCATCCTTGCACTCGGGCGTTATGAAATATAGAGGATTTTCTGAACTTTGTGAGATATAAAGCTGACACGACGTGATTAACTGAAATACTGTTCAAAGCCACTTAAACCAAACTCAGTCACTCACTCAGTACAATCTATAATGTTCACACTTCCAGACGTGATTGAAATCAAAACGGAGTCATGTGATCAATGACAGCATTGTGACAATGTTCGCTCATATTAAAACTAACACAAACTTAAAAGCTTACATGTATTCACATTTTATTAATTAGAAAAGTAAATCCCGTTTCAAGCAAGCACAATACAAGTGTTATAATATTGGTGTTGGTGTTTAATATTGGACTGTGTAGGTCCTCGATTTGGCATATCGTCCCTCGGCTTCAGCATATGACAGACCGTGATCCCAAACCAGGTCAAAATGAAAACGCTCATATAATAACATAGATACTATACTCATATCAAAGTTTACACAATGAAAACATAACTAAAGTAGAAACAGAATTAGCTTTTTTAAAGTAGTCGTCGTGGGATCCAACTTTAAAAATCAATTTGAAAATCCGTATCTAGTGATGACACAATTCTTGAACCGTTTCAGTTCAGTTGAAGTTGTGATTGTTAAGGAACAACATGCAGAATCTTTTATTTGGATTTAAAGGAAAAAACAATAACCCATTAAATATTACATTTTAAATTGCAAAATTTGTAATTTATAAACAAATGAGAAAGAAATCAATTCAACATTTTAAACAAGAGAAGTGGGAAATAATTAAATATTATGAAGCTACAAGATCTATTGCTTTCTCAAATTGTAAACAAGCTAAATTTTTCTCTTTTTGGTCTTCATTCCACACATTATTCAAGAATACCAAGATATGATTTAATACTACAATTTGTCTGTTATTCTGTATAGAAACCTTATATATAGATCTACCAGATCTACCAGATGTACCAGAGAAACAAACTACTGAATGTACAACAAGGCGATTTGAATATATACCATGCTGATCTTAATGTAATATGTTCCATGTATACTTTGTATTTGAAATGATGGGAATAAAAAATAAAAATAAAAAAACCCCAAAAACATTCAGAATCGATTCCAGTGAGATGTAACGTTAAACGTTGAAGTTCAGCTCAAACGCCACTGTTATGATTTCAAGTACAGGTATAAGTTAGCATTTAGATGGTTTCATATCAACTTTGCATGATAGTGTTGTACAAAAAGTCTAAAATACATCATAACCACAAATAACGGTAAACGTTAAAACTTCATCAGCACATCACAATACCAAAAGACAATACTAAACGATAGAAGTAAAACAATTGCGAACAAAGCAAAAACACATTCAAGGAGGAATTAATTCGCAGTTGTGTGTATATCTTTGAGAAATTAGTGAACAAACACACGGTATTAATAATTGAAGCGACCGAAATTGATTTGATAGACCACATAAAGAAATTGTTACACTTTGAACGCCATGTGAATTGTACACAACGAAATTACTGACGTGACATAATCAACATTATGCATGACAGAATTTCTAAAGTTGCCTGAGATGGATAACCCTGTCATATGACATTAGTAGATGCCAAAAGTCTTGTTTAATATCTCTCTTTCCTTCCTAATTTATCACAATTGTCAAAATAGCTACCTATCAGTGACTTTTAAATTTGGTTTGTAACTTTTCCATAACGATGGCCCGATTGTCTAGTTGAAAATTCTCGTCATTTAATATATATATTTCTACCAATCATAACTTCAGGGTCAGGCTCCATTTAATGTCAAAGTCTGTTATCATTTTCGAAGTTTATTAGAAGCTCTCGTGAAGTAGTACAAGGGTTATTGATGTACACTGATTCTGACTGATATTCATGTTAGGCGTGGGGCGGTCGGGTAGCCAAGTGGTTAAAGCGTTCGCTCGTCACGCCGAAGACCCGGGTTCGATTCCTGACATGGGTACAATGTGTGAAGCCCATTTCTGGTGTCCCCCGCCGTGATATTGCTGGAATATTGCTAAAAGCGGCGTAAAACCATACTCACTCACTCTCTCATGTAAGGCGTTATTAGCAATGCGTGTGAAAGTCTAAGAACCACCACAAACGTCAGAAAAACGTACTAGTATCATTTTAAGCAGCCAATCATCTATGACGTTGTTCAGCGTAATGGACTCAGAACACATACAATACATTTAGGTTAATGCAAAATATGTAGTCTATAACCATAAAGGCAAGGTAAAAATGAAGGCAACATTTTGTTGTTATCAAGCCCCCTGGGAGGTGAACTTTTGAAACTAATCCACACATTGATTTACCATAAACTAAAACAAAATAATGAAACGCATTGGTGAAAGTGTCTTAACCCGGTCTGCTGTACCATTTGCTTTTGCACTGTAAACATCATTTTTTATTGAAACACTAAGATAAAACATGTAAATATATACAAGGAAGAACAATTTTTTCTTCCATCTGAGGTGAGGTGAAATGGGGTTTAACGGTGTCCCTTTCAAGATGAATGCACTTATATGGCGAGGAACATGCACGTGTGTGCGTGCGTGTGTGCGTGTGTGCGTGCGTGTGTGCTTGCTTGTGTGTGTGTGCGTGCGTGCGCGCGCATAAGTCAACCCGGTTTTTTAGCCCTTACCTCCAAGAGATGCAATGCCGCAAGTTAACATGGATACCCCACTCAGGCACACAAAACTGCCTGCCATCCGATCAGTCTTTGTTTTATCAACTTAATACGACGTATATTAGTCTGACGCAGCCAGGAGATTGGCCCACTGCCCTTCCACTCTCCGGGCAGGCGCTCTATCCTTGAGACTTTGGAAGCGGTCTCCAACTATCTGAAGTTTGTGATACACATATATGAGTGAGTGAGTGAGTTGGGTTTAACGCCGCTTTTAACAGTATTCCAGTTATATTATGGCGTGTCAGCTAAATGTGGGAGGAAAGCCCGAAGTGATGCAGGTCTCTGACGTTTACCACTTCGGTGAACCCACGAGCACGGGTATGGTGCTGACAAACCTAGAAACATAATTAGGGCGAACCGGGCTTCGAACCCAAAATCATAGGTTTCTGGCGTGCCCAAGGGACGCAAATCTGCACAGCGAATCGCGGCGCCTTAGACGACTGGGCCACCCGTGCCCCTACACATATATGAAGTAGTATAGACGACAGGGGGCATTTACACATACTACTGCTGTCGAGTTATAAAAATCTCATTTCGAAATTCTTACTCCACTGCCCATGTTATTATTCCGGTATTTGGTTTTAATAAATCCGCAACCATACAACAATAACATTAACATAATGTTCATTTCTTCACATATTTCAATACTTTCAATAAGTTTGTTCCTTAATGGCGCAATTTGTGTAATAGTGATTGTAACAGATAAACACAATTTCTTTATTCCAACACGTCCAAGTGAATATGAATCTTTATGTAAATCGAACTTGACATTTCATTGTGTCTTGGTGGGGTGAACAAATATGTACATGCGTGTATTTGAAATGTGGCAGTATATGTATCATAAATCTCTTTATATTAAATACTAAGAACACCACCACCATCTACTGAAAGCTGGTACAAGAATACTGTATGTTCCTCCAGGTCACATCACGCAGAGAAGCAGCGGAAGAGCGGAAGCAATAGAAAGGGAAGTTAGATGAACAGTTGCTATTGTAAGCTACATTGCATTAGATAGTCAATTTCGGTTCCTTTAATATGAGGATGCCACTTTGAAAACAAAAGTAAATGTGTAACAGAAAAGTGATCCAGGATACAAAATCTGTAGTGACTATTTGAGGTGGAAATATAATTCCGCGGGATGTACCTTACGGTATCCAGGTTCAGGGCTATTATATCTAAATTCACACTCTAAACCTCTGATTCTTGTATTCATTAAAAACCGTTCATGGTGAAGATAAAAGCGACAAACCTTTTTCCATAATTATGAGAAATCTCTGCTAAAAGTTCATTGTATGATTCCAACTATATCATAGGCAGGTGCTTTGAATCACTATCAAATAAGATACTAGTAGAAGAACAACTTTTTTATAACATGTTGCGCCAATTGTAGCCTGTCCATAATTGCACGGAATGTGGTACACTGTTCCTGATGGTTTTAGCTTGTGGCTGGATGGTGGTAGTTTTCCTGTGGCTTTATTGGTGTTCTGAATGCTGTGACTTCTCTTGAAAACCACATCGACGTTGGCCTGTTTCTTTAAGAGTCCCAGCAATTCCGTGCAATTGTGCTTATATTGGCGAAACATCTAGGCCCCTCAAAACCCAAACTAAAGAACATCAAAGCTCAGTCTCCAAAGATGGTTCTAAGTCAGCTCTATAAGACCACGTCCGTGACAACCCAAGCAACAGCATCCAGTGGGACAAAATCAAAGCCCTCACCACCAAACTCAAAGACTTCCTAATCAGAAAACTTCAAGAAGTTATCAACATCAAAAGACTCCAGCCTTCAATCAACTGTGAGGAAGGCTATTACATACCCCTGCATACCATCAACTAATGAAAGACCTCGATCAGTGATACTCCTTTTGTTTATATTAATGGCTTCACCCCTTTGTTTTTTTATATTACTGGCTTCACCGATCAATATGTTTACCCTGGTTATTGTTACTTCCATGGCGATTCACGTCCTTCATAGGAGATACCAGAGACAGGTCTGTCCGCATCTAAGCGAGGTTCTCTCAATAATCGATAGCCGCCTGTGAAGGCACTGTCGCCAGAGTCTGTGTCTGCGTCAGATTGGTATGGATCCTGATCGGGCCCTGAACGTGAGATATCATACGATGTACTATCGACTGATGATGTGGCTGTTTCATTATCATGGCCTGTTCCTAAACCAGAATCTGATAAAGGAGTGACACCTTTCAACCACTTTTTGATATTTTCTTCCTTTGGCATTTCTTCAACACTGATGACTGATGTGGAAAACCTGTCCGTGAAAGGAGAGGCTTCTGAATGTTGTAAGCCGGTAGGATTAGATGATCGAATTGTTGTGGTTTCTGACTTTGGGCACTTTGAGCATGTTTCTGTTTCTGTAGCTCTACACAAATGATCAGCAGAAAGATTACCTACAAGAGAAGCAACGATTGTTACACAACAATCAGTAAACATGTTGTAGGTTTGGAATATGGAACGAGTTGGTCTGTTGTCCTCTAACAGCTATATTCTAATCACAATTCACACATGTAAACATACATAATTACCGCGAATATCCCATCTCCATTACATCATTGCAATACTTCCTATATAATCTCGGCTGTTGTCACACTCTTCATATTGTCAACAGAAGTCCTCTTCATTGTCAACTATCCACAATCAGTTGTGCTAGTAATATTATGTTGTGCAAGTGTCAACGAAATTGGTGACATTCAGTTTAAGAAAAGAAAATGGTTCAGCTGAAGAAGATTGTATATTTTTGTGTTTACCTCAGTTTCACGTCGTTACATAGTCGCTAAGGTCATCATATTTAGGATCGTTATGGCGCTACCAACCCTATCTGAATCGACTTCTTGCAAGAGTGATCTCTTCATGGTCATTGTGGAACAACACCGGGGCAGGACTAGGTGCTGCACAGAGGATATTGTCCTCTATGTCTGCAGTTTAGTAGAGACCCATAAGCAGCTCCCGGCCAGGAGGGGGACAGTTAGATTTGAGGTCAAGCGCCACTTCCCAGAACGACCCTGAAGAATACCCCTCCATGGACGCAAGACAGACACGGCCATTGGTCGGGATAGACCGTTGGGCGTGGGTCCCCGAGAAGATTTAGTTGTAGTCTCTGATATGGGGATGTCCGCTCTTGCAGTACAATCTCCATACGGCAGCCTAATGAGTAGGATTCTTGAAATTTTAGCCCATCAGGACCTGCTTGGAGAATAGTTGTTACAGAATGGTCTTTTCGCCCTGTTTTTTTTCAATTGGTGTGGGACAAACTTCACCGGGACTTGCTCGCCATGTCTCAACAAGTTTCTTGTGTATTTTAGCTTGTATCAGAACACCAAGCTCTCATAAAGAGTCCCAGAATGTTTTCCACTACTTCAGGATAATCTCTCAAATTGCCGAAACCTCGAGACCTTCTCCACCAGTCCAGATCAGACGTTATGTACAGTAGTTTACACAGTATCCATCTTCTTGCCTGCAACAAATCAGTCTTCTTCGCCAGATCCGTGCTCTTAAGTTCTATATATCTCATGTCAAAGTCGCAGGAAGTAACGTAATCAGATCCGGAAGTGACGACATCAAAACCGGAGATGGCATCATCAGAACATTAAATGACGTCATATATGTTTTCGTGGGATCACTCGAATTTATAGCATCTGACAACACAAATATAACGCTCAAAGTTTATAACGCAGTTGCTTGCTCCATAAATTTCTTCCGAATTGAGTCACTGCTGATAAGGCAGTAAACAATCTGAAAGGTGCCATGATGACGTCACAAGTGGAAACAGGATTCAAATATTACGGTAGTACAGCGGAAGTACAACCTCTATTACATCAGGAGTAATCCCAGCACTCTCCGTAATTATTTGCATCAAAAGAACTGATGGTGGAAAGAAGTGAGGTTTCCCGCATTGCTTATGTGCAAGAGGCTTGGGTAGCCGGATGCTCTTGCTGACAAGATTGATTATGGACAGTTGACTGTGAATACTTCTGTTGAAAAGCTGGTGACATTATTCTGTGACGATAGCCAAAATACGAGATTTATGGCAATGATGCTTGATGTTTTACCTCTTTGGGTTGTATCAGTTTACACAGTTATTAGGACACCGTATTCTTTGGGGGACATTGAAAATAACTTGTAATTTAATTAGAACTTCCTGTTACTGCCAAAAGAAAGATTCTTTCTGTGATATTATTTTTAAAGCATTTGATTTCATTAAAGCATTCAAATTAGTCGGACAAAACAATCCGGATGATGAAAATTAACTTACGCCAAATGGATAAATGTCAACCCATGTGTATGATGGTTTATAATAACCTATTCATTTAATACCTAATACCATTTGATTTACCTTTGAACAACCAACGTTTACCTTCATTGAGTGGCATCTGCGAAGATGCACAATAATCAGCCACGTTTTGCATGGTATCGTCTTCAAAACAGTCACCAGCATTGGGTGTTGCAAGCTTGTTTTTGTGCGGGATGGCCACTCTTCTGACAGTAAAATAGAAATGAAAAACACAAAATGACATGTATGATAACATTTTGTTATTGTTAAAGCTGATGAACTGTTTATTATGATACTCACCAATTACTGTATAGTACACCTATATGTTTCAGTCAGAGATTTAGAAGATGTTTGTTTGTATCTCATCGAATGACCAGACAGTTGATATTTTCATTTGTGACAATACAAATGTTCTTATTTATTACGGCTTTTTTATTGATTTGTTGTCTTTCTCTGAAAACCATAGATGCAGACTGAAAGTAGTTCTTGCATAAAATCTTATTTCACACGATTGAGATATCTATCCTATGTTTTCAGATAAATACAGTATTTCACCATAAAATATATAATTATTAGATTTAACTAATGCAGTCACAACATCAGTTTGCCTGATTTTATCATACATGACTAGTCTTAACTTTCTTTGAGGTCCATATTCATTTTAGTTTCTTTTCAACTATTGTATTCAAATGTCAATCTTAGCATACTCTTACTATTAAAATCTCAAAGCGTCATTGTTGGTCATGTTAGTTTAATGGTAACATATACTTCCCAACGTCAACATATACGTAAATCCTGCTGGGGTATCATGCAGGAAGCAGAGGTACTGTAAGTCCCCATGATCCCCAGTGTGGTGGCCTAGCTTTGGCTACTGGTGGCCTATAGCCCGTTTTTTAAAACTGTATACATGATATTGTTATGCTGAAATATGTTCTGTAAATTGTTTTAAATGTGGCTTTGCACAAATGACTCAATTGTAAACATATGAGCCTGGTCTCGTCGCTATATAGCTGAAATAATGTCGATGCGACGTCAAATATTAACTCACTCACTCACTGCACATACGAAATGTGCCCTGTTGATTAATGTTATAATTATCTGACTGCAAAAAACAATTACATTCAGTCTACCCCAATGACTATTATCAGCACGAAAATACAGAAAAATATACAAATTACGTTTTTTGTCAAATAACATATCTCTCTCATCTACTCGTCTAGTGACTAGTAAATGAATTGTCACCTTTTTGTTTTCACTGTACTTCCCGATCTTGATAACCTTCTGTCGACTTCTTTTATCGCTCTTTCTTTGGATGCGTAATTCACAATTACCAGCGGTTCATCAAGGTATTTTTCCAGAAGTTGGTAGACATCCCACTTAAGCAGAACTATTTTGTCTGATGATGTAGGTTTAGATGTGTGATCTACAGCTGCTGCCACGAAGAAGGCTTTGCATAAGTTTCGGCATTTGTTGGGATTCATGTGAAGAGATCTGGGATTGACATAACGACTAGACTTCTCAAAAATGGTATTCCTTTTGTCTTCAAAACCTGCACTGTCTTTCAAATCATCTATATCAAATACACCATTCAAAATGTTAAATTTTTCATCAGTAAATTCCCTTAATGAATACAGGACACCTTTAGACAACTCGTCATTTCTTTGAATCAAGGTATGATATTTGTCTTTTGACACGCTTCTAACAAAGGTAAGAATTTGAACTGGATGATCACATACGATAACGCATGCATCAAATACAACTCCGTCAATGTTTGTGTCTTTCAGTTGCAAATCTAACATCTGTGCAAGAGATGTTGCCATATATATCAATCCAATCTTTGAGCTACCAAGAAGGATTTGCATTTCTTTGTTCCATCTTCTTACTGCACCCACTGGGAGCATATGGACATCTAAAACATATGTTTCATATGTTAATCCTGATTGGACAACATGCAAACTACATAAAACAAGAAACAGTTACATTTTATGAAACACGACATAAACAGAACACAGCTAGATGTGAAAATTAGTCTTTTTACTTAAAGCACCACCTACATTTATAAAAGTTGTCCCCCTATAATATAATGAATCCAAAGGCTTTTCTTCACAGTGATTTAATGATGTCACCTAGAATTTGACCATGAAGTAGTGTACGGTTGGATGTGTATTACTTGAACAATTGTAATACGTATTTTATACTGCTAGTTCAAATAGAAATGACAAACCATGTAGACTGTGAACACTTGGCAAATTAGAAGTTCTGACTTTTACCCCAATTAGAAGATACCATCTCACAATCTGGACAAACTCCTTTCAGAAAAGGAAGAGGATAAACTCAGGGGCCCAAAGGCTATAGTCAGGACCCTCATTCAGGGAATGTCTATACATTGTAAGACAGTTGTTCAGGGGGGTCAACGCGGACTTTTACATTCACTCACATGACACATTCCTGATCTTAGATTGCAGTACCCATACAGACGGGATATCCAGGGAGGTAAAGCATATTTAACATATCAATGATTTCCGAAGAAGTTCTTTTCCTCATTTCTGGCAATATGTATATTCTTACCATAAGAGTAGCAACAATGTTATATATAGGGGGCAAGGTTATTTTCGGAAAAGGTAAGGTAACCTCCATCAATCATGTTGAATATATCATTGTGTTATTATGTAAGAATATGACGTTAGCAAACGAAACAAAATGAGAGCAGTTCAAACCATTTTGAAGTCGGTTAGACAGTTCCTCCAAAAAGGTTTCAGTTGCATATACTGTTGGGCGGAAAGGATTGCTTGTAGCAATTGGGACTTCAACAGTTAAGTCTTCTTCGATGGCATCCTTGACAGGTAACTTCTCAGCTGACATATTTGTAAATATACCTGTAAACAGAGAGTGCCTGATTATGTAAAAGTGCATATGTAAAACATAAAGGATAATGAGGATAACTTCTGTTCAGATTAGAAAAGTTAAAAGAAGGTAATTAGGCCAAGAAGTTTAACTTACGCTCAGGTATATTGATGATCTGATATCGTTCAATAACAATCAAAAAGTCAATTCCCTTTTACTGATTTACCCATTTGAACAAGAAATAAAGGAGTCCAGTGAGACCGCCTCATCTGTTTCATATAAAGATTCAGAGTGACAAAACACTCTCCATAAAACTGTATGATAGAGGGATGACTTCAACTTTCCAATAGTCAACAGTCCCTTCATGTCGAGCAGTTTTCCAGTAGCTCCAGCCTTTGGTGTCTACATTTCGAAAATTTGAGATACAATCGATCATGCTCTTTCTACCAAGATTTCAAAGAACGTAATACGACTTTTGCTCAGAAGTTGTTTGATCAAGGTTACAACATTCAAGGCACCAGTAATGCTTTCAAAAAGTTTAATGGTATACATGTGGAGGCAGTTCCAAATTTGACGCATATTTTCCCATATTTTTTTCGGGTGTACACTGGACTTGCCTTTGCATGTGTTTGTGACGGGTGCCACCGGTGGGGCAGGATACGCTAGCCTTTTCACGAATACCTGGAATCATTACTATTTGATAGAGATTCGTAAACATATGCTCATGATATAGTCGGAATTGTACAATCGACTCTGCTTTATGCGGAGATTTCTATTGGATATGGAAGGGGTTTTGTCGCTTTACTTACTATCTAAACAAATTCTTTAAAGTAACGATTATGCAATATAAGCTTAGGATACTGGTAGCAACGACTCATTTGGGGATTTCTTCAGTTCAGACATTAACGCCATGATACTTTAAATGCTGTCAAGATGGTATTAAGCTAAACTCATTCACTCTGAACATTTGAGTTTTGTGCCACAATAGAAATGAGACAATACCTTTCTAATGTTTTGTAACTGATGTTATTATGTCCTTGAGCTCACAGCGGGTGCACTTCAAAAATGGTTCTCTATGTTCCACCTTGTATGCCTCCGGTCCCTTGTTATCATAGAACAATACACCTGTGATTGGATTCACTACAATTTCAAGCAGTACACGGCCCTCTTCAATTATGTCGTGAAAATGAGCAGTGATATGTATGTCGTTCCAATCTAAACTTTCCCCCTTGTAGTCAATGGAGCACATACCACCTTTCAAACGTTGCTCTATTAAATGTTCTATCTGAGGGTATTTTTCTGTAGGCAGTTCGATTCCGTGAACTTCAAATGATTTAGACATATATTGGAATGTCTGTCCTTTGATCACAGTGGAAAATTTCTTTTCCTCCTCTCCTATGCCAAGAATATATGATCCACCTCCTTTGAGTTTTGCAAAAGCAGTTACATAGAGGGGAAGACGCAGATCCCACAAGTGGTCAACAAATTGTTCTGGGTCTCTCAAAATTTCCTCCTTCTTCTTCTGTTCTTTCGTTATGTCATTGAAGACAAATCCTTTCAGCTGAATATCTCTTTTTTCATTTATGGTTTGTATAGTCTCATCATTTAAGAAAGGCTGTCTATGCTTGACCTCTGAATGATGGGGATCTTGCTGATAAGAGATGTGTTTCAGGAAGAACCGCAGTGCTTGTGCACTATCTGGTGTAAACCCTTTGTCTATGATAAATTTAGTCTTGGGATCTGTTATGATTATTGTAGATGAAGGCTCAATGTCAATAACCACAAATTCCGGATCCTCCTGGAGTGTCTTTTTGTAGTAAACATCATCAAATGTTTCATCAACAT
The DNA here is from genome assembly GCF_023055435.1 of Haliotis rufescens. Classification (NCBI taxonomy): domain Eukaryota; kingdom Metazoa; phylum Mollusca; class Gastropoda; order Lepetellida; family Haliotidae; genus Haliotis; species Haliotis rufescens. Next base: position 12,111,461 of record NW_025963902.1, read on the forward strand.
TTATGATGGTTTGAAGGTCATCATCTATGAACTCGTCAAAATTTCCCTGACTCGGATCTTCTGGACTCAGGCCTTCTAAGTGAACTAGAAGTTGTCCTCCTAAAGAATTCCTGAGGGCCGAGACAGACCGTTTTATCTCTTCTTTCTTCTTCTTTTTCAGTTCTGGGCTAGGGCGTCGCGGTTTTTGTTTTTCTTCGTCCCAAATGGAGTTAAAACAAGTTACCTCAAGGTGCACGCAAAGGCTGTTGTTCCTTTTGTTGAATTCTTTACTGTACCGTTCACATTTTGTACATGTCTGAAATGTAAGTGCAACTAACGTACTAAGACCAACACGTCAATGTGAAATGATGTTCATCTGTTTTTTAATTGTCAGAAATCCTTAACCTTACTTCATTTGATATATTTCTGACAAATTGAACAGAATTCTTTGGTAAGGTGTTGTATTACAGTTAAATAACTGTGTGTGAAGATATACTTGTATCCTAAGGATTATATACTTATTGTCATTAGAATGTACTTTGTCCTCGCAGTTACCTAATGGACACAGTAAAAAAAACCAAATCGTCATGTGCACCTAAAAGAAAAGTAATTGCTGCCGACCTAGTTCAATGAAGTCAGGCTTACTACATGCATGCATGCGAATTTTTTAATATTTATTTTAGGGCTGGCAATCGTTTGCACACACAACTGACTTTGCCAAGGCACGTTGATAGTACAAACTCAACATTGAGTTGTTATCACCAAGTAGCCAGTACACAATAGGAAGTTATTGACTAAAGTGACAGGTTATCAAGTTGATCAGGAAGTTATGCGTGGTCACGTGCTGATAGAGGGCGCTTTATCTGGTGTCACGTCCATTATATCGCTTCGTATGGCACGTAGATATCTTTAGGGATCTACTGCGCACATAACTATGATGCATCGTGAACAATATGTTCTGCTGAAAAAACTGCACCATGCAACAATATTTTTTGTTTATTACTGACTAGCAATATCTCCTGCTCAGTGTAGGAACCTAAATGCAGTTTTCTTAGCACTTCCATCCAAAGTCCACCATCCTCGTTTAGGCCCCATTACACAGGGCTGCGACTTTTGTGCCACCCTCGAGGGATAAAAAACTGGCCAGGACGCTCAATGGTCGCCTGAACCCAGAAAATCATGTTTCTATGTAACAGACCACTGGGCCTTCATTCAGCAACAACGGTAATGCTTGTGCCTCCCTTCTGCCTCCTTTGAGCCATCTTTGAGCAGCTAACCTCCTCGGCGACCTTTGTGCGACTGTTTTGAACATGTTGTCCGAACCTCCTGTGTACCACCTTGGAACCACCTAGGCAGCCATTCTGCCTCCTTTGAGCCTCCAACGATGACCTGACAAATTCTATGGTCGCACACGGGAGGCACAAAGGTCGCCATCCTGTGTAAAGGGCCCATTAGCATCTGGTTCCCTATTAATACTTTTATTATGAATCATTAGAATATTACTGATTATTTGTTCCATCATCCATTAATTGACAGTTTATCCCCTTTAGATAATACGTACCATCACTTACGAATCAGGACTGAAACAGGTATCACATGTTGGCTTATGTACTCAAAACTAGTTCTAGTTTGGTGTCACACATATAATGAATGTTAAAATATATATGAAATCCTAGAAAACAAGAGGTGTGTTTGTGAGTATACTTTTACGCAGCTTTTAGCAATGCATGTATATTTCAGAAATGGGCTTCACACGTTGTACCCATGTAGAGAATCGAACCCGGACCATCGGCGTGATCAGCCAACACTTAAACCACTAACCTGCCTAACCCTACCACCCAATAGCAAACAAGGAACCATTCTGTGTGTCTTTCAGATGGTTGATGTGACCGGGTTGAATACCTTTTGTTTCAGTTAACAAGCATCTCAGGAACCGCATGAACAGTATGCCATGCAAATAGAATATACTGCCTTATGACTGCATTTGAACTAAAGAATACATTCGAGTTGTTGAACGGCTCACGTTTAACACAGCTTTTTTCAACATTTCAAAAGTAATATTTGAGTATCATTTTAAAAATGCGTAGAGACCTTTATTTGGCTAATTAAACCTATCGACGTGACGATCCTGGTAAGAAATGGCCATGAGCAACCCATGTGTCGTAAGAGGCGACTAACGGGATCGGTGTGGTCAGGCTCGTTGACGTGGTTGATGCATGTCACCGTATCCCAATTGCATAGATCGATGCTCATGGTGTTGATCACTGGATTGTCTGCTCGAGACTCGATTATTTACAGACCGCCGTCGTATAGCTGCAATATTGGGAACCTGCGTCAACTAACAAATAAAAATAATAAAACATATGGTAGTAGTCTGAACAGTTATAACACACAATTACATAATTAGAATTAGGACACGTTTGACATTCAGGGACTTACCTCATGGTCAAGACTCATCTTCCTTTGGCTGCATGTATATCATGGTTCAGGTCACATCACGAGAGAGACATTAGCCTTGTGTATCGTGCGTAGACTCACGACGGTGCGGACTGTGAGCGGGTTGCAGTATCTCGGTGCACGATTATCTCAGTCTGGTCTGTCTGAACGTGTATGTTGCATGGTGTGTCAGCTTATCGGATATATAGGTTGTAGACGTTTATCAGTTTTGATAAACCCAATGTGTACAATTTGGCTGCTGACAAACCAAGGAACACAAGTGGTTTGCTGACAAACCAAGGAACACAAGTGTGTTTCTGACAAACCAAGGAACACAAGTGTGTTGCTGACAAACCAAGGAACACAAGTGTGTTGCTGACAAACCAAGGAACACAAGTGTGTTTCTGACAAACCAAGGAACACAAGTGTGTTGCTGACAAACCAAGGAACGCAAGTGTGTTTCTGACAAACCAAGGAACACAAGTGTGTTTCTGACAAACCAAGGAACACAAGTGTGTTTCTGACAAACCAAGGAACACAAGTGTGTTTCTGACAAACCAAGGAACACAAGTGTGTTTCTGAAAAAACCAAGGTAGACAAGTGTGTTTCTGACAAACCAAGGAACACAAGTGTGTTTCTGACAAACCAAGGAACACATGTGTGTTTCTGACACGCCAAGGAACACATGTGTGTTGCCGACATACCAAAGAACACAAGTGTGTTGCTGACAAGCCAAGGAACACATGTGTGTTGCTGACAAACCAAGGAACACATCTGTGTTGCTGACAAACCAAGGAACACATCTGTGTTGCTGACAAACCAAGGAACACAAGTGTGTTGCTGACATGCCAAGGAACACATCTGTGTTGCTGACAAACCAAGGAACACAAGTGTGTTGCTGACAAGCCAAGGAACACAAGTGTGTTGCTGGCAAACCAAGGAACACAAGTGTGTTGCTGACAAGCCAAGGAACACATGTGTGTTGCCGACATACCAAGGAACACAAGTGTGTTGCCGACAAACTATGAAACACTTGTGTGTTGTCGACAAACCACAGAACACTTGTGTGTTGCCGACATACCATGGAACACATGTGTGTTGTTGACAAACCAAGAAACACAAGTGTGTTGCTGACAAACCAAGGAATACAAGTGTGTTGCCGACAAACTATGGAACACTTGTGTGTTGTCGACAAGCTAAGTAACACTTGTGTTTTGCCGACATACCAAGGAACACTTGTCTTATGTCGACATGTCAAGGAACACTTGTGTTTTGCCGACATACCAAGCAACGAAAGTGTGTTGCCGACATACCAAGTAACACTTGTGTGTTTCTGACATACCAAGGAACACAAGTGTGTTGCTGACAAGCTAAGGAACACAAGAGTGCTGTCGACATACCAAGGAACACAAGTGTGTTGCCGACAAACTATGGAACACTTGCGTGTTACCGACATACCAAAGAACACATGTGTGTTGCTGACAAGCCAAGGAACACAAGAGTGTTGTCGACATACCAAGGAAAAGATGTGTGTTGCTGTCAAGCCAAGGAACACAAGAGTGTTGTCGACATACCAAGGAACACATGTGTGTTGCTGACAAGCCAAGGAACACAAGTGTGTTGCCGACAAACAATGGAACACTTGTGGGTTGTTGACAAACTAAGTAACACATGTTGGTGTTGACAAACTAATCAAAAACAAGTCGGACAAAATAATCCGGATGATGAAAATTAACTTACACCAAATGAATAAATGTCAACCCATGTGTTTGATGGTTTATAATAACATATTCAAATACCATTTGATTTACCATGGAACAACCAACGTTTACCTTTAATGAGTGGCATCTGCGAAGATGCACAAGAATCAGCCACATTGTGCATGGTATCGTCTTCAAAACAGTCACCATCATTTGGTGTTGCAAGCTTGTTTTTGTGCGGGATGCCCACTCTTCTGACATGTATTATGACATTTTGTTATTGTTCAAACTGATGAACTGTTTATTATGATACTCACCAATTACTGTATAGTACACCTATATGTTTCAGTCAGAGATTATAAGATATTTGTTTGTATCTCAGACAGTTGATATTTTCATTTGTGACAATACAAATGTTCTTATTTATTACGGCTTTTTTTTATTGATTTGTTGTCTTTCTCTGAAAACCATAGAGGCAGACTGAAAGTAGTTCTTGCATAAAATATCATTTCACACAATTGAGATATCTATCCTATGTTTTCAGATAAATACAGTATTTCACCATAAAATATATAATCATTAGATTTAACTAATGCAGTCACAACATCAGTTTGCCTGATTTTATCATACATGACTAGTCTTAACTTCCTTTGAGGTCCATATTCATTTTAGTTTGATTTCAACTATTGTATTCAAATGTCACAATTAAAATCTTAAAGCTTCATTGTTGGTCATGTTAGTTTAATGGTAACATATACTTCCCAACGTCAACATATACGTAAATCCTGCTGGGGTATCATGCAGGAAGCAGAGGTACTGTAAGTCCCCATGATCCCCAGTAAGGTGGCCTAGCTTTGTTTACTGGTGGCCTATAGCCCTTGTTTTAAAACTGTATTCATGATATTCTCTGTAAATTGTTTTAAATATGGCTTTGCATAAATGACTCAATTGTAAACATATTAGCCTGGTCTCGTCGCTATATAGCTGAAATAATGTCGATGCGACGTTAAATATTAACTCACTCACTCACTGCACATACGAAATGTGCCCTGTTGATTAATGTTATATATATCTGACTGCAAAAACAATTACATTCAGTCTACCTCAATGACTATTATCAGCACGAAAATACAGAAAATTATACATATTACGTTTCTTGTCAAATAACATATCTCTCTCATCTACTCATCTAGTGACTAGTAGATGAATTGTCACCTTTTTGTTTTCACTGTACTTCCTGATCTTGATAACCTTCTGTCGACTTCTTTCATCGCTCTTTCTTTGGATGCGTAATTCACAATTACCAGCTGTTCATCAAGGTATTTTTCCAGAAGTTGGTAGACATCCCACTTAAGCAGAACTATTTTGTCTGATGATGTGGGGTTAGATGTGTGATCTACAGCTGCTGCCACGAAGAAGGCTTTGCATAAGTTTCTGCATTTGTTAGGATTCATGTGAAGAGATCTGGGATTGACATAACGACCAGACTTCTCAAAAATGGTATTCCTTTTGTCTTCAAAACCTGCACTGTCTTTCAAATCATCTATATCAAGTACACCATTTAAAATGTTAAATTTTTCATCAGTAAATTCCCTTAATGAATACAGGACACCTTTGGACAACTCGTCATTTCATATTTGTTTTTTGACACGCTTCTAAAAAAGGTAAGAATTTGAACTGGATGATCACATACGATAACGCATGCATCAAATACAACTCCGTCAATGCTTGTGTCTTTCAGTTGCAAATCTAATGTCTCTGCAAGAGATTTTGCGATGTATATCAATCCAATCCTTGAGCTACCAAGAAGGATTTGCATTTCTTTGTTCCATCTTCTTACTGCACCCACTGGGAGCATATGGACATCTAAAACATATGAATTATATGTTTATCCTAATTGAAAAACATGAAAATTACATAAAACAAGAAACAGTTACATTTTATGAAAAACGACATAAACAGAACACAGCTAGATGTGAAAATTAGTCTTTTGACTAAAACCACCACCTACATTTATAAAAGTTGTCCCCCTATAATATAAAGAATCCAAAGGCTTTTCTTCACATTGATTAAATGATGTCACCTAGAATTTGACCTTGAAGTAGTGTACCGTTGGATGTGTATTACTTGAATAGTTGTAATACTGATTTTATACTCATAGTACAAATAGAAATGACAAACCATGTAGACTGTGAACACTTGGCAAATTAGAAGTTCTGACTTTTACCCCAAGTAGAAGATACCACTTTACAATCTGGACAAACTCCTTTCAGATAAGAAAGAGGATAAGCTCAGGGGCCCAAAGGCTACAGTCAGGACCCTCATTCAGAGACTGTCTACACAATCTAAGACAGTTGTTCAGGGGTGTCAAAGTGGATTGTTACATTCACTCACATGACACATTCCTGACCTTACATTGCAGTACCCATACAGACAGGCTCTCCAGCGATGTAAAGCACATTTAACATACCAAAGCTTTCCGAAGAAGTTCTTTTCCCCATTTGTGGCAATATATATATTGTTACCATAAGAGAAGCAAGACTTATATTTTGGGGGCTAAGTTATTTTCGGAAAAGGTAAGGTATGCTCCATCACTCATGTTGAATATATCAATATGTTATTATGTAAGAATATGACGTAAGCAACCTAAAGATAATGAGAGCAGTTCAAGCCATTTTGAAGTCGGTTAGACAGTTCCTCCAAAACGTTTTCAGTTGCATGTACTGTTGGGCGGAAAGGATTGCTTGTATCTATGGGGACTTCAATAGTTAAGTCTTCCTCGATGGCGTCTGTCAAAACTACCTTGACAGATAACTTCTCAGATGACATATCTGTAAATATACCTGTTAACAGAGAGTGCCTGCTTATCCAAACGAATTCCATAAGTAAGTGCATATGTAAAACATATAGGATAATGAGGATAATTATTCAGACTGGCAAAATCAAAAGAAAGTAATTTGTCCAAGAAGTTTAACTTACGCTTCAGGTATATTGATGATCTCATATTGTTCAATAACAATCAAATAGTAAATTCCCTTCCACTTCTTTACGCGTCTGAACTAGAAATAATGGAGACCAGTGAGACCGACTCACCTGTTTCATATTTAGACCTATGCATAAAAATTCAGAGTGACAAAACACTCTCCATAAGACTGTATGATAAGAGGATGACTTCAACTTTCCAATAGTCAACTTTCCCTTCAAGGCGAGCAGTATTCCAGCAGCTCCAGCCTTTGGTGTTTACATTTCACAACTTTTGAGATACAATCGAGCACGTTCTTTCCACCAAGATTTCAAAGAACGTCATACGACTCTTGCTCAGAAGTTGTTCGATCAAGGTAACAACATACAAGGCACCAGTAAAGCTTTCAAACAGTTTTATGGTAGATATGTGGAGGCAGTTCCAAATTTGACGCATATGTTCCCATATTTTTCGGGTGAACAACTGACTCGCCTGTGCATTTCTTTCTGACGGGTGCCATCTATGGGGCAGGATACGCTCACCTTTTCGAGAACACCTGGTATCATTACTATTTGAAAGTGATTCATAAACATATGCTCATGATATAGTCGAAATTGTACAATCAACTCTGCTTTATGCAGAGACTTCTATTGGATATGGAAAGGGTTATGTCGCTTTATTCACATTGTATACAGATTCTTTAAGGTAATGAATATGCAATATAAGCTAAGGATAATGGTATCTAAGACCCACTTGGTGATTTCTTCAGATATTGTAGCCATGATACTTTAAATGCTGTCAAGATGGTGTTAAGCTAAACTCATTCACTCTGAACATTTGCGGTGTGTTCCTCAGTTGATAGTAACTTCATTCTATAAGGGTTACAAGGTAAGGACAACAATACCTTCCTAATGTTTTGTAACTGATGTTATTATGTCCTTGAGCTCACACCGGGTAGACGGCAGAAATGGTTCTCTATGTTCCACCTTGTATGCCTCTGGTCCCTTGTTATCATAAAACAATACACCTGTGATTGGATTTACTACAACCTCAAGCAATGCATGGTCCTTCGATGGCGTCTGCTAAAACTACCTCAGTTGCCATATCTGTAAATATACCTGGTAAAAGAGATTGATGAAACAAATCAGCTGAATTGCCTAATTAAATGAATACGGGTAATATATTTAAGTTAACATAACGATAGGTCAAAATCGAAAAATGATTCTTTACTGTATGAATCAAGTCATTTATTCTTATGATAGTGGTATCTGTGACCCTCACCACTTTTCCTCTGACATTAAAACCATAATAACCTATATACCGTTCACGTTGGTGTTAAACCAAACTCTTTCACCCTTACTATTTGAGTTTACAAGGTGAAAACAACAATACCTTTCTAATGTTTTGTAACTGATGTTATCATGTCCTTGAGCTCACACCGGGTATACTGCAGAAATGGTTCTCTATGTTCCACCTTGTATGCCTCTGGTCCCTTGTTATCATAAAACAATACACCTGTGATTGGATTTACTACAACCTCAAGCAATGTATGGTCCTTTCCAGTGATTTTATGAAAGTGAGCAGTGATGTGTTTGTCATTCCAATCTTAAATGTCTCCCTTGTTGTCAATGTGGCACATACCACCTTTCAAACGTTGCTCTATTAATTGTTTTATTTGAGGATATTTGTCCGTGGGCAATTCAATTCCAAGATCTTCAAATGTTTTAGACAAATATTGGACTGGATTTCCTTTGATCTTGGTTTGAAATTTCTTTTCTTTTTCTCCTATGCCAAGAATAAATGACCCACCTTCCTTTAGTTTTGCCAGTGCAGTTACATAGAGAGGAAGACGCAGATCCCACAAGTGGTCAACAAATTGTTTTGTGTCTCCTAAAATTGCCTCCTTCTTCTTCTATTCTTGCGTTGTGAAAACAAATCCTTTCACCTGAATATCTCTTTTTTTCAGTTATGGTTTGTAATGTCCTGTCATTTAAGAAAGGCTGTCTATGCTTGACCTCTGAATGATTTGAATTTGGCGCATCAGAGATGTGTTTCAGGAAGAACCGCAGTGCTTGTGCACTATCTGGTGTAAACCCTTTGTCCATGATAAATTTAGTCTTGGGATCTGTTATGATTATTGTAGATGAAGGCTCAATATCAATAACCACAAATTCCGGATCCCCCTGGAGTGTCTTTTTGTAGTAAACATCATCAAATGTTTCATCAGAATTTATGATGGTTTGAAGGTCATCATCTATGAACTCGTCAAAATTTCCCTGACTCGGATCTTCTGGACTCAGGCCTTCTAAGTGAATTAGAAGTTGTCCTCCTTTAGAATTCTCGAGGGCCGAGACAGACCGTTTTATCTCTTCTTTCTTTTCCGTTCTGGGTTAGGGCGTGGAGATGTTTGTGTTTTATCGTCCCAACTCTTGTTGAAAATAGTTAACTCAAGATGCACGCAAAGGCTGTTGTTCCTTTTGTTGAATTCTTCACTGTACCGTTCATCTGTATCGTTCCATTATCTGGAGTCATGTCACCCGATCCATTATATCGCTGCGTACATGTATGGCACGTAGATTTGTAGGCAACCTACTGCGAACATAACTATGACGCATCGTGAACAATATGTTCTAATGAAAAAACTGCACCATGCAACTGTTATATAAACTGTGAATATGCATGATAGAATTGTAGAATGGTACAAATTCTTCATCATACCACCTTTGTTGATACTTGTAGTTAAACCGCAACAACAGTGATTCGTTTAGAAATTGATCGACCCTGATATTACCAGACAAGCAAGGACTGTTACAACGAATGAAGTCCCCGGCAACTATGGATTGTGAAGTAGGACACTGAGATAAGCCTTGTATTTGAGAAAAACCAGTCATTGTCTTTGCGTGGTGAAAGATAACGAACCACAGTTATAATTTGACCGCTGTCAGTGAAATTATAATTATTATCAAATTTCAAACTTGTAATCGTTGTAATATGATGCTTACAAAAAACAAAACAATTAAATTTAGGGTGAATTTTGTATTCCAACACTTGCGGGGTTCAAATATTTAACGGTCGCAACTCTCTGCCCAGCCCTCTACGGTGCCATGAACTAATGTCCCACCCATGCCCCCCATAATCTTAGAGTTGAGTAGAGTTATTTGTCAATAAGTTATCATCGCCTTCCATTGAACGTTGTTTTTTTGTTGTTAATATAACACAAATTTAAAATGGCCATATAACCTTCATTGGGAAAATATTATCATTTCACAAGATAAGCCTTTATTTTGCTTTATGGAGAATTAGGGAGTTACCGACCATCTGTTTGTGATAAGACACATATGTCAACACTCTGGTCGAAAGTGTTACTAAGGAAATTCCCAAAACTATCATGGATTCTTTACTCTATAAAATATATACACATGCACAAAAGTTAAGCGCCACCCACCATATTTATGAGCTGTTACTTTTGGCATTTAATAATGACTATCATAACGAGATGTACGATTGTTATAACCCGTATATGTAAACCTCATGTGATGCAAAAGTTGTCCCAAAGCAAGTTTATCTTGTGTTCCAAAAGAATATGAGCAGAATGTAATTTTACCGAAGACCAGAAATTGAAGGATTAGAAAACATTGAAAAACTTTTTTTTGTCAGGTAACTGTCATGATATCAGCAGACCATACCAGGTATCACATAGACACCCTATGGAGTGCAGAATCTATTGCAAGACAGAAACGTCAGTAACGTGTGTATGATCCACGGACATTGACCACAGCTTCAACCCTACGCCTCATACTCATTACAAGCCGTTGACTGCTTCTCTGAGGCAAATGGATCCATTCTTCATGATGTGCGGCTTCAAAACCAGCGAGATTTTGAACTGGGGGATCACGATGTCTGATTTTCCGGCCAAGAATGTCCCAGAGGTGCTCAATCGGATTAAGATCCGGACTACAGGCCGGCCAAGGAAGAGTGGCAACAGCTTCTTGACGCAAATAAGCCAAAACTGCCCGAGATCTGTGTGGTCTAGCATTGTCGTCCATGTAAACAGGTCTTCTCTGAAGAGGATGGTTGTCAAAATGAGGGGCTACCACTGGACTACCATTGTTGGCCATTCAGGTTTCCACGAATTGTCACCAGCGGAAGTTTGCAGCCGAAGGAAACACAACCCCATATCATGACAGACCCCCCGCCACATATGCTTAGGTCTTCTGGATGTTCCTTGGTGCAAAACGAGTGTTACGTTGCCTCCAAACACGTATTCGACCATCAACAGTTCGTAGCACCATTCGACACTCGTCAGACCAATGGATCCTTCTCCAGTTGGCCAAGTTCCATCGACTACGGGCACGACACCATATCAGACGATTCCGCATGTGCCTCTCAGTCAGGTGAGGACGTTTTACTGGTCTTCTTGCGTTATAACCAGCCGCTCTGAGCCGACGCCTTAGGTCATCGTCGAGAGTCTCTAATGGGTAATCCACTGCAGTCTCAAATCTGTTGAAGTGGCAAATGGATTTCGTCTGACTATCCTGAAAAGACGTCTATCCTCTCTGTTGGAGGTCTTTCTTGGCCTACCAGACCTATGCATGTCGTTGACATCATTGGTTTGACCATGTTTGACAATCAAACGAGTGATTAACACTGTGATGGCGACCCATTTGTCTTGCCATGGCCCTGCATGACATGCCAGCATTTGTCATGCCTATCACTTGCCATCTTTCAGCGTTCGTTAACTTTCTCCCTCACCATGGCTGATTTTCATCCTCTATTGGAAGGTGAATCTCACACAGGAGCGAAATGCAACCACGTGTCTGAAATTTGAATTTCACTATTTATAGGGTAGGGGAACTGCAGCAACACGTAAAACACGCTTTCCTTGTGGTATCTGGACAAATTTTGGTTCATGAAACTATGGAAGCCTAATTCAGTCGTACATCATCATATTTCGTATTTCTGATTCCCACATGTGAAATCAAGAGACAATGAATATGGTGGCGCTTAACTTTTGTGCATGTGTATATATTCCACAGCACAACTACTTACGTTGGTAAATGGTGATCCTATGTAAATAAATATAAAACATGTAAATTTCAGCTTCGTTGCTTAAAAACATTTCCGCCACCATATTCTAACCGATAACGCTAAGCAAAATTGGAATGAATATATTTCAAATTCACGTAATGGCTCAGCCTACTCCATAATGCAATCTGAATATTAATGTAAAGTATTCTGCTTAAATTATTCCAGTTTTACGCCATTTCCTTTGACAATAAAGCTACAACAAATTCGAAAGTTATGCTACCACCTGCCTATTGAAAAGGAAGATGGGCTACCATACCAATATATGAAAGGAAATGTAAACTATGTAGGTGTGATGAGGTGAGGTTTTACGCCGCTTTTAGCAATATTCCAGCAATATCACGGCGTGGGACACCCCACCACGTGAAGACAATGGTCTGGATTTGACTGTCAGGGGCTATTGGGGAACATTTTATAGACACTATTTTTGTTCCTACAGTGCAGGGCATGTGTAATATATTTTCATTAACCGCGTGCGTGATTATTTTTTAGACCCAAACACATGCAAAGGCAATTCAAGTGTTCACCTGAACAAACACGGAACAGATGATACAAGTCAAAATATGGAATTGCATCTGACATCATTGGTGTCAAGGTTGCGTCAAATATAGAGAGATTTACAAGGGTGTGAAGGTTGTGTAACATGATCAAACAGCTTTTGAGCAAGAGTCGTCTGACGCCCGTTGAAATCTTGGTAGAAGGAACATATGCTCCAGTGTACCTAAAAAGCTGTGGAATGTAGAACATGAATCTATCACCGCACACGATAATAGTATCAATCCTTTGTAATGAACGTTAAACTAAGCAGTAGTTGAATCACAGGAGTCCGTATCTAAAAATAGACGCCCTCATGCATATTAATGACCATCTCCAAACGCGAGCCCGAAGGCTCGCGTGTGGAGATGGCCATGAATATACATGAATATGCATGTTGCTCCGATTTCTTGATCGAAGGCTCGCGTGTGGAGATGGTCATGAATATGCATGAGGGCGTCTATCTTTAGATACGGACTCCTGTGGTTGAATGGAGTGAATGCAAGAAACAACGTAACGGACATAAAGATTATATGCAGTTTCTGATATTTAATCAGATATAAAATCTATGTTTCATTATTATCTATCTTGTTACATTTATATGATTTAACTCAGTCTCATCCTCCCTTCCCAAATGGTTTAAATACGAGCTGTTTGGGAAGTTGTCAAAGTGATGTAGAGTAACCTCCCTTGTAAACCCGGAAGTGAAGTTATTAAATCGAAATGACAGCTCTCATTCCGGGAGTGTGTTCAGCCTTGACACAGGCAGTAGTTGACTCTCTTAAGAAGACTGGCGTGAAAACTGTGACAGATTTTATCACAGACGATGTAGAAAGTCTAGCACAAAGGTGCTCGATACCATACAAAGTGAGTATTGTTACAACAGGCCGGAACTCGCTGCTGGTGTACGGGATTGTCATTTTAGATAACCTATGTAGTTTTCAGATTGGAGGGTGGGTTTTTTATGCCCGAAAATGTAAATATTCTAGCTGTTATGTTCGCAAATCTTAAAACATATTTATGTTTATCGATATTGTTAAATACAAAAGTTGTCAGTCATTTTCTGAAGCACTCTCTCCAACTTAGTCCAAGTAAACTCACAACTTCATGCGAGGCACTGATCTGACTTCACTATGCTATGACGGCATGATTCAATGGATAACACGCCGGGTTAGCGGAATGTGAAAAAAACAATTAAATCAAACTGAAAAGTTTTACCTTGATTAAGCTCACAATAATTTCAGTGCATACTTTCAAACCCCATAATTGTATGTGTTTAGTTCAATAAATAATACTTGACTGAAGGTAAGTTACATATTCAATGTTGGGTCTATATATGTAGAAATTCCCCAATCACCCCCTTAATGTGAACAGTCCTGTCCTGGATAAATCAATATTCATACAATGGACCATCTTCCCGAAGCAAGAGAGTTAACTGACTAGGATTCCACCCATTTGGCTGGACTAATGATATTTTCGCGTAATGAAATCGAAAATCCGGTTCGTAAACATTCATGCAGATTTCAGTTGATTGCAGGATTTGCCAAGCATGTGCACCGCCAATTCAACAGATATTTTCCAAATCTTTTCATATTTTAATCCAGGTACTCACATGGTTTGATGCATTTCGTGATGTAAGACCAGCTTTATCACAATATAGACCTTGATTATCGATCAGATCGTCCTTACTGGGCGCCACTATTTTTTTTCAAGCAAATGCAAGTGATACCAGAGGTGGAATCTGATTGTCCATAGGAGAGGCTTAGAAGGGATATAGCTCGAAATAGCCACTGATGGCGCTACGATTGAGCTCAGGAATGCCAGTCCAGCAAGGGTGGAAACTGGACTTTTAAAGTCAGTTAACTCTCTTGCCTCGGGAAGATGGCAATGGACAGTTTTATCATTGATATATGCACCAATCTGAATTGTGATAAATATGCAAATACAGCCGCCTAGCAGGAACTACTTTTAACACGTTTAATCCGGTCAGAAGTGATGATGCTGGTTAGAATTGGTCTTCAGCAACCCATACTTGTTGTAAGAGGCAATTGATTGAATATGTCGGTGGTCAGGCTCGCTGACTTGGTTGAGGCATGTAACTGTATCCCAATTGCGTGCATCGATGCTCATGATGTCAATCACTGGATTGTCTGGTCCAGATTCAGTTATTGACAGACCGCTGAAACTATTTTTACTTAGCTCCATGTATTGATGCAGTGTGTATCTCAATATGTTCGACCCGTGAAGATTCCTTGGTAGAATAGGTCTTCAGCAACCCATACTTGCCGTTAGGGGCGACTATGCTTGTCGTAAAAGGCGACTAACGGGATCGGGTGGTCAGACTCGCTGACTTGGTTGATGCATGTCATCGATCCCAATTGCGTGGATCGATGTTCATGATATTAATCACTGGATTGTCTGGTCCAAACTCGATTATTTACAGATTGCCGTCATCTAGCTGGAATATTGCTGAGTGCGGCGTTAAACAACAAACCAACCAACCAACTCAATACGTTCAGATAGGTATTGCCTGATGTGTGGTTGTTTTTGTAAACAAACATGACTGCAGATCATTTGTCATGTGATAAATAGGATTGTTGACTCAAAATTTTGTGTTAATGGGCAGCTTCTAAAGTTTCTTCACTTAGTGAAATTTATTTTAAAATTTTGAATATTTCAAGAATGTTTAATATGATTTGTACCCTTGTGTGTTTCCATATTGTGTATATCATATGTCATATAGACCATTGTCCTGAAGCAAGAGAGTTAACTGACTATAACAGTCCAGGATCCACCCTTGCCAAACTAGGCTGGAATACCTGGGCTCAATCGTAGCGCCACCAGTGACTGTTACGAGTTATGTCCCTTATATGACCCTCCTATTGACCATTCAAATTCCACCTCTCACATAACTTGCATTTGCTTCAAACAAAATGGCAGCGCCCAGTCAAAACGATCTAATCGATAATCATATTTATTGTAATAAAACGTGTCTTCCCTCGCAAAATACATCAAATTAGTTGAGCACCTTGATAACAAACATGAATATATTTGGAAAATATCTGTCAACGTTCAGTTTATGGTACACATGCTCTGCAAATTCTTTTATAGCCAGTTAACTCCCTTGCCTCAGGAAGATGCATATAGTAGAGCTGGGACGGGTAACTTGGGTACCCAGGTCGGATTGGTACTGAGTACGACTCAGGTACCCACAGAACTACCCGGACCCGTGGTTAGTCAAGTGATATATTGTTTAATGACAAAAATTATGCACGCATTCCATCTGACTTTTCATATGGTTGAATAAAGATATAACTTAAGTCAACTTCAGTGTATGCATGCATGATCAGATTGTTTAATACATGTATCTAAATATGTTTTGCCAGGGTTATGGTAAAAAAATTCCCAATCGGACATTTTGTACCTATCTCTTGAGGCCTACAGTGGGTATCTGGGTAGGGTCGGGTAGTAGGGGTTGGGTACCCGGGTAGTAAATCTGGACTCGTCCCAGCCCTAGCATAATGCTTATTTTCAATCCTATTATATTATAATTACCATATGGAAAAAAACCACTTGGCTATTCAATAATTTCTATTAAAAATATGTTTTGTTTTTTGCAGGATCTTATAGCAATAAAAAGAGTTCTTCTCGCCCAACATTCTTCTTATCCCGTCCTTGGCCATGAAGCCTATTCTAGTGCTTGTTCTTCCCTTGCCTTCTTCTCCACTGGTTGTGAAAGGCAAGTACATCAGACAAGTTTAAAAATATTCTTTCTCATGTTATCAAATCTGACTAAAGTACTCACGGAAATGAATAAAAACTGTTTTTCTCAATTTAAAAATCGACACAAAGTGTTACGTAGCTGTAAATACGAAATAACAAAACAACTTGAAAAGTACTAGTCTGGATTTGCTAGTTTGATCTCAGTGAACAATACAAAATGTACTTTACAGGAGATAATTTGTCGGCACTTTCAACATTCAAAAATAAAACTAAGTCCAAATTGACATAGCAGAAACAGACTATAGGCATTATGCACCTGTCGTCAAGGTGTCATCGTTCACCTTGATCTACTTACACCTGGTTATGCCCTGTTTCACAATAGTCTGTTTTATTCACATTTTTACGTGTAAAAAGGCATAAAAACATTTGATACGCTGTATTTGTGCCACGGCCCAATTAGTACTAATTTAGTTGTTTGAATATTTACATATTTTGTATATTAACTGTATTTATTTAAGATCTGTGGTCGAAAAAAGAGGTTTTTTTCATTTCAGTGAGTACTTTAGTTAGGAGGGTTGTTTTTTTCTGTTTTTCCTGTAAACATGATCCTTGTCTTCCTCATGACCTCTTTTGGCCACACCCCCTTTGACTTGAAGTACGAGTGAGTGCGTTGGGTTTAACGCCTCTGCGAACAATATTGCAGCTATGTAACAACATGTTTGCTTGATGTGGGAGGAAAGCCTGAAGTGATGAAGGTGTAAGACTATTAGTCTTAACGGGATCGGGTGGTCATGCTCGCTGACTTGGTTGATGCATGTCATCGTATCCCAAATGCATGGATCGATGTTCATGATGTTAATCACGGGATTGTCTGGTCCAGACTCGATTATTTTCAGACCGCCATCATGTAGCTGGAATATTGCTGAGTGCGGTGTTAAACAACAAACAAACAAAACAAATCTCATGCCAATCTATGCTGTGAATGAAATGGCATGTGCAAAAGTTGGATTCCATGGCAAAAACGGAATTTGAGTCATAACGTTGTTTCCTGACACTGACAGTGCTTGAAAACAAACACATGATTGTGTTGGGGGAAATGGTCTACCAGGTTCACAGGTCATGTGAAAAGAAAATTAATTTTAACAACACTTGTCATGAGTATCTATGAAAAGAATAAAACAAAGACTTAAATTTACGAAGTGAATTATTGTAAATCGGATCATACTTCTTTGAATTAATATTTTTTCTTGACTCAAGTTAATATCGGTACCTGTTATACCATGAATACAGTTAAAAATGTTTTAAAGTTTTAAATTTCAAGCTTTTCGTCTTCCAGCCTAGACTTGATCTTAGATGGAGGTCTCTATACAGGGGAGGTAACTGAGGTAGCTGGAGAGATTGCAGTAGGGAAGACTCAGGTGAGGGCGATAAATAATACCTGAGTTGAATTTCAAAACCCTGGACCACCCAGGTGAACCCTTGTTGGTGAAGGCATAATTCAGCAGGGTTCCAGGCCCACTTGCACAAAGCGATCTTAGTGCTCCGATTATTGCAAGCATATGTTAAAGTATGGGAGTTACGATCATCTTAGCGCTAAGATCGCTTTGTGCAATTGGGCCCAGATAATATTTTGAGCCATTGAGAAGTAACTCATATGTTATCATTCACATTGGGTACTGTAAGTCTGGAAATTAATGCGTCTCCAAATTAATACGACTGCTGACCCCTAGCCAAAAGTGTGACTCAATATCAATGCGACTCCCCCACCCCATCCCCAGTGGAATGACGCATATCCTTACCATATTCCAGTCAAACAGCAAATAGTTCCACTTATTAGCACTGAGTAGAGCAGTTCCGTAAAAAAACAATAAACAGTGTTTTCCTAAACACAACACGCAGTTTATATGTTTACTCTGTTGACTGGTATTAAGGCAATAATATAATTGAACCTACAACAGTTCACTGATTGGTATGTGCAGAAGTTGTCAACAAGCTTGACACGAGTGGGTAGATCTCTTGACCCCAGCAGTGATAACTCAGTGATGCTAATGTGTAATTACTATTCTTTGAATGACATTGTTATATACTTGTTACAACTGCTGCTCAGTAAATTGTGTTTGTGTTTATATTCAAGTTGGTATTTCCGCTTTCCAAAGTGTGCAGTGAGGACATCTTATTGTTTATAGTCATTTGGAAACATAAATGCAAAGTTAGTTAATGCGAGCAAAGACCGTTAGCATTTTTCGCATTTAAATCATGCTGCGGCTCGCATTAATTTCAAGATTTACTGTCTTTGAATCATTGTATGTAACAGTCCCCACCATTACAGGATAAAGTGACCCCTGGTGAAAAATGAAGGGATCTGGAAAAACTACACTAGTTAACAGGTTTACAACTACAGTAAACTACGGTTATAACGAACACGCTTATAACGAACTAACGGATATAACGAACTAACTTTTTAGTCCCGACTATTTGCTGTAGTTATACTGTATATATGCTTATAACGAATTACGGTTATAACAAACTAAAATTAGTAGTCCCTTTGAGTTCGTTATAACCGTAGTTTACTGTACAACAAAAACAGCTCATTTATAATTTGCGAGATGAACTCAGTGTCAACTCATTGTGGGTTAATTGTTTGAAAGGCATTTCTTTGAAGTTGACGGATGACAACGTAGACACAGTTTATGGATAACAACCTCTTTACTTACTGTAAAGGCGACATTTCAGTATTGATCCTTATACCGTTGTCCCCATGATTAAGGCATAACTCAGCAGGGCTCCAGATGATATTTTGAGCCAAGGAGAAGTAACTCATATGTTGTTATTTACATTGGGTATTTGATAGCTTTCTTTGGTATTGAAAGTCACGATATGGCTGAAATACTGCCAATCTCATTAACATCAGATCTTAGTTCTTGCTATTGCTAAACAAAGATCTGAGGACATCCCATTATGGGTCATGTCAGAACGACCTATCATCCGACCAATCAAAGCGTTGCTTACCAGATCATGAAAGTGACAGTCGGAATGTGTTTTCTAATCATGCAACCTCGAAAACGTTAACACAGGGTATTCCGAACGACTGATCCTGTCAAAGTTATCGTCCATCTCTCGCTTCCGTGGGATAAACATTTGATTGGAGGAGAAGCACTGCCATACAATCTCAACCATATATTAGACATTCCGGAATGTTCGTTTCTTCAGTTTTCAAAATTTTGAATCGAGAACTGTGTCAGCATATTTTTCAAAAGCGTAGTCTGAAATGGAAGTCGCCAGGCTGAAACGAGTGCCGTAAAGCTAGAGAAAGCTGATTTCTAATTGGCTAATGTTGTCAATCATTTCAGTGGTTGGTCAAATTTGCGAAAGGTCGTTCGGACGTGACCCGTAAAGGGATGTCCTAAAATCTTTGTTTAGTGGCAGCGAGAACTTAGATCTAAATTAAATGAGATTGAAATACTGCCAATGTGACTTTACATTTTGACTCACTCACTCATTCTTTGGTATTGAATATATTTTACTCCCTTGGATCCAGATTTTGGTCCTGCCCCACACGGAAACACATGTTAAATTGGCTGTTTCTTTAGTAAATACCCTGTTGACCCAGCAGTGAATGGGTACCCGGTAAGATGAGATGGTAATGTGACTGTTATACCTTCATCCTCAATTTTGGTTGAATACTTCCCAGGGAGCTGAGAATGTAAAATTGATTGCACACTGATCAACTGACCAGGGTAATGATGTGGCACTTGGAGCATATTTTGGGGTGTGTTTGTTTGTTGTTTAACGCTGCACTCAGCAATATGTAGATACATGACGGTGGTCTGTAAATAATCCAGTCTTGGCTAGATAATCCAGTGATTGACATCATGAGCATCGATCCACGTAATTGGGATACATCAACAAAGTCCAGTGACCTGACCATCCGATCACGTTAATCGCCCCTTCTGACAAGCATGGTAACCTTTTATGGCAAGCATGGGTTGCTGAAGATCTAGTTTAACCCGGATCTTCTTGGTGTATTGGAAAGATGGACATTAATATTTTACGCAGTGTGTGTGTGTGTGTGTGTGTGTGTGTGTGTGTGTGTGTGTGTGTGTGTGTGTGTGTGTGTGTGTGGCATATATGGTTACTGACTATAACACATGCTGTGTGTTGCCTTCAGATATGTCTGAGCAGTGCAGCATGTGTGTCATGTCAGCAGCGGGTGGCGTACGTCGACACGTGCGGTGCGTTCAGTGCGGAGAGGGTGATGGAGATGCTGCAGCTGCAGGGCCACACCAAGGTAGGACTCACACCCTCCCTGTACAGTTGTACTGTCGGCATAGTTACACACACATCTGTGTGTATTTTGCACTGTCTGGATCTGGAGACTGGATTTCCAGAAATAAAGCATTTTATGTAGTATTTATATCTGTTTGCGTAAATATCGTCTGGTAGTGAGGTTTCCGGGTATCCGAGGTCTGGATAAGAGGGGTTTCACTGCATGTACACATTTGTGAAATCTTGATCGCTAAGATTTGTGGAATGGATTACTGTCTTCTTTCATTTTTTTATCTTTGTCTTTGCAGAATCCTGAAGAAGTGATGTCCCGAATTCGCTGCTTCCAGCCTCATGACATATTTACCTTGTTTGCTGTACTAGAGAACATTCGAGTCCAGCTTGTTAAACAGGTGAGTGAGTGAGTATGGTTTTATGCAGCTTTTAGCAATATTCAAGCAATATCACGGCGGGGGACACCAGAAATGCGCTTCACACATTGTACCCATGTCAGGAATCGAACCCAGATCTTTGGCGTGACAAGCTAACGCTTTAACCACTAGGCTACCCGACCGCCCGTGTTAAGCAGGTATTCTGTCCGTCTCACATTCAGTGGAAGAGTCCGTATAATCTGATTTATACTGTTATCAATCACCATGGGGATAATATTGTGAGTGAAAAATTTTAAAGGAATGAAAGGGTTTCAGTTGATCCATAATAAGGCTTAAAAAGTTAAAGAATTGGTTATCAGGCAATGACTTTCGAAAATATAGTGCAGGCGGCCGGTGTTTTTTTCCGCCTTTTTTTGGCTTGTTTGTTTAGGCTAGTATGTACTAAATAAACAGTTGTGTACGATTAACCTGGGAAAGGGCCTCTCTTCATAAACAAGCATACAAACTCCTATTGTCGCCATGACCATAACACGAGATGTACAGTAAAGCAGTGTGCATGTAAAGGGAAGTAACTGTGTGCTACATATGATCACATTTTATTTAAATATTAGGATTTTTTATAAAAAAAATTAAAAATGGAAATAAAAACGAAACGTGCGTTAGACTTTATGAAGATGCGGGCAGTTTCCGAGAACCAAGACTTATTTTGTTCAGCCTGAAAAATTCCGTTATATTGAATTTGCATTTCGAAGCTGTAGCATCGATGAAGACAGGTGTTAACTTTTTTATGTCAACTGGGGCGTTCTGGTAGCCTAGTGGTAAAAGCGTTTGCTAGTCACGCCAAAGACCCGGGTTCGATTCCTGACATGGGTACAATGTGATATTGCTGAAATATTGCTAAAAGCGGCGTAAAACCATACTCACTCACTGTTGTCAACTTCTTTGTTCTTTCAACGCTTCAGTTCATTTGCACCAGTATCTGTACAAAACAAGTGATCAAACACTGGGTCGAACGTTGTTATATACTGTAAATCTGGCAATGTTTGCGGGCAGGAAAGTACTGCCAAAACTGCGAGCGACACACACTCGTAACAGTTTCATGACACAGTTATTTTTGCGGACAACGAAGAACAAAGAGGTGAGGATACATAGTTTGTTTATCCGCTTCCACACATTATCAAACCTGTCAGAACAAGATTAAATAAATAGCCCTGCACATCCTGTTCTCTATAACCTATTGTCACGCTGTCTCAATAGTCTAATCAGGAAAATTCACTTTCCTGCCACACCTTGTAAATTTCCTTACGACCACCTCCGTGGTCTAGTGGTAGAGCGTCCACCCCTGGAGAGCGGAAGGTCCGGGATTCGACCCCCGGCCGGGTCATACCAAAAGACGTTAAAAGATGGTACTTGTTGTTACCCTGTCTGGCGCTCGGCATTAAGGGGCTAAAACAAGGACTGGTCGGCTCGGAGTCAGTATACTGTGTCTGAGTGGGGTATTCATGTTAAACTGCGGCATGGTATTTCAGTGGGCTAGCACTATAAAACGGCATCAGTCCGGACTAGTACAAGCAGCCACACACACACATTCACGTGCATGCACGTCGCTATATAAGTGCAATAATCTTGGACGCAACGTTAAACCCAATTTCACCTCACCTCACCTAAATTTCCTTACATAATACTGAGTATTCTAGTCAGTCTTATAAAACTGCTGTTAGATAAACACGTTACTCCAACCTTCTTTGTCAACAACAACAACGACAACAACACATCTATCTGCAGTTAAATAAACACTGACTGACACTCAGCTATCTTTTAGAGCTGCTTCCAACTCATAAAACATAACATGTGCAAAAGCATCTTTCATTTTTTGTAATCTCATCGCCATGGTGTCACAAAACTTTCCACACGCAGTTAAGGATATTGTTACCCACGCGCAATAATTTATTGACGCAAAACTTTCCAGATTAACAGTAACACCTGTGACAATCTGGGTTAGAATTTGTCTGCAGCAGCCTATGCTTGTCGGAAGAGGCGAATAACGGGATCAGGTGGTCAGGCTCGCTGACTTAGTTGATGCATGTCATTGTATCACAATAGTGTCGATTGATGCTCATGATGTCAATCACTGGATGGTCTGGTCCAGACTCGATACTTACAGACCGATGGAATATTGCTGAGTGCGACGTTAAACAACAAAGAAAGAAACTAGCTGTAGCTAAGTGATGATTTACTTCCAGACAGACAGTTTCTACCGTGGTCTGAAGCTGTTGGTTGTGGACAGTGTGACGTCGGTCATCTACCCAGTGCTGGGAGGCCAGCAGATGGATGGTCAGTATCACCACTATATACTGAGCAAAACAAGTTAGAGATCATGAATATTTTTGGGGATAATTTTATGAAATTTGGTGCTCAGTCTTAAACACAAATATATATTTGTCAACGTATACCGGTTTTGTTTAATCTTGAAGTCAAATATTGGTTTCATTTCCTGTGAGCAGTCTGTGTGGTTTTACCATTGTGTGAGTTCATGTGATTTGACCATTGTGTGAGTCCTTGTGGTTTTACCATTGTGTGAGTTCATGAGATTTTACTAATGTGTGAGTTCATGAGATTATACTAATGTGTGAGTTCATGTGATTTTACCAGTGTGTGAGTCTGTGTAGTTTTACCATTGTGTGAGTTCATGTGATGTTTCCATTGTGTGAGTTCATGTGATTTTACCATTGTGTGAGTTCATGTGATTTTACCATTGTGTGAGTCCTTGTGGTTTTACCATTGTGTGAGCCCATGTAGTTTTACCATTGTGTGAGTTCATGTGATTTTACCATTGTGTGAGTCCTTGTAGTTTTACCATTGTGTGAGTCCTTGTAGTTTTACCATTGTGTTAGTCCTTGTAGTTTTACCATTGTGTGAGTCCTTGTAGTTTTACCATTGTGTGAGTCCTTGTAGTTTTACCATTGTGTTAGTCCTTGTAGTTTTACCATTGTGTGAGTCCTTGTAGTTTTACCATTGTGTGAGTCCTTGTAGTTTTACCATTGTGTGAGTCCTTGTAGTTTTACCATTGTGTGAGTCCTTGTAGTTTGACCATTGTGTTAGTCCTTGTAGTTTGACCATTGTGTGAGTCCTTGTAGTTTTACCATTGTGTGAGTCCTTGTAGTTTTACCATTGTGTGAGTCCTTGTAGTTTTACCATTGTGTGAGTCCTTGTAGTTTTACCATTGTGTGAGTCCTTGTAGTTTTACCATTGTGTGAGTCCTCGTGGTTTTACCATTGTGCGAGTCTGTGTGGTTTTACCATTGTGTGTGTCTGTTTGGATTCACCATTGTGCGAGTCTGTTTGGATTCACCATTGTGCGAGTCCATAAGGTTTTACCATTGTGCATGTCTGTGTTGTTTTTACCTACGTGCAAGCCTGTTTGATTTGTGGAACTGTGCTACACCCTGTGTTCCTGTGTCCCTGTGTCCCTGTGTCCCTCTGTTCCTGTTCCTGTGTCCCCGTGTTCCTGTGTCCCAGTGTCCGTGTTCCTCTGTCCCCGTGTTCCTGTGTCCGAGTTCCTCTGTTCCTGTGTCCCTCTGTTCCTGTTCCTGTGTCCCCATGTTCCTGTGTCCCAGTGTCCGTGTTCCTGTGTTCCTGTGTTCCTCTGCTCCTGTGTCCCTCTGTTCCTGTTCCTGTGTCCCCATGTTCCTGTGTCCCAGTGTCCGTGTTCCAGTGTACCTGTGTTCCTGTTGATCATCATGTGAATGTTAACAGGTCATGGTCTGATGGTTCAGCTTGGACACACACTCAAGATGCTGGCGGTGGAGTTCTCTATTGCTGTCCTGGTAAGTCGTCTTGTACCATGTGTCACATTAGCAATATTCCAGCTATCACATCACATCAGCCTGTACTTGACAGACAGAACAATGAATTTGACCATGGCCCACATATTAATATCGACCACAACCAACATATCAACCAGCTGATTTCTCATTTTATGCACCTCCACAAGCATGTGGTCACTTTCATTAGTAAGCTCTGTTCATGCCGTTTTGGAATGGTGTCATGTTAACATAATAAGGTGCAGACATCTTCACTATTGAGATTAAAATACAAAAGCAAATTTAAAATACCACATCCTTCCTATGTATCTTTGTTTCAGATCAGCAACAATGTGGTGTTTGGTGCAGATGGTCAGCGTGTGGCCAGTCTGGGTCGGACCTGGTCTCACATCCCACACACACGACTGGTCATCGAGAAGACTGGACGCTCCCAGCACCGGAGAGCTGTAGTGGTCAAGAGCTCGCGCCTGGTACGTGCTCACTGAACTTAAGGCAATCACAGTACCACATTGTTGTAACGCTCTGTGCACTAACAGTGAGTGAGTTGGGTTGAGGCCAGTAACATCACTACATTTCTCCTTGATATATCAGGAAGAAAGTGTTGCAAGTTGCGGACACATCTTTGGTGAAGTACATGAGCATGGGTGTTCGATCTCCGACCGCGTCATACCTAAAGACTTTAAAAGATGGTACTTGTTGTTACCCTGTCTGGCGCTCGGCATTAAGGGGCTAAAACAAGGACTGGTTGGCTCGGAGTCAGTAAACTGTGTCTGAGTGGGGTATTCATGTTAAACTGCGGCATGGTATCTCAGTGGGCTAGCACTTTAAATCGGTATCAGTCCAGACTAGTACAAGCAGCCACACAAACGCACACACTTACATGCACGTCGCTATATATAAGTGCAATAATCTTGGACGCGACGTTAAACCCAATTTCACCTCACCTCACATGAGCATGGGTATGGTGCTGACAAATGACTTTGGTTGGTTTGTTGTTTAACGCCGCGCTCAACAATATTCCAGCTATATGACGTTTGTGTGTCAAAAATCGATTCTGGACCAGACAATCCAGTGATTGACATCATGACCACCTGATCCCATTAGTCGCCTCTTATGACAAGCATAGTCACCTTTTATGGCAAGCATTGGTTGCTGAAGACCTATTCTACCCCGGATCTTCACGGGTCGACAAATGACAGTGCTCATAATTAATATGAAGTTGAAATCTGAACCAAACAGTCAGTGGATTCTGGCATCATTATGGGAAGCACCTCTGCACAAAAAACTTTGGTGCCTCAGATGACTGTGCCCCCCCCCCCCCACACACACACACACGTGCCCCCTCTGCCTAACAATCCATTCACTGTACAGAACCTTGTAGGTTGCTTAATGTTGTCTGCAGTATTCCAGCTAATGCTGGCCACCAATGCTGTCTATTATTATCCTTTAAAGAAAATTAAGGAAAATTAGATTGTTTTGTTAAAATAGGATGTAAGTGTTTAGTTTCGTGTCTTTGTTGCAGGTGACGCCAGTATCAACATCGTTCACAATACCCTCACTGGTGCCAGACAGCTGACAACATTCCTGGTACCCTCACTGGAGCCAGACAGCTGACAACATTCCCTGTACCCTCACTGGAGCCAGACAGCTGACAACATTCCCGGTACCCTCACTTGAGCCAGACAGCTGACATATTCCTGGTACCCTCACTTGAGCCCGACAGCTGACAACATTCTCGGTACCCTCACTGGAGCCAGACAGCTGACAACATTCTCGGTACCCTCACTGGAGCCTGACAGCTGACAACATTCTCGGTACCCTCACTGGAGCCAGACAGCTGACAACAACATTCTCGGTACCCTCACTGGAGCCAGACAGCTGACAACATTTTTGGTTCCCTCACTGGAGCCCGACAGCTGACAACAACACTCTCGGTACCCTCACTGGAGCCCGACAGCTGACAACAACATTCTCGGTACCCTCACTGGAGCCAGACAGCTGACAACAACACTCTCGGTACCCTCACTGGAGCCAGACAGCTGACAACAACATTCTCGGTACCCTCACTGGAGCCAGACAGCTGACAGTAACATTCTCGGTACCCTCACTGGAGTCAGACAGCTGACAACATTCTCGGTACCGTCACGAGAGCCTGACAGCTGACAACATTCTCGGTACCCTCACTGGAGCCAGACAGCTGACAACAACATTCTCGGTACCCTCACTGGAGCCAGACAGCTGACAACATTTTTGGTTCCCTCACTGGAGCCCGACAGCTGACAACAACACTCTCGGTACCCTCACTGGAGCCCGACAGCTGACAACAACATTCTCGGTACCCTCACTGGAGCCAGACAGCTGACAACAACACTCTCGGTACCCTCACTGGAGCCAGACAGCTGACAACAACATTCTCGGTACAGTCACTGAAGCCAGACAGCTGACAACAACATTCTCGGTACCCTCACTGGAGCCAGACAGCTGACAACAACATTCTCGGTACCCTCACTGGAGCCCGACAGCTGACAACAACACTCTCGGTACCCTCACTGGAGCCCGACAGCTGACAACAACATTCTCGGTACCCTCACTGGAGCCAGACAGCTGACAGTAACATTCTCGGTACCCTCACTGGAGTCAGACAGCTGACAACATTCTCGGTACCGTCACTGGAGCCCGACAGCTGACAACATTCTTGGTACCCTCACTGGAGCCAGACAGCTGACAACAACATTCTCGGTACCCTCACTGGAGCCTGACAGCTGACAACATTCCCTGTACCCTCACTGGAGCCAGACAGCTGACAACATTCCCGGTACCGTCACTGGAGCCAGACAGCTGACAACATTCTTGGTACCTTCACTGGAGCCAGACAGCTGACAACAACATTCTCGGTACCCTCACTGGAATCAGACATCTGACAACATCCACGGTACCCTCACTGGAGCCCAACAGCTAACAACATTCTTGGTACCCTCACTGGAGCCAGACAGCTGACAACATTCTCGGTACCCTCACTGGAGCCAGACAGCTGACAACATTCTCGGTACCGTCACTGGAGCCCGACAGCTGACAACATTCTCGGTACCGTCACTGGAGCCCGACAGCTGACAACATTCTCGGTACCGTCACTGGAGCCAGACAGCTGACAACATTCTCGGTACCGTCACTGGAGCCCGACAGCTGACAACATTCTCGGTACCCTCACTGGAGCCAGACAGCTGACAACAACATTCTCGGTACCCTCACTGGAGCCAGACAGCTGACAACATTCTCGGTACCCTCACTGGAGCCCGACAGCTGACAACAACATTCTCGGTACCCTCACTGGAGCCCGACAGCTGACAACAACATTCTCGGTACCCTCACTGGAGCCCGACAGCTGACAACAACATTCTTGATACCCGCTTGAGCCAGACAGCTGACAATAACATTCTCGGTACCCTCACTGGAGCCAGACAGCTGACAATAACATTCTCGGTACCCTCACTGGAACCAGACAGCTGACAATAACATTCTCGTTACGCTCACTGGAACCAGACAGCTGACAACAACATTCTCGGTACCCTCACTGGAACCAGACATCTGACAACATCCACGGTACCCTCACTGGAGCCCAACAGCTAACAACATTCTTGGTACCTTCACTGGAGCCAGACAGCTGACAACATTCTCGGTACCCTCACTGGAGCCGGACAGCTGACAACATTCTCAGTACCCTCACTGGAGCCAGACAGCTGACAATAACATTCTCGGTACCCTCCCTGGAGCCCGACAGCTGACAACAACATTCTCGGTACCCTCACTGGAGCCCGACAGCTGACAACATTCCTGGTACCCTCACTGGAGCCAGACAGCTGACAACATTCCTGGTACCCTCACTGGAGCCCGACAGCTGACAACATTCCCGGTACCCTCACTGGAGCCCGACAGCAGACAACATTCTTGGTACCCTCACTGGAGCCAGACAGCTGACAACAACATTCTCGGTACCCTCACTGGAACCAGACAGCTGACAACATCCTCGGTACCCTCACTGGAGCCCAACAGCTAACAACATTCTTGGTACCCTCACTGGAGCCAGACAGCTGACAACATTCTCGGTACCCTAACTGGAGCCAGACAGCTGACAACATTCTCGGTACCGTCACTGGAGCCCGACAGCTGACAACATTCTCGGTACCCTCACTGGAGCCAGACAGCTGACAACAACATTCTCGGTACCCTCACTGGAGCCAGACAGCTGACAACATTCTCGGTACCCTCACTGGAGCCCGACAGCTGACAACAACATTCTCGGTACCCTCACTGGAGCCAGACAGCTGACAACAACATTCTCGGTACCCTCACTGGAGCCCGACAGCTGACAACAACATTCTTGATACCCGCTTGAGCCAGACAGCTGACAATAACATTCTCGGTACCCTCACTGGAGCCAGACAGCTGACAATAACATTCTCGGTACCCTCACTGGAACCAGACAGCTGACAATAACATTCTCGTTACGCTCACTGGAACCAGACAGCTGACAACAACATTCTCGGTACCCTCACTGGAACCAGACATCTGACAACATCCACGGTACCCTCACTGGAGCCCAACAGCTAACAACATTCTTGGTACCTTCACTGGAGCCAGACAGCTGACAACATTCTCGGTACCCTCACTGGAGCCGGACAGCTGACAACATTCTCAGTACCCTCACTGGAGCCAGACAGCTGACAATAACATTCTCGGTACCCTCCCTGGAGCCCGACAGCTGACAACAACATTCTCGGTACCCTCACTGGAGCCCGACAGCTGACAACATTCCTGGTACCCTCACTGGAGCCAGACAGCTGACAACATTCCTGGTACCCTCACTGGAGCCCGACAGCTGACAACATTCCCGGTACCCTCACTGGAGCCCGACAGCAGACAACATTCTTGGTACCCTCACTGGAGCCAGACAGCTGACAACAACATTCTCGGTACCCTCACTGGAACCAGACAGCTGACAACATCCTCGGTACCCTCACTGGAGCCCAACAGCTAACAACATTCTTGGTACCCTCACTGGAGCCAGACAGCTGACAACATTCTCGGTACCCTAACTGGAGCCAGACAGCTGATAACAACACTCTCGGTACCTTCACTGGAGCCAGACAGCTGACAATAACATTCTCGGTACCCTCACTGGAGCCCGACAGCTGACAACAACATTCTCGGTACCCTCACTGGAGCCAGACAGCTGACAACAACATTCTCGGTACCCTCACTGGAGCCCGACAGCTGACAACAACATTCTTGATACCCGCTTGAGCCAGACAGCTGACAATAACATTCTCGGTACCCTCACTGGAGCCTGACAGCTGACAACAACATTCTCGGTACCCTCACCGGAATCTGTCTACTAACAGCAAATATCAGTTACCAAGTCGTCTTTCATAAGAGGTCTGTCCCGATAAAAGGGATGCTCAATGCTGAAATACTTGGTGCAATATTTGAGTACCATACCTTCTTGTGCATAGTGCACACTTTATTATACAACTACAGCTGTAGATACGTGTGCACATAATACATGCACACAATGAGTTTTAGTTATCTTAATCTGCATATAAGACAATGCATAGCACAAATATAAATACAAATGAAACTGTAAATCTTCATGTCGATTGATGTTGTATTGCAAATTTCACATTTTAATTGACCAAGTTTGTTATCTCCTGTTCGTCCACCTGAAGTGACATGATGTAAATTTTGGACTGCACACTATGTAGATATAAATACCGTATTCGATGTAATAAGCGCCAGGGGCGCTCTCAAAATTAGAAATAGGGGGCTCTTATTAGAATATTATTTTAGTGAAAAAAAACAGAGTTGAAAGATAAATTTCGTGGTTTATGCTGACAGCCTGAAAAGTTTATATACGAGAGATACATTTTTCCAAAATTTCAATCCCCATAATTAAGGGTGCATATAACACACGAATACGTATTATACGCGAATAAATAAGTCTTGTGTACATTGATCAATCGGAAGGGGTGCTAATTGGTATTGTTCACTAGCCAATATATTAGCAAATATCGCCGTGGGCACTTATTAGAGCGGGGCGCTTATTATGTCGAATACGGTAAGTAATTTTCTCAAAACTTTTACCTCAAAATGGGGGGTGTGCATTATGCACAAAAAAGGTGGCAACACTTCTTTCTCAAGTTGTTTCCCTGAACTTGATAATCCCCTGTTACAGTACCGTGTCCTTTCTGTTTACATGTGCAACCATCACGTCATAAATCATATTTTATTTGAGTACTGTCTGTGTTCTATTTTCAGGGTTAAACCGCAAAAGTAACTGCATACCCATTCAAACTGGGAAGCATGCATGTTAGATTTATAAACTGATGTATTATTCTGTTAAGAAAAAATAAGTTTGGACTGCCTGTGTCTGATTTTGATCACTCTGTCATGAAGGAAATCTTTACTTTGTGAAGATCCGGGGTAGAATAGGTCTTCAGCAACCCATACTTGCCGTAAATGGCGTCTATGCTTGTTGTAAGAGGCGACTAACGGGAACAGGTGGTCAGACTCGCTGACTTGGTTGATGCATGTCATCGTATCCCAATTACGTGGATTGATGCTCATGTCAATCACTGGATTATCTGGTCTAGACTCGATTATTTACAGACTGCCATCATATAGCTGGTATATATTGCTGAGTGCAGTGTAAACAGCAAACAAACTTTACTTTATTTTCTGTTGATACTCTGGTCACCCTTCATTTTCTTGCCTGGAACATCTTTACGTAACTCCCCGGGACCATGGTGATTCATGTTACACAGGTTTATTCCTAAAATGGCGACATTATGAGAGGCCAATCATGATATTGGTGCTGATGTGAGGTGGAATTATTATTTCACTTATGTAAAGATATGTGTGTGTGTGGCTGCTAGTATGAGTCGGACTAATGCTGGTTTTATAGTGCTGGACCACTGAGATACCATGCCGCAGTTTAACATGAATACACCACTCCGACACAGTATACTGACTCAAGCCGACCAGTCCATGTTTTTGCCCCTTAATGCTGGCACCAGGCAGGGTAACAACAATTACCATCTTTTAGTGTGCCACAGCTGGGGATCGAACCACAGACCTAACACTCCATTGGCAGATGCTCTACCCATTAGACCACAGAGGCGTCCGTAGTTGTAGTGACTAATTGAGTCTG
This sequence comes from Haliotis rufescens, assembly GCF_023055435.1. NCBI lineage: Eukaryota > Metazoa > Mollusca > Gastropoda > Lepetellida > Haliotidae > Haliotis > Haliotis rufescens. The sequence continues at coordinate 12,143,562 of NW_025963902.1, forward strand.
GTCCAGACAAACCAGTGAGTGATATTATGAGACACGTCCCATGCTGTTGAGGTATGATGAAACTGAATTGACTATCGCCAACTCGGAGCACAGATCCATTTAGTCACCTGACATGACTAACATAGTTTGCTAGAGTGAGTGAGTGAGTGAGTTGGGTTTAATGCCGCTTTTAACAGTATTCCAGTTTTATCGCGGCGTGTCTGCTTAATGTGGGAGGAAAGCCCGAAGTGATGCAGGTCTCAGACGTTTACCACTTTGGTGAAACCCACGAGCACCGGCATGGTGCTGACAAACCTAGAAGCATAATTGGGGCGAACCGGGATTCGAACCCACAATCATAGGTTTCTGGCGTGCCCAAGGGACGCAACTCTGCACAGCGAATCGCGGCGCCTTAGACGACTGGGCCACCCGTGCCCCCAGCTTGCTAGAGATCTATTCCAACCCAGGATCCCCAAGGATAAAACACTGGGAACCTGAGACAGATGGGTGAAGTATATAGTATTGACATTGTTGTTTAACACCGCACTCAGCAGTATTCTAGCTATATGATGGAAATCTGTAAATAAATCTAGTCTCGACCAGACAATCCAGTGACCAGCCAAGTCAGCGATCTGACCACCCAATCCCGTTAGTTGCCTCTTACGACAAGCATAGTCATCTTTAACGGCAAGCATGGGTTGCTGAAGATCTATTCCACCCCGGATCTTCACAGGTCCTGAGTCAGTGGTTGGTAAGATCAGTATGCCATCACACTTTCATCATTGATCATCACATATTGGTCACTTGTCTGTGCACCTTTAACAGTTTATTACTTGGTTAATAGCCTTCAGCAACCCATGCTTGCCATCAAAGGCGACTATGCTTGCTGTAAAAGGAGTCTAACGGGATCGGCTGGTCAGGTCGCTGACTTGGTTGATGCATGTCATCGTATCCCAATTGCGTCGACCGATGCTCATGTCAGTCACTGGATTGTCAGGTCCAGACTCAATTATTTAGAGACTGCTGTCATATATGTGGAATAGTGCTTCATTAAACAAAATACAGTTTGTTAATAAAATTTTGGCCAAAATTCAAAGTAGGTGGTTGAAAAAAATAAATACTAGAAACAATTTCCACTTCCAGATTAGCCTTATATCAAGACACAGACGCCGATAAATGAAAAACAAAAATATTGAACCAGGTTGGATGTTGGTAGTTGAAGGAATGACGAGCATGTTACATCATCTCAAGGCAAGGGAGTTAACTAACTTTATAGCTAAAATGGATAGAATTATCATTAAACCGCCCGCATGTTATCAGAAATGAGCGGGCCACTGTAACTTGATAATGCCCTCATACTGCTTGACGACGGGCCATTATCACGCCCGTTGTTAGGTGACGTCATAGGGTAGGGATAGTTGACGTCACGTTCAATAGTGACGTCATCTGGTTTGTTCTATGACGTTTCCATATTTGTAAAAGTGGGTCAGTGACATTCGTGTTGATTGTAGTAAATGTTTCCAAACCGATATTGTTTCTTTTTATCTTACAGCAAATTCCATCAATTTTAGCTATAATGCGGGTAACGCTATGTTTCAGGGCATTATCATTTGCAGAAGCCCTCGGTCTTTTCAACCGCCCTCCTTCGTCGGGCAGTTAATGGAAGACCTCAGGCTTCTGCAAATGATAATGCCCTGAAAAATAGCGTTACCCTTATAGTAAAAATCCAGTTTCCACACTCCCTTGACTAACGAGTCTATGCATAGTCCAATAGAAATCGTGTAACGAAATCAATATCCGGTTCATAAACATAGATTTCAATGCGTTTCGGTCGAATGCAGGATTTGCAAAGGATGTGTACCGTCAACTGGGTGTTGACAGATACTTTCCAAATCTTTTCATGTTTTTAATCAAGGTAGTCATGTGATTTGATGCATTTCACGAGGTAAAATAAAGTATTCAAGGCCTTACAGATTGTCCATGGCAGAAGCCCACCTGTGATAAAAAATAAATGGTAAAAACAAAGAAATGGTCATTAAAATAGTTTATTCATGTACAAAAGTCATTGGCTACTCTGTTATACTGAGACAGTACTAACAAATATAAATAATTACTCTTATTAAAAATCTAGCTATGTGATAGGCTTGAATAAATATTATGACGTCTTGTTTAAATACTGATACATGTATACTGGCCAGTCTGTGTGGACATCAAGACATACAACACTACAGGCTGATAGCCCGCACAATATTCCACATAGAACTCGTTACTAAAACACAAAAACATTGATCCGTAACTTATGACCTTGCAAGGCATTCATTTTCTAATTCCATGGTATAGTGCTCCCAATTTTCACAAATATGGTATGAATGTATCATGTTTATATTGCTATGAAGGATGTTTTGGCTTCCTGATGAAGAAATCAAAGGTAACCATTTTTCATTTTGTCATTTCGCCCAACAGAATAATTATTTTCAGAGAGCACTTTAAAAACACGTTGAATGATTGTTAAGCTAAAAAAATAAAAATAGTCTTGGTACTCGGGCATAAAGTTTGCAGCACATTTCATTTTTATTTCCATTTTTATTTCCATTTTTAAAAAGATCCTTAAATATTCCAAATCCAACAGAAGTCAAATACTGCATTCCAGTATTTTACTTATAAAGCAATACATTTATGTAGGGAGGCCCCTGGTTGACTGTACACAACTGTTTATTTGGTTACACGTCTTTTTATTTTTTGGTTACATACTAGTTTAAACAAAAAAACCTAACAAAACAAAACAACCGCCCGCCCACACTATATTTTCAAAAGCCATTTCCCGAGAACCAATTCTTTTATTTTTTAAGCCTGATTTTCATGTCAAAATAAAAAAATAATATGTAGTTTTGAATATAAAATCTATACACAATGAGATTAAAAGTATGACCTTATAAATTCATTACATGTCAGTTGCAGATTGGACAGGATTGTACTGCTGAGCACATGTGTAATTTCAGTCTAACACGTACAGGTCAATTCAGTTCTTTAAGTCGTGTATACCGTTATTGACACATGTATCTCACAAGGCACATTACCCTACAATCCAGCTTACCCAAGTGGACCTGAGTTTAAAAGTGAGCAATATATGTGTATAAACATACTGGTTGGTCCAAACATCACATGTACATGTAAACCATCACCAGACAACATTTGTTCCCGAATTTACTGTAATATGAAATACACTTTTCAGACAATATCAATACCAAATGCAAGTTCTTTGTATTAAATCTACACCCGGAAGACTAAAAAAAATAATGGTCTTGGTTATCAGGCACCGCCCGCATCATCATAACGTCCGCCGCACGTTTTGTTTTTATTTCCATTTTCAAAAAATAAATTCTTTAAATATTCGGTGTCTCGACCACATGACCGTGGCAGTGAAATGCTACAATACTTAAGAAGAACATGATTTTGCCGAAATTAATGTTAACAAAATTTGATTACATACTAGCTTGAACAAAAAAGAAAGAAAAACCATCGCCCGCACATTGTTTTCAAAAGCCATTGCCTGAGAACCAATTCTTTTCATTTAAAGAATTTTCATTTAATATTTTCATTACATTATAATTCTTAGTCATTTCATTAACTGCTTGCTATTTTCAGAAAGGAACATCAATATGTTTCCACGGTATATGGAACTGATTCAAGACAAAAACAAATTGCTGAAAATACAATACACAAATCGCAATCTTATGATATCAGATTTGTCAACACTGCCTTTTAATAGGAGGGAATGCTCGGTGTAACACCGCTTTGAACAGTATTCCAATTATATCAGGGTCTGTCAGCTTAATGTGGGAGGAAAGCCCGAAGGGATGCAGGTGTTGGACATTTACCATTTTGGTGAAATCTACAAGCACAGGCATGGTGCTGACAAACCTAGAAACATGATCAGGGTGAACCGGGATTCGAACCCACAATCACAGGTTTCCGGGATGCCTAAGGGACGCAACTCTGCACAGGGAATTGCAGCGCCTAAGATGACTGGGACATCGTGCCCCCATTGCTTTTCAGAAATTTTCTTGAAATAAACAATTGTTTGGTGACTAAAACAGCTTGAATATTGACAGCATGATTATGGATGATAAACGGAATCTCACTCTTTTGTTTTTAATGTCTTGTATAATTTGTTATCAACTTGTGTTGCTATATTAGATATCATTTTGTTTGTTTTTTGTCATTTAATACTGCACTCAGCAATATTTCAACTATATGATGGCTGTCTCTAAATAATGGAGTCTGGGCCAGACAATCCACTGATTGACTTTATGAGCATCTTTCCACACAATTGGGATACGGTGACATGCATCAACCAATCCACTCTATCCCGTTAGTCGCCTTTTACGACAAGCATCTTCATGGGTATATTATATACCAAAAGATATATATATCCTTCACACATTCATGATATGCTTAAAATCTTACAGTTAACTATATATTGTGAAATGAGATCTCATGACTGAGACAGAAAAATAAGCTCTGTTTATACACATCGACCTTATTGAGACTAGGAACAGTTCCACATGCTGATTGGGAATACACAACCTTGACCTTGAAGTTGAGCATGATTCCTTGTGAGTGAGATGCTCAGAGTATCTGCACCATATATAAACAGCTACAACAAATGTTCAAAATTGTGTAAAAAAATAGAAGTCTTGGTTCTCAGGCGCCACCCGCATCATCATATTATTAAAAAAATCCAAAAATCCAAATACTTAAAAATAATGCGATCCACTATAGCATGCAGTTACCTCCCTTTACATGTGCACTGCTTTACTGCACATCTCGTGTTATGGTCATGGCGGCAATAGGAGTTTGTATGCTTGTTTATGTAGGAAGGCCCTTTCCCAGGTTGATGGTACACAACTGTATGTTTGGTTACATACTAGTTTGAACAAGCAAAAAAAAAACCCCAAAACACCACTCACCCCGCACTGTTTTCAAAAGTCATTCCCTGAGAATCAATTCTTTTATTTTTTCAGCCTTAGCAGTTCACCACTGCACGTCCTCCATAGTTTCACAGTCCCTGCAGTTTCAGATATGTCAAACTGTGAACATTTACAATATGCAGACACTGGAGTTTCAGATATGTCAAACTGTGAACATTTACAATATGCAGACACTGGAGTTTCAGATATATCAAACTGTGAACATTTACAATATGCAGACACTGGAGTTTCAGATATGTCAAACTGTGAACATTTACAATATGCAGACACTTGAGTTTCAGATATGGCAAACTGTGAACATTTACAATATGAAGACACTGGAGTTTCAGATATGTCAAACTGTCAACATTTACAATATGCAGACACTGGAGTTTCAGATATGTCAAACTGTGAACGTTTACAATATGCAAACACTGGAGTTTCAGATATGTCAAACTGTGAACATTTACAATATGCAGACACTGGAGTTTCAGATATGTCAAACTTTGAACATTTACAATATGCAGACACTGGAGTTTCAGATATGTCAAACTGTAAACATTTACAATATGCAGACACTGGAGTTTCAGATATGGCAAACTGTGAACATTTACAATATGCAGACACTGGAGTTTCAGATATGGCAAACTGTGAACATTTACAATATGCAGACACTGGAGTTTCAGATATGGCGAACTGTGAACATTTACAATATGCAGACACTGGAGTTTCAGATATGGCGAACTGTGAACGTTTACAATATGCAGACACTGGAGTTTCAGATATGGCGAACTGTGAACATTTACAATATGCAGACACTGGATTTTCAGATATGGCGAACTGTGAACGTTTACAATATGCAGACACTGGAGTTTCAGATATGGCGAACTGAACATTTACAATATGCAGACACTGGAGTTTCAGATATGGCAAACTGTGAACATTTACAATATGCAGACACTGGAGTTTCAGATATGTCAAACTGTGAACATTTACAATATGCAGACACTTGAGTTTCAAATATGTCAAACTGTGAACGTTTACAATATGCAGACACTGGAGTTTGCATATACAACATACCGTATTTACTATAATAAGACCCCCAGGCACTTGAAAAATTGATAAAGGGGGTGCTTATTAAAACTAAACAAAAAAATATTGTTTCATAAGATTTTGCAGTAATGTACAAACTTAGTTCAAACATAGATGAAACTAAAACGTTTTTTGTTAATTCATGTAACCATGGTAACTACAAGTCAATAATATACCCTTTCAACACTGCTGATTTTTGTTAAACACAGAAAAATATAGACTCAGTTGTAAAGATTACCGATTAGTCTGGGGCTCTTATTGGAGTAGGGTGTTCAATACGGTGAATACGGTATAGCAAATTCGACATTGATATGTACAGAATTGCATGACATTATGTCTAAAGAAATTTTCAAGATGGCTCCTATATATGTTAAAATGGGTAACTCCCATTGACATGTCACGTAGATTAATACAATCTTCATAAACAAAGGACATGTTTAACAAACAAGAGTACATTACGTACCTACTAACTAGAGAACAGAGATCACATGGACACATAAATGTTCAATATGGCTACCCTGACAATTTATATGGACATACATTAATTGTTTTCCTGAAAAGCGATATCAAACCAGAGATATCACAGGTACAGAAGCTCACCTTTATTCAAGAAACAGATTATGAGTGGGTGTTGTTTTGTTGTTTATCGTACAATAAAACACTGCAGGGAGAATAAACCATTGGTGCAAGGTGTTTTTTTCTTATATGAGATATCAAGATTATGTATTTTAATAATTATGACTTCCTGAATAGAATCTGGCCTCGGCAAAAACGGACAAGTCCATTTCATGAACAGGTGGGTTAAGTTTGGTATTTCTCGCATATTCTAACAGTCCTCACGTCGATTATCTGTACCTTTTCTACCAATACCGATTGTCATATCTCTCCCACTTTTGGAGGAGATTGTTTGTCCACTTCGTTTGTTTTAGTTGCCCAGCTACATCTATAGGGAACAAGTGACTAGACACTTCCCTCTCCAAAAAAATGTCTTCCAATTTATGAAGTCATCAAGTTGCTAGCATATGTTCCAATCTCCAAAAATGACGTCATGATAGAACAATGGCTTGTTGTGAAATATACAACGCTTTGCTCTTCATTGTTCTTTGTGATTTAATGCGGACCTTCCGTATTCGACATAATAAGCGCCCAGGGCGCTCTCAAAATTAGAAATAGGGGGCTCTTATTAGAAACAGACTTGAAAGATAAATTTCGTGGTTTATGCTGACAGCCTGAAATGTTTATGTACGACAGATATATTTTTCCAGAATTTAATTGCCCATAATTAAGGGTGCATTTAACACATGTGTGTGTATTATTCGCGAAAAAAATAAGTCTTGTGTACATTGATCAATCGGAAGGGGTGCCAATTGGGATTGTTCACTAGCCAATATATTAGCAAATATCACCGTGGGCGCTTATTAGAGCGGGGCGCTTATTACGTCGAATACAGTATCTTATATTCAATGATATACAATCTACAGGGTAAGAATTGCAATATATTGTGATACAGGTATCTGTATTGTGATATGTATTGCGATATATAAGTTAACGATGCAATAAATCACAAAGATCAACGAAGCATGCCTTATTTCACGATAAAATATTGTTCTATCATGATGTCATTTCTGGAGATTCAAATGTGTGCACGCAACTTGATGACGTCGTAAATTCATAAATTGGACGATGTTATTTTTGAGAGGAAAGTGTCAAGTGAGATGTAGATAGATGTAGCTGGCTACCGTAGATGAATGCAATGGCCGAACAATCTCATTCAAAAGGGGGAGAGATATGACAATCTGTATTTGGAGAAAAGGTACATAGAAAAGATGTGAAAATTGTGAAAATATCCCGGGAATAAAAAAATGTAACCCCCCTGTTCATAAAATGGACTTGTCTGACACCGGATTGTATTCAGGGAGTCATTATTTAAATATGGGTAAATATGTTCAAAGCTTGTACATTCTATTAACATCGTCAAAGAGGGCCGTACAAAATGTTGATATCTCATATAAGACAATAAACAACTCTTTAACACCTTTATCAAGCAAGTGATATTGCTTGATAAAGGTGTTAAGATCTGCACCAAAACGTCGCACTAATTGTAATAAAGAAGTTGTTCATCCATAGAACTCGTCTTACTTCATAACACCAACTTCTAAATGCCACTCAAAGAAACTCTTGGTGCCTTTCATAGTTTGTTCTCTCTGCAGTGTTTTAATGGACAATAAACAACTCCCTCTCATCGTTTATTTCTTGAGTACTGGGAGCTAAAGTGTTTGACACGGATTGGCACTGATTGTACATGCAGATCCTATTTCTCCATACTAAAATAAATATTATGATGTCAAAGTCAACCTGGTCATTTGCAGCCAACATGAGAGAAAAATTGCTTCCACGTTTATGCTGTTTTGTCAATCAATTTCAAAAGGAAGCCTCATTTGTTGGGCTGGGACGAACACCAACTGTGTGATCCGATATGTATCACGATACCTTGCTCACGATCCGATACGTATCACGATACTTGCATGTGCACTATTCTGTGGTGCGTGAGCCATTTTTTTCATAGATAGGATGGCCAAACACCTGGCACACATGAATGAATGAATGTCTGTGTCGATTTTAGGTTACACAATACAAAAAGACCCGTTATAAATTTTACACCCAATATACCGGAGCACAGAAAAAGTATTGCAGTAAGTATCGTTTGAAAAGTGTAGTCCTACTAATTATGATTATACAAAATAAGTATAAGTGGCTGGTTGATTGACGTGCTGATTCTATAGTGAGTGAGTGAGTTGGGTTAAACGCCGCTTTTAACATTATTCCAGTTATATCGCGGCGTGTCAGCTTAATGTTGGAGGAAAGCCCGAAGTGATGCAGGTCTCAGACGTTTACCACTTCGGTGAAACCCATGAGCACAGGTATGGTGCTGACCAACCTAGAAACATAATCAAACCGGGATTCGGACCCACAATCATAGGTTTCTGGCGTGTCCAAGGGACGCAACTCTGCACAGCAAATTGCAGCGCCTTAGACGACTGCGCCCCCCGCTGATGCTATAGCTAACACCTCACTAGTCTATATTGGTCTGGACTTTATCCTTGTGTTGGACGCTGTACATCTTGTTGTACACCTTGCCAGAGAATGAGATGACTGGACTGGGTACAAGTGCTAGGCCGCCCTGACTCAAGCTGTCCTTGTAGCACTGGGCGATGTGACGGTTGCCCACCGACATCTCCTTGTGGTTTATGTACTCATCCAGCTGCAAGGGAAGACACAGGTGTACTCACACTACAGGTGTACTCACAAAACAGGTGTACTCTCACTACAGGTGTACTCACACTTCAGGTGTACTCGCAACACAAGTGTACTCACACTACAGGTGTACTCACAACACAGGTGTTCTCACATTACAGGTGTACTCACACTACAGGTGTACTCGCAACACAGGTGTTCTCACACTACAGGTGTACTCGCACTTCAGGTGTACTCACACCACCGGTGTACTTGCAACACAGGTGTTCTCACACTACAGGTGTTCTCACACTTCAGGTGTACTCGCAACACAGATGTACCCACAACACAGGTGTTCTCACACTACAGGTGTACTCGCAACACAGGTGTACTAGCAACACAGGTGTACTCGCACTTCAGGTGTACTCGCACTTCAGGTGTACTCACAACACCGGTGTACTCGCAACACAGGTGTTCTCACACTACAGGTGTACTCACACTTCAGGTGTACTCACGCTACAGGTGTACTCACACTTCAGGTGTACTCACACTACAGGTGTACTCACACTACAGGTGTACTCACAACACAGGTGTACTCACAACACACGTGTTCTCACACTACAGGTGTACTCGCAACACAGGTGTACTCGCAACACAGGTATACTCACACTACAGGTGTACTCACACCACAGTTGTACTCACACTACGTGTGTCCTCACACATCAGGTGTACTCACAACACAGGTGTACTCACACTACAGGTGTACTCACACTACAGGTGTACTCACACTTCAGGTGTACTCACAACACAGGTGTACTCACACTACAGGTGTACTCACACTTCAGGTGTACTCACAACACAGGTGTACTCACACTTCAGGTGTACTCACAACACAGGTGTACTCACACTTCAGGTGTTCGGTGTACTCACAACACAGGTGTACTCACACTACAGGTGTACTCACACTTCAGGTGTACTCACATCATAGGTGTACTCACACTACAGGTGTACTCACACTTCAGGTGTACTCACAATACAGGTGTACTCACAACACAAGTGTACTCATAATTCAGGTGAGTACAGGTGTACCCACATGACAGGTGTACTCAAACTTCAGGTGTACTAACAACACATGTGTACTCACTAGGGCTGCAACGAATACGCTATGAGGCGAATACTATTCGTATCATGAATGTAGGGTAACAAATACGAATATTTATTCACAAATACAATAATAAGTCAAGAGTTGATGTATTATTTATTATATTCTGTGAAACAATATCAAAATAAATTATTTGACATGGTTTGTTAATTGTTAATATATAATACATTTATATACTGCTCTTATACAGGTACTAGTATCTGCTCAAATGTGACAATGACCAGTGACCACATTACTGTCAAATAAATGATAAAAGAGTGTTGTCTTTGAAGAAATCTATGCATATAATATGTTCTTATGGATATTTTAAGGGTCAGTGTATGTCTAATGACCACGAATATCAAATTCAATTCATGAATGGATATGGTTCGATTCACCGAATACGCGAGTGAATCGTAACAGCCCTAGTACTCAGAAGTCAGATGTACTCATGCTACAGGTGCACTCACAACAGGTGTACGCATAACAGGTGTACTTCCAACAGGTGTACTCAACTAAGGTGTTCTCACACCACAGGTGTACTCACAATACAGGTGAACTCATGCTTCAGGTGTACTCACAACAGGTGTACTTCCAACAGGTGTTCTTATACCACAGGTGTACTCAAAATACAGGTGTACTCACAATAGGTGTACTCAACTCAGGTGTTTTCACAACACAGGTGTACTCACAAGATAGGTGTCCTCACAACAGGTGCATTCAACTCAGGTGTTCTCACACCACAGGTGTACTCACAATACAGGTGTATTCATGCTACAGGTGTACTCATAATTCAGGTATACTCAACATAGGTGTACTCACAACAAAGATGTACTCACTATTCAGGTGTGCACAGGCTACAGGTGTACTCATAATTCAGGTGTACTCATAATTCAGGTATACTTACAACAGAGGAGTACTCACAACAGGTGTACCCACAATGCAGATGTACCCACAACACAGATGTACCCACAACACAGGTGTTCTCACACTACAGGTGTACTCGCAACACAGGTGTACTAGCAACACAGGTGTACTCGCACTTCAGGTGTACTCGCACTTCAGGTGTACTCACAACACCGGTGTACTCGCAACACAGGTGTTCTCACACTACAGGTGTACTCACACTTCAGGTGTACTCACGCTACAGGTGTACTCACACTTCAGGTGTACTCACACTACAGGTGTACTCACACTACAGGTGTACTCACAACACAGGTGTACTCACAACACACGTGTTCTCACACTACAGGTGTACTCGCAACACAGGTGTACTCGCAACACAGGTATACTCACACTACAGGTGTACTCACACCACAGTTGTACTCACACTACGTGTGTCCTCACACATCAGGTGTACTCACAACACAGGTGTACTCACACTACAGGTGTACTCACACTACAGGTGTACTCACACTTCAGGTGTACTCACAACACAGGTGTACTCACACTACAGGTGTACTCACACTTCAGGTGTACTCACAACACAGGTGTACTCACACTTCAGGTGTACTCACAACACAGGTGTACTCACACTTCAGGTGTACTCACAACACAGGTGTACTCACACTTCAGGTGTTCGGTGTACTCACAACACAGGTGTACTCACACTACAGGTGTACTCACACTTCAGGTGTACTCACAACATAGGTGTACTCACACTACAGGTGTACTCACACTTCAGGTGTACTCACAATACAGGTGTACTCACAACACAAGTGTACTCATAATTCAGGTGAGTACAGGTGTACCCACATGACAGGTGTACTCAAACTTCAGGTGTACTAACAACACATGTGTACTCACTAGGGCTGCAACGAATACGCTATGAGGCGAATACTATTCGTATCATGAATGTAGGGTAACAAATACGAATATTTATTCACAAATACAATAATAAGTCAAGAGTTGATGTATTATTTATTATATTCTGTGAAACAATATCAAAATAAATTATTTGACATGGTTTGTTAATTGTTAATATATAATACATTTATATACTGCTCTTATACAGGTACTAGTATCTGCTCAAATGTGACAATGACCAGTGACCACATTACTGTCAAATAAATGATAAAAGAGTGTTGTCTTTGAAGAAATCTATGCATATAGTATGTTCTTATGGATATTTTAAGGGTCAGTGTATGTCTAATGACCACGAATATCAAATTCAATTCATGAATGGATATGGTTCGATTCACCGAATACGCGAGTGAATCGTAACAGCCCTAGTACTCAGAAGTCAGATGTACTCATGCTACAGGTGCACTCACAACAGGTGTACGCATAACAGGTGTACTTCCAACAGGTGTACTCAACTAAGGTGTTCTCACACCACAGGTGTACTCACAATACAGGTGAACTCATGCTTCAGGTGTACTCACAACAGGTGTACTTCCAACAGGTGTTCTTATACCACAGGTGTACTCAAAATACAGGTGTACTCACAATAGGTGTACTCAACTCAGGTGTTTTCACAACACAGGTGTACTCACAATACAGGTGTATTCATGCTACAGGTGTACTCATAATTCAGGTATACTCAACACAGGTGTACTCACAACAAAGATGTACTCACTATTCAGGTGTGCACAGGCTACAGGTGTACTCATAATTCAGGTGTACTCATAATTCAGGTATACTTACAACAGAGGAGTACTCACAACAGGTGTACCCACAATGCAGATGTACCCACAACACAGATGTACCCACAACACAGATGTACTCACACTACAGGTGTACTCACACAACAGGTGTACTCACACTACAGGTGTACTCACACTACAGGTGTACTCACACAAGAAGTGTACTCACAATACAGGTATACTCACAATACAGGTGTACTCACACTACAGGTGTACTTACAATTCAGGTGTACTCACACTACAGATGTATTCACAACACAGATGTACTCACACTACAGATGTACTCACACTACAGTTGTACTCACACTACAGATGTATTCACAACACAGATGTACTCACAACACAGATGTACTCACAACACAGATGTACTCACAACACAGATGTACTCACAACACAGATGTACTCACAACACAGGTGGACTCACAACACAGATGTACTCACAACACAGATGTACTCACAACACAGATGTACTCACACTACATGTGTACTCACAATTCAGGTGTACTCACACTACAGATGTACTCACACAACAGGTGTACCCACATTACAGGTGTACTCATACTACAGATGTACTCACAACACAGATGTACTTACAACACAGGTGTACTCACAATACAGGTGTACTCACACTACAGATGTACTCACACTACATGTGTACTCACAATTCAGGTGTACTCACACTACAGATGTACTCGCACAACAGGTGTACCCACATTACAGGTGTACTCACACTACAGATGTACTCACAACACAGATGTACTCACAACACAGGTGTACTCACAATACAGGTGTACTCACACTACAGATGTACTCACAACACAGATGTACTCACAACACAGATGTACTCACAACACAGGTGTACTCACAATTCAGGTGTACTCACACTACAGATGTACTCGCACAACAGGTGTACCCACATTACAGGTGTACTCACACTACAGATGTACTCACAACACAGATGTACTCACAACACAGGTGTACTCACACTACAGGTGGACTCACACTACAGATGTACTCACAATACAGATGTACTCACACTACAGGTGGACTCACAATTCAGGCAGACTGATAATACAACCAACACCTGGTGCAAGGGAAATACAAAACACAGATGACTCCTGTACTTACATCCATCCACTGGCACTTGGCGATCTCATGTTTACACGGCTTGAGGTCGTCGCTGCGGGGTCTCATCACGCACACAAAGTAGATGTCGGAGCAGCCGTAGCGGTAGTTGTGTTGGTGGCGGAAAGTCAGCACCGACTCGAAATCGCACTCTATACCCGTTTCCTCAAACACCTCTCGCTTAGCTGTCTCCCCAATGTCTTCCCCTGTTCAACAGTAACATTGACCATGTAGAGGTTTACCGAGGGAGAAACGGAATACAACATGGTGTGTGAGTGACTATGGGTTTACGCCGCCTTCAGCAATATTCCAGCAAGATTCCAGCAATATTCCAGCAATATCACGGCAGGGGACACCAGGTCTTCGGCGTGACGAGCGAACGCTTTAACCACTAAGCTACTGACCCCCCCTAACACACAAAATGGAGGTCGTGACCTCAGGAGTGGGGCTATCACAGTCACAGACTGGTTTGCTTTGACAGTTTGTTATTCACGCAACACTATATGACGTCAGTCTGTAAATAATCAAGTCTAGTCCAGACAACCCAATGATGGACATCATGAGCATCGATTTATGCAATCAGGATACAATGACATGATCAACCAAGCCTTATGCCTCACCACCTTACAACAAGCATGGGTTGCTGAAGACCAATTCTCACCTGTATCTTCAGAGGGGAAACTTGATAAAACACACAGTATATATACTCCTAGGAAACATTCTTGCTCCATGTTAAACATTCCCTTACAATGTACACTGAATAGATATTTAAAAAAACATAAAATGATTCCTGCCTGAATTTTTCAGATAAATTTGGATTATGGGTATTATTATGAAAACATGTCTACCTGGCTCAGATACCGTCTGTGTCCACCTGTCTCAGAAAACCATCTGCGTGTCTACCTGTCTGAGATACCATTTGCGTGTATCTGTCTGAGATACAGTCTGCGTGTCCACCTGTCTCAGAAAACCATCTGCGTGTCTACCTGTCTAAGATACCATTTGCGTGTCTATCTGTCTGAGATACCGTCTGCGTGTCAACCTGTCTGAGATACCGTCTGCACGTCTACCTGTCTGAGATACCATTTGCGTGTCTATCTGTCTGAGATACCGTCTGCGTGTCTACCTGTCTGGTTACCATGACATCACAATCAAATGACATCCCTAATGGCTCTGCCACTGAAGCTGTTAGCAGTCC
Source organism: Haliotis rufescens (assembly GCF_023055435.1). Taxonomy (NCBI): domain Eukaryota; kingdom Metazoa; phylum Mollusca; class Gastropoda; order Lepetellida; family Haliotidae; genus Haliotis; species Haliotis rufescens. Next base: position 12,158,946 of record NW_025963902.1, read on the forward strand.
TTTTCACAATAAGACACTGCTTATGTTACTGTCTACAAACTGAAAAGGTTTGAAAAATGAAGTTGGATGATAAATAAAATCTCACCCTCATGTATTTTGATATCAAATACATCAACACTCGTTGATTAAAGTGAAAAATCTCCTCTGCAAGCCTCAGAGTTTTCCCACTTTTATCAACTCGTGTTGATATATTTGATATCAAAGACACGCGGGTGAGATTCTCTATATGTGTTCATCTGTCCGGCATACCTTTGTCTGCGTGTCCCCCAGGAAGTTTCCAGTGAGGCCGACTCTGAAACCTCTCCTGTATTGCCAGTACCTGGTGTTTGCTGTTGACTACAAACCCTCCAACACCTGGACGAGACAAAGGATAATGTGGAAACTATTAAACTATTATAGTTTCAGAAAGAATTAATCAATCTCCATGTAAAATCATTTACTTACATATTACATTAAAATTAGGATTGAAACATGTTTCATTGAACAAACCTATACTTATTAAAAATCATAATTCTGAGGATACCATGACTAAAGAATCGCCTTGACAGGGAGGTAAATTTGTTTGTTTGTTTGTTATTTTATGCCGCACTCAGCAATATTCCAGCTATATGACGGTGGGCTGTAAATAATGGTGTCGGGACCAGACAATCTAGTGATTGATATTGCGAACAACGATCCATGTCATCAAGTTTCAAGGTAACGCTATCAACCAAGTCACCAAATCTGCCTACTTGGTCCATTTGGTCACCATCATAAGCTGGTGGGGACCTATTCTAATCCAAAATCCCCGTTTACTGGTAATTACCAGTTTTTTACTTGTAAAATTAGGCTTGGACGGGTAGTTCATGTGACTGCCAGTCTCCGTGGACCGTCAAATAAAAAACCTTTGTTGTTGAACAAAACATCAGGGATATTCATGCATGTATTTTTTTCGGAAAAAGTCAGCTTGTCTCTTATCATCCCCTTGTCTATTTTGGGTGCAAGGAAATAACATATTGCTTTGCTTCTAGGTTAAATATCATAGCAACTTAAGTCTCGAAATATTCAAAACAAAAGAGAAAATTGTGACAAAACTTTGTGTGAATGACGTGCAGATCTAACTAGTTTACTTCAGAGATGAATTGAACATGATGTTGAATAGGGTTGCGACCGGGTACGAAAACTGAACTCGAGTACCCGGCAGACAATACCCGAACCGGACTCAAGCACCCGTAGTTCAATGTTGTCCCACTTGTTTGTAATGCTTTTGCGAATAAAAGGTCATCAAACATCTATTGATCTATTCTAAGGTATTATGTTTTTTATTAAATGCCTGCATGGCTTACCTAAAACCACAAGTGACGCAGAATATCAAAAGTAAATGCTCTTGTGTTTAAAACTTAGATGCTTTTTCATGGAACTCGTCGAACTACCTGCGTAGCTGATACATATGCCACAGAGACGGCATTTGGTCTTTTTCTTTGTGTCATCAAGGGCAAAATACGCCCAAACATTTGAACGTTTGTCCGCTTTGTCGTCCATTTTGAAGTGACTCACGAGTTATCTCCCCTGAACAGGTACTCGAGTCCTGAAAATTGGACTCGAGTCCTAGGCTACCCGACCCGTTATCGGGTACTCGAGTACCCGTCGCAACCCTAATGTTAAAACTAAAAGCAGGTAATTTTCATACGGTTTCTATTAATTTTTAGAGTTTCAAAAGCCAGCGGGTATACTGCTTAATGAGCCTGACTGAGTCAGGAGTAGCAAGAGGCACCTACCAATATACTGGTTGGCATACTCAGGCAGGTTGTTGGGTTCGTCTGCAGGCAGCCACACACTCATCATCACGTACCCTGGCTGGGCATGGTGGAAGTCGAAGCCCAGCTGGGAACAGAGTCAGGGTTACATTATTGCTGTCACAGACTTCAAGACCATCACACACTCTGAAAACTACTGCATAGAGCTGGTTACTCTATTTAGATGATTCATTTGTTTGTTGTTTTTGTTGTTTAATGGCTCACTCAGAAATATTTCAGCTCTATGACGTCCGTCTGTAAATAATCTAGTCTGGACCAGACGATCCAGTGATTGACATCATGAGCATCGATCCACGCAATGGGGATACAATGACACGCATTAACCACGTCAGCGAGTCTGACCACCAGATCCCAGATCTACCCAAGATATTCACGGGTCTCTATTTATATGAACTTTGACATACTTGGTTCAGTGAAAGGCATAATTCTAACGGAACTTGAGTATAATTACTGTATTTGCATCGATGTTGAAGATTATTTCACTTGCATAGTGACATGCATGCACGTGTGTTTGGCTGCTTGTATTAGTCCACATTTATCAATCGGTTTGTGTAAGTGGAAAGTGAGTGAGTGAGTATGGTTCTACTCTGCTTTTAGCAATATTCCAGCAATATCACGGTGGGGGGGCACCAGAAATGGGCTTCACTCATTGTACCCATGTCGGGAATCGAATCCGGGTCTTCGGCTTAACGAGGGAACGCTTCAACCACTAGGCTGCCCGACCGCCCTGTAAGTGGAAAGATTCTTAAGTGTAGTGACTGTAAGCACCTGAGATTGATTTTATATCCAAAATTATCTATAAGGTTTGTTGTAGGGCTGGGACGAGTCCAACTTTACTACCCGGGTACCCACCCCCTTATTACCGGACCCTACCCGGGTACCTGCTGTAGGTCTCAAGAGACAGGTACAAAATGTCTCATTGGGAAACGTTTGACCGTATTCCTGTCAAAATGTATTTAGATACAGGTATAAAATGATCTGGTCATGCATACACTGAAGTTGACTGCAAACATATTAAGTCAGAGTCTGAAAGAAACGTGAACATTTGTCACTTATAGTGTAACCATAGAGTTCTAGATAATTTTTGCCATTTAACAATATAACCACATGACAAACCACGGTCCTGGGTAGTTCTGTACCCACCCGACCTGAGTACCCGAGTTACCCGTCCCAGCCCTATGGTGGGTGATTGTCATGACCTGAAAAGGTTGCCTCTTACAGCCAGCATAGGTTGCTGGGGACCTATTATAACTCAGAACACCCACAGGGCCACAGGGCACTGAATCACATTTGGTCGCTTCTTACAACCAGCATAGGTTGCTGGGGACCTATTATAACTCAGAACACCCACAGGGCCGGCCATAGGGCACTGAATCACATTTGGTCGCCTCTTACAACCAGCAAAGTTTGCTGGGGACCTATTCTAACGTGCAACCCCAACAGTGCACTGATTCACATTTGGTTGCCTCTTACAATTGCAACCAGCAGGGCACTGAATCACATTTGGTCGCCTCTTACAACCAGCAGGGCACTGAATCACATTTGGTCGCCTCTTACAACCAGCAGGGCACTGAATCACATTTGGTCGCCTCTTACAACCAGCAGGGAACTGAATCACATTTGGTCGCCTCTTACAACCAGCAGGGCACTGAATCACATTTGGTCGCCTCTTACAACCAGCAGGGCACTGAATCACATTTGGTTGCCTCTTACAACCAGCAGGGCACTGAATCACATTTGGTCGCCTCTTACAACCAGCAGGGCACTGAATCACATTTGGTCGCCTCTTACAACCAGCAGGGCACTGAATCACATTTGGTCGCCTCTTACAACCAGCAGGGCACTGAATCACCTTCACAAGCCTCGGCACCAGTGCTGTCTGCTGCAAGCCGATCTTAACCCACACTCCTCGGACCTTGCTATTCCTCCACTCAGTCAGGGCGGCTGCAGACAGTGAGATGAATGTACATAATCATTGATTATTGTGTGTTTGTTTGTTTGTTGTTTAATGCCACACTCGGCAATATTCGGTGGTGATTTGTAAATAATCTAGTCTGGACCAGACTATCAAGTGATTGACATCATGAGCATCAATCTATGCAATTGGGATATGATGACATGCATCAACCAAGTCAGTGGGTCTTACAACTCGATCCTGTTAGTCGCCTCTTACGACAAGCATGGGTAGCTAAAGGCTAATTTTTAGCCTGGATCTCATGGGGGACAAGCATGGGTTGAAGACCACTTCTAACCCAGATCTTCATGGGGGACAAGCATGGGTTGCTGAAGACCAATTCAAACCCGGATCGTCACAACCTAAAGATTACCATAAAGGGAAGTAACTCCTTTGTTGGCCCATAGTTTGATGCATCCAAAGTTGACCCTAAACTTTACTACTACTACATAGTCTGATAATAGTTAGAGTGATATCATGGCGGGGACACCAGAAATGGGCTCCACACATTGTCCCCATGTCAGGAATCGAACCCGGGTCTTCAGCGTGATGAGCGAACGCTTTAACCACTAGGCTACCCGACCGCCCCGATAGTAGTTTGAAGATTGTTTGGTGAGATAAAGAAATCACTTTGCTAGTTTTCCAACATAATATTGAATTGCCATTGGTGTTGGGATCGGATCATGGATTGACGTTATAATCACCTTCAAGATTCTGGATCAACTCTTCATCACTGGCAAAGGTTTGATCACTGACACTAAACGTGATGCTATTGAACCTGCAAAGAGTAAAAAAGAGTATCTTAATAAAAGGTCAGTCAGGTGAGACAAAACTTAGTCTGGCCTGAGAGAGGGGTATACACTGAATCACATTCTCAACAGACACATAATTAATCAACAGAGATCTCTACAACTGTTGTGTTTTAGAGTGAGTGAGTGAGTGAGTGAGTGAGTGAGTGGGTGGGTGGGTGGGTGGGTGGGTGGGTGGGTGGGTGGGTGAGTGAGTGAGTGAGTGAGTGAGTGAGTGAGTGAGTGAGTGAGTGAGTGAGTGAGTGAGTGAGTGAGTGAGTGAGTGAGGTTTCACGCCGCTTTTAGCAATATTTCAGCAATATCATGGCGGGGGACACCAGAAATGGGCTTCACACATTGTTCCCATGTCGGGAATCGAACCCGGGTTTTCGGCTTGATGAGCCAATGCTTAAACCACTACCAGACCGACCCCTGCTGTTTAAGAAATAAGAATAGGGAATATTTTCCTCCACAATGGTTGGTTGGTTGGTTAGTTTGTTGTTTAACGCAGCACTCAGCAATATTACAGCCATATGACGGCGGTCTGTAAATAATCGAGTCTGGACCAGACAATCTAGTGATTGACATCATGAGTATTGATCCACACAATTGGGATAGATGACATGATTCTTTTTGCGGTGAATATATAAGAATTGGGTGTTCCTGAAATTTCTTTGAGTGAGTGAGTGAGTTGGGTATAACGCCCCTTTTAACAGTATTCCAGTTATTTCATGGCGTGTCAGCTTAATGTGGGAGGAAAGCCCGAAGTGATGCAGGTCTCAGACGTTTACCACTTCGGTGAAACCCACGAGCACGGGTATGGTGCTGACAAACCTAGAAACATAATCGGGGCGAACCGGGATTCGAACCCATAATTCTGGCGTGCCCAAGGGACGCAACTCTGCACAGCAAATCGCGGCGCCATAGAAGACTGGGCCACCCGTGCCCCCTCCTTTTAGTAGATATACGACAATCACAAAATGGTGGTTCTTCTATTTTACATGCATTAATAGATATTGTTGTAACCAGATACTTACCTGTCTCTCTTAGCAACAAATTTGTCCGCCATTTTGTTGTTTACAGTTGTATTGAAAGACATCAACTCATATTACTCATATTTTCCTGCCTGAAATTGACATTCACATATTTAAGGTTTATAACCACACATAAATATATACCATTATCAGCTCTTGGAATAAAACAAACATGAACTATCTTGTACTATCATCAAACACAATTACTGCTGATTTGACACTGCACTTGCCATTTGAATGGCATTTCAACAAGTTCCACTGCCACATTTAACCCTCATGGTGCCTGGCCGTCAGCTGGCTTTGTACACCGCTCAGTGCCGCACTGCGATGACATCGCAGTTTCAAAAACGTAAACCTTGTATCAACAGTGTTACAACGTTATTTCTTTACACAGTGTAACCAATTTGTATAACATGCAACTCCCATTGATTGTCTTTCCAACAGTATCTAAAGTGAACACATCCAAAAGATCTATGCAGTGCCTTGTCATCGATAAAAGTTCTGGTAATGTAAGTTCCCTACTTTTCTACATTAACCGTAATATGGAAGCACCCAATTATGACAAGAAAAGTCATTAATTGCCCTTGTTTGAAATCTAAATGTCAAAAAATTCATATCATTGGAGTGAGTGAGTGAGTTAATGCTTTACGTCACATTGGCAATATTTCAGCCATATCGTGACGACCATATCATTGGAAAGTACATCCTAACGGCGATAGACATATGACATTTATGTTGGAGTACACATTCAATGAAAATTGTCCATGATTTATATTTATCGATAAAAAATCCTGATGAAACTGTCAGTGTTTCTGATGTCAAAACAAAACTGACGGAAGTGGTCGTGATTAGTTCATACACAGAAAAAGGTTGAGAAGCGTGGTAACCATGGTAACCACTTTATTTATCTCACCATATTTCGCAATACGTAGCACTGTATAAAATATGAGTTACACAATGTTAAAGCCGGGATGATTAGGGTGATGATGGTTATAACTTTGATTCTGTGCACTCAGTGTTTGACATCTTAATCCACAGTTGAAAAGGGGCTAAGAGGGTGTGAAAAGTGAGGGACCATATATGGTCCCTTGGCACCAAGAGGGTTAAAGGTGCACGTGCCAAGATAATAAAAGATGTCTCAGGATTCATGGATACATTTTCTAGACGATTGTAAATATTACCAAAACAATTTTGGTTTGGTAGTCTTGTTGAAAACATATCACAACACAATTTAGTCAATTGTTTTTTTTATATGTTTTCAGGTTTGTCATGCTATAAAGTGGGGTGTAAGTGCACAGCCTTGCACCTCCCACTCTTTGGATCTAGGAATGCATGCAGGAATGTCGCAACCTCTGTCCAGATGTACAAACACCTGATACTGTTTAGGCTTGCTATTTCAAACCATGAATTATCCACACATGTCAACGACCAAGTTCACATTCAATCCCAAGGGCTCAAAATTGTTTGTCAATATGATGTGAACGTTGAGCTACTCTTCTTTTGTCTTTTCTATTTCTTGCTTAAACGCTTTCTTCATTTCGAGTCTTTCATTTGTCTTCTTCTTTTTCTGTGATCTTCGCTTCATCTCCTCCCTGCGCTGCATCATCTGGAAGCTGTTTTCTCCGTTCATCCGCAGATCTAGTTTGTCTCGTAGTTTCAGCCGGGCTGTCCGTCTGTTGGTGTCCAGCGATCGGGATTCATGGCTCTATGATTGAAAGAAGTGTGTGAGTGGTTTGTGTTTAACACCGTTTTTAACAGTACTGTATTCGACATAATAAGCGCCAAGGGCGCTCTCAAAATTAGAAATAGGGTTGATTGAGTGGTTGGTTGGTTTGTTGTTTAACGCCGCACTCAGCAATATTCCAGCTAAATGAAGGTGGTCTGTAAATAATCGAGTCTGGACCAGACAATCCAGTGATTGACATCATGAGCATCGGTCGACGCAATTGGGATACGATGACATGCATCAACCAAGTCAGCGAATCTGGCCACCCGATCCCATTAGTCGCCTTTTATGGCAAGCATGGGTTGCTGAAGACCTATTTATTCTACCACGGATCTTCATAGGTCAAAATAGTAATCACATTTATATAATGTCTAATTTAATGATTAATTTCCCAATTTGCCTGCACTGAGTTTGGAATCCCAGACAAATCCCCACATCCACCAGTATGGTTCTCAATTTACATGATATAGACCTCTGCCCTCACCTTCACAACAATCCCGGTCGGCAGGTGTTTGAGCACCACACAGTTGGCTGTCTTGTTGACTGCCTGTCCCCCCGGCCCACTACCCCGGACATGCTGCTCCTCCAACTCGTCCTCGTCCACAACAGGATAGCAGTAATCCTTTTGGGACACATAGCTTCTTAAAGGCACACCCACAGACCACAGCTTCTGAAAGTTTTCTCTGCTTTGCAAACACCACCTGTTTTGTTCCTCTGTTCTGGAAACCTGTTGAGAGGGCCCCCTTAAGGTTGACAGGTGAGATGTGAGGGATCTTTCTTGAGATGACACTATTGCGAGTTTCTTCAGCATCCACTGTGTTGATGTGGGGAGGAGGAAGGGGTGTATAAGCCTGAGATGTACTTGGCGTGCTACTGACATGGTATGGAAGATGTGCATACTTATTGATATTACTTACTTGATTCCTAAACAGTCGATAGAACCTGAAACAAAGTGGACAAATAATCAGTGGGTGTAGTTATATGGTGAGTGAGTGAGTGAGTGAGTGAGTGAGTGGGTGAGTGAGTGAGTGAGTGAGTGGGTTTTGGGCAAGTGAGTGAGTGAGTGAATGTTTTTTGTTTGTTGTTTAACTCCACATACAGCAATATTCCAGCTATATGACGGCGGTCTGTAAATAATGGAGTCGGGACCAGACAATCCAGTGAATGACTTCATGAGCATCAATCCACCTGATCCCATTAGCCGCCTCTTTACAGCAAGCAGGGGTTGTTGAAGATCTATTATACCCTGCATCTTGAGTGAGTGCATGAGTGAGTGCATGAGTGAGTGCATGAGTGAGTGAGTGAGTGAGTGAGTGAGTGAGTGAGTGAGTGAGTAGAATCGAACCCTGTTGAATTGAGTTGTATTCAATAATATGGAATCCAGGAATGTTTCATTCCGATTGATTATTCATTTTTTACAAAGCATTGATACATTGTATACTCAAAATCATGAAATTAATCCATCACCAAAGTAATGTGAGTGCTGACCCCTTATCTAAAATGTGTCAAGAAATGAATGAGACCAATAGGTTGCTGGGGGCCATTTCAATCTCATTAAAATCAGATCTTAGTTCTCGCTACTGCTAAACAAAGATCTGAGGACATCCCATTACGGGTCATGTCAGACTGAACTTTTGCGAACTTTGACCGACCAATGGAATAACTAACAAGAAGTTAGCAATAGCCAATCAGAAGGCAGCTTAATCAAGCTTAACTGCACGAGTTTCAAACTGTCTTTTACGCTTCGAAACATATATTGACATATTATCGATTAAAAAATTCAAAACGGAACAAAAAAACATTCTAGAATTGGCTAATAGATAGTTTATAGTGTGTGAATACAGACATAAAGCCCATAACTGTCGTTCGGAACAACCTGTGTGTTTTTTTTCGAGGTTGCACGATAAAACATCACATTCCAACTGTCACTTTCATGATCTGCTAAACGATGCTCTAATTGGTCGGATGAAAGGTCGATCTGACATGACCCGTGTAGCGGCCATAAAATTTCCGAGTACCTTGATGGGATTCGAACCACGGACCTTCTGATCCGGGGTCGGACGCCTTGTCCACATGACCAAAGAGGTTAACCCCGTCAGCAAGCTGACAAGGCAAGGATGTCATCTGTGGGATGACTCCACGCCCTGCTACAGCCGCAATGGGATGTCTTCAGATTTTTGTTTAGAGGTAGCGAAAACTAAGATCTGATTTTAATGAGATTGTGGGCCATTTGTTACCCAGAATCCCCACAGGTCCACTGGACCCGCGAAGATCCAGGGTAGAATAGGTCTTCAGCAACCCATACTTGCCGTAAAAGGCGACTATGCTTGTCGTAAAAGGCGACTAACCGTATCGGGTGGTCAGGCTCGCTGACTTGGTTGATGCATGTCATCGATCCCAATTGCGTGGATCGATGCTCATGATATCAATCACTGGATTGTCTGGTCCAGAGTGGATTATTTACAGACCGCCGTCATATACCTGGAATATTGCTGAGTGCGGCGTTAAACAACAAACCAACCAACCAACCAACAGGTGTACTGAAGGGCTATGACAGTCATAACCCTAATTCTCTTTCACTCACAATAGTTGTAACACGAAGATCTTAATAATTGAATACAGGCGAAATAGCAGTACAAAGAGTAAGAGGTGATCAAGCCAACATACACTTATCATGCTTATATATTAGACAGGCCCTGTACGATGTTTACAAAAGGTCTGTGTTGTTATCTGTATTTTAAACTCATCATGTATATTGTGATTTTTGTCAAGATGACCTGTTACACCACTAAAATTAATATTATGCAATCTTGGGAAAAGTAGACTCTCAGTTTCTGAATTCATGAAAAATAAAGTGTTGTCACTGAGTGGTGCCAACTTTAAACTATACATAGCTGGCATTTGAATGTCTGTTTCAGTGCTACTGACATTTAATCTCATATTTGAAAAAAACCCCAATGTTCTATGTGTACCTGTTTCAGCTCAGGGAGATTTCCAACAGGAAGTAGAATTACACGCAAGCAAGCGGAACGTTTTCAAAGTCGTAAAAATAATAAACTCTCTTTCTTAATATCACATTTGATTAAATGTAATGATATCAAATGTTTATGAAAAAAGAGACACCATCGTAAGAAGATCCACAAGATATATATTCCATACACAATATTTATATCTTACGACACCCAAGCTCGCTTCTTACTCTAGCGACCCCCGCCGCTTCGGTGCGCAAGTATCAACAGGAAACGAAAATCTGAACTTTGTTGACGAAAGGTCCGTGTGAAACCGCACGAATATTTAACTAGTTACCGGAATTAGACAAGGGCCTTGACTGGTCGTAGGACATCCTTGCCGTAAGTGTTATTTACACATAATTCTATTGCGTGTTATTACAGCAAAATAAACTATTGCGTTGAAACAATGTCCAAATCAGATTCTTCATTCACGACAGTGTCAGTAAGAAGGCGAAAACACTATGAGGATTAGGGGACAGGGTAGATAAGCATGTTTAGATGCTTGTTACATTATTGATAAATGCATATGCAAAAGTGAATCGTCTTTGTTGATAGTTATTAGCTTGTGTGTATTTTGAAATATTCTACAGTTACAATTCATGTTAGGCTTGTAGCGAAGTTTGTTTATCTTGTTAGTCCCTTGTGTCAGACGTCCTAATCTCGATCAATCTCTGCAAGTGGGCCACAGATCTCCTTCATAAGACCACTTCTAAGGGAGATTATTTTCCGAGGTATTGATTTATTTGCTTGACTGTAGCTAGGTATTTGAGAGGAATTTCAGACTGAGGTTAATGGTTAACAAGGTGTTTCATTTACAGTGAATTACTTCATGTATCACTGATATATAGACCCCCAAAGTCATGACCATGCTTGTACACAACCTTTAAGCTGTACTGATATACTCTAGTTCCTTCCTGTGTGCCCTGATAATGATGGTTTACATTAATTTTCTCTTACAAACTGTAGTATCTTCATGGCGATTAAGAGACATATTCCGACATATTTTGTTGTGGTTACAACTTACAGTTTTACTGTTACAAATTTACTCAGCAGGATACATGATAACCATGGAGTCATGAGGGTTGGAATTTGTGGAGTTATTATTTGAATCAAAACTTTAACTTTATTTAATAACATTTGGGTTCATGACAACGACCCTTTTGCCATTGTGTTCGCTTTCAAGATTAATTTTTTGACCCATGAACATGATGAAGATCCGAGGTAGAATAGGTTTTCAGCAACCCATTCTTGCCGTAAAAGGCATCTATGCTTGTCGTAAGAGGTGTCTTATGGGATCGGCTGGTCAGGTTCGCTGACTTGGCTGATGCATGTCATTGTATCCCAATTATGTAGATCGATGCTCATGGTGTCAGTCACTGGATTGTCTGGTCCAGAATCAATGATAAATTTACAGGCTGCCATCATATAACTAGAATATTGCTGGGTGTGACATTAAACAACAGACAAAGAAACAAATCAAGACTTATTTCTATTCCATGACTTTCAATACCCATGAGTATGGTGTAAATCATGTTTGGGCATTACATGCAGATTTAATCATGGTCTCAGTCCCAATGAACCCTGTAGTAAGCAAGGTATGGTGTCTTCGCTCTCCGTGCTCGTGGCCCATCTATCGTCCCTGCATAAAAAAATATATTATTGATGTACAAAATGTAGTCATTGCAAAAAAAATCATTCAGTTGAAAGTTGATTTTATGAAACACATTTGATCAATTTGCATGATTGGGAAATATCTGCTTTTTCTACTTTTTTTCCTACAAGTTTATGTATACATGTTGTCAATGGTTTTAGCAAAGGTTTTAACTATCTAAAATCACTGCTTGTACATGTTGTATGGACTTCGTGATACTCGTCTTTAAAGTGTCAGCTTTGTACATGTTGAAAATTCATCATGTTCATCGGATGTGATTAAATCATTTTATCATTGTATACTCCCCAGGGAGCTGAGAATGAAAATCGAGTGCTCACTGATCCATTGACTGGGGTAATAATGTAAGCGCCACGGGCTGGTATGGAGTTTGGTACCATACAAATTATTATTATTATTATCATTAGTAAAAAGTTTATATAATCATGATAATGACTCAGTCTCATCTTGTCATCATAAACATAACTGTTTTCAGTGGTATTTTTAACAGTATATATCATGATCATGTTTACTTCATTTTAGGATAATGGATGATTCGGAGTCCGGCAGTCCTACTGCAGATGATGGCACATCCACCGTCAGAGATGAAGATCTCAAAGATGGGGATAACTCTGGGACAGGTGGAGTTGTGCCCCTTGAGAGGCCAGTGACACCAGGTCAGGATGCGGAAGCCCAATCAAACACTGTCAATGTCATACCTCACGATACGGAAGGTGGTCAGGATAATGTGCAACAAAGAGCAGACAATGTTGCAGAGGCTGTGAGACAGGATGAAAATGGTGAGGGTCCACCGACAGAGCCTGTTGCAGCTGAAGCTGCTGCTGGTTCTCCCAAACCAGATCAGGATGCAGACGAGGCAAAGAAAATACCTGATACACCTGCAGAGAAACCTCAGGTGGTGTCAGGAGAAGATGGGGAGCCAGACCACAGAGAATCAGAGACTGGTGTTATTAACTGTAATGCTCCTACTGCAAGTATGACACTTGAAGAACACAGGGAAGACGTTGCAGACACTTCTGCACAGTCTGAAGGCCCTAAGCCTGCTTCAAACTTTTCATCACCTGAGACCAAAGTGTCGGCTGTCATGAGTGACCCTGGTGATTCATTTGGATCGCAGCATTTTGATACTGGTAGAGAAAGTGAAGAAGAGCCAGATGGTAGGGAGAGAGATGGTTTAGAGAACAGCGAAGAAGCAAGGGTTGTTGTGAAGGAGGTTCTCAGCAAAGCACTCATGATCAACAGTGATAGTGACACATCTCTAAAGTCTGACTCTGGGTTTGTTCCAGCAGACAAGTCGGCTGCTGATGGTGCAGCAGCACTGTCAGTTGGAGAAGGGAAGGATGGGGATGGGGATACTGACTCCAAGGGTCCTGCTGATTTATCTGCCGATAAGCATTTGATGCAGGCAGATTCGAGTGATGAGGAAAGATTGTTGGATGTAGATCAAGATGGTAGTAAACGTCCACCAGAACTAGAGGAGGATCATCTTTTTCTTCATGTCGAACAAAACCATGACTTTGACGAAAGCAGTCCTGAAGCTGAGCGGGTCATTGAGCCTCAGACAAAGGAAGCTGAGGATGAAGGAGATGATGAAGCTGAAGGCGATGATGATGATGATGACGATGATGATGGTGTTAAGGTTGTGTGTGTTGGGGAAGGTTCTCAACATCCGGAATACCCTATGAATTATGGCAACTACAAAGTGTGCAGACAGGTTTCACCTGGAGTCAAGGAGTGTTTGATATTAGAGACTGGAGAACATATCAAGTATGACAAAAAGAAAAGAAAATGGACCTGTTCAGAATCCCCATCCGCTTCACCAAGAAGATCAGATGATGAGAGTGCACGTCGGTCACTAAGTGAAAGCTCAGGGGGATCTCCCAAGTCTGACAATGAAGGGGAGAGAAAGGCTTTCAAGATAGTGAAAACTCCACCTGCAATGAAAGGCACTGTGTTTATGAGCCTAAAGCTTGGAGATTTTGATGGTGCAAATGGGCAGGTGGATGCAGAGAGGAGTGAGGTGCATGATGAAGGGAGACAACTAGTACATCAGCCAGACATCAAGGATGAAGAACAGGAACAAGATAAGGTCGGTGGGGCAGGTCAGGAGGTTCAGGATGACACTCGAGAAGGTTCCGGTGCTGAGGCAGAGCAGATATCGGATGTTCTTGAAACCTCCCCTGAGGAAGTTCAATCTGGGAGGAAGGTTAGTGAAGGAGTGGAGCTTCAAGAGTCCTTTCTGTCTGAGGTTCCTGGCAATGGCATTCTGAAGAGCAGAGAGGAACAGGAGTTGCCACCTAGTAGACCCAGCAATGCTGGAAGCCCTGCATCTCTGGGTAAACCTCCAATGTCTCCACGGATGAGGCCCAGCTATGAACAGAGAGATCTTGCGTACAGGTCCCCACCGAGGCGGAGGGAGGAGGTTGATGGGAGACGCTATGAGAGTGTTGATCAGAGTCGAGAATCATACACGACTGATTATGGGAATAGCATCAATGGTAGTTATATTACTGGACGACTTCGACCACATGACCAATACCACTCTCTGCCAACTCATGATCTATCAAGAGCTGACCACAGACATCTGTATCAGTCTGAAGTTGTCACATCCCCACCCAGCTCCGGCCCAGTACCAGGATATAATACACTGAAAGATCAACAGGTTAGTGAGAGTTTGTTTCAATAATTTTGATAAAGTCAACATTGTTTTCAGCATGTTCAGCTTATTTGAAAGTAAAGTTGCCAAGGATGTGACTGAATGAGTGAGTATGCTTTTATGCTGAGCATTTTAGCAATATTCAAGCAATATAACGGCAGGGAACACCAGAAATGGGCTTTGCACACTGTTGCCTTGGGGTAGTCAAAGCTGAACCTTAGGCGTGATGATCAGATTCTTTAACCACTAGACTGCCCCATAACCATGATCTCATGGGCATGCTTGATCATGTTGATTTGAACATGATCGACAGTGACAGTGTTTTGGCTATGTTCAACTTTGTTGATATAGTTCATGCGTTGTACCAAGGTTATGAGTGAGTGAGTATGGTTTTATCAATATTCCAGCAATATCATGGCGTGGGACACCAGAAATGTACCCATGTGGGGAATCGAACCCGGGTCTTCGGCGTGACGAGCGAACGCTTTAACCACTAGGCTGCCCCACCAAGGTTATGACAGTCAGCAATGTAATATTGGGTTGTCAGCGTCACTGATATGGTTGATGCAAGTTGTTGTATCCCAATTGTGTTGATCGATGTTCGTGATGTCAATCACTGGATTGTCTTGCCCAGAATATTCATAACATTCCAAATTACATGATTACATTACCAGTCTGTGATCCCTGTGAACATCAAGGATGGTTCAGCGATCCATGCTTGTCGAAAGAGGTTACTAACAGGATTGATGGTCAGGCTCGCTGACTTGGTTGATGCATGTCATGGTATCCCATTTGCGCAGATCGATGCTCATGATGTCAATCACTGGTTTGTCTTGCCAGACATTATTTACAGACCGCTGTCATATGGCTGGAATATTGCTGAGTGCGGCATTAAACAAACAAAAAATAGTCTGCAACTTAAGCCACAAGTCTGAAACCGGAGTGTAGTAAAATGCTGTTTGATCTTGTACAGGTTGTTATGTTAGTTGACCGCCTCTGTGGTCTAGTGGTAGAGTGTCTGCCCGGAGAGCGGAAGGTCCGGGGTTTGATCCCCGGCGGCGTCATACCAAAAGACGTTAAAAGATGGTACTTGTTGTTACCCTGTCTGGCGCTCGGCATTAAGGGGCTAAAACAAGGGCTTGTCAGCTCGGAGTCAGTATACTGTGTCTGAGCATGCTGAGTGGGATATTCATGTTAAACTGCAGCATGGTATCTCAGTGAGCTAGCACTATAAATCGGCATCAGTCCGGACTAGTACAAGCAGCCACACAAACACACACACGTACATGCACGTCGCTATATAAGTGCAATAATCTTGGACGCGACGTTAAACCCCATTTCACCTCACCAGTTATGTTCGTTAATTAAACTCCATATGGTAACACTAAATTGCACTGAAAATGTTACAAAGAGCATGAAGAGCCAAGTTTGGGATTCAAAAGTTTTTGGCACATTCTGTATTACCATGATTACATGTATATTTTCTCCAAGACGTTGGTTTTGTCATGTTGTTAGCAGAACAAAACTTTATTTACACTCAGCATGCTCAGGCCGGGATACACATGATACAAACAGGATATACATATGATGGCAGGATGGTTTACATGGAAGATTTTACTGTTTTCACTCTTTTTTTATGACACTTATTTTTCTACAAAAAAAAAGTTCTTTTAGTTTTTTGAACAAATTTGGGTTTGTAGCATATGATATTAGAACCTATATTTTCAGTTGGTGTTTAAAAAAAGGACAAAGGGAAATATAATAATGGAATTCATCACCAACATCGCTCATGTTTGCACATTCGTTCATGGTCAGGATGGTAGTTTCATCTGCATGGACATCTTTAGAACCTGGAAGCTACTTCTCCCCCACTTGATAACCGCTAACCGTGCTGATCTTGTATGTATGTATTTCTTCAGGTGTCCTGGCTGAAGATGTTCAAGGTGCTGGAGGACCAGCACAGGACACAGCTCCAGTCCCAGTACTCGGAGCACCAGCGCCTCATCCAGGACATCCAGGACCAGATGGAGAGGGAGCTGCACAAGCAGCAGTCGGCCATCCAGCACCGCCTCCACTCACACCGGGAGCTGCTCCGGGATGCCTCACCCCTGGCTGACCGAGTCCTCAGTGACCTAGCCACTGACCAGTACAGGTAGGGAGGATCTTTGTTGATGGAGCCTGTCCTTGACATTGGCACACCGAGCTGAAAAATGTAAGATTTTTGACACATTATCTAGACTCACTCTGGCATGTGCACTGGGATTCCTAAGTGATCTTGCCACTGACTAAGGGATGAGGTCTGCGCCAATTTGTTTTGTGTCATCTTGGCAGTATTTGTGTTGTGCATTATTTTCAGTAGATATTCTGTTAGTTTATGGACTAGTATCAGCTGATCATACTAGACCAGAAGAAATTGTACTCTGCTTGAGTTTAGGAATAGTGGCTGTGTCGAAAACTGTGTATGGTGCATATTTGTTGATGGCTTACTTGACTTGACACCGGTTGGGGGGCGGTCGGGTAGCCTAGTGGTTAAAGCGTTCGCTCGTCACGCCTAAGACCCAGGTTCGATTCCCGACATGGGTACAATGTGTGAAGCCCATTTCTGGTGTCCCCCACCGTGATATTGCTGGAATATTGCTGAAAGCGGCGTAAAACCATACTCACTCACTCTCACTGACACATGTTGCTGTCCCAATTCTCTGGACTCCCTCTGGGAGTTGCCCAGGCATGCCTTGCCCCTGGTTGGGTCCTCGGTAGACCGGACACTAAACATGACAGGTGGGGAGGATCTTTGTTGCTGGTGTTAGCTTGACATAGGCACACATAACATAATAGGTACAGCAGATGATGATTTCTTGACCATTGCCGACCTTGTCTTCAGTGGTCAAGCCACTGACCAATACATGTACGGAGCATGCCCTAGACACGGCGCACCTACCTATCATTCATTGGGTTTCATGGGACACATTAGCACATGTCTTGGTTGTTGACAAAATTGTAAGATTTCTTTGGATAAAGTATATAAATCCGAGATCTGTCCCCCCCCCCCCCCCACTTCCACAATGCGATTGTAGCGCTAAGGTGATAGGACATGGTTTACGACATTTGCAGCTGTTATATTGCTTTGTTGATTGGGGCCCTGGTTGTTTGACATGTCTACTCAGGGTTAGATTTAGCTATGTGAAGCGTGCAACCTATTATTGAAAAATGTAACCTAATATTTATGTCTTCAAGTTCAAGCACCAGGTGCATGCTAAAAAGTGTCAAATTTGTATCCGACTGACCCTTAAGTGTCAACACAACAATGATCTTTGAACACACTCTATACTTCTAGCTTTATTTACCATACTACATCACTAGTTGCTGTGTTATGTGTAATACATGACACAGTACACAATCATGAGAGACCAGGGGTTGCACTTACTTAGACTAGGTTATGCATTTTTGTTTCAACTTTCATAAATTTATTCGACCAGGGTGCAACCTTGTTATCATGGTTATGTCTGTTTAGGCTAAAAATAGTACTCTTGGTTCTGAGGCACCGCCCGCATGATCCTAAAGTCCGCCGCACGTTTCGTTTTTATTTCCATTTTTCCAACAACAAAAAATCCTTAAATATTACAAGTCCAGTGGTAGTCAAAAACTGTATTCTAGTATTTTACTCATCAAGGAATACATTTATGCAGGGAAGCCCTTTCCCAGGTTGATTGTACACAACTGTTTATTTGGTTGCATACTAGTTAGAAAAAAAAACAAAAAAAAAACACACCGCCCGCCCGCACTATATTTTCAAAAGCCATTGCCTGAGAACCAATTCTTTTATTTTTTTAAGCCTTATGTCTGGTGCAACTAGATTTTCATGTCAACATACACTTGGTGAAAGTTATATCAAGTTCCTTAAATCAAGACCTGCTACTGCACTTGCCGGCTACTTGTTACTGACTTGGTTGATGCATCCCAATTGCGTAGATCGATGCTCGACCTGTGAAGATCCGGGGTAGAATTGGTCTCCGGCAACCCATGCTTGCCGTAAAAGGCGTCTATGCTTGTCGTAAGAGGCGACTAATGGGATCGGGTGGTCAACCTCGCTGACTTGGTTGATGCATGTCATCGTATCCCAACTGCGTGGATCGATACTCATTATGTCAATAACTGGATTGTCTGGTCCAGACTCGATTATTTACAGACCGCTGTCATATAGTTGGAATATTACTGAGTGTGGCGTTAAACAACACACTTGTTTTTTTTTAAAAATATTTTTTATTCAATTCAGTATATGACATTACAGAGTTATACATGGAGTGGCACGTCTTGTAGCATACTTGTTAGGTATAGGTTACCTATACAGCAGACAGCAGGTCAGTTTAAGTTCGCTACAGGTGTCCATCAAAGTTTACAAATGGTGAAGACGGGCAAATATTTGCCATATTTATTAACTTAGTGTGAAGCTTAATCCTTACAAATTGGTTGTGTAAAAAAATAAATAATAAAAATAAAAATAAATAGAAAATAAATAAATAATAATAAAATAAATAAATTAATAAATTAATAAATTAATAAATTGAATAAATAAATAAATAAATAAATAAATAACAACAAACTTGTTTTGTTTTGTCAGCCGGCGCCCTGTCTCTCCGGTCATGGAGCCTTACAGAGGTGGACTGGTGGACTACAGTTCCGGGGATTCTGGAGAAGGGGAAGAGGAAGAGGATATGCCATACGGTGGACTGTCTCGTGGTCCCACATCATCGGACCCATTGCGGACTCCGAGTCTCCGGTCCCCTTCAGAGAGAAGGGTTCCATCCCATGACGGTCTCGGTGAATATCTGGGACAGACATCGACATCAATGCCTGTACGAAGGTCCCTTGAACTTGCCTTTGACTCCCCTAGTCGGTCACCAGAACGTAGCTATGTGGCCATGGAGACTGGATATGTATCGCCAAGGAGATCCACGGGTTTGGGAGATTCAAGCTTGTCAAGGACAAGGTTGGATGTGACGGGAGACCGTCTGCTCCGGGGCGGTGTGTACAGCAGTCCTATGCCGATGTCCAAGGTGAAGAGCTCTAACAGGGTAGGGTGCACAGACTTAGAAATTCTTTTTTTGTAAAGACTAGTCCAGATGACTAGTTAAAACCATATTTCACTAGTCCTTACAGCATAAGAAATTCACTAGTCCTATAGTCCTTGCCAAACTGCCCAATAGTTAAGGTATCATAAGCATGATAAGGCCAAGTAGAAATATGTCACTTAAACAAATGTTAGAGTTTGTAACTAGTCGTCAGAGCTCCAGATAACTTTTTGAGCATTTGAGTTTTTACTCTAGGGTTTCTATTTTAATCATGTTAATTGGGTTATTACATTTTTCATTGGGTAACCAATATTTTTCCACTCATCTACTCATCACTCTGTTACGTACTTCCCAAAATGAGGAAACAAATAATTAAATGATGTTTTAGATGTATATAACGGCTCTAACTATAAGCTTGACACGGAAAGTAAATTTGACTCAGAAAGTAATTGTGTTTCGGAAATTAGCTCCATTGTACACATGCTGAAAAAGCTTCATTGGGTATTTACTCATGCTGTTTTTATACATTTGAGTTTTTCATTTAATGTATGCGTTTCTGTACGCAAGTTAATTGAAAGTGAAAGTAAATGGGTTTTGAATATTGGGGGGGGGGGTATTTTACACAAATACGCAGCTTATCTGTAGTTCTGTAGTCATACTTGAATAAAACAAAAATGTTTACTTTGTTTCATTCTGATCGGTTTTATTCAGTTTTAATTTGTTTTATTCAGTTTTACTCAGTAGCCAAAGTGAAGCATTGAGAATTTTAGGCCTGAAATGCAACCAGTCAATGAGGACAACCATCATTGGATTTTTACTTGTCCTCACCATGTATTAGTAGCCTTGGGCTAGCTGACTAGCGTGTATTTCAAGTCTGGGTGTGCAACTGGTTCAGTTACCGCTGGAAGAGAGATATGGCGTTCTCCATGGTTACCATATCATGGGATGAAGATGGGGATTGGGCAACAAATATGGCCGTTGAGACTATATGGACTTCGATGGGGTAGCACCTGGCACAAAGAGTGAGTGAGTGAGTGAGTTGGGTTTAACGTCGCTTTTAACATTATTCCAGTTATATCGCGGCATGTCAGCTTAATGTGGGAGGAAAGCCCGAAGTGATGCAGGTCTCTGATGTTTACCACTTTGGTGAAACCCACGAGCACGGGTATGGTGCTGACAAACCTAGAATCATAATCGGGGTGAACCGGGAATCGAACCCACAATCATAGGTTTCTGGCGTGTCCAGGGGAGGCAACTCTGCACAGCGAATCGCGGCGCCTTAGACGACTTGGCCACCCGTGTCCCCTTGGCACAAAGAAACAAACAAACAATCATAATGCCTTTGTTGACTACGTGCTACTTTATTAACTCACTCACTCATCACAATAACGGCAGTAATCTCACTTACGGTATAAATTTCTCTCCTTGGTGCAGGGTATTTTAGTATTCAAACCTCCTCTTCTATATGCATCATAATGTTTCTAAAAAGCATATATTTTGTTTTCTAGTATTATGATTACCATGATTATTCCATTTCCTATTTTTAATAAAAATTCTTATTTTTCAGTCATTGTCTTTTTCGAAGAAATCCTTATCAGAAAGTCAGCACTCAAGCCCCCCACCAGTTTATGAGCACCGACCTAGTCCGGCTGCCGAACGACCGTTTGATGTGCGTCTCCGCCACGACCTTCCCTATCGTGGCGAGGAGTCCGTGCTAATGGGAGACTCTTTGTTTGATGACAGTCAGCTGTCCATGAGGTAAACACTCCTCCAGTCCCCATGGGGATTCTACCCGTGAAGATCCGGGGAAGAATAGGTTTTCAGCAACCCATGCTTGCTGTAAAAGGCGACTATGCTTGTCGTAAAAGGCGACTAATTGAATCGGGTGGTAAGGCTTGCTGACTTGGTTGAGGCATGTCATCAATCCCAATTGCGTGGATCGATGCTCATGATATTAATCACTGGATTGTCTGGTCTAGACTTGATTATTTACAGACCGCCGTCATATAGCTGGAATATTGCTGAGTGTGGCGTTAAACAAGAAACCAACCATGGGGATTCCAGGTTAGAATAGGTCCCTGGAAACCTGTGCCGGTCATAAGAGGATAAAATGTATCTGGTGGTCAGTCAGGGGCGGTCGGGTAGCCTAGTGGTTTAAGCGTTCGCTCATCATGCTCAAGACCCGGGTTCGATTCCCAACATGGGTACAATGTGTGAAGCCCATTTCTGGTGTCCCCTGCCGTGATATTGCTGGAATATTGCTAAAAGCGGTGTAAAACCATACTAACTCACTGATGGTCAGTCTGAGTGATTTGGTTGATGCATGTCATCGTACCTTGATGGCGTAAATCATTGCTTACTATATGAAAATCAATCACTGGATTGTCTGGTCGAGACTTGATTATAAAACTTATTAGATTGCTGCTGATTGCTGAATGTTTATCTGTTTGTTGTTTAACGCCCACAGTAATATTTCATCTATATGACAGCGTCCAGTAAATAATCAAGTCTGGACCAGATAATCTAGTGATCGATATTGTGAACAACGATCCATTTGCACAGGTTGCAGGGGACCTATTCTTAACCGGAACCTCCCAACATGGGTACAATGTGCGAAGCCCATTTCTGGTGTCCCCCGCCGTGATATTGCTGGAATATTGCTAAAAGCGGCGTAAAACCACACTCACTCAATTAACTGGAACCTCCATGGTGTGCTGAATGTTGCCAAATCTGACCATATTTTGATCTTGGTAATAAATGGTTAACAGGTGAAGAATCAAAGCAACGTATTTACCATCCAAAACTGGCTCCTACAGGAGATATCGCTTGGATGAGATCAAGCGATATCTACAGTGTAGATATCGCTGCAATGAAATTACATCACAATGCTTTGCAAACCATTGTGACGTCACTGTTACCATGACGTCACAATCAAATGACATCACTAATGGCTCTGCTACTGAAGCTGTTAGCAGTACTTTTTACACTTAAGACACTGCTTATTACTGTCTACAAATTGAAAAAGTTGGAAGAATGATATTGGATGATAAATAAAATCTCACCCTTGTGTCTTTTGATGTCAAACATATCAACACTCGTTGATAAAAGTGTCAAAAATCCTCGGCAAGCCTCTGAATTTTTCCACTTTTATCAACTTGTGTTGATATATTTGATATCAAAAGACACTCGGGTGAGATTCTCTATATATACATGATATAGCAGATTTGTATTTCTGAAGATTTCACACGGACATTAATGTGTGTTCCCAGTACGAGAATCAACCTGCGAGAGAAGCACGCCAAGCACCTGTCTGACCTGAGGGAATACTACGAGGCAGAAATGGCAGAGTTGAGGTCAACATTAAGTGCTGCACACAC
The DNA here is from genome assembly GCF_023055435.1 of Haliotis rufescens. Lineage (NCBI taxonomy): Eukaryota > Metazoa > Mollusca > Gastropoda > Lepetellida > Haliotidae > Haliotis > Haliotis rufescens. The sequence goes on from NW_025963902.1 coordinate 12,182,026, forward strand.
ATCCAGTGAATCTGCACATGAACGAATCCTGCGAGAGGAGAGCCAAGAACTGAAACTGCGATGTCAGAGCTTAGATGATCAACTTCATGATGCCAAAGTGTCAGTATCTGTCACATTTCTTCTCTCTTCTCTGTGTACATACTGTCATGTGAGTTTGAAAACCTGTTATTTTTCTTCTTTCAGACGAATAAGGGACCTCGAACAAAAATTACAAGGGTTAGAAATTCGTGCGGTGAGTATGGTACTACATATACTGTATGTCTAAGGTGACAGTCATCGATTATTCAGTGTATCACATCTCAGTTTTATTAGCATAAAGACCCAAGTTTCATTTGCCACCATAGCTTTCATTTTTGAAGCAATGTCGCGATTTTTATTAGCTGCAGTCTCTGTGCTGTTCCCTATCAAAGATATTGCCTTGTTGTGACAGTGTGAAGCCCATTTCTGGTGTCCCCCACCGTGATATTACTGGAATATTACTAAAAGCAGCAAAAAATCTTACTCACTCACTCACTTGTTGCTGTACAATGCTATGGTCTGAGTTTTCCTCATAGATTCTTGACTCGGAACAACCCTGCCTTAATGTACATAAATCGTAGAGTGAGTGAGTGAGTTGGGTTTGACGCCGCTTTTAACAGTATTCCAGTTATATATTGCGGAGTGACAGCTTAATGTGGGAGGAAAGCTGAAGTGATGCATGTCTCTGACGTTTACCACTTCGGTGAAACCCACGAGCACGGGTATGGTGCTGACAAACCTAGAAACATAATCGGGGCGAACCGGGATTTGAACCCACAATCATAGGTTTCTGGCGTGCCCAAGGGACGCAACTCTGCACAGCGACTCGCGGCGCCTTAGACGACTGGGCCACCCGTGCCCCCCATAAATCGTAGAACCATGAAAAGTCACGAGTCACTATCTTAAACACTTGCCTTCAAGTATGTGTACTTATACTTTTTATCATGCAACTTGCTCTGTACTTATCGGGTTTGCTTACTTGTGAGGGTACAGCTTTTTGTGCTGTGCACAGTGACGGAAAAAATTACTTGAAAACTAAACTAGATAAGTAAAATTTTTGAACTTATCATATCTCACATATGCATTTCTTCCTTCTTTCTTTTGATCCTGGAAACAAAGTTTCCAGCTTCCAAAAACAATTACCCGAACATGTCCCAGTTTCATGATTGGTTGCAAATTTTTTAAACCGTTGGCAATGAATATTACTTGAACAAATACAGAATGCTTAAGAATGCTTAAGAACATGTGAGTTTGTATCATCATGATCAGGCTAATTCAAACTACTCATATTACCACAGCAAAGTATTTCCCATATCCATAGTGCTGTTACTCTTGGGTGTGTCACTGCCATCTTGATTGCCAATGGGAGGTAACTCTCTTTGCCTGTCATGAGAAAGTTGCCCATCCATAACTGAAGATTATACATGTAAAGTTTACCTTAGCTAAGAGAGTGATACAAAACCACTAGAGGATCATGCCCTGTGGTAAATATTATCTTGGGGTTAGAACATCTTACATTTGCGAGATTTTCATGAAACAGGGTCAGTGAGTTCACAAGGAAGATTGTTGTACATGATTTTCTAGAGTGAGTGAGTGAGTGAGTGAGTGAGTATGGTTTTACACCGCTTTTAGCAATATTCCAGCAATATCACGGCGGGGGACACCAGAAATGGACTTCACACATTGTACCCATGTCGGGAATCAAACCTGGGTCTTCGGCGTGACGAGCGAACGCTTTAACCACTAGGTTACCCAACCGCCCCTGATTTTCTAGAAGGAAAGGGTGTTTTCCTTAGTCTCAAGACAAGGGGAGGGAAGTCTTCATCTATCCACTTGTGCCCTGTTCTTATTGAGTCAGTATGTAACAAGACAATTGGAGTATTAGTGGTAACGGGAATCGTAACGGAATAGTGTAGTTTGATTAAACAGTGTTGTGGCATTGGAACCTGACTTGAAATAAAACTATGATTACAAATTGGTGATGGAGATACACTGGATAATTGAGACTGAGAGTATTGTCACACACAGTATCCAAGTATTGTCACACATTGTATCCAAGTATTGTCACACACAGTATCCAAGTATTGTCACACATTGTATCCAAGTATTGTCACACACAGTATCCAAGTATTGTCACACATTGTATCCAAGTATTGTCACACACAGTATCCAAGTATTGTCACACATTGTATCCAAGTATTGTCACACACAGTATCCAAGTATTGTCACACACAGTATCCAAGTATTGTCACACATTGTATCCAAGTATTGTCACACACAGTATCCAAGTATTGTCACACATTGTATCCAAGTATTGTCACACACAGTATCCAAGTATTGTCACACATTGTATCCAAGTATTGTCACACACAGTATCCAAGTATTGTCACACATTGTATCCAAGTATTGTCACACACAGTATCCAAGTATTGTCACACACAGTATCCAAGTATTGTCACACACAGTATCCAAGTATTGTCACACATTGTATCCAAGTATTGTCACACACAGTATCCAAGTATTGTCACACATTGTATCCAAGTATTGTCACACACAGTATCCAAGTATTGTCATGTTCAGTATCCAGGTATTGTCACACACTGTATCCAAGTATTGTCATATAAATTATCCAGGTATTGTCACACACAGTATCCAAGTATTGTCATATACATTATCCAAGTATTGTCATATACATTATCCAGGTATTGTCACACGCAGTTTCCAAGTATTGTCATATACATTATCGCGGTATTGTCACACACATTATTCAAGTATTGTCACACACAGTATCCAAGTATTGTCATATACATTATCCAAGTATTGTCACACACAGTATCCAAGTATTGTCATGTACATTATTCATATAGTCTCCAAGTATTGTCATGCTGTTGTGGAGCTAGTTGTTTCCTCCCCAATGAGTACTGATGTAGATATTCCTCCTTCAGACCGATTACTCTACACGCTATGATGAGTCGCAGCGAGTGGTGTTGAAGCTACGAGGGCGGGTTGACGAACTTCACTCTTTCGTCAAAGACAAGGATAGTCAGTGTGGGGATCTTGAAGCTAAAAACAGACAGCAGGCCCAAGCTTTGAAAGATGCGTACAAGGTTGGTTTTTCTTTTCTTGTACATGGCATGTTTAAATGAAGGTTTTTTATGGTGTAGATGTGCCATATCATGAAGACCCCCTCTGTTCATTGTACTAGGAATTGTATGCGTGAGGCTTTAGCCATGTCTGCTTGTGTTTCAGCATCAACATGAGTTGACAGACAGCAATAGACGGGACAAGGAGGCTCTCAAGAGGGTATGTACGTACATGGTGTCAACAGAACAGTAGTGGGGGTTGACAATGGTGGGTTGGGGTGGGGGTTGACAATGGTGGGTTGGGGTGGGGGTTGACATGGGTGGGGTGAGGGTTGACATGGGTAGGGTTGGGGGTTGACATGGGTAGGGTTGGGGGTTGACATGGATGGGTAGGGGGGGGGGGGGGGGGGGTAACAAGGATGGGATGGGGTGAGAGTTGACATGGGTGGGGTGAGGGTTGACATGGGTGGGTTGGGGGTTGACATGGGTTGGGTGAGAGTTGACATGGGTGGGGTGAGAGTTGACATGGGTGGGGTGAGGTGAGGGTTGACAAGGGTGGGACGAGGGTTGACATGGGTAGGGTTGGGGGTTGACATGGATGGGTAGGGGGGGGGGGGGGGTAACAAGGATGGGATGGGGTGAGAGTTGACATGGGTGGGGTGAGGGTTGACATGGGTGGGTTGGGGGTTGACAATGGTGGGGTGAGGTGAGGGTTGACATGGGTTGGGTGAGAGTTGACATGGGTGGGGTGAGGGTTGACATGGGTGGGTTGGGGGTTGACAATGGTTGGGTGGGGTGAGAGTTGACATGGGTGGGGTGAGCTTTGTCATGGGTGGGTTTGGGGTTAACAAGGGTGGGATGGGTTGGGGGTTGACATGGATGGGGTGGGGTTGGGGTTGACATTGGTGGGGTTGGGACATGAGTGGGGGTGGGACATGGGTATTGTCTAAGGTGCTTAAAATGGCTGTGCAGAGTTGCGTCCCTTAGGCATGCCAGAATCCTAGGATAATGGGTTCAAATCTCAGTTATCCCCAATTATGTTTCTAGGTTTGTCAGCACCATACCCGTACTCGTGGGTTTCACCAAAGTGGTAAACGTCTGAGACTTGCATCACTCTGGGCTTTCCTCCCACATCAGACTGATGCACTGCAATATAATTGGAATACTGTTCAAAGCGGCGTTAACCCACCTCACTCACTTGCATCCCTTATACAATGTTATATGTGCCAGGAACCTGTCATGGTGGATATTAATCCCAGGATGTTTCTGTTTGTAGCACAATACCCCTGGGTTTCAACAAAGTGGTTGTCTCCATGATTTCTTATTACTCCCACACCTGACACACCGTGTGACGTATCTGACACACCGTGTGACGTATCTGACACATCGTGTGACGTATCTGACACACCGTGTGACAACTGAAATACTGTGTACAGTGGCGTTAATCCCACACACTGACGAACACTCAATGTTGTATTAATATTATATATAGCTGCTTTTTGATTGAGCATCCCTGAAACTCTGGCATGTTTCATATAAACCTTCACTTGATGCTTAGGGCAGGATAATAGCTGTCAAATTTGTGTACTAAAAATGAAATTTTTTATTATAATTGCAGCTGCTTGACAAGTATGATGATTTGGAGAAAGAGCATGATATTTTAAGGGTAATTATATTGTCATTGATTTCTAGTGATGCGTCCTGGCCTGAATTTTGTATTGCAATTCATTTATTTCTTTAGTGTTTTTCCTATTGTCATTCTAATGTTGTTAGGAGTTGTTAATTACATCCAGTCTTTCCACAAGGTCGGCTTTTATCCTAGCTGGCAATAGTCCATCTAGTGCAGTACGTAATATAAGGTGACAGGTTTGACCTACGTGACAAAAGAGGCCACTCAATCTCATTTAACGTCTAAACAAAGATCTGAGGACATCCCATTACGGGTCACGTCAGACCGACCTTGCGCGAACTTTGACCGACCAATGGAGTGGCCAATCGTGCTCTACAGCACTAATGTCAAATTGGCGACTACGCTTCGAAACATATTTTGAGAAATCCTCGATTACAAATTTGAAACCTGAACAAAAGAACATTCTGGAATGGCTAATAGATGGTCTAGATTGTATGGATTCAGTCGTTAAGCATGTGTTAAAGTTTTTGAGGTTGCATGATTAGAAATCACATTCCAACTGTCACTTTCATAATCTGGTAAGCGACGCTCTGATTGGTCGGATGAAAGGTCGTTCTGACGTGACCCCTAATGGGATGTCTTCAGATCTTTGTTTAGCGTTTGCGAGAATGAAGGTCTGATTTTAATGAGATTGGAGGCCACTAAACATGCTAAACTCGGAAATTCAACATTTTCAGAAGTTGGGCTGTTGGGGTGGAGGGGTATGACTCAAAATTTGAGAAATTAAGTTTTTTATCTGACATGAAACTTTTGAACTGGTCCCTCACATGTTTGACATTTCAATATATGGACACATTATCCACTGAAAGCTGGGCGCCAATAGTTTTGCTTTTTCGATCACTTATGTAGACTTCGCCATCAAGATGAATATATGCATGAAAAATGCAGTATACAATCAAACACTGTTGGATCAAACTTTGATCTGTCGGTTATGTGTTCAGGGTTGTCGCAAAGTGAAAGCTTGCTCCCTGCGTATTCCTTCTTTAGTTATCATTTTCGGTTATGTGGAATCTTACATAACTTGGATTATTTACATAGGTCCCTTCATCTTCGACACAACGGTGTTTGACTGTACCAGTATTTTACAAACACACTGTTACATGTTAAGTAGCATTTCAAACTGTGATGTACTGGTAATACTGATAATCTCCATGGACTCCACTGAAGTTATTCAAATATGCATTACCGTATTCGACGTAATAAGCGCCCCGCTCTAATAAGCACCCACGGCAATATTTGCTAATATATTGGCTTGTGAACAATCCCAATTAGCACCCCTTCTGACATGTCCGATTCATAAATGTACACAAGACTTATTTATGCACCCTTAATTATGGGCAATTAAATTCTGGAAACATACATCGGTCGTATATAAACTTTTCAGGCCGTCAGCATAAACCACGAAATTTATCTTTCAACTCTGTTTTTTTCACTAAAATAATATTCTAATAAAGACCCCTATTTCTAATTGAGAGAGCGCCCTGGGCGTTTATTACGTTGAATACGGTATATCAAAATCATGCTGATAAATACTGAACATGAAGGCTATGAGATGCTAGATCATTAAGATGGCAGATTGTGGGCTTGGCAAAGCTCAGTTTTCAATACCAACTACCAAAATGATGTTTATCAAATGGTTTTGCCACACTTGCATTTGCCTTGAAATACACTAGGCTTACCTGCAACTTCTGCCATTATTGGAACTGGTTATGAGGTTATCGTTAACACACAGATGATGGCTTTTATAGACTATCAGGGTACGTGGGTGCCCCAGTCGTCATTGCATTTCGCTATGCAGAGTTGTGTCCCTTAGGCAAAGACCGCCTCCATGGTCTAGTCATAGAAGGAGGAAGATCGGGGGTTAGATCCCTGGTCGCATCATACCAAAAGACATTCAGAGAGGGTACTTGTTGTCTACTGCCTATCTCTCGGCATAAAACAAGAAGTTGTCGGCATGGAGTCAGTATACTGTGTCTGTGTCTGTATTCGTGTTCAACTGCGGCATGGCATCTCAGTGGGCTAGCACTATAAAATTGGTATTAGTCTGTACACTAGTACAAGCAGCCACATGCATGCATGTCACTATGTAAGTGCAGTAATCTTGGATGCGACGTTCAAGCCCATTTCATCTCACCTCACCCTCAGGCATGACAGAAACCTATGATTGTGGGTTCGAATCCCGGTTTGCCCCGATTATGTTTCTAGGTTTGTCAGCACCATACCGAGGTTGTGGGTTTCACCGAAGTGGTAAACACCTAAGACCTGCATCACTTCTGGCTTTCCTCTCACATTAAGCTGACACGGCGTGATATAACTGGAATACTGTTCAAAGCGGCGTTAAACCCAACTCACTCACTCACACTCACTTTATAGCTTATCATGATCATAGTGATAGTAACTTGAGTCACTTGCTTCTTTCAGGGTCGTATGGGGGACAGTGATAGAAAACTACACTTGTCTCGCCAAGAGGTGGCAGAACGTGACAAGTAAGTGGAGTTACCCCATAAGAGATAGATAGATAGATAGATAAGATAGATAGATAGATAGATAGATAGATAGATAGATAGATAGATAGATAGATATATACATACATACACAGTCAAGTCCCGTTAATCCGACATGACTGGTTGCATATGATTATGTCTGATTAACGAATATGGCGGATAAACGAAATTAAGTAATATCAATGTTCGTGATCGAAAATCGGACAACTACACGATAGATAACGATACAAACACGTAATAAAAAAATAAAAATAAAATATTAGTTTGAAACTGGTACCGCAAAGCTTAAGAAAGCTGCTTTCTAAGTGGCTAACATTGACTTCCTGTTACTCATTTCATTGGTCGGTCATTGTTTGCGAAAGGTTGTTCTGCGTGATTTTAATGAGATTGAGGTAATCCAAGCATGTGATTAATCCTGTTTTCTATATTTAAAGCATTGATTGTTTATAGTTAAGCAAGTTTATCTCTGCAGCCGTTGTAATATGCAGCTACCAGCCGACTCGTCTCGCATCAAAACACGGGCTGTGTACTCGCGGGCAGATGACCACAGAGTACGCTGATCACTGTGTCGGATTAACGAGACTGATTAATGAGTGATTTCAGTAATTCGTTGCAAATTAGGTGTGTCGGAGTTGGAGTGCGAGACTATCATTAACGGGTCTAAATAGCACTGATTTAATCGGTTCCCATCATTAGTGTCGGATAAAGCCGATTGTCGGAATAACGAGAGTCTGATTAACAAGACTTGACTGTATATATACTACTCAAAAGAAGTTTGGGTGGTCCTTAGCATTTTCAATTTGTCTTGTATGTATGTTTGCTGTTTTAATACCACATTCAGCAGTGTTTTGGGTATATCATGGTGGTCTGTAAATAATCAAGTCTGGACCCGACAATCCAGTGACTCATATGAGGTACCATGGCTCAGGTACTGTGGCACTCAGTCAACTAAGTCATTGAGTATGACCTCAATCTCATCAAAATCAGATCTTAGTTCTCGCTATCGCCAAGCAAAGATCTGAGGACATCCCATTACGGGTCACGTCAGAACGACCTTTTATCCAACCAATCAGAGCGTCGCTTACCAGATCGTGAAAGTTACAGTCAGAATGTGTTTTCTAATCATGCAACCACGAAATATCTAACATGGGGTATTCCGAATGACAGTTATCGGTTTTGCGATTATATCCATACAATCTAGGCCACCTATAAGCCATTCCAGAATGTTCTTCTTATCAGTTTGAATTTTTTAATCGAGAATACGTCAAAATATGTTTCGAAAGTAGTCACCAGTTTGAACCCAGTGTCGTAAAGCTTGAGAAAGCTGCTTTCTGATTGGCTAATGTCAATTTCTTGTCAGTCATATTATTGGTCGGTCAAAATTAACGAAAGGTCGTTCTGACGTTACCCGTAATGGGATGTCCTCAGATCTTTGTTTAGCAGTAGCGAAAACTAAGATCTGATTTTAATGAGATTGAGTATGACCTCCAGATCCATTGTGTTGCCTTGCATGGCTAGTATAGGTTGCGGGTTACTTGTCCTACCCTGGATTTTCCACAAGGGTGTATTACAAACATAGTTATAGAATAATTATATGAATCTTGAAAAATATAGTCATAAATGCAAATTATTAAATGCCCTATAGCATGCTCAAGGCATGGTTCAGTGAACACTCAAGTTACATTCTCAACTTCCTGGGGATCTGCCTGTTACACGCTTCAAGGTTTTTCGTTTACATTACCATCTCGTCCCTCACTGAGTACCAAATTTTGTTGCTGGCTGAACAGAGGTATATTTTGAACAATTTCCTTTCCATAAAAGCTCAATTCTTACTTATTCTATCTCACATGTAGCATTTTGTCCCTTTTTTGAACAAGAAGTGAAAACCTTGCCTACGAATGCAGCCATTCGTAACTTGAAACGCCCAACCCGAAGGCAGCCTGTCCATGACTCTTCCCCTGCTTCCCCGAGCATATATTACCCGGTACTGCTATGAAGGGCCTTTGTCGGAATTGTAAACACCTGATTCGTCCTCTGTCTCCGGCTTCCCGCTCTGAGGTTCCCTGAAAGCAGCCTGTCCATGACTCTTCCCCTGCTTTCCTCAATCATCAATACAGATGACCAGCAGGTGTTGACACTCTCCCTTTTAAGGGCACTTCGAGCAAATATTACTGCTATGAAGGGCCTTTGTCGGAATTGTAAACACCCGCTTTTTCCTCTGTCTCCGGCTTCCTGCTCTGAGGTTTCCCGAAAGCAGCCTGTCCATGACTATTCCCCTGCTTTCCTCAATCATCAATACAGATAACCAGCAGGTGTTGACACTCTGCCCTGTTAGGGCACTTCAAGCAAATATTACTGCTATAAAGGGCCTTTGTCAGAATTGTAAACACCCGCTTTTTCCTCTGTCTCCGGCTTCCTGCTCTGAGGTTTCCCGCACTAGTGTCACCTTTTGGTTACAATCTGCCATTCTCCAGGCTTATGCTGATGCCAATTTACCTCCTCCCAGAACTTGCAATCCACACGAGACACATGCACTCGCCTCTACATTGGCTCTTCATCATAATGTGTCCTGGAGGGATGTTTCTTGCAAACATTTGCGTTTGCGAGCAAGTTTTCCCCTCTTGTTTGCAAAAAAGAAACAAAATGCAATGTGTGAGACAGGATAAGTATTTGAATTGAATTTCATGTAAAATTGACAATTTCTTGAAGAGGTGTGTGGTTATCCGTTCAGAGGACCTTGGGCGGTGTATAATATACAATGTTATCCAAATACTTATTGGAAGATTCTGATTGGTCTTACTTGTTATAGGGAAGTAGTATCAAGGGTGTAGCCAGTGTGTGTTTGTAATGCTAGACTGTCATTTTCAACTTTTGTTATTCCTCTGTCACCTGACTGTTAACATGGTTTCTATGGGTTATAGACCCGTGAAGATTCCAGGGTAGAATAGGTCTTCAGCAACCCATGCTTGCTGTAAAAGGTGACTATGCTTGTCGTAGGAGGCGACTAACGGGATCAGGTGGTCAGACTTGCTGACTTGGTTCATGCATGTCATGGTATCTAAATTGTGTAGATCAATGCTCATGATGTCAATCACTGGATTGTCTGGACCAGACTTGATTATTTACAGACTGCCATCATATAGTAGGAATATTGCTGGGTTATGCATCCCAACATGATAACTTTTGAAGATTTTTGTGTGCTGACTCGTATAAATAGGTAAACATGGTAAAGATTTGATTGATGTTGAAGAACTGACTCTTGATATTGTTTGTGGAATTATAACATCAAAATCGGTGGGCACAGTGTTGCACACTGGTTTTTGCGTTTATACCTGCATAAATGTAACAATATAGGGAAGTTAATTCAATATAAACAAGGCAGAGATGTTTGAAAACCTTCTGTGTTAGCATGCTGCAATGCTACAACTGGTTCTGTTTGAATTTCAGGATTATTTCCAAGTTGGAACTTCATAACAAACAGCTTGGGAGGGAGAATGAGAACTTGAAACACAAGGCAGCAATTGCACTGAGGTTAGAGATGTTCTGCTGTGTTTGTATTGCGCGCATGTGCAGTCTTTAACCTTCCAAACATGTCTTGGCAAAGATGCACTCGTGCAGGTGTACCTTGAAATGTGACCTCAAAATTGTTGTCTGCATCAGCGATTTGTGTCTGACCATGCTGGGCTGTTTGTAAAAAATAATTTGAACCTTGTGTAGACAAAGTATTTCTTCATGGGAGCCATGTTAAAAAAAGCCCATTAATTTGAAAATAATGTTATAGCAAGCCCATATTTGACTAAATGGATCCCATTTTGGAAAGTTTACAAAGATAAAGTTACACATGCTTTCAAATTTTTGACCCCTATTTAGTTTCCAATTTCAAATATAAATTTGTTTTCCTCTTGCGATTGTCATAATTTGTTGTGTTTTGAAGTTTTGAATCCATCCATGTACCAGGCTATGATATATATAGAATACTAAACGAGCTCCCGTGTAATACCAATTTTATGAAACGAGTGAATAGTTGACACCTACACGATCCATGGCATAATCCAATTGAGTTTAACAGAATAATACTTCAAACACGTCAAAAGTTGAAACGTATGAATTTAATATCATACAATGGTCCACCTTTAGAATTCAGGCGTTCGTCCCACAAAATTATCGTAGTGCTAAGGCTATCACAACTCACATAATTTAACTTAGACTAACGACTGTCGTTGCGCTAGAGTACGATCGCCTTGTGGAACGGGGCCTTGCACCTCAAAGTTTACAATCACGTCACAATACCCGATGACGTAATTTGTGGAATTTTGTTGCAAGATCCATCGGCGAAACAATGCCATGTGACGTCAGCCTAGCAACAAGGTTGCTGGGGTCATCGAGTGTGCATAAGCTCCTCCCAGTGATCTATCATCTCCACACACAATGTCGTTGAATACGCCAAGGGATGTTGAGAGCTTTCAATATTTGTTCGTGAAACGTGTTCCGAGAGTACATAAGCACGCGTTTTGGTATTACACAAAGTGTAATAAAGCTGTATGTTTATTAAACGGGTGATCTCTTCACGGGCAAGTAATAAAGTATTTTTTTTCACAGTATGGCGTCAGCAAAGACCAGCTACGAAGACTCATACGGATATAGTGATATTCATCGCTCAGCTGAACCGAATCAAGGGGAGATAACCAATGGCAGGACTCCTGCTGTGCCATACAGGTCCATGGAAAGGTACTTTGAAAATTTCATGAATATCGTGACTGGGGATTATATGAACCCTCCCTTTTCTGGATGTGCGTCTGTATATATGTCCTTGTGGAAACCTGATTTAGGTATTGAGTTTGCTTCAACATTCTTAGCAGGGTGGCCTCTTAAAAATGTGTATTTATAACCCCAACTACAATACCCATTTTTTCACATTGTTGGTCATTGAAGTTTGTTTGTTTGTTTGTTTGTTTAACGCCACACTCAGCAATATGTTACCATGGTTTCTATTGGTTATTGACCCGTAAAGATCCAGCATAGAATAGGTTTTCAGGTCCCATGCTTTCTGTAAAAGGCGACTATGCTTGTTGTAAGAGGCGACTAACAAATGACTAATGGATAAGCTGCCTATTTGCATAAAATACCCCCCAAGAATATTCAAAACCCAATTACTTTCAATTTACTTACGCACAGAAACGCATGCATTAAATGAAAAACTCAAATGTACGAAAACAGCACGTGTAAATACCCAATGAAGCTTTTTCAGCTGTGCGTACAACTGGGCTAATTTTACAAACCCAATTACGAGCTAAGTTACTTTCCAAGTCAAGCCTTATATTTAAAACCGTTATATACATGTAGAACCTTTTTCTTTTCTTTTTTTGATATCTCAAAATGTGTACTCAATTTGGGAAAAACCCAATAGAGTGATAAATAGATGAGTGAAAAAATATAGGTTACCCAATGAAAAATGTAATAACCCAATTAAAATAGAAATCTTCGGGTAAAAACTCAAATGCTCAAAGAGTTATCTGGAGCTCTGGTCTAGTCTCGGCAAATATCGGGTGCTGGACTCCATATCGGGTCTGAGGTGAAGAGTACTTGGGTGTTTTGTTCCCATCAGAGCCAAAACTGATTCTCAGCTGTTGCTGGTGGCATTTAGAAGAGGCAGCATCAGTAAGTTCAAGGATGACTTTAGTTTTTATATTCTTCTGAGACATGCATCACTTCGGGCTTTCCTCCCACATTAAGCTGACACGCCGCGATATAACTGGAATACTGTTAAAAGCGGCGTTCAACCAAACTCACTCACTCACTATCTCATTCAGCTAATTGTATCGGCAGGTTGTACGTGAGTGAACCCGGGGGTCAGCGGAGAGTGGAATCATCTCCAGAGTCGGATGTTGACAGTGACAGCGCGCCCTCACCTCTACTGAAGGCCGAGCGGGAGCTTCGCAGACTTCAGACTGACTCCTCCACCAGCTTCAGGGATGGTTTCCAGCCAAAACTGCAGAAGAAATTTTACGGAAGTGAAGTCGCCTACCCAGGAAGGTACAGAGAGGCTGCCTCTAACTCAACACTTGATTCATCACGATCTCAACCAAAAAATACCTCGTCGGGAAAGTCATCAAACTCACCCAAACCCAAAAGTCAAAGTCGGAATATGTCTCGGTCCGATACTCAAATTGATTCTGTAGGAACTCACAATGGTATCCTGTCTCCGAAGCGGACCAAACTAAAACTGCAGCCCAAAGAACAATCCACTCCAACGAGGATGGACGTCAGTCTGAACAACTTGACCAATGGTCATGAGAGCAGCCAAAAGATCACCAAGGACAAATTGTCAAGGTCACGGTCAGAGCAAGCTGTCCCTTCCGCTGTGGAGGTGTCGACCAGGAAAAGCCCAGGTCAGTGAGACGAATGTGGTGGGAGAAGATGTGTATGGGATTTGAGTTGGAGAGAATTTGAGGTGTGATGGGGTTTAACATCACTTTCAAGATTACAAAGTAGACACAATAAGAATTTATGGATAAGAACTTCTTTATTTTACTGTAATGGCGATGTTTCGGTATACATCCTTATAGAGTTGTCAAGAACAACTGAAAAATGAACATGGTACAGAATATATATGGTAGGTGGAGGATTCTGATCCGACCACCCCTTGTTTTATCCCCTTCTTGCCAAGTGACAGGCAGGGTAACAACAAGTGCCATCTTTTATTGTTTTTTGGTGATCGAACCACGGACCTTCTGCTCTCTGGGCAGATGCTCTGCCACTAGATCATGGAGGCAGTGCAAAGAACATGAAATATGTGCACATTCCCTAAAGCTTATAATATGTTACCACCATGACCAAGGAATGGGTATGTGTAAATAGAATGTTCAATGAATTCTTTTCAACCTTCCACAGGAGGCAAGTCTGTAGAGGGCACCCTGGCCAAGGTCCGATCAGGGAATTACGTGTCTCGTCCACAGTGGGAGGATGTAGACACGTCCATGGCACGACCCGCCAAATCTCAGACGTCTCCCAGACAGAACATGGTAAGCCTGCTCCTCCTCAATCTCATTAAAATCAGATCTTAGTTCTCGCTACCGCTAAACAAAGATCTGAGGACATCCCATTACAGGTCACGTCAGACCGACCTTGTGCGACCTTTGACTGACCAATGGAATGACCAATCAGAAGGCAGCTTTCTTGTGCTTTACGGCACTAATTTCAAATTGGCGACTACGCTTCGAAACATATTTTGACCTCTTGATTACAAATTTGAAACCTCAACAAAAGAACATTCTGGAATGGCTAATAGATGGTCTTGATTGTATGGATTCAGTCGTTAAACCCGTAACTATCGTTCGGAGTTAAAGTTTTGGAGGTTGCGTGATTAGAAATCACATTCCGACTGTCACTTTCATAATCTGGTAAGCGATGCTCTGATTGGTCGGATGAAGGTCGGTCTGACGTGACCCCTAATGGGATGTCCTCAGATCTTTGTTTAGCGGTAGCGAGAACTGAGGTCTGATTTTAATGAGATTGGCTCCTCCTCAGCTGTCCAGTCTTTAATCTCTCGGTCGTATTAATGTCAGATCTTTTTGTCCGATTAAATACCTGGAGATCAGACAGACCCTTTATAGTTCACTTTGACCACCAAATCAAAAATCAGTTGCAGTTTTCTAATATGATTCAGCTAGATTTCTTTGCCATCTTGGTTTTGAATTTCTTATCTGCCTTTGAAATCACTAATCAACATACAACATTACCAAGAATAACTAACTGGTACATAGTTAATACTGTCATTGTTTTATCCTTGACCAACCTGGTACATAGTTAAAACTGTCATTGTGTTATCCTTGACCAACCTGGTACATATTAATACTGTCATTGTTTTATCCTTGACCAACCTGGTACACAGTTAATACTGTCATTGTTTTATCCTAGACCAACCTGGTACATAGTTAATACTGTCATTGTGTTATCCTTGACCAACCTGGTACATAGTTAATACTGTCATTGTGTTATCCTTGACCAACCTGGTACATAGTTAATACTGTCATTGTTTTATCCTTGACCAACCTGGTACATAGTTAATACTGTCATTGTGTTATCCTTGACCAACCTGGTACATAGTTAATACTGTCATTGTGTTATCCTTGACCAACCTGGTACATAGTTAATACTGTCATTGTCTTATCCTTGACCAACCTGGTACATAGTTAATACTGTCATTGTGTTATCCTTGACCAACCTGGTACATAGTTAATACTGTCATTGTGTTATCCTTGACCAACCTGGTACATAGTTAATACTGTCATTGTCTTATCCTTGACCAACCTGGTACATAGTTAATACTGTCATTGTGTTATCCTTGACCAACCTGGTACATAGTTAATACTGTTATTGTGTTATCCTTGACCAACCTGGCACATTGTTAATACTGTCATTGTGTTATCCTTGACCAACCTGGTACGTAGTTAATACTGTCATTGTCTTATTCTTGACCAACCTGGTGTTTCAGACTCGAGAAGAGCGACTACGAGAACGACTTCAGACGGTCGACAAACTAGAGCGGCACTATGACGATCTGCAGGCTGAAAAGAGAAAGGTACTTTACGCCATGAATATTTCCCTAGTATACATCACTTAGACCAGTCTTCTCACTGGGGATATGGGGAGCCAGTCGTCAATTCACTATGCAAACCCTGTAAAGTCCAACAAGAAATAAGGGGAATGTTTTGTGTGGAAAATACTTGTTGGTTCTAAGCATCTTGGTTTCCAAGGATCTGTTAAAACCAATGAAGTTGTCCTGTTGAAATTCTAGTATGAATTAAATAAGTGTGAAAGTGATTTTGATAGAATGACATATATTTTCAGCTGGAGTCAGCACTGATCAAAATTCCAATTCATGGTCGAAACAGGAAGATGATTCAAGACCAGGTATGTAATTTTGGTAACCATGGTAAATCTAGAAATAGTAATATTGTCGTATCTTTGCAGGAAGCACATGGCTTGTTTATTGATCATGTTGATGTAAGCATGAAAAACATGGTCAGGGCCTTGTCAGCATATCTTCCATATGTTTTTGTCCGCCGCCGCGCGAAGCGCGAAGCGGGGGATATAGTATTCACGACCGTCCGTACGTCCGTCCGTACGTCCCACCTGTTTGTTGCCGCGATATCTCAAGAACTAAACACTGGATTGTCTTCATATTTGGAACTATGGTGTATATACAGACTCCGCAGACACCAGTCGGTTTTGGTGACCTTGACCCCATTTTCAAGGTCACAGCAGGTAAATCTGCTTTTGGAGTTGGAAAACGGTGTTGCTGCGATATCTCAAGAACTAATCTCTGGATTGTCTTCATATTTGGTACTAGGGTGTATATACGGACTCCGCAGACACCGGTCGGTTTTGGTGACCTTGAGCCCATGTTCAAGGTTACAGCAGGTAAATCTGCTTTTGGAGTTGGAAAACGGTGTTGCCGCGATATCTCAAGAACTAATCGCAGGATTGTCTTCATGTTTGGAACTATGGTGTATATACAGACAACGCAGACACCAGTCGGTTCTGGCTACCTTGACCCCATTTTCAAGGTCACAGCAGGCAAATCTGCTTTTGGAGTTGGAAAACGGTGTTGCCGCGATATCTCAAGAACTAAACACTGGATTGTCTTCATATTTTGAACTATGGTGTATATACGGACTCCGCAGACACCAGTCGGTTTTGGTGACCTTGACCCCATTTTCAAGGTCACAGCAGGTAAATCTGCTTTTGGAGTTGGAAAACGGTGTTGCCACGATATCTCAAGAACTAATCGCAGGATTGTCTTCATGTTTGGAACTATGGTGTATATACAGACAACGCAGACACCAGTCCGTTTTGGTGACCTTGACCCCATTTTCAAGGTCACAGCAGGCAAATCTGCTTTTGGAGATTGAAAACAGAGTTGCCGCGATATCGCAAGAACTAAACACTGGATTGTTTTCATATTTGGAACTATAGTGTATATACAGACTCCGCAGAAACCAGTCGGTTTTGGTGACCTTGACCCCATTTTCAAGGTCACAGCAGGCAAATCTGCTTTTGGAGTTGGAAAACGGTGTTGCCGCGATATCTCAAGAACTAATCGCTGGATTGTCTTCATATTTGGTATTTTGGTGTATATACAGGCGGGGGACATTTCGTCACTTCTGTGACAAATACTTGTTTAACTAATAACTTGATTACAAATTCATGACATCATCTTCCCAAGGCAAGGTAGTTGACTGACTTTGTGAAGATCCGGTGTAGAATAGGCCTTCAGCAACCCATGCTTGCCACAAAAGGTGAGTATGCTTGTCATAAGAGACGAATAACGGGATCAGGTGGTCAGACTCGCTGACTTGGTCGATGCATGTCATCGTATCGCAATTGCGTGGATCACTGCTCATGATGTCAATCACTGGATTGTTTGGTCCAGACTCGATTATTTACAGACCACCGTCATATAGCTGGTATATTGCTAAGTGGGGCATTAAACAACAAACAAACAAACTTGCCGAACTGGCCTGCACTTATTAAGTTATATTTTGGCTGGATTAACGAGTCTATGCACAGTCCAATTAAAATCGGGTTACAAAATCGGCAACCAGTCATAAACTGCCGTGCAGATTTCGGTCAGTTGCAGGGTTTACATGTGTACCGTCAACTCGATGTTGACAGATATTTTCCAAATGATTTCATGTTTTTAATCAAGGTGCTCAAGGAATTTGATGCACTTTGCGAAATAAGATCTGTTTTATTGCAATATAGATCTTGATTATTGAATAGATCGTCTTGACTGGGCGCTGCTATTTTGATCGAAGCAAATGTAAGTTAATATGAGAGGTGGAATTTGATTGGTCGGTGGTAGGGACATAGAAGGGACATAACTCATAATAGCTACTGGTGGCGCTACAATCGTGCCACGAAATTCCAGCCTAGTTCTGCGATGATGGAAACTGGACTTTAGTAGTCATTTAATTCCCTTGCCTTGGGAAGATGTCATGAAGAAACCAATGCACACTGTAAGCTATTAGTGTCGGTCTATATTGATGCCCCCTGTGAATATCCGTGTTAGAATTGGTCTTCAGCATCTTCTGCTTGTCGATATAAGCAACTAATCCTTTTGGTGCAATAAAAAAGAAACCATAATCGGTTCCATGTGCGTGATTGTATTCATGTGTCCTGACAAGCTTTTACAATATCCTTTTTATGTTAACCATTACATGTATACTTGTACATCAGTGTCCAAAATAATGCCTGCCCGTGGCTGGTAACTTTTGTGTCAGACTTCATGATATTTTTCTCATCTGAGACCTGGAGATCTGGAATACTGTTAAAAGGGACGTTAAACCCAACTCACTCACTCAGTCACTCACTCACTCACTCACCCACTCCGATTGTTTCCCTCCCAGACTGACCTGGTGTTGATCTGTCTTTTGTTCCAGGGTGAGCTGGAGGGAAGATTGGATCAAGTGGACAAGGAACTAGGATCGGTCAGAATGTCTCTCAAGCGGTTCCAGGTTCTCAAGTCGACCATCTGATACTTGTCCCACAACTTACTACGTCTTCCCATGTCAACATTCCTCACAAACTGTTTACAAACTAAGGCGTGTGCTTGTTTGTTTATGATAACAAACTAGCTGTTCAGGTTGTTAATATGGATGATAATTGTTGATCCTTAAATTGGCTAGTTTGAGATTCAGCATATCAGAAATATGTGTGGTTAAATCGTCCCTCTTAGAATATCTGAGATGGTGAAATTTCAGGAAGTGATATTGAAATCGTTTTCCTTTGATTTCGTGACTGTTATTATCTATTGGTCTATTATCTATTCAACTGTCTATTCGTGATTGTGTAGAACATTCTACGGACATCATAGCTTTGCGAACCAAAAGAAATCAAAGAGGAATACAAGATCAAACGATAACTTTTGTGCTCTAATATTTGTTATGCATATCATGACCGATTTTGTATATTTATACTATCAGTACTTACACTATGGAGCTGTGGTGTCCGTAACTCTCAGTCATTGCCCCCTTGATATCAGGTTTTCTACACTCTACCATAAAGGACTATGGTCCATAAGAAAAGTCTCGATTTAAATACATATTATTATATGAGCATGTGTGTCTTATTGATTTCACCAAACGATGTCAGAATTCTTGTATTTCCCGAGCAAGATTGAGGGTAATACATGAATTCTTACACAAATTATGTCAAATCAGTATGACACACATGAGAGTGTAATAATTTTGTATTACCGTATTCAACGTAATAAGCGCTCAGGGCGCACTCAAAATTAGAAATAGGGGGCTCTTATTAGAATATAATTTTGGTGAAAAAAAAACAGATCGTAAATTTCTAGGTTTGTGTACCTGAAATGATACAAAAGAAAAGTCTGTGCATATTATACATGACAGATATATTTTCCCAGAATTTAATAGCCCATAATTAAGGGTGCATATAACAAACGAGTGTGCATTATACACGAATAATCACAGCAAATATCACAGTGAGCGCATATTAGAGCGGGCCGCTTATTATGTCGAATACGGAACCCATTACTTCTTAATCCTATTGAGCCTCGCTCTAAAGAAGGTAGCCATCTTGTTTTTAGAAACCTGTTCAGAATATTGTTTTCTAACTGGAATCCTTATAAAGAATTCAATGAAAGACTGATTTTCTGTGAGGAACGGATGAGGAGGTGCAGCAACAGCAGCTACCATGAAGTGATGTATGCTTGTATTAAACTGACGAAAGCAATGCACCTTGCCAACAATGACTCACCATACAGTTCAATCACTACCTGCAGTAATGATCTAACTGTTAGCATTATTTATTTACATAAAGGAAAAGGGTCAATGGTGTCAAGAAATGGGTAAGATGCTTCATGGGTAATGTTGAGCATACAAGGTGTGACCATATAAGGTCGGATCATATAAGATGTGACCATATAAGGTCGGATCATATAAGATGTGACCATATAAGGTCGGATCATACAAGGAGTGACCATATAAGGTCGGATCATTCAAGATATGACCATATAAGGTCGGATCATATTAGGAGTGACCATATAACGTCGGATCATACAAGGTGTGACCATACAAGGTCTGACCATATAAGGTCGGATCATACAAGGTGTGACCATATAAGGTCGGATCATACAAGGTGTGACCATATAAGGTCGAATCATGTAAGGTAGACTGTCGTCTAAGACGCCGCGATTCACTGTGCAGAGTTGCGACCCTTAGGCACGCCAGAAACCTATGATTGTGGGTTCGAATCCTGGTTCGCCCCGATTATGTTTCTAGGTTTGTCAGCACCATACCCGTGCTCGTGGGTTTCACCGAATTGGTAAACGTCTAAGACCTGCATCACTTGGGTCTTTCCTCCCACATTAAGTTGACACGCCGTGATATGACTGGAATACTGTTAAAAGCGGACTTAAACCAAACTCACTCACTCACTCACTCACTTAATACTGATGATGTCACGCAAACAATAACACCCGGATTACCAGCTCTATGTCACCGCACCCTGCCACATGCTAATCTAGACATCAGCAGCCCTCTATGTGTTACTCTGAACAACTTGGTGCATTTTAACATGTTGTATGTTGTATGAAGTGTCCAGTGTGAGGTTTTTGCCTCTCTGCAGCAGGTGTGGTATCGTGTTTGTCAACGTGGTGAGAGATTGACCAGTTGCAAGACATGCCCTTTTTTTGCTAGTCTGGTTTGTTTATTTATGTTTTTACTGTTTTGTGCATCTATTTTGTGCGTCTTTTCAGCAACACAGCCCTTATTATTATGATGATGATGATGATGTCGATGATTAAATTAGTGATGAAAATTAACCACGTACATCTACTAGCTCAAATTGTGATAACATACAGCAATACCCCAAAAATATTGGAAATTCTACTGGCCCTTAGGATACCTCATTCAAAAAGATGATCCGGGCAAGCGGGCTAGTTTTAAGTTACATCCCTGTTTCATCCCTATTGTCTTTTCAGACAGTGTCATCCCATCACTTGTTTTTGGCTCACTTCCCGACTTGGGTACTGTGTGAGCCCTTTTTTTACAATCCTCGAACCCCTTTTTTAAAAAAAATCCCCTTTTTTAGAATCCTCAAACTCCTCCATGACTAAGGATGTAGTTGAGTATCTTGGCCCTGCTGTTCGGAGGTGCTGTGTTGCTGAGAAGGCCCCATGCATTGTCAGCCATGAGAGGCTTGCTTCCTATAAGACTGTGATATCTTCTGTTTTGTTATGTATATATTGTCAGATTCTTGTTTGTTATTTTATCATTAGTATGTGTATTCCAGCAATTGCAGCAGCAGCTGGGTGATGGCGGAGGCCAGAAATGTGTCGTCATGGTGATCTGTTACCATGGTTACATATGTTCCTACAATTCTGCTGTTAAGTGCTGGCAGCTTGTAGAAGTTATTGACAGTTTAAAGCACTGATCAACGTGTTCGAGATAATTAATGTGTATGACAAATACTGTTCTTATTTTGTGTCAGTTTGTTTAAGCATGGCATTCTTGCCAGAATGAAAGTGACATCTCTGATTGATGGAAGAGTTCGTTCAGATTATACATGTTAAATGATTATTACGTTACGAATGACGTCAGTCACTCAACAGACTAATACATAATAAGACTTCTTTTATGATATTTTAAAGGAGGATTTTGTCCCCATCTATCATTTAGCAAAGTCTGCATTCAATCTCATCATAATTAACCTCTCTACTTGAAGATATAACAACCCTTCATGGAGTGTCGTGTCAGATGAACCCGGAGTAAGTTTTGACCAGGCAATTTCAGAGAAGGATTTGGGAGTTCTTGATCTAATTTTGATGTCTGCTCTCTGAAACGATTTTGCTTGATATTGCTACCACTTTGAGTCAGACATTGTGATTTTTAGCAATAAAATGTTCCAATGATGTACTCCCTTTTTGGTTACATGACATGGCTCTCAGAAACAAGAGTGGTATATAATATCCACAACAATATAATGGTTTGGCCTTTATTATTGACATTTGGAACTTGATGTTTGACTTTGTTTTTGAGACAGAGAAATATTCCTATGATGTACTCCCTTTTTGGTTACATGACATGGCTCTCAGAAACAAGAGGGTTATATAATATCCACAACAATATAATGGTTTGGCCTTTATTATTGACATTTGGAACTTGATGTTTAACTCTCTTTTTTGAGATCGAGAAATCAGATATGCTGGTCTAAATACTGCACTTACTTCTTCTGAAAATTTAGAAAGGGGTGCTAATTGAGATTGTTTACTATCCAATATATTAGAAAATATTGCCATGGGCGCTTATTATGTCGAATATGGTATATTAATATTCTTACAGAGATTTTACTATAGAACAGTTAGTAATATTTCATTAGGAAAAAATATGATTGCGACTAGTTACTAATTGTGGACTATTGAGGTTTTGCTGATGTTTTTGTATGAATAAAGAAATGGCATTTGTCAAAAGAGATATTTGTGGCTTCGGACCAAAGACCACCAACTCAGTGTATGTTGTAGATTCAGGTTGTGTTTGGTCATGTTTTCATCTTCCTGAGGCAAGGGATTATTATTCATGTTTCGGTGGACTTTTATAGTCAGTTGACTCCCTTGCCTTTGGAAGATGGTGTTATATAGCATGATAGCACCTGCTGCCTGACAGTCATAGACAGTAGGGTCTAAATAGTAGTTAACTTATTTTAGTATTCCATTAGTAGATTTGCCCAATACTCGTGTAATGTAGAAGTCGGAAAATGTATATAGGTGTTCCATATTTCTTATCCATAATAATTCAGGTACAATTCACTCATAATATTTGTAGTTTTGTGTTGAGGCTGTCAGAGAATGGGTAACACTAGTTACCTCCCTTTACAGTACATTTCATGAGTTACCTCCCTTTATAGTAGATTTCAAATTTTGAAGTTCTTAGGTTTTTGTTTTTTACCTGTTGCATTATTTAGAAACTTTCAGGAATGGTAGCATTGATTTTGATACTTTTTTAAGAGTTTACCTTTGATTTTTGATGTGATCAGTATTATTATTATTCAGTATTAATCCTCAAGCACCGCCATATAGAGGTAAGCTGCACTGCCCATTGCGTCAGTAATGTCTAGACCACATGCAGAGATAATTACAAACGACTCCACCTTATGCACTTCACTGTAATAGGTAATTAATGTTGGGTCAGGACCTTGGGCTATTCTCACATACCAGATCAGAGTGGAGCCCTTAATTTGCATGTCAAATTCGAAGACCTTGGTTTAGTTAATTTATAAATATATTGGCCCCAAACTCGATGAAGGCCTGACAAAATTAATATTTTTCAAAATTTGAACTCCCAAACTGACATTAACAAATTTTATAAGTGGCAGTGCTGCCGGTAGAACAGGACATGCTTACCCTTATCTCGAACACCTGGTGTCATCACTGATTTTCAGTGATCCATTTGTACATTTTTCACCGCTATTTTGCCTTTGACACCCGAATGGAATCTGTTTCAGTGGATAATTGAACCCGATTATTCTCTGGCGTTGACATTTTATGTTTTTTTATAAATAAAAAATCAATTAAGTTAATCTAGTGCTGTTAGTCGATGGTTTGACATTTTTCTCTACAGATCTTTGTATACACCCGTAAATAATTGTAGGAGATCATCAATCGTTGTTACAGTCAGAGTTTTGATTGCCCACTCAGGATATCTGGAGCAAGCAGTTAGTAAATGGTAGTGACTTCAATTAGAACTGTGTGTAAATGCAGGCATTAGACTTACATTTAGTCCCAGAAATAAAATCTTCATATTTGAATACATATATAATAAGAAACAAAATCCAAATGGAGCCCAGAACAATGCTTAGCACACACGATCATAGGTTTCTGGCGTGCCTAAGGGACGTAACTCTTCACAGCAAATTGCAGCGCCTTTGACAACTGGTCAACCCATGGCCCCCTTTTCACTTAGAACTGTGTGTAACGTTAAGGTTACAGATGTGATATATTTAGGCTGTCTGTAGGTATAGGGATCAGTGCTGGATTGGAGAAAAATGAACAATGTGAATAACTGAATAAACAATATTTCTATAATAATCAACTTGTTGCGTCTTGTTTGCTTTAGCAGAATCATGACAATGGATAGATTATCAACAATACTAATTCAGTGTTATTAATTTTGCCCAGAGACCTTGTGTGCACAGCTATGCACTAAGGCGCCGCGATTCGCTGTGCAGAGGTGCGTCCCTTGGGGACGCCAGAAACCTATGATTGTGGGTTCGAATCCCGGTTCGCCCCGATTATGTTTCTAGGTTTGTCAACACCATACCCGTGCTCGTGGGTTTCATCGAAGTGGTAAACGTCTAAGACCTGCATCACTTCGGGCTTTCCTCCCACATTAAGCTGACACGCCGTGACATAACTGGAATACTGTTAAAGCGGCGTTAAACACAACTCACTCTGACACGTTAAGGCCGATCCCGACGTCAAACATCTCCAAGCCGGCCTCTCTGGCTTGTACCTCCGTGACTTCCGGTCTCTGGGAGTTCCCGTCGGTCAACACATACACACAGTCCCTTACGGGCTTGAGGGAGGAACGTGTCTCTCATGTACTGAATGCCAGCTCCGTGGCTCGCCCAAGGACGCCTGGTTGGCGAAGCTGTTAAAACCAAAACCGACTCTTCGTACACGCGGTCGCCGTATGTGACTACGGAGGCACGCGCTATCAGAGGACCCACTTCAAAAGTGTCCATGAAGTCAAGTCCTCCACGAACCATAGCCCCAATGTAAAGTTCTCTGGCCATATGCTGGATGAAGAGTCGATGGCGAACGCCACGTCCATTGGATTCTGCTTACAGGCTTAAATATTTCATAAATTTACTTTAGGTACACCCAAAAAAAGCCCAGAAGGGTACATTTAAGCATAAACTATGCTCAAACATCACTGTGGGTGAGTGAGTGAGTATGGTTTTACGCCGCTTTTAGCAATATTCCAGCAATATCACGGCGGGGAACACCAGAAATGGGCTTCACACATTGTACCCATGTGGGGAATCGAACCCGGATCTTCGGCGTGACGAGCGAACGCTTTAGCCACTCGACAGCTCCACCGCCCCTCAAACATTACAGATAAACAGGACTATTTGTATATGCATGTTTGTTGTGTAATACCGCACTCTAGCTATATGCCGGCGGTCTAAATAGTCGAGTTCCTTGGTTACAACTGAGGGACGCAAAACTGCAGACCCAACTGAGGCGTCAAAGACTACACTACTGGCTCACCAGTGCCCCGAGCCCCCTTGAATACAATACATTTTTCGCGTAAATTGTACATCCGGTTAATCATCGGAATTCTTACGCTAATACACTAGTCATACATCACCATCTTTGCAGCTTCTGCAACAACAATGAAAAGAATGGTAATAGGAATCAACATCAAGTCAATTATTAGCTTCAATTCTAGAACCGTGGCGTCTGAGCCATCAGCATGACGAGCAAGCACTGTACCAACTTACCTACCATGACACATACATGGCAAGACCTAAATAGATTAATAGAGTTCTGGGAGTGATAAATACGCCCCTTAGAAGCCCCTATTGTGGTTATTAATAAGTGAACTGCCTTATTAATTTTGATTATGGTGCGCAATGGCTTTCAACAATGTGTTGCTATTGTTTGCTTTTCGTTTAGGGTCGCGCTCAGCAATATTCCAACTGTATGAGGGCGGCCTGATAATAATCCAACAAACCAGTGATTGATAGTATGAGCAACTACACCCGACGTCAGGGTACTTCGTCAAGCAATGAAATCACTCTCTGAGCGAGTTAGTGAGTTGGGTTTAACGCTGCTTTTAACAGTGTTTCATGTACATCACAGCGTGTTAGCTTAATGTGGGAGGAACGACCGAAGTAATTTATAATGCAGGTCTCAGACGTTTACCACTCGACACCAACTCTTGCACCTACGTGTTTGAACACTTGATCCATGTAGTCACCTTATATGACAATTAAAGGCAAAGAGTACCATGGCGGAAAACATCTTCTTCTTCTTAATATTATGTACAAATTAAACTATAAAATGCAGCAAAGAGGGTTGGGTGATCCTGGCACAGTCAGGCTGGTTAGGTTCATCAACAGCTCAGGGCCCTTGCCCCCTCTACACGCAGCCCAGACAGCGAATGGGACTTCTCCCGTGAAGCGCTGCCTAGTCAAACCCACCCAGATTTTTTCGGAGAATGTGAAGACTCCCCAGCACTGCAGCCTTTTGCATTACCCAGATTGTCAGAAGGGCTGTATTCCTGGCAACAAACCCGGGTACTCTCCCAATGTCAGTCAACAGATTGGGAGGTACCAAACCTAAGGGACTGAGAAGAATGGGGAGTCGAACAACTTGGTACTTGGGATGCAAGCGTAACATTTCGAAAGCGACTTCCGCTTATTTGCCCTGTTTTTCCTCAATCTTGTCAATCAGTGTCAAAAGGGACAGAAAATTCAATAGCATGCATGATTTCATTGGATTTATCAAAGAGGACAAGATCAGGTTTGTTGGCCTGGATACGTCTGAAGCTGTATACGGGCCTATTCCAAAGGATTTTGTAGGTATCATTTTCCATGACGCCCTATACATATTCCGGGTCGTAGGGTACATGGATGGACCTCACAACCACAAGCATGGCGAAGACGGTAATAAAATGATCAAGCCACGCCATCATGTCGCTTAAGATAATGTGTTTGTGCCAAAGCTGGGCATCCACTGACATCGTGTTGGACAGTTTCATTAAAGTGTGAAGTGACTGGTCCTGAGCAGCAAACAGAAAACCTTCTGTTTCACTTTTCAGGCCAGACGACTTCATCCAAGCAAAAGACTCTGCAGGATTGCTGATCTTCTCAGCCCACTGCACATAGACTCGATGCAGTGGTCGTTCACATAGCCTCTCCTTGAAATACTGAGTCACGGCTGACTTGATATGGCACTTCGCTTGGTTGACACCCATTTCTGTACCGTCCAGCAGTACAGAACCATCAACAAAATCAACACTGACATTGATTTTATGTCCCACATACTTGGCTGGTTTTAGAAAACTGTGGAATGCCTTATTTTCATCACGAGTCTTAAAATGCTTCACGAGATGATCATCAGACAAATAAATCATTATTATTATTATGAGAACAATATGACATACCTACAAATGTAGACTCTGCTACAACCTGTGCTGGTGATGATTGCCGACAGGAGCATATCTTTTTTTGCAAACACAGGGCATAACTGGAACAAGATATTTAGCATGAGAGAAAAGCGTTTTTATTACCACCGAATGTTTATGTCCTCGACATGAAAAATATAGTTCCTCACCCAAAAATGTCCGAAATCGTGGGACGTGTACATGTATAACAGCCGGCAATCTGGGCAGCGAGAGGCAGTGAGTGAGAACAATTGCCTTGCTACATCACTGCGTGTCAATTTGGGGGAGGAAAACCAGACGGAATGAGGGTCTTAGGAGCTTGCCACTTCAGTGAAACCCACGATCATGAACGAGTCTGGAAACCTAATCACGTCGAATCTGAGATTCGAACCCACAATCAGAGGTTTCATGCACATCAGGGACCACTTGCACAAAGCGATCTTAGCGCTAAGATGATCGTAACTCCCGTACTTTAACATACGCTTACAATAGTCGTAGCGCTAAGATCGCTTTGTGCAAGTGGGCCCTGAACTGCGGCTCCTTATACGACTTGGTCACCCCTGCCCCTATAAAGAGCAGATGGTTTGTATGACTGAATTATGTGGCCATGAACGCCAAGTGCCATTTTTTTAGTTGGCTGAATCCAACAGGATCACGTTTACCACGTTTACCTTGGTGCGGACTGACCACGAACCTGGGAGTCGAACCAGGATCAGCAGCCTCTGATGGCCAAGGGACGCAACTGTACGCGATGCATTATTGTCTACGACATTTGGACCGATTGTATCAGCGGTTGTTGATATATTTGAGGTGAAATGAGAGAGACATACACAATGATAAATACACAGTGAGAGAGACTATGATAGAGACAAAATGAGCAAGAGACACAGAGAACAAAGACAAAGGGACAACGAGACAAAAAATGGAGGGAGACAGAGAGAGAGTGAGAGAGACAGAGACAAAATGAGAGGCAAAGACACGAGAGAGAATGTGAGACAGAGACAGGGAACAAGAGACAAAGACACAACGAGAGAGAATGAGAGAGAGAATGAAAGACAAAGACACAACGAGAGAGAATGAGAGACGGAGACAGAGGGAATAAGAGACAATGACACAAGACAAAATGAGCGAGAGACAATGCGAGAGAATGAGAGACAGAGAAAGAGAGAATGAGAGACAAAGACACAACGAGAGAGAATGAGAGATAGAAAGAGAATGAGAGTCAAAGACACAACGAGAGAGAATGAGACAGAGAATGAGTGACACAACCAACGAGAGAATGAGAGACAGACAGAGAGAATGAGAGACAAAGAAACAACGAGAAACAATGAGAGAATGACAGAGATAAAGAGAGACAGACACAGAGATAATGAGAGACAAACACACAACAAGAGAGAATGGGAGAGACATACAGAAAAAATGAGAGACGAAACACGCGAGAGAATGAGAGAGAGAAAGAGAATAAAAGAGTCACAGAAACAAAGAAAGAATGGAGACGAAAATACGAGAGAGAATTAGAGACACGTAAATAAAATGAGACAAAGACACAACGAGAGAGAATGAGACAGAAACAGAGAGAATGAGAGAAAACGACAAAACAAGAGAAACTTAGAGAGAGAGAGAGAGAGAGAGAGGATGAGAGAGAGACAAAATAAAAGACAAAGACAACGAGAGAGAATGAGAGACAGACAGAGGGAACAAAGACACAACAGAGAATGAGAGAGAGAATGAAACACAAAGACAACGTGGGAGATGAGAGACAGAGAGGGAATGTGAGAGAAAATAAGAGACAAAGACACAAGATAGAATGAGAGACTGAGACAACATGAGAAATAAGAGAGACAGAGAGAGAATGAGAGAGAGACAGAGAGAATAAGAGAGACAGAGATAGAGAGGGAATGAGAGGAGAACGAGAGACAAAGACACAACATGAGAGAATGAGAGACAGAGAATGAGTGACGAAGACACAATAAGAGAGAATAAAAAAGAGAGAATGAGAGAGAGAGAGAGACCAAGACAGAGAGAGATAAAGAGAAAAATGAGACACAAAGACACAACGGGAGAGAATGAGAGACAGAGACAGGGAGAATGAGAGACAAAGACACAACGAAAGAAAATTAGAGAGAGACAGAGAGAACGAGAGAGAGAGAGAGAGCGAGCAGAAAATAAGAGACAAAGACATAACGAGAGAGAATGAGAGAGAGACAGAGAAATATTGAAAGAGAAACAAAGAGAATCAGAGAGAGAGACAGATAGAAAGAGAGCCAGAAACAAAGAGATATGTGATATAAAGACAAAACGAGAATGAGAGACAGAGAGAGGGAATGAGAGACAAAGACACATTGAGAGAGAAATAGACAGGCAGAGAGAATGAGAGAGGGATAGAATGAGAGAGACACAGAGAGACAGACACAACGAGTGAGGATGAGAGGCAGAGAAAGGGAATGAGAGACAAAAACAACGAGAGAGAATGGGAGAGAGATACAAAGAGAGAATGAGAGAGAGAGAGAGAGTATACGAGACATGCAGTACTCTTTGGCTAGCTATATGATCTGCGTTGCGTGGGATACTGCATGTCGTGTTTATTCCATAGCTATATGATCTACACTGTGTGCGGTACCTCATGTCTCATATACTCCATACCTGTATGATCTTCCAGAGACCATATACCGACCATATATCGGTAAATGGTCTCTGGATCTGCTTTGTGTGGGGTTGTGCATATCCCGTTTACTCCATATCTACTTGATCTGCGTTGTGTGGAATACTGCATATCTCGTTTACTCCATACCTACATCATCTGCGCAGATCATGTAGCCGTTGAGTAAACGAGATATGCAGTATTCCACACAACGCAGATCATATAGCTATGGAGTAAACGAGATATGCAGTATTCCACACAACGCAGATCATATAGCTATGGAGTAAACGAGACATGCAGTATTCCACACAACGCAGATCATATAGCTATGGAGTAAACGAGACATGCAGTATCCCACACAACGCAGATCATATAGCTATGGAGTAAACGAGACATGAAGTATTCCACACAACGCAGATCATATAGCTATGGAGTAAACGAGACATGCAGTATTCCACACAACGCAGATCATATAGCTGTGGAGTAAACGAGACATGCAGTATTCCACACAACGCAGATCATATAGCTATGGAGTAAACGAGACATGCAGTATTCCACACAACGCACATCATATAGCTATGGAGTAAACGAGATATGCAGTATCCCAAACAACCCAGATCATATAGCTATGGAGTAAACGAGATATGCAGTATTCCACACAACGCAGATCATATAGCTATGGAGTAAACGAGACATGCAGTATTCCACACAACGCAGATCATATAGCTGTGGAGTAAACGAGACATGCAGTATTCCACACAACGCACATCATATAGCTATGGAGTAAACGAGATATGCAGTATTCCACACAACGCACATCATATAGCTATGGAGTAAACGAGATATGCAGTATTCCACACAACGCAGATCATATAGCTATGGAGTAAACGAGATATGCAGTATTCCACACAACGCACATCATATAGCTATGGAGTAAACAAGATATGCAGTATTCCACACAACGCAGATCATATAGCTATTGAGTAAACGAGACATGCAGTATTCCACACAACGCAGATCATATAGCTATGGTGTAAACGAGATATGCAGTATTCGACACAACGCAGATCATATAGCTATGGAGTAAACGAGATATGCAGTATTCCACACAACGCACATCATATAGCTATGGAGTAAACGAGATATGCAGTATTCCACACAACGCAGATCATATTGCTATGGAGTAAACGAGACGTGCAGTATGCCACACAACGCAGATCATATAGCTATGGAGTAAACGAGATATGCAGTATTCCACACAACGCAGATCATATAGCTATTGAGTAAACGAGACATGCAGTATCCCACACAACGCAGATCATATAGCTATTGAGTAAACGAGATATGCAGTATCCCACACAACGCAGATCATATAGCTATTGAGTAAACGAGATATGCAGTATCCCACACAACGCAGATCATATAGCTATGGAGTATATGAGACATATAGTACCCCACACAACGCAGATCGATCATGTAGATATGGAGTATACGAGACATGCAATACCGCACACAACGAAGATGATAGAGTCAGTGAGTATACGAGACATGCAGTACTCCCTACAACGCAGATCATTCACGTATGGAGTATATGAGATATGCAATACCCCTCAAAACGCAGATCATATAGGCATGGAGCATATGAGACATGCAATACCCCCCACAACGCAGATCATATAGGCATGGGGCATATGAGACATGCAGTACTCCCTACAACGCAGATCATATAAGTATGGAGTATATGAGACATGCAGTACTCCCCACAACGCAGATCAAGCAACCTTTGTGTGATGAACCTGAATCGTGTCTAAGCAGTCATCACCGGTAACCTTACCAAAACATTCCCAGGCGATGGCAGGCACATGTCTATCATTACATATCTGTGTTTTGGGAAGACAGGTTGTCAGTGTTCATGTAGTGACAAAAAAAGGGCCTAAGCTTGGACAAATTGTCTGTCGTAGCAAGTTTGTTTACAGTTGTACAAACACCACTGAATACTCTGATTGTATGATGTGTCAATTTGGCAGTAGACGATGGCTTCAGTTACCCAGAGATATTTCCATGTTTCACATATGGCACGAATTACTACGTTCAGATCTTGACTGAAAATGGACAACAGACTACGAAGCGAGGCCACCTCCCATGCTCACTGGAACTAGCACAAAAAGTACACGTGCTTGATACAAGCATGGTGTCTGAAGCTGAACCATGTTGGCTGGAGCTTTCACAAATGTATTCGTGCTGACGCAACCATGTTGGCTGCAGCTTT
This sequence comes from Haliotis rufescens, assembly GCF_023055435.1. Classification (NCBI taxonomy): domain Eukaryota; kingdom Metazoa; phylum Mollusca; class Gastropoda; order Lepetellida; family Haliotidae; genus Haliotis; species Haliotis rufescens. Next base: position 12,214,429 of record NW_025963902.1, read on the forward strand.
CACAAATGTATTCGTGCTGACGCAACCATGTTGGCTGGAGCTTTCACAAATGTATTCGTGCTGACGCAACCATGTTGGCTGGAGCTTTCACAAATGTATTCGTGCTGACGCAACCATGTTTGCTGGGGCTTTCAGAAATGTATTCGTGCTGACACAACCATGTTGGCTGGAGCTAGCACAGATGTTCACGTGCTTGACACATCCAAGTTGGCTGGAGCTAGCACAAATGTGTACGTGCTTGACATAACCATGTTGGCTGGAGCTTTCACAAATGTATTCGTGCTGACGCAACCATGTTGGCTGGAGCTTTCACAAATGTATTCGTGCTGACGCAACCATGTTGGCTGGAGCTTTCACAAATGTATTCGTGCTGACGCAACCATGTTGGCTGGAGCTTTCACTAATGTATTCGTGCTGACGCAACCATGTTGGCTGGAGCTTTCACAAATGTATTCGTGCTGACGCAACCATGTTGGCTGGAGCTTTCACAAATGTATTCGTGCTGACGCAACCATGTTGGCTGGAGCTTTCACAAATGTATTCGTGCTGACGCAACCATGTTGGCTGGAGCTTTCACAAATGTATTCGTGCTGACGCAACCATGTTGGCTGGAGCTTTCACAAATGTATTCGTGCTGACGCAACCATGTTGGCTGGAGCTTTCACAAATGTATTCGTGCTGACGCAACCATGTTGGCTGGAGCTAGCACAAATGTATTCGTGCTGACGCAACCATGTTGGCTGGAGCTTTCACTAATGTATTCGTGCTGACGCAACCATGTTGGCTGGAGCTTTCACAAATGTATTCGTGCTGACGCAACCATGTTGGCTGGAGCTTTCACAAATGTATTCGTGCTGACGCAACCATGTTGGCTGGAGCTTTCACAAATGTATTCGTGCTGACGCAACCATGTTGGCTGGAGCTTTCACTAATGTATTCGTGCTGACGCAACCATGTTGGCTGGAGCTTTCACAAATGTATTCGTGCTGACGCAACCATGTTGGCTGGAGCTTTCACTAATGTATTCGTGCTGACGCAACCATGTTGGCTGGAGCTAGCACAAATGTATTCGTGCTGACGCAACCATGTTGGCTGGAGCTTTCACAAATGTATTCGTGCTGACGCAACCATGTTGGCTTGAGCTTTCACAAATGTATTCGTGCTGACGCAACCATGTTGGCTGGAGCTAGCACAAATGTATTCGTGCTGACACAACCATGTTGGCTGGAGCTAGCACAAATGTGTACGTGCTTGACACAACCATGTTGGCTGGAGCTTTCACAAAAGAATAGGGGGCACGCTGTGCAGAGTTGCGTCCCTTGGGCACGCAAGAAACCTATGATTGTGGGTTCGAATCCCGGTTCGCCCCGATTATGTTTCTAGGTTTGTCAGCACCATACCCGTGCTCGTGGGTTTCACCGAAGTGGTAAACGTCTGAGACCTGCATCACTTCGGGCTTTCCTCCCACATTAAGCTGACACGCCGCGATATAACTGGAATACTGTTAAAAGCGGCGTTAAACCAAACTCACTCACTCACTCACTCACAAAAGAATACGTAATTGACACATCCATGTTGGCTGGAGCTAGCACAAATGTTCACGTGCTTGACACAACCATGGTAGTGAAGCTGGCACAGGCAGGCTTTCTGAAACTACCATGATGTATATAGGCGCGTGACATAACCATGGCGACTAAAACAAGAAACAGACAAGGTAACAGTATGCTGATGCATTTTATTGATCACTGACGTGAATGCCGACTGTTCTTGGTATACAGCTGCCCGATATATCTGCCACTTCATACCGTTAAGCTGGACAATCGGATTCATTGACTGAAAGAACAAGGGGGGTCATAAGCTCATATATTTCCATATGGACACAATACACATAGCAATAGCTTTACTCAGGGTGTAACCCGAAGCAACAGATCCACTCGCGATGAATACATTGACATCATCAAAATAGTTCAAGATCACAGAACACATACAGTCGAATCTCTCTAAATCGGTTTTTTGTTTTATGCGATCATGCACAGTAGAATCTATCCAAACCGGATTTGCATGGGGTAATGAACGTTTTCCTGTTCTGAGACATCCTGATAAGTTATGTCCCTTGCTGTTGTGAATTAAAGTTTAAAAAGAAACCACTTGATTTGAGCACATTTACATGGGATCTGATGAAGGATTCGTAAGACTTAACTTGTGAGAAATGAACGTAGGGACCGTACAATTGGTTCGGTTTTTACAGCGGTTCGGGGGGCGGTTAGTGGTTAAAGCGTTCGCTCGTCACGCCGAAGACCCGGGTTCGATTCCCGACATGGGTATAATGTGTGAAGCCCGTTTCTGGTGTCCACCGCCGTGATATTGCTGGAATATTGCCGAAAGCGACGTAAAAATACTCACTAACTCACTCTGATGTATGCCAAGTGAGCTTTTAGCAATAATCCAGCAATATCACGGCGGGGGACACCAGAAATGGGCTTCACACATTGTACCCATGTGGGGAATCGAACCCGGGTCTTCGGCGCGACGAGCGAACGCTTTAACCACTAGGCTACCCGACCGCCCCTGATGTATGCCAAGGGAGACTTAGCGATCGACCATTTGATTGTCCAAGAAAATGCTTAAACAAAACACAATGCTTCAGGCTGCCTCAATAAATATTGTTGCAAGATGTATTTTTGAAAAACATATCTAGGCTCAAAGTTTTAATTAAAACAATAACTGGTTTTATTTGGTAGGGTCTTACGAAAAGCAAGAAATCTATTTGCTCTGGGTTTTACAGTCATATCAAACCTACCAAGTTCACATATCTTGTTATCCAGAATGTCAAGGATGGTGCTCAAGGCATTATAGCTTGTGGCCCTAACTACATTAGACGAGTTTCCAGCTATGTTTCGCAGCTCTGTTGTCAGGATTCTGTTTCCAACACCGATAGCGAACATGTTGATGTCGTCATCTCGAGCAAGAGCTGCTTCTGTGCTTGTTTTCTGTGGTTCATGGGAGTCACCGTCGGTCATTACAATGGCGATATGGGTAGCACTGGGTCGTCTGTGAGCCAACATTTGTTCCACTCGCATGAAGGCAATTCCGAGACCTGTGTCAGTTCGGTCGCCAGCTGCGAAGGGAACAGCAGATATGGCGTCCAGGACGCCCTGTTTGTTGTTGTGGGTGTTGAAGTAGAAGGCGGAGTTGTTATAGGTGCCGTGCGCAAAGGTGATGAGGGAAAAACGCGCCTGATTTGGAGATACGTTGAACTTTCTGACAAAGTCCTTGGCGAACTGCAGACTCTGGTTGAAGACGGCAGGACGCCCGATGCTCACTGATGCATCAAGGATAAATGAGATGTCGATAGGCTTGTCACGGCACACTGTGGAGGAAGTAATATTGTTACACATGGACATATAAACATGCACGATAAACATGCAATTCCAACATGCAAAGTCAAGTTTCTACTTTTAACACGTGGTCACAAACCGATATCTCCCCTTTCAGTCAATTCTTTAGCTACTATGAGCAGTAATATTATGTGAGACATAGAAAATAATTGCAAATGGTGAGGTGAGAAGGGGTGAAATTGGGTTTAACGTCGCGTCTAAGATTATTGCACTTATATAGCGGTGTGTGTGTGTGTGTGTGTGTGTGTGTGTGTGTGTGTGTGTGTGTGTGTGTGTGTGTGTGGCTGCTTGTACTGGTCCGGACTGATGCCGAATTATAGTGCTAGCTCACTGAGATACCATGCCGCAGTTTAACATGAATACCCCACACAGACACAGTATACTGACTCTGAGCCGACCAGTCCTTGTCTTAGCCCCTTGATGCCGAGCGCCAGACAGGGTAACGTCTTTTGGTATGACGCGGCCGGGGAGTGAACCCCGGACCTTCCGCTCTCCGGGAAGAGGCTCTACCACTAGACCACGGGGGCGGTCAGCATATGGTAAGACTAACATCAGAGAAACAGCATGCGGATTACATTCCACGGAATTAAAATTTTAATCCCTTAAGTTTCGAACTCTGGATTTTCTGCGTGAATTATAATCTAAGCAACTCATTAGAAAATCGTCAAATGTTCACCTACCCACTACTGGAGGCTCCACTGCAAAATAACAATGTCAGGACTTAGAAACAGTTTTGAAAGGCATATAGTCCAAGAGATAGGGTATGTTTATTTACCCCGAAAGGTCCATATGGTTTGAATACTTGTAACATTTGCATTATGTCTGGGCTATTCAAAAACATATTTCTTACAAAATACATCTTGACCATTTTACCAGTAGGGGGCGTTAAAGGCATGACTCAGCACTTTTTCCTGAAGGTGACAGTATGTTTTCAGAGATGATCAGGATATGTATGTGTTACCTATAGTTGTCAAATTCTATGTTAAATCAAATCTTGAAAGATGATATTTTATTATGAAAACAAAAAAATGACAAATTGTATTTAATTTATATATTTTTTTTACAGTCAAAATGGCAATTTGAGTTAATCTTTTGTAAACTTCAACTTTTGATTTGATTCATAACGAAACTATTCCCCAAATTCATGAAACTTATGTCAATTTTGTTAGAATGGGGCATAGCCAGTACAAAACACTGCAAAGGTTATTCATTTTCTGGCAAAAACGTAAACTAGTGCTACTTTTATAATACTCTATAATATTTTAAATACACCAAAGGGAGATAACTCCTCCTTCAAAATTTTCTATTGTAGCTATCATTCGGGGTTCGCTGTCTAAATGTATAAATGACCAAGCATAACATTATCTTTGTGTTGAATTAGACAAGGCAAGTAGCTGAATTTAGACAAGTTCATGAATTTATCAACTCGGTGGAAGTAAGGTAAACAATCTTAACCTCAACAACAATCAAGTCAACGCACCATGACATGTTTCGTTGGCAAGCTGTTCTTTGATGGTGTTCAGGGAACCGTAGTTGGAGACGGTGAACACGTTTCTCTCGCCGCCGGCAATGTTCCTGAGCTCCTGTTGGGACACACCGCCGACCCCTATGGCAATCATCTCCATCCCAGCCGCTCGGGTAAGGTTGGCTTCTCGATGTGTCTCGCTTCCATCATAGGAGTTGCCGTCAGTCAGCACGATACACACTTTCTTCACCCCCGCGCGGGCTTGAGGGAGGAACGTGTCCCTTACGTACTTGATTGCCTTGCCGGTCTCTGTGCCCCCACCCCTTTGTCGAATCGCAATGATTCCTTGTTGCAAGTTGGCTAGGTTGGTGTGTTCAGCAAAACCAAAATCATCCTGCGTGAATACATTGTCAGCAAATGCAACAGCAGCAACGCGTGCCTGACCCGGCCTGATGTTGAGAAGGGCAACAAACTCCTTCACGAATGTTATCCCCTTACTAAAATCAGCTCTCCTTATGCTTGTTGAACCGTCGATGACAAAGGCTACGTCGAGTGGCGTGTGCCTGCATGCTGAAAGATATTAACGTGCCAGAATGTATGCGAGTACCGAAGCTAAACCGAGAAGGACATTAGAAACTCTCAGTTGATTTGATTAAATGTTTGATTATCAATTGAAAATATCTGAAGGTAGCAATATTATTAAATGAATGTTTGCATGATACACAACTGCTGGTGGCTATTTTTACATCATTTCTTTGACAATCAATAAATTTCTTTTTTTTCGGTTCAAATGTACAACATTTCAAACATGGTAGGGGTCACGTGGCTGCTAATTCATTTCTAACCCCTCCATTGAACAAATGTAATTTGACACAACATTACCCAACCGCAGATTACTTTGTACAAGCTGTTGTAGGAATGAGTGATATTTAAATAGACATAATTAGATTTAACAACAGCTGCGTTAATTTTCAATTACAAACAAAACAATGTAGGTGGACTTTCTTTTATCCGTCAGTTTATAGTCCAGCTATGAAGAAACATTCTCAAGCCTTTTAAACCAGGGATGACTGCATGGTGAGTGAGTGAGTCTGGTTTTACGCCGCCTTTAGCAATATTCCAACAATATCACGGCAGGGAAAACTAAAAACGGCCTTCACACATTGTACCAATGTGTGGGGAATCGAACCAGGGTTTTCAGCGTGGCGTGCAAACACGTTACCCACTAGGCTACCCCACTGGGCTGGTGGTATCGGCAAGGATGCCACGGCAGGCTGATACTTTAGTTAAGTCACACGTTGTTCCCACCCGATCAACACGAGACGGCCTTTAAGAAAAGTATGAGGTTCTGTAGAAACATGATTATACGATAGTTGGATGTTCCACAACTACAATAGTTTTATTCTTTTAAGCATTTTCGGATGGTTGTAAATGTGACATATATACAAAACATAGTGTATTTCTTCTACCGTGTGTCAAGTATTGTAATACTCTCATTTTCAAACCAAAATTTACACAATATATATCTACATCACAACAAAGTCCCCAAAGCAGAGGCAAAAGTACTGTATGAACAAGTAACCGTCGTTGATGGTGTTCAGGGAATTGTAGTTGGAGACGGTGAACACGTTGCTCTCGTCGCCGGGACACACTGCCGACCCCTATGGCAATCATTTCCATCCCAGCCGCTCGGGTAAGGTTGGTTCCTCGATGTGTCTCGCTTCCATCCTGGGAGTAGCCATCAGTCAGCACGATACACACTTTCTTCACAGCCGCGCGGGCTTGAGGGAGGAACATGTCCCTTACGTACTTGATTGCCCTGTCGGTCTCTGTGTAACCGTCGTTGTCAAAAGGACGGTTGTGTAGTAATTTCAAATTTGGTTCAAATGCTCACCCTGGGCCTTATTCAGATACACTGGTTCATATCGTCCCTTTCATATTTAGATCTAGTCATATGATCCAGAGAAACAACACACTATCTACAAGATTGTATGACTAGAGGATGGTTCAACATTCCAGTTATCAACTTTCCATTTCTATCGATCAATATTCCAACAGCTCCAGCCTTTGGTGCCCACATTTTACAACTTTTGAGGTACAGTCGAACACGTTCTTTCCAGGAAGATTTCAAAGAGTGGCATACGGCACTCGCTCCAAAGTTGTTGGATCAGGGTTACAGCATGACAGGCCTTAGAAAAGCTTTCAAAAGGTTTTATGGAGAGGCCATTTGTGAATGTGACGAATCAGTTGCCAAAATGATGTCCGATGCAGTTCCCTATTTTGACTTGTACCACATGGGTTCGTGTTTTTCTCTGGTGAACTTTTGACTTGCCTTTGCATGTGTTTTTATGGGTGCCACCTTTTTCTGGATAGACCTGGCAGCATCGTTATTTGATAGTGATTCATAAACACATGCTCATGACATAGTCGGAATCGTACAATAGTTTCTGCTTTTATCTTGTGATTATAGAAATGGTTTTGTCCTGGTTTATTCGGAATGTGTAGGCGTCCCTATTGCTACTTACCGGGGTTGCAGAGGCTGTAAAATAAAATGAATAACAAATATTCAGTGAGCACAGCAGTAGGTGTTTAAGTACTTATTACATCAGAAACAGCACTGACGTCTGTCTCAAGAACAATTTCTCTAATTAGCCCTAAAGAATGTTAATGTTCATCAAACAATATATTATACTTTTACGGAAGCGTAGTAGGGCCAGGGTGAAATTTTTGTTTGTCTAAGTATCTCCTACGTAGGACTTAGTATCTCCTACGTAGGACTTATTATCCCCTACGTAGGCCTTATTATCTCCTACGTAGGCCTTAGTATCCCCTACGTAGGCCTTAGTGTCTCCTACGTAGGACTTAGTATCCCCTACGTAGGACTCAGTATCTCCTACGTAGGACTTATTATCCCCTACGTAGGACTAAGTATCTCCTACGTAGGACTTATTATCTCCTACGTAGGACTTAGTATCTCCTACGTAGGACTTAGTATCTCCTACGTTGGAGATACTAAGTCCTACGTAAGAGATAGTGATTCTAGGCCATACTAAGTCCCACGTAGGAGATACTAAGTCCTACGTAGGAGACAGTAAGGCCTACGTAGGAGATAAGGCCTACATAGGAGATACTAAGTCCTACGTAGGAGATACTCAGACAAAAATCATTTCCCCGTGGCCCAACTACGCATCCGTATATTTTGATATAACCTGGAGGTAATATAGTTTTGTTTGTTTGTTTCCTTTTTAACGCCGCACTCAACAATATTCCAGCTATATGACTGCGGTCTGTAAATAATCGAGTCTGGACCAGACAATCCAGTGACTGACATCATGAGCACAGATCTACGCGACTGAGATACGATGACATGCGTCAACCAAGTCAGCGAGCCTGACCACCCGATCACGTAAGTCGCTTCTTACGACAAGCATAGTCGCTTTTTACGGCAAGCGTGGGTTGCTGAAGACCTAATCTAGCCTGATCTTCACAGGTAGTGTGTTTTCGCACTCTTATTTGGCCGATAGGAAATGTCATGGAACCACCTCCAGAATTTGGAGGAAAAGAGTAAAAACGCCAAGGAAAAAGTCCTTAGTTTGTTGCGGTCGATAATGGAGGATCGAATTTTCTTGACAATACGTTCTCCGAAGCATATTAATTAAAAATGAGATAAATACAACAACAAAAGGGGATAAACTCGCCTCAGAAGGAACGAGGGCATTATGGTGATCGAAAACCCTTTGGTCGAAATTTCGGGGAAGATAATTTGGGCGTTTGTGGCGAAATTACATCCCTGTGCTCCACTGTTACTCGGGTCAGGGGATATACAGGAAAGAAGAGGACATCTGGTACTCACTCTGTGCTTGTGGTGGTGCCCTGTTGCCAGGAGACGGCGACCTGGGAACATAAATTGTGTGGTCTTTGATAGCAATTTTAAAATTGATTCCTGCAGACACCGGCCGTATGGATTTCAATTTCTGTATTCTCGATTACAACATTTCAAGGCTACTTTTTGTTCCTTAATCGGGTTGACGGTCCCTTCATCGGGAAGACGATCACTTCATCGGGTGAACGATCCCTTCATCTGGTGGATGATGCCTTTATCGTGTGGACGATCACTTCGTCGAGTGGATGATCCCTTCATCAGGTGGATGATCTCTTTATAGGGTGGATGATTTCTTTATAGGGTGGATGATGCCTTTATCGGGTGGACGATCACTTCGTCGAGTGGATGATTTCTTTAAAGGGTGGATGATGCCTTTATCGGGTGGACGATCACTTCGGCGGGTGGATGATGCCTTTATCGGGTGGACGATCACTTCATCGGGTGGATGATTTCTTTATAGGGTGGATGATGCCTTTATCGGGTGGACGATCACTTCGGCGGGTGGATAATGCCTTTATCGGGTGGACGATCACTTCATCGGGTGGATGATTTCTTTATAGGGTGGATGACGCCTTCATCGGGTGGAAGATCACTTCATCAAGTGGACGATCACTTCATCGGCTGGATGATCCCTTCATCGGGTGGACAAGAAGTAGCCTCGAAACGTTATGAATCATTAATACAGAAGGTGACATCCAAAACATATATATGTTGTGTTCAGAAGAGTTGAGAATCTGAATGAGTGAGTATGGTTGTAAACCGCTTTGGCGATATTCCAGCAATATCACAACGGGGAAACGAGGCACATCGTTCCCATGACGGGAAAGTCGACACACAGGGAGATACAGTCAATACCTAGATATTAACCATGCAGGGAACAGGAAACTATACTCACACAACCAGCAAGAATTATGAATGTTTCCCAGAGACCCATGGTCAGGTAGCTTGTGGCGGTGTCCAAGTGGTAGAGACGAGGCTTGGTCGAACAGAGAACGTTATAAGTCAGTAATATAGCATGTCATTGACAGCGAATGGGACTTCTCCCGGGAAGCGCTGCCTAGTCAAACCCACCCAAAACATTTCGGAGAATGTGAAGACTCCCCAACACCGCAGCCTTCTGTATTACCCAGATTGTCAGAAGGGCTGTATTCCCGGTTGCAAACCTGGGTACTCTCCCAATGTCAGTCAACAGATTAGGAGGTACCAAACCTAAGGCACCGAGAACAATAGGGAGTCGGATTACTTGGTACTTGGGATGCAAGCGTGACATTTCGAAAGCGACTTCCGCATATTTGCATATTGTTGGCCTGCATAGGTCTGAGGCTGTCTATGGGCCTATTCTAACGAAATTTGTATTAATCATTTTCCATCACGCACTTTGGGTCGTATCATGGATAGACCTCCGTGCCAAAATCACAAACATTGCGAAGACATTAATAAAAGGAACGAACCACTCTATCATGTCGCTTAAGATGCTGTGTTAGTGCCAATTATAATAATAATAATAGTAATAATAATAATAATAATAATAATAATAATAATAATAATAATAATTATTATTATCAAATGATGAGATGGCAAATGACATTACATACTTAAATCCATCATATAATACATTATCATAAAAAAACGCAGTAAATTCATACGCCTTTACATCGAGGCTTGTTATCCATGATTATGAGAGCGTCTCCAGCTAACAAGTTAACGAGTGAAATGCGACCAAAATACTCAAATACATAGATACATACTGGACATAACCTCGGAGACATACCTACCAGTGGCAGAGTGAGTGAGTGAGTGAGTGAGTTGCGTTTGTGGCCGCTTTGTGAATCGGTTATATGTCATTGCTAGACTCAGTCTGGTTCCCTGCCCTTTGCCTCCTTCACTTGAAGCTCGGCGAGGAACGCAAGGCTCTGGAGCCAGCAAACTAGTCTAATATCACGGCGTGTTGGCTAAGTGTGGGGGATCATCATCATATTGCAAACAGTCGTCAATGGTGTACACGACTTTGAAACTGAGGTAATCAGCGCCGGCCACGTGTCATGTTTTCAGATGAGTCCCAATTCACTTTCCTCTTCCTTTGTAGGCGTGGTTGTGTCTGGCGAGGTCGAAATGAACGCCAAGCCAAGGTTAACCTGAGACCTCATGACAGATTTGCCGGTGGATTTGTTATGGTGTGGTGTGGCATCACCATAACTGAGCGAAACCCACCCCACATTGTGCAAGGAAGGGTCACTGGACAGTACTATCGGTACAACATACATCCGTTTGCAAGGTGCGTGCGTCGACGTTTTGTCTCTCAGGACGACAACTTCCGTGCTCACCGTGCACGTATCGTCAATGTTCATCTCCAGCAGCACATCATCCATAGAATGCCATGGCCAGCAATGAGCCCAGACCTTTTCCCCCACTGAACACGCCTGGGCATGATGGGGAGGCGTGTGCGTCAAAGTAACAGGCAGTCGACCACGTTGGCTGAACGTGGCCAGGCGCTGCAAGAGGAGTGGAACAGACACCCTCAAACCGCCATTGGGAGACTCATACGCAGTAATACTCGTCGAGTGAATGAATGTTGACCAAATCGTGGCGGTATTACGCGCTACTGATCCAAAAACGTCAACTTTGAAATTTCCCATCTTACCCTCCGTTGGCGTCTACTATTATACATCACCACAACTCGCTCATCATTACCATACTATCACTGGAAACAAACATCAATACAATTACAATCTTACAATTTTAGAAATATAAAGTTATTTCCGAGTGTCCCCTACTTTTTTAAGGGTATATATTACCGCATTGCTCATGATTTATCCCAACGTGAAAAGTGAGATGCGAAGCATTTGGTTATGGCCATAATGCCACGTGAGCTTCAAGACGACAATTTGTTTAAATGTTTAGACTTTGAACACCACGTACACGAAACGTCAATGGCACTATACAGAGCGCTTGAACGTTTCGCTGCAAGGAGCTTGAATTTCGCAGATTATGGAGGTAGGTTAATATATGTTCAAATGACAACAGACTGTAGTTGGGTGCATGGAAATTGACCAAAAAAAATTCAAGTACCTGGGCACGGGTAGCCAAGTAGTCTAAGGCGCCGCAATCAGATATTGCAGAACTGCGGTCCTTGGACCTATGATCGTGCGTTCGAATCCCAGTTCGTTCCTAGTATGTTTCTAGGTTTGTCAGCACCATACCAATCCTCTTTGGTTTCACCGAAGTGGTAAACGTCTGAGACCTGCATCACAAAGGGTTTTCCTCCCACATCAAGCTGACACGCCGTGCTATAACTAGCGTACAGTTTAAAGCGGCTTTAAACCCAACTCACTCACTCACTCAAGTATTTTACATACGAACAAACATAAAATGCCTTACCTACTGTCTGAACATCAACCAAGGTTCACAGTCAGAGGAATGAAATGAAGCTAAACTAAATATTGTTTATATAATGTGCATGGCAAAACCATTAACATTGTTACTCGCACGTAATTAAATTTGAAATGAAGATTTCACAAAGATTAGGCAGGAACTACTCATTATGAAAGTGTGACAATTCGTTTGTAGATGCACCGGCTGCTGTTATTGTATAACCGAACATAATTTGATCTTGTCTTGATGGCAATCTCAGTTTTTGGCCAGTTTGCAAAATATCTGTGGTTGTAACAGCCGAAACTCGCTTAAATGCTTACTACCGAAAACACTGCAAAGTTAAGGTCCGCAATACAACCAGTATCACATCGAATAACCATGTTTAGCCAGCATCAGACATGGGTGTATTCACTCCTTTGCCCGTCAGTCTACTTCACAACACTGAATGCCATTTCTCGCCTGCCTCCAGGTATCCATCTAAAGGTTAGTGCGGTGTGTATGTTGCGGTGTGTATGTTGTGTTGTGTTGTGTTATGTTGTGTTGTGGTGCTTCATATGGTTGGTTAAGTAGATGATGTGTTGAAATACTAGCGTCAGACAGTGGAACAGACCTCCGTAGAACATTCAGCTCTCTTGTGCTGAGATCCGGGTTATAACTGATCTTCAGCAACCCATGACTGTTTCCTGTGAAGATCCGGGTTATTATTAGTCTTCAACAACCCATACTTGTCACCCGTAAAGATCCGGGTTAGAATTGGTATTCAGCAATCCATGCATGTCCCCCATGAAAATCCGTGTTAGAATTGGTCTTCAGCAACCCAAACTTGTCTCCCCTGAAGATCCGTGTTAGAATAGGTCTTCAGCAATCCATGCATGTCTCCCCTGAAGATCTGTGTAAGAATTGGTCTTCAGCAATCCATGCATGTCTCCCATGAAAATACGTGTTAGAATTGGCCTTCGGCAAACCCATGTTTTTCACCCGTGAAGATCCGTGTTAGAATTGGCCTTCAGCAACCCATGCTTGTCTCCCGTGAAAATACGTGTTAGAATTGGTCTTCAGCAATCCATGCATGTCTCCCATGAAAATCCATGTTAGAATTGGCCTTCAGCAACCCATGTTTTTCACCCGTGAAGATCCGTGTTAGAATTGGCCTTCAGCAACCCATGCTTGTCTCCCGTGAAAATACGTGTTAGAATTGGTCTTCAGCAATCCATGCATGTCTCCCATGAAAATCCATGTTAGAATTGGCCTTCGGCAACCCACGTTTGTCACCCGTGAAGATCCTGGTTAGAATTGGTCTTCAGCAACCCATGCTTGTCTTCCGTGAAGATCCTGGTTAGAATTGGTCTGCAGCAACCCATGCTTGTCTTCCGTGAAGATCCTGGTTAGAATTGGTCTTCAGCAACCCATGCTTGTGGTAACAAGCGACTAACGGGATCGGGCGGTCAGACTCACGGACTGGGTTGATGCATGTCATCGTAACCAAGTTGCACAGATCGATACTCATGATGTCAATCACTGGATTGTCTTGCCGAGACACGATTATTTACAGATGGCCGTGATATAGATGGAATACTGTGCGACGTTGAACAATAAACAATTATTAAGCTCTCTGCTTCACAGAACCAAAGGCATAGAAAGTATTCCATTCCATTTCCGTTTGTAAACACACTAGTTTAATGCACAACAATATGTGAAATCACGTTAATACGGACGCTTCCGTTCCTTGCGAAATCGATGGATCGATCCCATGGCATCGTCATACCAAATTACATAAAATGGAAACAGTTGTTACCCTGCCTTCCGCTCGGAATTAAGGGGATAAAACAAGGCTGTGGCATCTTAGCTCAGTGGCCTAGCACTATGACACCGGCATTTGTCCGGACTAGTACAAGCAGCCACACACACGCGCACGCACGAACGCACGTGCATGCACGCCTTATGAGTTTAAGAATCTTGAACGTAATGTTAAACCCAATTTCAGCTCAAGATTTGGCAATATCGTTCGATTTAACAAATTTCCGGATTAAAGACGTAGCTAGACGTAGACTAACTGTGTTTCACTGGATATCTACATACATGTAACATATGTTGTGATATATTGTATGTTTTCCCTTATTATATATGCTCTTTCATTTAGTATGTTATCGTGATAACATGTTAGGAGAAGGTACAGTGAGCCAAGGTGATCTGTACGCAACTCTTAAATGTTGCAAATAAATTTGATTTTAATCAACAGCAATATGAAATTAGTACAACCACAAATGGTCTCTTTTTACATTGTTTTACAAATTATTAAATCAAATGTATTAACGTAGTTGCGTAGCAAATATAGAAACCATTTTAAACTTTCTTCAAATAGCTGGTCACTTGCTATTGGCGTGGACTATTATCATCTTTCGTTCTTCCCCCTCCATAAACTAACACATCTTTCCTTTTGTCAAAATCGTAACGATAATATCAAGTAAATTATTATCCCCCGCCCAAACGAAGTTGGCGGGGGATATTGAAATGGGTTCTGTCCGTCCGTCCGTCCGTGCGTGTGTGCGTGCGTCCCGAAATCGCTTCCGGGGCATAACTCAGAAACCGTTAAATTTTTCTCTACGAAACTTTGCATGTCTATCAGACTCACGCTGAACTGGTGCCTTTTGCTTTTTAGGAATTTTTCATTTTTTTATTTTTTACGTTTCCATGGCAACAAATTGGACTTAGGTTCTATAAGGGTGGTGTTCATTTCCGGAGTGTAACTCAAAAACTGTTAAATACTTTCTTACAAAACTTTGCATGTCTATACTGAACTGGTGCCTTTTGCTATTTAGGAATTTTAAGAAAATGGATTGTTTATGTTTCCATGACAACAGGGGCGGTCGGGTAGCCTAGTGGTTAAAGCGTTCGCTCGTCACGCCGAAGACCCGGGTTCGATTCCCGACATGGGTACAATGTGTGAAGCCCATTTCTGGTGTCCCCTGCCGTGATATTGCTGGAATATTGCTAAAAGCGGCGTAAAACCATACTCACTCACTCCATGACAACATGTTGGATTTAAGTTTTAATATAGGGTGGGTTCACTAATTGAGTATAACAAATATACTGTTAAATATTTCCTTGCCAAACATTGCATGTCTATACATAAAGCACATACTGAACTGGTGCCATTAGATATTAAGGAGTTTTTGAAGTGTTTAGTTTTAGAATTCATTGCAGCTATTGTGACATGGGCTAAGAGAAATATTGGGGCAGTTACCTGGTTTGTGACCATAAAATGGGCGGGGGATATAGATGACTTCGTCGACTATACGCTTGTTACCTTTTGAAACTGGTTTGGTTAGTAGTGAGCACATAATTTGGCAACAATCAAATAAACATCAGATCGTTTTCCCAGTGTGCTGTTGTTTCTATGTGTGCTGACACTATTCTGTACAATAGGAGCGAAGGGCATGATGGCACTGCAGTTGTATCCAACAGATGACGACACTGAGTGAGTGAGTGAGTTTGGGTTTAACAGTATTCCAGTTATATCACGGCGTGTCAGCTTGATGTGGGAGGAAAACCCGAAGTGATGCAGGTCTCAGACGTTTACCACTCCGGTGAAACCAATGAGCACGGGTATGGTGCTGACAAACCTAGTAACATAATCGGAGCGAACCGGGATTCGAACCCGCAATCATAGGTTTCTGGCGTACCCAAGGGACGCAACTCTGCACAGCGAATCGCGGCGCCTTAGACGACTGCGCCACCTGCGCCATCAAGCTCCCAAACACAACATTGTGAGAGTCATGAAGCACGTGACCTCGGACAGCACATGAAAGTGATGGTGTGTCAGATTTACTATTGTCACTCAGATGTTGGCAAATGCATATTGTTTATTCGGAACCAAACGCTAATAGACACTTTTTGGAACAACGTGAGTCGGGTTTGCATTGGTCGAGTATCACAAGCACGCCTAGAAGAATTCATACTTGCCTGGAAAAAATGGCTGACTTTGGTGGCGATTAGGTTCCTCATTCTGGCAGTGTGGGTTCGAATCCCGTACTGGACTCAACCCCCCAAAAGTACGAGAATCTATACTTTACAAGGAAAGTGTTATCCCAAATATAACATTCGTTACATTGGTAAATGATATTCACTGCTTTGCTCCGTGCATGATATAGCAACCACCACCGCCGCTAGGGGGCGCGCGTAACCTATCTCTTGCTTCCGGGTTCAAGCTGACCTGGCAGACCAAGCAATTTCATAGTGATGATGATAATACAACAACAAACGGTTTTCCATCATGTGTTTTTTATTTACTGATTTACTACAGCAGAGTTTCAACATACCCTTGACGTATGTACATTATATACAAATTACATGTCTTTATGTATAATACTGTTCGCCTCCAGATTGGCATATTTACACGTGTTTTCTATGCATTAACGCATTTCATGACTAACCGCATGGACCTGGTGCTGCTACTGGGGTACATCTGTCTGCAGATTCATAAGGTATCAGAAGTACGGTGGCCCATACCCGCCACTGGTGAGATCATTTTTCCCTGTATGCCTCTATATTGTATCTGGCGCCGCCAGATACTTCTACTGGTGAGATAAAATATAGAGGTTTACAGGGAAAATGATTTCACCAGTGGAAGTATCTGGCGGCCGCCAAATATAATATAGAGGCATACAGTGAAAAATGATATCATAAGTGGAAGTATCTGGCGGCCGCCAGATAAAATATAGAGGCATACAGTGAAAAAGTGGCGGGTATGGGCCACCGTACAGAAGTGCTGGAGATGAAACATATAATCAAGCTAATGTCTTCACTATCCACAGAACATGAACATATGGAATCAGCATGGACAAAGTGTGAGTTAGAATGAGGATATAGAAAAAGTAAGAATATGTCATGAGTGTATTAAACTTATACCACCAACACTGCGTGAGCGGGGTTTTACGACGCTTATAGCAATATTCCAATAACACCACGGAATACCACGAACCGGGATTCGAACCCATAATCATGGGTTTCTGGCATGCCAAAATGAATGAAATAAAGCTAAACCAAATGTTGTTTATATAATGTGCATGGCAAAACCATTAACATTGTTACTCGCACGTAATTAAATTTGAAATGAAGATTTCACAAAGATTAGGCAGGAACTACTCATTATGAAAGTGTGACAATTCGTTTGTAGATGCACCGGCTGCTGTTATTGTATAACCGAACATAATTTGATCTTGTCTTGATGGCAATCTCAGGTTTTGGCCAGTTTGCAAAATATCTGTGGTTATAACAGCCGAAACTCGCTTAAATGCTTACTACCGAAAACACTGCAAAGTTAAGGTCCGAAATACAACCAGTATCAAATCGAATAACCATGTTTAGCCAGCATCAGACATGGGTGTATTCACTCCTTTGCCCGTCAGTCTACTTCACAACACTGAATGCCATTTCTCGCCTGCCTCCACGTATCCATCTAAAGGTTAGTGCGGTGTGATGTTGTGTTTTCCATGTTTGTCACCCGTGAAGATCCGTGTTAGAATAGGTCTTCAGCAATCCATGCATGTCCCCTATGAAAATTCGTGTTAGAATTGGTCTTCAGCAACCCATACTTGTCTCCCCTGAAGATCCGTGTTAGAATAGGTATTCAGCAATCCATGCATGTCCCCCATGAAAATCCGTGTTAGAATTGGTCTTCAGCAACCCATACTTGTCTCCCCTGAAGATCCGTGTTAGAATTGGTCTTCAGCAATCCATGCATGTCTCCCCTGAAGATCCGTGTTAGAATTGGTCTTCAGCAATCCATACATGTCTCCCGTGAAAATACGTGTTAGAACTGGCCTTCGGCAAACCCATGTTTTTCACCCGTGAAGATCCGTGTTAGAATTGGCCTTCAGCAACCCATGCTTGTCTCCCGTGAAAATACGTGTTAGAATTGGTCTTCAGCAATCCATGCATGTCTCCCATGAAAATCCGTGTTAGAATTGGCTTTCGGCAACCCATGTTTGTCACCCGTGAAGATCCGTGTTAGAATTGGTCTTCAGCAATCTATGCATGTCTCCCGTGAAAATACGTGTTAGAAATGGCCTTCAGCAATCCATGCATGTCTCCCATGAAAATCCGTGTTAGAATTGGCCTTCGGCAACCCATGTTTGTCACCCGTGAAGATCCTGGTTAGAATTGGTATTCAGCAACCCATGCTTGTCTTCCGTGAAGATCCTGGTTAGAATTGGTCTGCAGCAACCGATGCTTGTACCCCGTGAAGATCCTGGTTAGAATTGGTCGTCAGCAGCCCATACTTGTCTTCCGTGAAGAACCATGTTAAAATTGGTCTTCAGCAACCCATGCTTGTGGTAACATGGGACTAACGGGATCGGGCGGTCAGACTCACGGACTGGGTTGATGCATGTCATCGTAACTAAGTTGCACAGATCGATACTCATGATGTCAATCACTTGATTGTCTTGCTGAGACACGATTATTTACAGATGGCCGTGATATAGATGGAATACTGTGCGACGTTGAACAATAAACACTTATTAAGCTCTCTGCTTCACAGAACCAAAGGCATAGAAAGTATTCCATTCCATTTCCGTTTGTAAACACACTAGTTATATGTGAAACCATGTTAATACGGACGCTTCCGTTCCTTGCGAAATCGATGGATCGATTCCATGGCATCGTCATACCAAAATACATAAAATGGAAATAGTTGTTACCCTGCCTTCCGCTCGGAATTAAGGGGATAAAACAAGGCTGTGGCATTTTAGCTCAGTGGCCTAGCACTATGAAACCGGCATTTGTCCGGACTAGTACAAGCAGCCACACACACGCGCACGCACGAACGCACGTGCATGCACGCACGCCTTATGAGTGTAAGAATCTTGAACGTAATGTTAAACCCAATTTCACCTCAAGATTTGGCAATATCGTTCGGTTTAACAAATTTCCGGATTAAAGACGTAGCTAGACGTAGACTAACTGTGTTTCACTGGATATCTACATATGATATATGTTGTAACATGTAACATATGTTGTGATATATTGTATGTTTTCCCTTATTATATATGCTCTTTCATTTAGTATGTTATCGTGATAACATGTTAGGAGAAGGTACAGTGAGCCAAGGTGATCTGTACGCAACCCTAAAATGTTGCAAATAAATTTGATTTTAATCAACAGCAATATGAAATTAGTACAACCACAAATGGTATCTTTTTACATTGTTTTACAAATTATTAAATCAAATGTATAAACGTAGTTGCGTAGCAAATATAGAAACCATTTTAAACTTTCTTCAAATAGCTGGTCACTTGCTATTGCCGTGGACTATTATCATCTTTCGTTCTTCCCCCTCCATTAACTAACACATCTTGCCTTTTGTCAAAATCGTAACGATAATATCAAGTATATTATTATCCCCCGCCCCAACGAAGTTGGCGGGGGATATTGAAATGGGTCCGTCCGTCCATCCCGAAATCGCTTCCGGGGCATAACTCAGAAACCGTTAAATATTTCTCTACGAAACTTTGCATGTCTATCAGACTCACGCTGAACTGGTGCCTTTTGCTTTTTAGGAATTTTTTATTTTTTACGTTTCCATGGCAACAAGTTGGACTTAGGTTCTATAAGGGTGGTGTTCATTTTCGGAGCGTAACTCAAAAACTGTTCAATACTTTCTTACAAAACTTTGCATGTCTATACTGAACTGGTGCCTTTTGCTATTTAGGAATTTTAAGAAAATGGATTGTTTATGTTTCCATGACAACAGGGGCGGTCGGGTAGCCTAGTGGTTAAAGCGTTCGCTCGTCACGCCGAAGACCCGGGTTCGATTCCCGACATGGGTACAATGTGTGAAGCCCATTTCTGGTGTCCCCCGCCGTGATATTGCTGGAATATTGCTAGGGCGGCGTAAAACCATATTCACTCACTCCATGACAACATGTTGGATTTAAGTTTTAATATAGGGTGGGTTCACTAATTGAGTATAACAAATATACTGTTAAATATTTCCTTGCCAAACATTGCATGTCTATAAATAAAGCACATACTGAACTGGTGCCATTGGATATTAAGGAGTTTTTGAAGTGTTTAGTTGCAGCTATTGTGACATGGGCTAAGAGAAATGTTGGGGCAGTTACCTGGTTTGTGACCATAAAATGGGCGGGGGATATAGATGACTTCGTCGACTATACGCTTGTTACCTTTTGAAACTGGTTTGGTTAGTAGTTAGCACATTATTTGACAACAATCAAATAAACATCAGATCGTTTTCCCAGTGTGCTGTGGTTTCTATGTGTACTGACACTATTCTGTACAATAGGAGCGAAGGGCATGATGGCACTGCAGCTGTATCCAACAGATGACGACACTGAGTGAGTGAGTGAGTGAGTGAGTGAGTGAGTTGGGTTTAACGCCGCTTTTAACAGTATTCCAGTTATATCACGGCGTGTCAGCTTGATGTGGGAGGAAAACCCTAAGTGATGCAGGTCTCAGACGTTTACCACTCCGGTGAAACCAATGAGCACGGGTATGGTGCTGACAAACCTAGAAACATAATCGGGGCGTACCGGGATTCGAACCCGCAATCATAGGTTTCTGGCGTACCCAAGGGACGCAACTCTGCACAGCGAATCGCGGCGCCTTAGACGACTGGGCCACCCGTGCCCCTGATGACGACACTGAGTGAAGAACTAGGCGAGTTACGTGTTCCAATAAGTGTCTGTTTGAACATCATTTCTGCTCTTCAAAATAAGGGGCGATTCTGATTGGTCAATCAGAGGTTATTAAATGACAATTAACCCCCTCTGATTTACACAGCCGATTTGACCACTGCATCACCGAGGAAGTTAACATTTGTGTAACAACACTTTCAGTTATTGTCGGTAGGCATTATTAAATAATTACATGTACAATTATAAACCTCGATGTGTGTTCATTCCCATAGGGGAATTTAAATAGATACAAAAGTATTAGCTTCGGGCTCCCCGGCCTTCATCAGGCATACGATTTTGGCTTAGCACGACATTATTCGAGTTACCTTCATTGCTGTAACTGAATTAAGCTATGACGTCATTACTAACTGCGACCGACTTTTTTCATATTTTGGGGATGGAGTGTGAACATGCTGGCTGTTCTGAAAAAAAAACGTGAAAGAAAATGTTGGACTCACCTTTTAGAAAAAGAAAATTAATGTATGTTTTTGAGCAGTGGGCGAAAATATACTATACAAAGGGATATTTGGTTTTGAGTTGAAACTACAGGAAAATACACCAATGTCTGGCAACGAAAGTACGTGATTTATGTGGCGAGAATATTTCCGAAGACATCAAGCTCCCAAACACAACATTGTGAGAGTCATGAAGCACGTGACCTCGGACAGCACATGGAAGTGATGGTATGTCAGATTTACTATTGTCACTCAGATGTTGGCAAATGCATATTGTTTATTTGGAACCAAAAGCTAATAGACACTTTTGGAACAACGTGAGTCGGGTTTGCATTGGTCCACTATCAGAAGCACGCCTAGAAGAATTCATACTTGCCTGGAAAAAATGGCTGACTTTGGTGGCGATTAGGTTCCTCATTCTGACAGTGTGGGTTCGAATCCCGTACTGGACTCAACCCAAAAAAGTACGAGAATCTATACTTTACAAGGAAAGTGTTATCCCAAATATAACATTCGTTACATTGGTAAATGATATTCACTGCTTTGCTCCGTGCATGATATAGCAACCACCACCGCCGCTAGGGGGCGCGCGTAACCTATCTCTTGCTTCCGGGTTCAAGCTGACCTGGCAGACCAAGCAATTTCAAAATGATGATGATAATACAACAACAAACGGTATTCCATCATGTGTTTTTTATTTACTGATTTACTACAGCAGAGTTTCAACATACCCTTGACGTATGTACATTATATACAAATTACATGTCTTTATGTATAATACTGTTCGCCTCCAGATTGGCATATTTACACGTGTTTTCTATGCATTAACGCATTCCATGACTAACCGCATGGACCTGGTGCTGCTACTGGGGTACATCTGTCTGCAGATTCATAAGGTATCAGAAGTACGGTGGCCCATACCCGCCACTGGTGAGATCATTTTTCACTGTGTGCCTCTATATTATATCTGGCGGCCGCCAGATACTTCCATTGGTGAGAGAAAATATAGAGGTTTACAGGGAAAATGATTTCACCAGTGGAAGTATCTGGCGGCCGCCAAATATAATATAGAGGCATACAGTGAAAAATGATCTCATAAGTGGAAGTATCTGGCGGCCGCCAGATAAAATATAGAGGCATACAGTGAAAAAGTGGCGGGTATGGGCCACCGTACAGAAGTGCTGGAGATGAAACATATAACCAAGCTAATGTCTTCACTATCCACAGAGCATGAACATATGGAATCAGCATGGAAAAAGTGTGAGGTAGAATGAGGACACAGAAAAAGTAAGAATATGTCATGAGTGTATTAAACTTATACCATCAACACTGCGTGAGCGGGGTTTTACGACGCTTATAGCAATATTCCAATAACACCACGGAATACCACGAACCGGGATTCCAACTCATAATCATGGGTTTCTGGCATGCCAAAACGAATGAAATGAAGCTAAACTAAATGTTGTTTATATAATGTGCATGGCAAAACCATTAACATTGTTACTCGCACGTAATTAAATTTGAAATGAAGATTTCACAAAGATTAGGCAGGAACTACTCATTATGAAAGTGTGACAATTCGTTTGTAGATGCACCGGCTGCTGTTATTGTATAACCGAACATAATTTGATCTTGTCTTGATGGCAATCTCAGTTTTTGGCCAGTTTGCAAAATATCTGTGGTTGTAACAGCCGAAACTCGCTTAAATGCTTACCACCGAAAACACTGCAAAGTTAAGTCCGAAATACAACCAGTATCAAATCGAATAACCATGTTTAGCCAGCATCAGACATGGGTGTATTCACTCCTTTGCCCGTCAGTCTAATTCTCAACACTGAATGCCATTTCTCGCCTGCCTCCAGGTATCCATCTAAAGGTTAGTGCGGTGTGTATGTTGTGTTGTGTTGTGTTGTGTTGTGTTATGTTGTGTTGTGGTGCTTCATATGGTTGGTTAAGTAGATGATGTGTTGGAATACTAGCGTCAGACAGTGGAACAGGCCTCCGCAGAACATTCAGCTCTCTTGTGCTGAGATCCGTGTTAGAATTGGTATTCAGCAATCCATGCATGTCCCCTATAAAAATTCGTGTTAGAATTGGTCTTCAGCAACCCATACTTGTCTCCCCTGAAGATCCGGGTTAGAATAGGTATTCAGCAATCCATGCATGTCCCCCATGAAAATCCGTGTTAGAATTGGTCTTCAGCAACCCATACTTGTCTCCCCTGAAGATCCGTGTTAGAATTGGTCTTCAGCAATCCATGCATGTCCCCCGTGAAAATACGTGTTAGAATTGGCCTTCAGCAACCCATGTTTGTCATCCGTGAAGATCCGTGTTAGTAGAATAGGTCTTCAGCAATCCATGCATGTCTCCCGTGAAAATACGTGTTAGAATTTGTCTTCAGCAATCCATGCATGTCCCCCATGAAAATCCGTGTTAGAATTGGTCTTCAGCAACCCATACTTGTCTCCTCTGAAGATCCGTGTTAGAATTGTCTTCAGCAATCCATGCATGTCTCCCGTGAAAATACGTGTTAGAATTGGTCTTCAGCAATCCATGCATGTCTCCCGTGAAAATCCGTGTTAGAATTGGCCTTCGGCAACCCATGTTTGTCACCCGTGAAGATCCGTGTTAGAATAGGCCTTCAGCAATCCATGCATGTCTCCCGTGAAAATACGTGTTAGAATTGGCCTTCGGCAACCCACGTTTGTCACCCGTGAAGATCCGTGTTAGAATTGTCTTCAGCAATCCATGCATGTCTTCCGTGAAAATCCGTGTTAGAATTGGTCTTCAGCAACCCATACTTGTCTCCCCTGAAGATCCGTGTTAGAATTGGTCTTCAGCAATCCATGCATGTCTCCCCTGAAGATCCGTGTTAGAATTGGTCTTCAGAAATCCATGCATGTCTCCCGTGAAAATACGTGTTAGAATTGGCCTTCGGCAACCCATGTTTTTCACCCGTGAAGATCCGTGTTAGTAGAATAGGTCTTCAGCAATCCATGCATGTCTCCCGTGAAAATACGTGTTAGAATTGGTCTTCAGCAATCCATGCATGTCTCCCATGAAAATCCGTGTTAGAATTGGTCTTTAGCAACCCATACTTGTCTCCCATGAAAATCCGTGTTAGAATTGTCTTCAGCAATCCATGCATGTCCCCCATGAAAATCCGTGTTAGAATTGGCCTTCGGCAACCCATGTTTGTCACCCGTGAAGATCCGTGTTAGAATAGGTCTTCAGCAATCCATGCATGTCTCCCGTGAAAATACGTGTTAGAATTGGCCTTCGGCAACCCACGTTTGTCACCCGTGAAGATCCGTGTTAGAATTGTCTTCAGCAATCCATGTATGTCTTCCGTGAAAATACGTGTTAGAATTTGTCTTCAGCAATCCATGGATGTCTCCCATGAAAATCCGTGTTAGAATTGGCCTTCGGCAACCCACGTTTGTCACCCGTAAAGATCCGTGTTAGAATTGGCCTTCAGCAACCCATGCTTGTCTTCCGTGAAGATCCTGGTTAGAATTGGTCTTCAGCAACCCATGCTTGTCTTCCGTGAAGATCCTGGTTAGAATATGTCTTCAGCAACCCATGCTTGTCTTCCGTGAAGATCCTGGTTAGAATTGGTCTGCAGCAACCCATGCTTGTCTTCCGTGAAGATCCTGGTTAGAATTGGTCGTCAGCAACCCATACTTGTCTTCCGTGAAGAACCATGTTAAAATTGGTCTTCAGCAACCCATGCTTGTGGTAACAAGCGACTAACGGGATCGGGCGGTCAGACTCACGGACTGGGTTGATGCATGTCATCGTAACCAAGTTGCACAGATCGATACTCATGATGTCAATCACTTGATTGTCTTGCCGAGACACCATTATTTACAGATGGCCGTGATATAGATGGAATACTGTGCGACGTTGAACAATAAACAATTATTAAGCTCTCTGCTTCACAGAACCAAAGGCATAGAAAGTATTCCATTCCATTTCCGTTTGTAAACACACTAGTTTAATGCACACCAATATGTGAAACCATGTTAATACGGACGCTTCCGTTCCTTGCGAAATCGATGGATCGATCCCATGGCATCGTCATACCAAAATACATAAAATGGAAATAGTTGTTACCCTGCCTTCCGCTCGGAATTAAGGGGATAAAACAAGGCTGTGGCATCTTAGCTCAGTGGCCTAGCACTATGAAACCGGCATTTGTTCGGACTAGTACAAGCAGCCACACACACGCGCACGCACGAACGCACGTGCATGCACGCCTTATGAGTTTAAGAATCTTGAACGTAATGTTAAACCCAATTTCACCTCAAGATTTGGCAATATCGTTCGATTTAATAAATTTCCGGATTAAAGACGTAGCTAGACGTAGACTAACTGTGTTTCACTGGATATCTACATACATGTATAGTGATGTTGTGATATATTGTATGTTTTCCCTTATTATATATGCTCTTTCATTTAGTATGTTATCGTGATAACATGTTAGGAGAAGGTACAGTGAGCCAAGGTGATCTGTACGCAATTCTTAAATGTTGCAAATAATTTTAATTTTAATCAACAGCAATATGAAATTAGTACAACCACAAATGGTACCTTTTTACATTGTTTTACAAATTATTAAATCAAATGTATAAACGTAGTTGCGTAGCAAATATAGAAACCATTTTAAACTTTCTTCTTATGGATACAGCCTCAAATAGCTGTCACTTGCTATTGCCGTGGACTATTATCATCTTTCGTTCTTCCCCCTGCAGGGCGGTCGGGTAGCCTAGTGGTTAAAGCGTTCGCTCGTCACGCCGAAGACCCGGGTTCGATTCCCGACATGGGTACAATGTGTGAAGCCCATTTCTGGTGTCCCCCGCCGTGATATTGCTGGAATATTGCTAAAAGCGGCGTAAAACCATACTCACTCACTCACTCTTCCCCCTCCATTAACTAACACATCTTTCCTTTTGTCAAAATCGTAACGATAATATCAAGTATATTATTATCCCCCGCCCCAACGAAGTTGGCGGGGGATATTGAAATGGGTTCTGTCCGTCCGTCCGTCCGTGCGTGCGTGTGTGCGTGTGTGCGCATGCGTGCGTCCCGAAATCGCTTCCGGGGCATAACTCAGAAACCGTTAAATATTTCTGTACGAAACTCATGTCTATCAGACTCACTCTGAACTGGTGCCTTTTGCTATTTAGGAATTTTTTTTTTTTTTTTTTTTACGTTTCCATGGCAACAAGTTGGACTTAGGTTCTATAAGGGTGATGTTCATTTCCGGAGCGTAACTCAAAAACTGTTAAATACTTTCTTACAAAACTTTGCATGTCTATCAGGCATATACTGAACTGGTGCCTTTTGCTATTTAGGAATTTTAGGAATTTGTATTGTTTATGTTTCCATGACAACATGTTGGATTTAAGTTTTAATATAGGGTGGGTTCACTAATTGAGTATAACAAATATACTGTTAAATATTTCCTTGCCAAACATTGCATGTCTATATATAAAGCACATACTGAACTGGTGCCATTGGATATTAAGGAGTTTTTGAAATAAACTAGTGTCCAAAAGAAACGATACCAACTTATTTTCAAAATTGTTTTTTACTAAGTGAATTGTCAAGTATGAAAACATGCCAATTCGTATTGCATATCCCAAACACAGCATAGTCGATAAAAAATACCGGGAACACGTGATCACTTCCGGGAAAAAACGTAAATTTCGTGAAAGTGACATTTCCCTCTCTAGCATGTTCTGCACGTGCAGAAAAAGTGTATAAAACGGCTGATCAGACACGTTGATATCACAGCAACAAAAAGAACACAAGATATGCCACGTTTGACAGCCATCGAGAGAGAGAGAGCCGTTGGAATGGTCCAACAAGGAGCGTCACACGTCGACGTCGCCAGAAGGTTGGGCTGCGCACGCATCACTATCACCAGGTTGATGCAGCGGTTACGTCAGACAGGTCAGACGTCAGACAGGCCCAGGAGTGGAAGACCACGAGTAACCACGCCCCGTGAAGATCGTTACAACCGGGTATTACACCTGAGGAACCGCACCGTAACAGCGACGTCCACGGCGGCTACAGCACTGGGACACAGGATCAGTCGACAGACCGTCTACAGGAGACTACGGTAGTATGGTATCCGGCCACGTCATCCCTACCGCGGACCGCTCCTGACGCCTCGACACCGGAACAACAGACTGATCTGGGCCAGGCGAGTTCGACGTTGGCAACGGCGGGACTGGGCACGTGTTATGTTCTCTGATGAGAGCAGATTCCTCATCTTCAGAAACGATGGACGGCAGCTTGTATACCGACGATTTGGTGAACGTTTGGCGCCTAACTGTATCCAACAGGTCCGGCCGTTTGGAGGTGGAGGGTTAATGGTTTGGGGTGGCATATGTGGTGACGTCAAAACGATGCTTGTCGTAATTCGTGAAAACCTGAATGCACAGCTTTATCTTGATGACATCCTACGGCCTGTTGTGGTGCCCTTTATTCAGCAACAGCCTCGTGGACTCCTTTTCCAACATGACAATGCAAGGCCACACACAGCACGATTGACACAGAACTTCCTTGCCAACGCCAACGTACAGGTTTTGCCATGGCCCGCATGTTCACCGGACATGAATCCCATCGAGCACTTATGGGACCACCTCGATCGGCAAATCCGACGTCGCCGTGTGCCTCCAGTCAACGTCCGGGACTTAGAACGATGTCTCCTCGAGGAATGGCAACGCATCACTCCCAACGTCATCAGACGTTTGACGTCATCAGTCCGTAGGCGTGTTCTGGCATGTATTGATGCTCACAGTGGACATACCCGCTACTGACTTGACTTTGAGATGTGTGGTGTGACATTTCCCGTTGTTTCTGTGATCAGTGCTCTAACGAAATGTTCATTTTTCGACCCCACCCATCTTTGAAGGCTTGTCATATTGGTTGTACAGATTTTATTGAAATGAAATTTTTGTACAGATGTTGTGAAAGGATTTCTCAAAAGCATAACACCAATCCTAAACTTCTGCATTGTTTAATTTTTCTTTTATGTCGTTGCAAACAGGTGGCATCGCTTCTTTTGGACACTAGTTTATTTAGTTTTAGAATTCATTGCAGCTATTGTGACATGGGCTAAGAGAAATGTTGGGGCAGTTACCTGGTTTGGGACCATAAAATGGGCGGGGGATATAGATGACTTCGTCGACTATACGCTTGTTACCTTTTGAAACTGGTTTGGTTAGTAGTGAGCACATTATTTGACAACAATCAAATAAACATCACATCGTTTTCCCAGTGTGCTGTGGTTTCTATGTGTGCTGACACTATTCTGTACAATAGGAGCGAAGGGCATAATGGCACTGCAGCTGTATCCAACAGATGACGACACTGAGTGAGTGAGTTGGGTTTAACGCCACTTTTAACATTATTCCAGTTATATCACGCGTGTCAGCTTGATGTGGGAGGAAAACCCGAAGTGATGCAGGTCTCAGACGTTTACAACTCCGGTGAAACCAATGAGCACGGGTATGGTGCTGACAAACCTAGAAACATAATCGGAGCGAACCAGGATTCGAACCCGCAATCATAGGTTTCTGGCGTACCCAAGGGACGCAACTCTGCACAGCGAATCGCGGCGCCTTAGACGACTGGGCCACCTGTGCCCCCGATGACGACACTGAGTGAAGAACTAGGCGAGTTACGTGTTCCAATAAGTGTCTGTTTGAACATCATTTCTGCTCTTCAAAATAAGGGGCGATTCTGATTGGTCAATCAGAGGTTATTAAATGACAATTAACCCCCTCTGATTTACACAGCCGATTTGACCACTGCACCACCGAGGCAGTTAACATTGTGTAACAACACTTTCAGTTATTGTCGGTAGGCATTATTAAAAAATTACATGTACAATTATAAACCTCGATGTGTGTTCATTCCCATAGGGGAATTTAAATAGATACAAAAGTATTAGCTCCGGGCTCCCCGGCCTTCATCAGGCATACGATTTTGGCTTAGCACGACATTATTCGAGATACCTTCATTGCTGTTACTGAATTAAGCTATGACGTCATTACTAACTGCGACCGACTTTTTTCATATTTTGGGGATGGAGTGTGAACATGCTGGCTGTCCTGAAAAAAAAATCGTGAAAGAAAATGTTGGACTCACCTTTCAGAAAAAGAAAATTAATGTATGTTTTTGAGCAGTGGGCGAAAATACACTATACAAAGGGATATTTGGTTTTGAGTTGAAACTACAGGAAAATACATCAATGTCTGGCAACGAAAGTACGTGATTTATGTGGCGAGAATATTTCCGAAGACATCAAGCTCCCAAACACAACATTGTGAGAGTCATGAAGCACGTGACCTCGGACAGCACATGAAAGTGATGGTATGTCAGATTTACTATTGTCACTCAGATGTTGGCAGATGCATATTGTTTATTTGGAACCAAAAGCTAATAGACACTTTTTGGAACAACGTGAGTCGGGTTTGCATTGGTCCACTATCAGAAGCACGCCTAGAAGAATTCGTACTTGCCTGGAAAAAATCGCTGACTTTGGTGGCGATTAGGTTCCTCATTCTGGCAGTATGGGTTCGAATCCCGGACTGGACTCAACCCAAAAAAGTACGAGAATCTATACTTTACAAGGAAAGTGTTATCCCAAATATAACATTCGTTACATTGGTAAATGATATTCACTGCTTTGCTCCGTGCATGATATAGCAACCGCCACCGCCGCTAGGGGGCGCGCGTAACCTATCTCTTGCTTCCGGGTTCAAGCTGACCTGGCAGACCAAGCAATTTCATAGTGATGATGATAATACAACAACAAACGGTATTCCATCATGTGTTTTTTATTTACTGATTTACTACAGCAGAGTTTCAACATACCCTTGACGTATGTACATTATTTACAAATTACATGTCTTTATGTATAATACTGTTCGCCTCCAGATTGGCATATTTACACGTGTCTTCTATGCATTAACGCATTCCATGACTAACCGCATGGACCTGGTGCTGCTACTGGGGTACATCTGTCTGCAGATTCATAAGGTATCAGAAGTACGGTGGCCCATACCCGCCACTGGTGAGATCATTTTTCACTGTATGCCTCTATATTTTATCTGGCGCCGCCAGATACTTCCACTGGTGAGATAAAATATAGAGGTTTACAGGGAAAATGATTTCACCAGTGGCCGCCAAATATAATATAGAGGCATACAGTGAAAAATGGGTATTGGCCACCGTGCAGAAGTGCTGGAGATGAAACATATAACCAAGCTAATGTCTTCACTATCCACAGAGCATGAACATATGGAATCAGCATGGAAAAAGTGTGAGTTAGAATGAGGACATAGAAAAAGTAAGAATATGTCATGAGTGTATTAAACTTATACCACCAACACTGCGTGAGCGGGGTTTTACGACGCTTATAGCAATATTCCAATAACACCACGGAATACCACGAACCGGGATTCGAACCCATAATCATGGGTTTCTGGCGTGCCCAAAGTAGACAAGACTGATGATGAACTCAATACTTGGACCACCCGGGTAGGAGATGTATACTGGCTGCCAAGTGTCATCTCCCCGAGGCAAGGGTGTTACCTAACTATAGAAGTCCAGTTTCCATCCTTGCCGAACTTGGTTGGAATTCCGGAGTTCCGGCTGGAGTAACGGGTTTATGAATAGTCCAATCAAAATCGCCTAACGAACTAGACATCCGGTTCGTAAACAACATGGATTTCAACGTGCAATTTCGGTCGACTAAAGGATCTGCAAATCATGTGTACCGTCAAGCGTCGACAGATATTTTGCAAATCTTTTCATGTTTTAGTCAAGATGGTCAAGTGATTTGATGCACTTCGCGGGGTAAGACTCGTTTATTACAATATATATCTTGATTATCGATCAGATCGTCGTGACTGGGCGCTGCCATTTTGTTTGATGGCTTACAGGTATAGACGGCACTTGGACCACCCTCAACCACAGCCAGCTGGCCGATCTTTTTGTCATCGACCGTATGCAGGCGTGCTTACATTGAGTCCGCCATGGCAAATATTCATGTTGGCATCACACACCAATATACTGATTCAAGGTCAAAGGCGATATATAAACTGATTGAATCGGAATCGTAAATCTACACCTATATATTTGTTAAAAGCCCTAAGATAAGTATAAACAATATATATTGAAGTAACTTTAAAAAGGTGTCATTGGGAGAAAGAAAAGAAATGTGAAGGAGGCAAGTGAGACTTGAAACTAATGTCTACCCAAAGAAACTTTTGCAAATACTTATCGAAGAAACGCGAAAATATGTAAAATATGGTCAGTTTAAAATGGGAGTATGTACAAAATAACAATAAACTGCATGAGACACTACAGGAGACAAGTTCGTTTCATGTTGTCTGAGAGCGTCCAGACTCCTCTGTCCGGCTGAAATGAGGAAATGGCGTGGGAATGATGCTGCAAGGAGACAGGGACGAGCACACGAAGCATCAAGTCTCTCCCGTATTTACTATTCCGTGTCCTAATGCTTGACAACAACACTGTTACTCTACCAGCCTTTAATATACTAGTGAAGTAAACACTCCTTTTAACGGACGTCCCTGTGTATTGTCCATTCATTCAGCCACGGTCAGTTAAAAGGAACATAAACGTACATATATAATGTATAATTATGTTTTCAGGTACTTGGTAACCTTCATTTATGCCTTGGATGATGATCAGGATGTCAGTTGTAGAGGATGTCATCACTGCTGTCTCAGTTGCAGAGCTGTTGCTGTGTTCGTTGCAGAGCTGTTTCTTTCTTGTTTGCAGAGCTGTTGCTGTCTCAGTTGCAGAGCTGTTACTTTCTTGTTTGCAGAGCTGTTGCTGTCTCAGTTGCAGAGCTGTTGCTGTGTTAGTTGCAGAGCTGTTGCTTTCTTGGTTGCAGAGCTGTTGCTGTCTCGGTTGCAGAGCTGTTGCTGTCTCAGTTGCAGAGCTGTTTCTTTCTTGTTTGCAGAGCTGTTGCTTTCTTGTTTGCAGAGCTGTTGCTTTCTTGTTTGCAGAGCTGTTGCTGTCTCAGTTGCAGAGCTGTTGCTTTCTTGTTTGCAGAGCTGTTGCTGTCTCAGTTGCAGAGCTGTTGCTTTCTTGGTTGCAGAGATGTACAACGAGGATGCCACTACGCATTCTCCATACCACAAGGCTGTATGAGTATCGTTATAACGCGGTCGTGTGTTCCCAATTGGAAGTTTCAGGGGACGTCTTAACCTGTGACTGCAAACAATAACATATGACATACATCAATACAGAATCATATTTACAATTCCCTGAAATAGGTAAGCGGTTCGCAATATTTAATGTTATGGTATTGATAGATTGTTTGATAGACCTTACCTATATGATGACGGATGACAAAGCAGACACAATTTATGGATAACAACTTCTTTCTTTTACTGTGAAGGCGGTTTTTTTTTTATAGATCCCCAGATCGTTGTCGGGGCGGTCGGGTAACCTAGTGGTTAAAGCGTTCGCTCGTCACGCCGAAGACCCGGGTTCGATTTCCGACATGGGTACAATGGGCGAAGACCATTTATGGTGTCCCCTGCTGTGATATTGCTGGAATATTGCTAAAAGCGGCGTAAAACCATACTCACTTACTCAATTATACCGTTGTCAAGTAAGGCTGGTAGTGAATATATACAGAGGTTAACAGTGACAACCATTGCATACCTGAGAGATTAACATGAGTAGGTTAATTACTGACAGCAGGAGGATAATACTGTAACAACATGATGGACAGAGAACACATGATGAGGAAGCCAATTAAACAGGCTTCAGTATACATAAGTGGGAGGAAGATACATCCCGCCCCATCAAAATGAAAGAGCAGAAAATTTTAACCATCAAATTAGACAGTAAATCAGCCACCTCGACGATATCAGCAACTGCCCCAATCACAACATCAACGTCGAAAACGTCCTCATTCTCTCCAACAACCTTCATTACTTCACTTAAAGAAAACTAACTGAAGCAGTCCAAATTCGCCACCACAAGCTTTCTATCAACAGAGATCAAGTCCATTTCATCCCATCCAGCTACTATAAACTAATTAAGTAATAAACACCCGACCTATGTATACTTAATCGTGGGAGGGGAATTAATAGATTATAGTGTTGTGACCCAAAAAAGATGTATGTTCTGACGCAGTGACCGAACAAAATATTTTATCCCTACAAACAATTCCTAGACCCTATTCCTAGGTCGATCTATTAGGGAGGTAGTGTAGCATGTTGGTTAAAGCGTTGACTCGCCTCACCGAAGACACCGGTTCGATTCCTCTTATGCATGTATATGGACCGCCTCCGTGGTCTAGTGGTAGAGCGTCCGGAAGGTTGGGGTACTATCCTCGGCCGCGTCATACCAAAAGGCGTTAACAGATGTAACTTGTTGTTACCCTGCCTGGCGATCGGCAATTAGTGGCTGAAATAGGGACTGGTCGGCTCGGAGTCAGTATACTTTGTCTGATCATGAGTGGGGTATTTATGTTAAGCTGAGTGGGCTAGCACTATAAAATTGGTATTAGTCCGGACTAGTACAAGTAGCCACACACAGGTGCATACACGTCACTATATAAGTGCAATAATATTGAACGCGACCTTCAACCCCATTTCACCTTATCTCACGTTAACGTGTAATTTGTGCCTCACGTGATTATATAGCTAAAATATTGCTAAAAGCGGCCTTAAATCCTATTTACTCTCTCATTTACAATCCCCCTTGCAGTCACCTAGCACATGTGTCCCTGGGCGGATTACCTGTAGAAGTTTGAGATTTTCCTGGAGTAGGTTGACAAGAGTTTCCTGGACAGAGGTGAGTTTGTCTAGCCGATGTAAGCTGCCTGCATACGCCTCTTCTAGCGTTGCCTAGAAACAGATACATACATAGGCATGATTAATCATCACATGTTTACAATTAAATGTTTAAATGTTGATATTGATGCTTACACAACCCACTAAAGTACAAACATACCATGGAGCTTTCCTCGACTTATCACAATGTGACAGCTGAATGTTTATAATACTTACATACAATTACGATCGGCGCGACCTTCTTTCATGATAATGTCTGCTACCCTACAATTAGGGAACAGTTAACTAATGTTCTTTAAGTATTCCACAATAATCTCTGCGACCCTACAATTAGGGAACAGTTAACTGATGTTCTATAAGTACTCCACAATATTCTCTGCCACCCTACAATTAGGGACAGGTAACTGATGTTCTATAAGTATTCCACAATAATCTCACCGACCCTACAATAAGGGAACAGTTAACTGATGTTCTACAATTATTCCACAATAATCTCACCGACCTTACAATTAGGGAACAATTAACTGATGTTCTATAAGTATTCCACAATAATCTCTGCGACCTTACACTTAGGGAACAGTTAACTGATGTTCTATAAGTATTCCACAATAATCTCAGCGACCCTACAATTAGTGAACAGTTAACTGATGTTCTATAAGTACTTCACAATATTCTCTGCCACCCTACAATTAGGGACAGGTAACTGATGTTCTACAAGTATTCCACAATAATCTCTGCGATCCTTCAATTAGGGAACAGTTAACTGATGTTCTATAAGTATTCCACAATAATCTCACCGACCTTACAATTAGGGAACAGTTAACTGATGTTCTACAAGTATTCCACAATAATCTCAGCGACCTTACAATTAGGGAACAGTTAACTGATGTTCTATAAGTATTCCACAATAATCTCTGCCACCCTACAATTAGGGAACAGTTAACTGATGTTCTATAAGTACTCCAGAATATTCTCTGCCACCCTACAATTAGGGACAGGTAACCGATGTTCTATAAGTATTCCACAATAATCTCAGCGATCCTTCAATTAGGGAACAGTTAACTGATGTTCTATAAGTATTCCACAATAATCTCTGCGACCCTACAATTAGGGAACAGTTAACTGATGTTCTACAAGTATTCCGCAATAATCTCTGCGACCCTACAATTAGGGAACAGTTAACTGATGTTCTATAAGTATTCCACAATAATCTCACCGACCTTACAATTAGGGAACAGTTAACTGATGTTCTACAAGTATTCCACAATAATCTCAGCGACCCTACAATTAGGGAACAGTTAACTGATGTTCTATAAGTATTCCACAATAATCTCAGCCACCCTACAATTAGGGAACAGTTAACTGATGTTCTATAAGTATTCCAGAATATTCTCTGCCACCCTACAATTAGGGACAGGTAACCGATGTTCTATAAGTATTCCACAATAATCTCAGCGATCCTTCAATTAGGGAACAGTTAACTGATGTTCTACAAGTATTCCACAATAATCTCTGCCACCCTACAATTAGGGAACAGTTAACTGATGTTCTACAAGTATTCCACAATAATCTCTGCGACCCTACAATTAGGGAACAGTTAACTGATGTTCTACAAGTATTCCACAATAATCTCTGCCACCCTACAATTAGGGAACAGTTAACTGATGTTCTACAAGTATTCCACAATAATCTCTGCCACCCTACAATTAGGGAACAGTTAACTGATGTTCTACAAGTATTCCACAATAATCTCTGCGACCCTACAATTAGGGAACAGTTAACTGATGTTCTACAAGTATTCCACAATAATCTCTGCCACCCTACAATTAGGGAACAGTTAACTGATGTTCTACAAGTATTCCACGATAATCTCTGGGATCCTACAATAAGGAAACAATTGAAATAAGAGATTAACATACTGTCTTTTCAATGTAGCGGATTTTACCGCGCTGAATTGAAATTGGAACCGAACACGCAGCGTGATATAATGCCACAGTCGAATATAGAAAAGCGCCAAATTCCAAGCTCTCTGTTGTCCCAAAAACTTAAAATACAATCCCTTTGAAGATTGTCTTTTCTGCACGTTAAGCATTGTACACATCCTTTGAATATTGCAGTAACCGCCACTTTGCATTTTGTAACCATTAATTGTAGAATAATATATATATGATATAATAATTAAAATATGCCCATCGAAAATGAAAATAAAAAGGACCATCCCATGAATATTAGCCTGTGATGCGGTCATCAAATCGGCTGTTTCAATCAGAGGGGGTTTATTGTGATTTGACAACCCCTGATTGAACAATCAGAATCGAGTAATTTTCAAATTCATTGGAAAATGTTTAATCTTCCTACCATTTTGGTGTCCACGACCTTGGTGAGTTCCTCAACCTGACCACCCAGGCGGTGCATGTCGGCGAACGCCGAGTACGGTGACGTCACAGACAGACTTGAGCTGTTCCTATGCAGCATTGGGTTCAATCGGGCGTCGGTTATATCCACAGAGTGGCGTTTACTGGAGACAGAAGAGGCAAAAGTGCCATCGTCCATGCATAACTTTATGTAACATGTGCATGCCAAACGTCGTTTCAATAGAATACGATATGGCCTTAAATTTACAATTATTGTGATTGAGACAAGGCCTTATCTTATTTACCGGTAGGTTGAAAAAGGCGTTGCCACTAACTAACAACGTAATATTAGTTGATCAGTTTTCAAGGCTTAAACACAATAAAACATACAGGCAATTTCTTCTTCCTCCATTTTCTGATAAATGAGCTGATGCAACATCATCAAAACAGGAGCTGTCTTTCCTGTGAATAAAAGCAGTACACAACTTTATTGAGTTGATATTTCTAATATATTGGGTTTGCATAATGTCCATAATCGGTTGAAAACCATCATAAAAAAATCACTTTTAATTATTTAGGATAAGACGAGGACGTGTTAGTTTAAACAAGAGTCCATGTTTTCCACTGAGTTTTGGTTTTATCTTTTTGTTATTGATGTAAGTAAAAAAGAAATAAATGTTAGAAATGACCCTGTGAAAGCAGAGCAAAACAAAATGTCAAAATGTTCTAAATGCGACACCAGTGAAGATGTTATGCCAATCCGCACGACTCTATTCCTGATATTTTTGGATAAGTGATCAATTTCTCACACCAGATATTCAACTTTATCTGGGTCGCGTTCCAGAAAGCTTTCTTACTGATTCATGCTGAAGAAAAGAGCCAAACTATTGTATTGGAACCCAAATACCTTTTTCCAGGTCATCCAGTTCAAAATACGATAAGTCGTTAAAAATCGGGCCAAATTTAAATCTCCTCACCTCCAAAATGGTAGGTCAGTATTAATGGGCGTTACGATCGTCATATCGCTATGCCCGCTTTCTAGAATGAGGTCCTGGTTGTTAAGAGAGAGAGAGAACTATGTCTTCACTGGCATCAGCGATAGAGGGCAATCTCAGTAAAATATGTTCTTTATTCCGATACGATACCTCACTCCAGAACATAGCGCGTCGGGAAAATTCTAATCAGCCAATCAGCGTAGAGGCTTTTATATTCGGTACGAGCGAGCGAAGCATTCAAACCATCATTTATGATTTCTATGTCTCGAAAACGGATGTCTCTCGAAGTTCCGAAAGTAGAAAGTACAGCGGCGCCGATATAATCTTATCATATACATCCTGACGTATTACAGCGCAGTGGTATCGACACCCAAAAGAGAGTACAATAGGACTATTTAGGTTCTGTTTGTGTTTCGATTTGACCAAATCGAAATTTCAGAATCGAGTTAGTAAAAGAACGAAGCCGAATCATTTCAGAAAGCTGACAGCTGCTCAAATTGGCTTAAGGACCCATGCTGTCTTCCTTTAGATTGCTTGGTTAAAGTTCGCTCATTGTTGAACAAGCGTGACCTGTGGAGGCGCCTTCAGGCATAAACCCAGAGGGGTATCGTATCAGAGTAAAAGAATTTGATTTTAATGAGGTTGCGAAAGAGGTTGAAGTTAGTATCTACCTTGGCGACAGTTGGCCAGAGTCACACGAAGTCTTATCTGCATCACAGGTGTAAGTGTTGATAGACTTAGCAGGAGGTGGGGTTAGTATACTGTAAGCTGGGTTAGAAGACGCCAGAGGGGGAGTAGAGATATGCGCCACGTAGTCCCTTGGCGGTGAACTCAGGCGAAGTGCAAGGCGAGAGTTATCTCTCATTATTAATTCTGAAGCAGAAGAGCTTTTGCATCTTGGTATATCAAATTTCTTGACATTATCAACAGGAGGAGGAGTGTATTGTCTTTGTCTCAGAAGGTTCGCGCTCGGAGGGGGCGTGAACTCGCGCGAATTTGATTGTTTCGCGGAAGGAGGAGGCGTGAATTCTCTAGAACTACTTTTGTTGGCTGTTGGAGATGGAGTGCAATCTCTGGAAGATGAAAGGTTGCCCGGTAAAGGTGGAGGGGTGTATTCCTTCTGACTACGGAGTGTTTTCTCATCCGATATTTCTTTGGCTTTTAATTGTTTCAGCTTCCCTGCTTGGGTCAGGTCAATAATTTGGTTGTCTTTTGTGTCGGACAATTTGTCGTCTTCACTGTCAAAGGACTCCTGGTCATCAGTCCTCACTGCCATATAACCAGGCCGTTTCTTCGACTGAAGAGTACTTTTAAACACTTGGGATAGTTTAGACATTTTCACTGACCCCTGTGCATCCTTATCAGGAGCATTATCCTGAACGGAGGACGTCGGGTCCTCACTGGTCCCTCGGTTGTCCATAGTGATCCCGTCCTCACGTTTCTGCCTCTTAACCTTCCTATGAAATAAACGCCTTAAATTACCACAAACCGTTTCAAAAAGCCCACTACTTTGAGAATATTTCACTTCTGAATCAAAAGGACCATCTTCAGAATTAAACGAAAAGCCCATATTTTTCAAACTGTTCGCTTTACTGAACCTTGGAGATGAGGGCGACTGCTCGTGGCGCCTCAGTTTCGGGGACATACTCCGGATGGTCATGAGAAGGGAGTTCTTCACCCCGTGAAGCCCTTCTGCTGTGTCCTCCCGCTGTAGCGGCTTCACCTTCTGGCGATGGGCTTCTATCTCCCGAAGACGGCGTTGTCCATAGTCTCGGATGATCGACTGAAAGAAGGAGTGAGTGAGTTAGTTGGGTTTAACGCCGCTTTTAATGTTATTCCAGTTACATCAAGGCGTGTCAGGATGATGTGGGAAAAAACCTCGAAGGTCTCAGACGTTTACGACTTTGGTGAAACTGATGCTGTCAAACCGAGAAACATGATCGGGGCGAACCTTGATTCGAACTACAATCACAGGTTTCTGGTGTTCACAAGGGACGTAACTCTGCACAACGAATTGCTGCACCTAAGACGACTGGGCAAACCGCCCCCCCCCACTGAAAGACGGGAGACGGGTAGACTGACGTTGCAAAATACCTGAATTTATTGTTCTTCGAAGTGTCAATTTTCTGACCATAAACAGATATTTTGACTGGTTACTTCAATGCCCACCTTGCTGAGAATCTGCCGTATAACATAGCCCGGCAGGACCTCTACCCTAAGTGTGGGAGGAAGTAATTCCCACAACATGGACAAGTGAGATACAATGGGGGGGGGGTGGGGGTTGGGGGGGTGGGGGGGGTGGTGTGGGGGGGTGGGGGGGGGGTGGTGTGTGTGTGTGTGTGGGGGGGGGGGGGGCAAAGAAACCCCTCAGTTGATTTTTATTGTCTGATTTTCAGTTGCAACTGTCTTACGTTAGCGACATTCTATCAAAATAATTAATTGTAATTGTATTAGTCAACACTCAAAGAATACTTCAACATGTTTTTTCTTTTATAAATATAAATTGATTTAAATTTTTTAAGGATAAAATTATTTTTTTTCGCAAAATAGACAACTGCTTATGGTTATCTTAGACATCTTGAAAATCAGTGCAATTGCTTTTTCGGCACAAATCTACAACATGTCAAACATGGCAGGGGCATGTGGTTGGTAATTCATTCCAAGCAAATTCAGTCTTCATTGAACCAATTTATTTTGTACGCACACTTACCCAGCCACAGATTACATTTTACAAAATGTTGCAGGTAGGAGTGATGGTTAAATAGACATAATGAAATTTAACAACAATTCCTTAATTTCCAATTATTACAACAACAAAAAACTCAGTATGCTTCCCGCCCCCCCTAGGCTTTGTACATAACAATATGTATTGTCAACAACCATAACAATAATGACGACGATGAGGATTATGATGATGAAGAGCATGATAACGGGCGAACGGAAACAATATTTTCGAAAATGTAAAATTCCAAAAAAACCAAAGCAAAATATTCCATATGGCTTAAGTCCAAATGATAAAATTGTTAAAACATTTTGAAGGGCTGAACTTGAAGTATTTGCAGGATCAAACCTCGTATTAATTGTGTGAAGTGAGACTCCACATGTTTCAAACCAGTGTGTGCACCACATCTTTTTCAAGGATGGCGACAGAACAATGATTTTACCTCCGCATCTGGATGATCTTTTAAGGCCCCTAGAACATCTTCCCTGGACAGCACAAACAGCTCGGAGTAGCCAACAGAGCGAACGTCAGCTGTGCGTCTAGACGGGTAGACAGGAGGAGAAACAGTGAAACAAGTGAGTGAGTGGGTTGGGTTAACGCCGCTTTGAACAGTAGTTTCTAGTTACTAGTAAATCACGGCGTGTCAGCTTCTTCAAGTGGGAAGAAAACCCGAAGTGATACAGGTCTCAGAAAACACTTGGTGAAATCATGAGCACGGATCAGGTGATGACAAACCAAGGGCGAACCGGGATTGGCGTATGTCTCGCCTAAGCACCATTTATTCACATTGAATAGACGGATGAATCTCCCGTGCAGTATCAGAGCACCTTGGTGTATGGTCTTTATTAGAAATATGTTATTTTATTCAAGTATGTATTCTAATTTTTCTTTGACCGTACGAAACATCAGGATATACTCACACGGGCTAACTATTTGTTGTGTTCTTGTGTCAACCAAGCACCTTTATGAAAATATGTAATGACAGTTTGCAGTAGCCTTACGTGGTACAAATAATACCTGTTTATGCCGCCATCAAGATTGAGAATTCCTATTTCTCCAAAGAAGTCGCCCGCTGCCATTCGTTTCAGTACTGTGCCTGTTTCACTGGAACATAATAAACCATTTGTCTCACGCTGGCCTATAAATACTAGTATATATCAAACGTCCTTTTCCTCCCCATTAGCTGTCAAGGACTTCCTCTTTAAAGAATGAACGTGTTTTCTCTCAACGTAAGAGTGAGTGAGTGAGTAAGTGAGGTTTAACGCCGCTTTGAGCATTTTCCTGCTAGAAGTAGCAGTATCAGAAACGGTCTTTACACATCGAGCATTCGGCGTGACGAGCGAACGCTTTAACCATCAAGTTACCCTAACGTTCTATCTTGAAAAAGATCATCGTGGTATATATTACATAATTGTAGTTCTGAAAAGACTTATAAACCGATATAAAAACGCAATCTGTTTACATCAAGAGAAAAGGGGATGACACTCATACCTGATGACTTCGACAACGCCATCTGCAACAATGAACATCTCTCTGGCGACCTCCCCCCTCCGGCAGATGAGGTCCCCGGGGGTGAAGATGTAGGCTCGCATTTTGAGGACAAGGTCATGAAGAAACTCGGGCTGACATTCCTGGAAGATCGTCACCTAGACAACAATCATGAACCTAGTGAGTACAGACGTGACACGTTACCTAGACAACAATCATAAACCTTGTGAGTACAGACGTGACACGTCTCCTAGACAACAATCATAAACCTAGTGAGTACAGACGTGACACTTCCTAGACAACAATCATGAACCTAGTGAGTACAGACGTGGCACGTCACCTAGACAGCAATCGTGAACCTAGTGAGAACAGACGTGACACGTCACCTAGACAACAATCATGAACCTAGTGAGTACAGACGTGACACGTCACCTAGACAACAATCATGAACCTAGTGAGTACAGACGTGAGACGTTACCTAGACAACAATCATGAACCTAGTGAGTACAGACGTGAGACGTTACCAAGACAACAATCGCGAACCTAGTGAGTACAGACGTGACACGTCACCTAGACAATAATCATGAACCTAGTGAGTACAGACGTGACACGTCACCTAGACAACAATCATCAACCTAGTGAGTACAGACGTGACACGTCACCTAGACAACAATCATCAACCTAGTGAGTACAGACGTGACACGTCACCTAGACAACAATCATCAACCTAGTGAGTACAGACGTGACACGTCACCTAGACAACAATCATGAACCTAGTGAGTACAGACGTGACACGTCACCTAGACAACAATCATCAACCTAGTGAGTACAGACGTGACACGTCACCTAGACAACAATCACGAACCTAGTGAGTACAGACGTGACACGTCACCTAGACAACAATCACGAACCTAGTGAGTACAGACGTGACACGTTACCTAGACAACAATCATGAACCTAGTGAGTACAGACGTGACACGTCACCTAGACAACAATCATGAATCTTGTGAATGCAGACGTGACACGTTACCTAGACAACAATCATGAACCTAGTGAGTACAGACGTGAGACGTTACCTAGACAACAATCATGAATCTTGTGAATACAGACGTGACACGTTACCTAGACAACAATCACGAACCTAGTGAGTACAGACGTGACACGTCACCTAGACAACAATCATGAACCTAGTGAGTACAGACGTGACACGTCAAAAAGACAACAATCATGAATCTTGTGAATACAGACGTGACACGTTACCTAGACAACAATCATGAATCTTGTGAATACAGACGTGACACGTTACCTAGACAACAATCATGAACCTAGTCAATACAAACGTGATACGTCACCTTGACAACACTAATGAACAAAGGGAAATACAGATGTGACACGTCAGTTGACAACAGTTTTGTTCATTAATTTATTTTATCATGCGTGCGCGTTATTAATTTACCGTTTATGTTCAGTAAATACAAGACATGTTTCAGATAAGCTTTTCAAACTTTTTTCCTGATTTTTACCCAGACGTCTAGATTACCCACCTTTTTCAGCGTTTCAAGATTGACATGTATGGCGAGTTCTGTTTTTAGCTTGTCTGGAAGAAGACCAAGAGAGTTGATGTCGCAGCCGTTAAGGCGACCCCTGCAACAGGAAGAGGAAGTAACAACATGCATCCTCACATCCTCTCGTGGGAATTATTTAATGATATTTGACATACCTTGTTTCTAGTATGCCCCTTGGTATTTGGCTCGGTGATGCAGTGTTTATATCTTCACTACTTTTCACCTTCTACCGAGATATTTACATCAACTTCGATTTCTAAGAGTTGCTTTTCAGTATTTTGGCCTCTTGGCCCAGAGTGAAATTCAATTCAACGTTCAACAATTCGCATCCTGAAATATGTAACGTCAACGCAAGAAAATAATCAGTTTCCATCATCAACAGATTCCATAGGACGTAAAAGTCAAAATAGTGATGAAAATATGATTGGATCACTGAAAATCATTGATGACACCAGGTGGGCGTGAAAAGGGTAAGCACATCTTGCTCTATCCGTAGCACACATGTCATGCATAAGGAACACACCAATGTGAGGAGAGGTGAAATGGGGTTTAACGTCGCGTCCAAGATTATTGCACTTATATAGCGACGTGAATGTACGTGTGTGTGTTTGTGTGGCTGCTTGTACAAGTCCGGACTGATGCCGATTTATAGTGCTAGCTCACTGAGATACCATGCCGCAGTTTTAACATGTTACCCCACTCAGACACAGTATACTGACTCCGAACCGACCAGTCCTTGTTTTAGCCCCTTAATGCCGAGCGCCAGACAGGGTAACAAAAAGTACCATCTTTTAACTTTTTTTGGTATGACGCGGTCGGAAATCGAACCCCGGACCTTCCGCTCTCCGGGCGGACGCAAGGAACACACCAAGAGAC
The DNA here is from genome assembly GCF_023055435.1 of Haliotis rufescens. Lineage (NCBI taxonomy): Eukaryota > Metazoa > Mollusca > Gastropoda > Lepetellida > Haliotidae > Haliotis > Haliotis rufescens. The sequence goes on from NW_025963902.1 coordinate 12,258,555, forward strand.
GTTATGATGATAATACTGTCATACTTTAACAGGTTGATTATAGACCACTGGATACTCTTAATGGAAGGAAGTATAAAATATGAATACTTTTCTAATTTGAGAAGTTAACACTGACATAACATGGGCGCAAATAAGAAACTTAGCAATCAGCAGACTTACATTTCAGGTACTTTACATGAACAATCACGAAACAATGTAAATAAAAGCCTTTGCGTGTGTTTGTGCCAAATGGTTTGGGTAGGATAGGCTCACCTTTTCGCGAACACCTGGTATCATCACCATTTGATTGCGTGAGTGAGTGAGTGAGTATGGTTTTATGCCGCTTTTAGCAATATTCCAGCAATATCACGGCGGGGGACACCAGAAATGGGCTTCACACATTGTACCCATGTCGGGAATCGAACCCGGTCTTCAGCGTGACGAGCGAACGCTTTAACCACTAGGCTACCCCACCGCCCCTTTTGATTGCGATTTATTGACACATGCTTATGATGCAGTCGGATTCGTACACTGGACTTTGTTCAAATCAAGGATTTATTATGATTCTGGAATGGGTTTTGTCGTTTTAATACATTGGCAGGTATTTAGAAGTTGGAAAAACATGAACATTACAGAGTAAACATATTGAGTTAATGTATATATACTACTCAAAAGAAGTTAAGGATCACCTGATTCTTTCATATTACTATAGTTAATCTCTCATATCATGACAGATTAACTTTACCATTATGAAAGAACCGGGTGATCCTTAACTTCTTTTGAGTAGTATACATGCTGATACGTACACACAAGGTAGGATTGATGTACAGATAACAAAAGGAAGCCAAAAGGTTTAACGAGTCAGAAGCCAACTAAGTACAGCGAAAGTGGAGTTTGGACTTTGGGTGTGATGAGCTGTCTGGGGTAACACCATAACAATAGTGAGTGAGTGAGTGAGTGAGTTGGGTTTAACGCCGTTTGTAACAGTATTCCAGTTATATCGCGGCGTGTCAGCTTAATGTGGGAGGAAAGCCCGAAGTGATGCAGGCCTCAGACGTTTACCACTATGGTGAAACCCACGAGCACGGGTATGGTGCTGACAAACCTAGAAACATAATCGGGGCGAACCTGGATTCGAACCCACAATCATAGGTTTCTGGCGTGCCCACCATAACAATAAGAAAATCGAGATTGTCCATTGTACTGATGTCCATTGAGGGTACGGATTGGCTACATAAGAGAATCCTTTTTTGTTTTCGAATTCAAATTGCATGATGAATATCTACCTGGCACTTCATGATTACCCTAATCACACACAGACAATGTCCAAGATTGAAACAATTAATGAATTACTGCGTCTAGACGGGGCACGAAAATGGGCTTCTCCTTTAATTAGTTTAATTACTTTAATTTGTTTAATTACTTTAAGTTGAGGACATGCAATCATCGGGTAACGCTCGCTTTCATCGAGTGTTTGAAGGGTGGAGACTTCTTTCGACTACAATTCACTCCGTCTACAGTCAGTTCGACCACAGTAATTTTGGTAAGGTGGGGTGATTCGACTACACTCAGTTTGTCCCATCCCTTACTTGATGATAGACAGATCCAGATTCTATAATTCCAGAGACAAAAACCTAAAGTAGAACTTGAAATAAGCCGAATAGTTTGAAATACCTACTCATGTGCCAGGGATTTATACGGACCTGCTCAGGGGCCGATATTCGACCCCAAGTCTGAGGCAAATGTCAATACAAAATCCAAATTTCGAACTAAACATTTTCCAATTCATGTTACACTGTATTAATATATAAAACTAATAACTAATGTTATGGCTTTGTAAAACTATGAACAGGTTTTAATGCTTTGATTGATTTCATTATATCAAATGCAATCTCAAATTACCTCTGAATTGAAGATGATATGAACTTTTAAAAAGTCCCAGGGGCATTCAAGTATTCAAGATAAATATATCCAACCTCTCTCTCTCTGGTGCCTAACTTTATTTTGATAGCACTGTAGACGAGAGCGGGCAACCCCATTTGATAGCACTGTAGACGAGAGCGGGCAACCCCATTTGATAGCACTGTAGACGAGAGCGGGCAACCCCATTTGATAGCACTGTAGACGAGAGCGGGCAACCCCATTTGATAGCACTGTAGACGAGAGCGGGCAACCCCATTTGATAGCACTGTAGACGAGAGCGGGCAACCCCATTTGAAGCATATTCCAACACCTGAGACACTTGCTTAAAAAAATGCTTCAGCTTTTGCATTATCATCGTTTGAAGTCTTTGATAGGCATTTAGAAGTTAAAAGAAGAGCATGAATATAGGACGTATTGGTAGCAACTTCTCTTATATTTGTCACGACGTTTCAGAGCTACTTCTTGCTCCTTCATCAGTTGAATGCTGAGTAAGTGCTCAGTTGCTATCCATACAAAATGTAATGTATTAATGTCATCGTTGTATTTCCTAACCTGATCTCATACCTTTCGTACCTCAATCATCATCAGTAATACCGCTTCTGTTGCTACTGAATTAATTCTACATCACACATTACTTCTCCAGCATTATTCGAATGAATATACACTACTACTACCTGCACAACAACCGCCACTGTTGCCTCATCTACTACAACTACCAAGAGACTGCATATCAGACTGTACATCTGCTTGTGTGTCGGACTGTATGTCTGTGTTTCTGGTTGTGTATCTGATTGAATGTCTGTGTGTCTGGTTGTGTATCTGATTGAATGTCTGTGTGTCTGATTGTGTGTCTGATTGAATGTATGTGTGTCTGGTTGTGTGTCTGATTGAATGTCTGTGTATCTGATTATGTGTCTGGTTGTGTGTCTGATTGAATGTCTGTGTGTCTGATTATGTGTCTGGTTGTGTGTCTGATTGAATGTCTGTGTGTCTGATTGTGTGTCTGGTTGTGTGTCTCATTGTTTGTCTGATTAATTGTATGTCTGAGTGTGTGTCAAATTGTATGACCGATTCCGTGTATCTGTGTCCGATTGTGTGTTTGATTCTATGACTGGTTGTATGTCTAATTATATGACCGATTCCGTGTATCTGGGTCTGATTGTTTGATTGTCTGATTGCGTGTCTGATTGTGTGCGTGATTGTATATATGTGTCTGACTGTATGTCTGATAGTGTGTCTGATTGTACATCTAATTATTTGTCTGATTGCATGTCTAACTGTATGACCGACTCTGTGTCTGTATGTCTGATTGAAAGTCTGTGTGTCTGGTTGTATGTCTGATTGTGTCTGATTGTATGTCTTACTGTATGGCCGATTCCATGTCTGTGTGTCTGATTGAATACCTGTGTGTCTGACTCTAGGTGTAATTGTATGTCCAACTGTATGACCGACTCCATGTTTGTGTGTCTGATTGAATGTCTGTGTGTCTGACTGTATGTCTAATTGTATGTCTATCTGTATGACTGATCCACGTCTGTGTGTCTGATTGTATGTCTGATTGTGTGTCTAATGGTATGTCTAGCTGTATGACCTATTCCGTGTCTGTGTGTCTGATTGTATGTCTGAATCCATGTCTGTGTTACCGATAGTGTGTCGCATATACGACTGAATGTACGCCTAAGTGTATGTCGTATGTCTAAATGAATATTTGATTGTATGTCTGACTGCACAGTAATACCTAACCACTACATTGTATGTATGTTATTCATATATCTGCTGGTATGACAACAACTACCTATGCTACTACATGTATATAAAACGAGTACAAGTGAGTGAGTAAATCTGGCTTAACGCCGCATTGAATAGCATTACGTGTCACCTTGATGTGAGAGGAAAGCCCGAAGTGATATAGGCCTCAGATATCTACAACCTCAATGACGCCCAAGAGCACGGGTATGGAGCTGACCAACCTAGAAACGTAACCGGGATTCGAACCCACCGAGGTTTCTGGCGTGCCAAAGGGACGCACCTGTGCACAGCGAAGTGCGGTGTCTTAGGCGACTGGGCTACCTGTGGGATTCACCCAAGTGGTAAACGTCAAAGACCTGCATCACTTCGGAGGACTGTCCTCCCATATTAATTTGACATAATAGTGATATATATATATATCCAGTGATATAACTGGAATATGGCCAGAGCCTCGTTAAACCCAACTCACTCGCTTCTATTAGCTTATAAAACTGAGCAATATACAACTATATGAGTGAGTGAGTAAGTGAGTATTGTTTTACGCCGCTTTTAGCAATATTTAAGCAATATCACGGCGGGGGGCACAGAAAACGGGTAAATGACATAAAAAATATTTTCAAGAATAAGATTAAGTGAAACAACTGGAATACTGTTCAAAGAGACGTTAAACCTAACTGACTCTAACAAGTAAGGGTACGCACCTGGACCACACATAGTCGTACCAGCGCTGAACGCGTTTCTGCAGGTCTGGAGGTACGTTATGAGTTTGCATATACAGTTTAGCGCCATCCTGAAAATACAGACAAAACTCAATGAAAATTATGGTAAGAGTGTGCGAATATTCATAATATAATGCAGATGTAAAACATATTTCCATATGCTCGCCTTAAAAACCGCTCAGTATTAACTTTTTAAATAACTCAGATGTAACATGCATTTCGTAACGAGAATTTTATCGGGGAAAGGAAAAATGATTAAAAATACGACGTTTAATTTACTATAAATAGACGACCCGATTTACATCGTGTGAAGACAGCTCGCACAATACAAAAACTCATTACCATTGAATTCTCTTTTCGTCTCTATCAAACCGAACTCTGATACTATCTGTGGCTTTTTCCAAGCAGTCTGACAGATATAAACATAATACGATGTCAACCCGTAAGCAAAGCGTGTCAAACGATTTCTAATTCATTAGTACGGCCAATTACACTTAATCAGATAAAGTTTCTGAGATCGAATAGCTATCAAACGTTGTAATTAGTAGGTTCAGGTAGCAGTCTCAAGTGCGGTTAATCAACTAGGCTGACTCTTTGTGAGCTGTGACAGATCCTGGCTAAAGACATGAGCTGAAATATTAGTTTCTGGGTGTTAGTCCAATGGAGATCGATTGGTTGCCTACCATATCTGCGGTATAGACGTCAGAGATGGATTGACGCTAACTTTGCTCACAACACAAGCAGACCCTGGTCCCCGAATCTTTTTATAAAGGACAAATCTACAAAGTGAAATTGATGTGCATTCCATCACCCCTTGCATACAGCAGAATTGCAAGACCATGTTCACTTGCAAACACAATTTACTTTGCTTAAGTCTGTCGTGTACAAATGTTAGCTGAGAACCTTGGTAATAAAAAAACGTGTGCATTCTGACGTGAATCTTTTTTAAGCGAGTGGGTGAAATTTGTTTCATTATGGAATCAAGCTCGTACTGTTCATATAACGCTTGAACTCCTTAATTACTGAGATACCAACAACACTGTGACTATTATGAAGGAATCAAGGATATATGTCATAATAAACCAGTATTGACATTCGCCGTGGAAAGCTGAGCTTCAAAGCCATCATTATCGACTAAAGCATCTACCTAATTATTGGAGTATATTCAGTCAATGCACACGATCCCGAGTGGCTGTTAAGGTCAATTCGTACAAAGGGAAATATCGCGAATAAGGCACGAGAAACCCTTGTATGCCCAACCTTTATTGATAAACGTTTTCAACAGCGTTACACGCTGACTAACAACTTGTTGGAAGGTCGGCAGGTCGACGGAGCTCATCATCGCTAGAAAACCTTTGATTAAATTTCCTCTCCCTTCAAGAGCTTTCATATTGACAATGCGGGTTCCATGTGATTGTCAAAGACAACTCGATACAGGGATCTATTCGCTGGATAGGAGGCCATTCATCATGGTGGGATCCAAACTGACAGCGTCCAGGCAGACCGACAGACCTTGGCTGTTCGTTTCAGTAACGACAGCAACTGCTCCTATAGTGTTCCAACGACGGGCAAATGACTGGAAATAGCTATTGAATATCCAGTAGACTTGAATAGTTTGGTTAGTGGGTCTAATGGTTTGATGGAGGTACCATTCATTGTGTCAGATTTAGGTCGAACTAACGTGTAGGTACACAGCGGGTATCCAATCATCCCATTAAGAATCGGCGTACTAGTGCTTGTATAAAGGAGAGATGAAATGATCAGGGTCTGGCTGTGCGAGAAAACCCATCCCATCAGCCCATTGTCACAGGCAATGCCAAAAAGCCTGTCTACGTTACAGTTGGTAAATCAATGTATAACCTATTCTCATATAAAGCTTTTGACCAAAACAAATCACAATGTTTTCCTAAAAGATATTGGCTCATTTCTCCTTTCCATATTGTCATGAATATTGGATAAATCAAACTAACCCAGAAACTGAGGAAACAATGGAAGACATTGTTGATGAGCAATGGATTGTCGGAAAGTTCCAGTACTTACCAGCAATCTCTCAAATTCCTGTCTGCTGGCATTTCTGTTTGTTATCACATTGCCGACCTGTCCTGAAATTAAGAAAATTATTAAGTTACAGAAGATGTACAAAAACACGCACACACACGCACGCACGCACGCACACACGTACGCACGCACGCACACACACGCACGCACACGCACACACACAAACCACACACACACACACACACACACACACACAAACAACACACACACACACGCCTACATTATTCTCAGTAACTGTAGTAGTCTTGCTTGGTGTAAACTAGTGACACGGTGCAGTTTCTCAGACATGAACATGTTTCGAGAGTTCTGATGACATTACCAATCGTCATCAGATACAGATACAGAACAAGAAACAGAAAACCAGACGAAAAAATGTCTCTCCATACTTAATCAGCTTGGAAATGACATTTATATCAGATGCACGCTGTGATATACCTGGAATACTGTTCAAAGCGGCGTTAAGCTAATATAAATGAACCATAGACAGAGTAAACACAGTGTTGCCTTGGCAGACACCAGACTCACCTACGATTGTAGCGAATATAAAGACTCCAATGAGGTAACTCACGATAACAAAAACATATCTGAAAACATAAAGAAACAACAAAACGTCAGTGTTATGGGCAACACGTTTAAGTAAACATACATGACATAATGCAAGATGTAACAGCTGATCTCAGCGAGAGGGACTCAAGCTCCACTGTAAATAAATGGTAGGCCATGGAATACGACACTTTATAAGAAGTATTTATTGTACATAAAAATGTTCAACATTTGATCTGCACTGTTAGACTTGTCCTTAGTTCCTCCTATATGTCAGGTAATGTAAGGAACCAACATTTTGCAGATATCCTCAAAACCTGTTTCCCTTTATGCAGAATTAATGTCAATAACGCACACGTACGTACATGTATCATACTCTTCATTAGGAAAATGCTTGTTGTGTCTGTTATACTTTCTGTAATTTGCAACTCCCTGCGTGAGTATTACATTTCTAGGATTGTCAGCGCCATGCTCGTGGGTTTCACAAAAGAGGTAAACGTCTAAGAAATACATCACTTCGGCTTGTCCTGCCACATCAAGCTGACATACCGGGTTCGAAGCAGAGTTAAATCAAATCACTCCCTTTTATCTGAGTTCCCTAGCCTATCTTAGCCATGATAATAGCAGTAAACATATTTTTGTGGAACCATCTGCAAAATGTTAATCCATTGATATGACCATTTTGACTATAGGATGCAGCGTAGAAATTCCTTAGTGGACAGGCAGGAGTGAGCGTGTATTATTATGTGTGTCAGTAATTGATTACGATAGCAAAGAGTTGTCTTCCTAAGATAAATTCTGAAGTTGAGTTCATAACCAGGATGAAGGAAAACAATCATGCACGTTACCATTGACAACACCGACGTGTATAACAGACCACTCAATCACCATTACCACCAATACAACCAACACAACAACATCGAACTGACTTCTTTCAAGAATACATTGGCATCAATAGTTCGAATTCAAGTACTAAATAATGAACACCCAATACATTTCTTTTACCATGCTGATTGGATATCGATCATACAAACTACAGCCATACCAGAACATGCACCATGCATCTCTGCCCACAAACACACATCTAATAAGCATGCTGATCCTTCTTGCGATGACGAGGAGTGATGAGAGTCCTTCTTACCCAGTCACAAATGCCAAATGTCAAGGGTCGTAATTTTTGTTTCGAAAGTTAATGACAATAATGCTGTGTCTTGTATCTCTCCTTATTCCGTTTAAACATTTGCACACTTTGACATTTTTCAGGTATGTCAGAAGAGTAGGTTAAATGTGTCCAAAAGGACAATTGCTCGAGAGGTTCCTACGAGGGATACGGTTTTCGTTATATTTATACACTATGTAAAAAGATAGACAAGACAACCAATTGGTTTTGAGAAGAAGCACTATAAAGTCCTCTAGATGTGACCTGGATTGTTGCAATCCATAAATTACGTCTACTGTGTCCATTCAGATATTTTGTCACATCATTACTATACAGATGTGACTGATGTTGCTAGACGACATTTTAAATTGAAAACAAAACATTATTATTTGTCATTCACCTTAATAACAAGTTTTTCCATTTGGAATTTGGAATTGAAATGAGTCACAATGGACCTCATCGGGTAAGCCGTTTGCATTAGTATATACTACGTATTCCGTCAATAAAGTAACTATATATTTAGAATTAGATATGACGTAAGATAGGCGACAATTAGGAAAGATATTCACACACAGTAAACTACGGTTATAACGAACTCAAAGGGACAACTAATTTTAGTTCGTAATAACCGTAGTTCGTTATAAGCACATATACAGCATAATTACATCAAATAACCGGGACTAAAAAATAAGTTCGTTATATCCGTCAGTTCGTTATAAGCGTGTTCGTTATAAACGTAGTTTACTGTATGTTTTTTGTCTCAGACTATTGGACTGCATGTGGTTTAGTTGATGGTTTGATAAAAAATGACAAAAAGCAAGGACAATACGTCTTCGGCGTGTGCTGCCTTCTGTTTTAGATAAATAAACACTTTAGCAGGGAATATCAACCAAATATCGTATGCTAGGCTGCATATTATTAAAAAAATATGTCGATGAAATGTCAGTGAATACAGGTTCTAATGAGTTGCTCGCGAAACTTGACGTGATGCGTTTGGAAATGTCATTACTTGTGGTAAAATGATCTTTTGTGTTCTACTTGGAGAAATTTTAGACTGTAAAACTGTATGGGCAGTGCGTTCTCACCTTCAGTGCGTCTCCGTAACCTGATTAGGACATATGTCAGGCTCTACTACACTCTACTATAAGGGAGCAGTGTTTATACGTGGGTAGATAGGTATTCAAATTACCAGTATTAATGCAAGTATAGCTATGGATATCAGATTATATCTTCATCAAAATGTCACTTTGAAGACACGTTATGACAAGAATCTAAACATGTAGTTTTGTTTGAGGGGCTCATGTTAGGATATTCTAAATGTATGAGCTTTCGAACGTTGTATAACGTGAGTATGGTTGCTTAAACATTATCACGATAAAAGCTTTACACCCCGTGTCCTTGAATGTCAGTAGTTCCTTCAGTTACGTAATTTGTTTTTAAAAGGGAGATTTTATTTCAGCAAAGAAATACAGAATTGTCATATACAATGTACTGGTAATATCGTTGCGGTGGCCAAAACTTTCTAGAAGTGTATGATAATCGTGCTGTGTTATAATACACCACAAGGAAAGCGTAAAGGTTAGAATATTTACAAGAGGATAAAATCCTCGATCATTAGATCAGATATATACGACAGTACTTTCAGACCAATGTAAATATAAGCGAAAAAACCATTTCCATAATCATAAGAAATGTCTGCTGAAGCATGTTCAGTCTGACGCGTTTTAATTAATCTGCAAGTCATTTTGGCAAGGCTGACAGATCGTGGAGTTATTTGACACATACACGTTGGCAGCTAGGAAGATTGGACGGGCGAAACTGAAAATGCACTAACGTAGCAGCACGTTATTTTAGATGCGGAGCGTTGAAACAAAGGGTGGCACATGAATTGAATTAAATACGGAAATTCCCAAGGCCTTAACTTTCTTCTGAGTATATCATCTTAAAAGGAAGATATCCCCATTTGAATAACATATACTACTCACAAGAAGTTAAGAACCACCCGATTCGTTCATATTACAATAGTTAATGTCATGCCATGATAGATTAATTAAAGTAATATAAAAATAATTCAGGTGGTCCTTATCGTCTTTTGAGTAGTATATTTGGATACATACGCCTCTATTTATTCTCTATTGCACGTCGTAAACATGTACAAACCAGATACCTGTACCTTGGTATAGTGCAAGTATTATCTGTTTCTATGCGTTCAATCATGCGATCATAGTGACAGAAAGCATGATGCGTGTGACCTTCCTATGAAGCTCAGAAGCAAATACATGCACACAGCTAGCGTATACGTATACATGCACCATACATGCACATAGCGGGAATACGTGCAGATGCATGCATGGGGCATGCTATGTGGAAAGTGCATACATAAAACATGTATGCGTGTGAGTGAGTGTATTGCGTGTGAGCACTTATAAGGTGTATATACGATGCATGTATGCCTTTAAGAAGTTTATATAGCGCATTTATGCTTAAGTAATAGATATGATGAAAATGATCTTGTTTTGTTTTGTGTTTCTTTTTCAATGTCACCATATTCCAGCTATATGACGTCGGCCTGTAATTAAATATTATGAGCGACGTCCGACGCTGTCGAGCTGCGAAGAATGAGTGAGGGAGTTGGGTTCAACGCCGCTTTTAACAGTATTCCAGGTATATCACGGCGTGCCAGCTTAATGTGGGAGGAAAGCCCGATAAAATGCATGTCTCAGACGTTTACCACTTGGGTGAAACCCACGAGCACGGGTATGGTGCTGACAAACCTAGAAACATAATCGGGGCGAACCGGGATTCGACCCACAATCATAGGTTTCTGGCGATCCAAAGGGACGCAACTCTGCACAGTAAATCCTTTCGCCTAAGACGACTGGGCCAGCTGTGCCCCAGAGCTGAACAAACATCCAGACAACAAACAAACAAGCCACCAAGCCTGATGTCAGATCTTTTTTGTCGCCTCTTATGGTTTCTGGGGACCTTTTCTAACCAGGAGTCCCCACAAGAGGCAGTCACGTGAGGTGGTGCGTGCAAAGTGTGTGTAGTGTACATATAATGCACGTGTGGGTAAGATGCACATATGATGCGTGCATGTGTGTAAGATGATATGGGTAAGTGGAAGGTACATGCGGGATGCATATGTATGTGTGATATGCACACATGATTCGTGCATTCGTGGAGGGTGGTATATGTTGTATGTGTAAGTGGAAGGTATATGGGTGATGCATATTTATGTGTAATATGCACACATGATTCGTGCATGCGTGTAAGATGGTATATTGTTAATATGTAAGTGGAAGGTATATGTGTGATGCATATTTATGTGTAATATGCACACATGATTCGTGCATGCGTGTAAGATGATATATGGTTAATATGTAAGTGGAAGGTATATGTGTGATGCATTTTTATGTGAGATATACACATATGATTCGTGCATGCGTGTAAGATGGTATATGGTTAATATATAAGTGGAAGGTATATGAGTGGTGCATATTTATGTCCAATACGCACACATGATTCGTGCATGCGTGTAAGACGGTATATGGTTGATATATAAGTGGAAGGTATATGTGTGATGCATATTTATGTGAGATATGCACATATGATTCGTGCATGCGTGTAAGATGGTATATTGTTAATATGTAAGTGGAAGGTATATGTGTGATGCATTTTTATGTGAGATATGCACATATGATTCGTGCATGCGTGTAAGATGGTATATTGTTGATATGTAAGTGGAAGGTATATGTGTGATACATATTTATGTGCAATATGCACACATGATTCGTGCATGCCTGTAAGATGGTATATGGTTAATATGTATAAGTGGAAGGTATATGTGTGATGCATATTTATGTGCAATATGCACACATGATTCGTGCATGCGTGTAAGATGGTATATTGTTAATATGTAAGTGGAAGGTATATGTGTGATGCATATTTATGTGCAATACGCACATATGATTCGTGCATGCGTGGAATGTGGTATATGTTGTACAGTAAACTACGGTTATAACGAACACGCTTAGAACGAACTGACTGATATAACGAACTTACTTTTTTGGTCCCGACTAATTGCTGTAGTTATGCTGTATATATGCTTATAACGAAATACGGTTATAACGAACTAAAATTAGTAGTCCCCTTGAGTTCGTTATGACCGTACTTTACTGTATGTGTAAGTGGAAGGTATAAGTGTGATGCATATTTATGTGTAAGATGCAATATCTGATGCATTTATGTTTGTAAGGTGAGTATAAGGTGTTTGTTCGCGTGTGAAGTGTAACTATGATACAAACATGCGGGTACACATATATTACATGCAATAGTGTAAGATGCATGTATGATGCATGCATATGTAAAGACACACACCTGGTGCGTGAGTGTTTGTAAGGTGTACATGTTTATATGATGCATGTTAAATGTACACATGTTCGTGAGCATACAAGAGAAAGCATCAAATCGCTTGTGCATATGTATGTAAATGTATCGGAATATACTCATTAAGGTATTCATACGCATTTTCATGCATATATTTACATAGAGTGTCTGGTAGTAGGATCGGCGTGTGCAGATCCATGCAATAAATAGGGTGAGAATGCATCTAAAGTGAGTACGTATATTTTCAAGTTAGGACTGATACACTGTCGAATGCACCGAGGATGGGTGCATACAAATGCATGACTGTGTATTGGTGCAAAGTACATTTGTGTGGCCTTTTATGCTACATACCATACATACACGTTTGCAGCATGTTTGCTGAATGACGGTTCGACTTTCAGAATACAATCATTTACCCTGAAGATTAATCTAATCGAAATACCCATAGTTTGCTAAAGCGGGGCTGCTCAAGTGTTATTCAGGGCTCATTCACAAAGTATCCTTTAAAAAGTGCAAAATCTTATTCATGCAAGTTAAAACTCATTTGCGTGAAATCTTGTAACCAGGTGACAATTTCCTGCATACAAAATGCAACTAAATGTTCCGGCAATTTCAATAGTTGAACCAACACAGGGAGTAACCAAAGCGTGACGACGTGCACAATGGTGAATGACAAGATGAAATGAGTGACAGAGACAGGTTCAACTACACAGTAGCGTGTCGGACACAGAGGGGCGTGGTCAACACAAAACTGCCGGCCCTGGGCGATCTCCCATTACTTACGCAACGTTTGACATTTGCCAGCTGCAACAAAAAAATTAGTGCTCAGCAACTCGGTACGGGCATAGTAGAGTTATCTAAGAGGGTTCTACAAGCTAAATCAGAGCTGGAAGAAGGGTGAGGACAATGCACCTATAGCTACACTTAATCCACACAGAACAGACACTAGCCCAGTAAAGACAGATAGTCACAGATGTTCATGTCACATCTTGTTAATTATTTATTAAATATTGTTGTTTTCTTACACCAACGAATAATGTTATCGTAAAGGTAAAAGATGCATTAATAGTGTCCTGCAAATTGGCACAGACTACATTTATTATCAAACATTCAGGTCAACGTCAGTTTGTTACCCTTGTTATTGAATGACGATCTTGTAGGAAAGATTTATTCTTTTAAAGGCTTCGAAATTGTACACACATTTATTATCATTTCATTCCAATTTTAAAGGATTCGGAAATCCTTGTATTTCTAAACCCTCGTTTGTCAACTAGTTGACCCATCTATGCAGTATTGATTCTGATAATACTTGTAGTGGTATATGTGTCGATGCACATGCTTAAAATATAAAAGGTGTATAAGAAAAAGTGCTTGGTCTACATCTTGTTATATATAAACGTTGATCAGTTATCAACTATGTGCATTATTCCATTCACAAGGAAACTACAACAAAAAGCGTTTAACTATTTTCATTCAGCCAGTACAACAGATACTGGACTTTTGACAAGGTGTCGTTAGTTCATTAGCGTTAAATTTATTCTTTATCCATATTATACTTACTATTTTTATGTAGTTTTCGCAATACAGTTACTGATAATATCACGTTATGTATTAAACATGCATATTTATAACTCAACAGTATATGTCTATCTGATGCACACTTGAATCAATCAAGAGGGTTATTTAAAAAACCAAGCTGCAACGGAGTCATACGTGTCATTTTTGTTGCGTGATATGAAACTGTAATATTATCATACAAAAATACTTTCAATTGATTCTGTGGGTTAGAGATTTCTGTTTTGATCGAAAAAACGTATATAGATAAATATATGCCTGTAACATACCCATGCAAGGAGAAGGGCACCAGTGGACATAAACCAAGATGGCATAAACACTATCAACGGTTAGTATCTATGAGCAAAGAAACACCAATATAAGAATCAGTTCGTCTTCTACGTAGCGGGCGCACGGTGCAGGTCCTTGGGGAGTGAGTGACTGCGTCACAGACGAAGAAACGTAATCAGGTTAATGTAAATAATTCACCTGTTGGGACTTAATCCACAGATCATCAACACTCCTGACGGAACAAAACGAATAGAAAGGTCATATGTTGAAATAACAGCAACATTATTCTGATATTACTTCACAACGCATGATCTCGTTCAATTCTTTCAGTTGTGGAAATGTACATGTATAGTGATTTTGTGACGGAAGCGATATGCCTGTGGTGTCAGGTCTTCAGAATGAAGGTGAGGTGAGGTGAACTGGGGTTTAACGTCGCGTCCAAGATTATTGCACATATATAGCGACGTGCATGCGCATGTGTGTGTGTGTGTGTGTGGCTGCTTGTACTTGTCCGGACTGATGCCGATTTGTAGTGCTAGCACACTGAGATACAATGCCGCAGTTTAACATGAATATCCCACTCAGACACAGTATATTGACTCCGAGCCGTCCAGTCCCTGTTTTAGCCCCTTAATGCCGAGCGCCAGACGGGGTAACAACAAGTACCATCTTTACGTCTTTTGGTATGACGCGGCTGGGTATCGAACCCCGGACCTTCCGCTCTCCGGGCGGACGCTCTATCACTAGACCACGGAGGCGGTCTCTTCAGATTGAATGTTGATGCGACACTTTTATCTGTTTCTCGTTGTATTTGGATCTGTACGAAGACATATAGTGGATTATTCGACCATTGAGAAGTAATAATTAGTAGTTGGGATGCACCTTTTTGTTATACTAATTTAACATAATGTCAATATGAATTGAATTTGAGCAACGGTTCATTGTTATTGAACAAGGTACATTACAAGACGGAACTTAAAATGTAGATATTTGGCATGCCAGGAAATGATAAACGGAACTATGGAAGTCAGGTTGAACTTTTATACTTGATTGTACAATTGGGTATGATCGACTGTATTCAACCCTTGTTAATCCGGACAGAACTGCTCTGGTTTAACGAATCAAGGATAGGAAGCGGTATCCATGTAATAATACCTCCACGTTGCTACAGTAATATGTTGGATTGTGGATTGTGTATCAACGAGGGTCGTGATATCGATGTTTCATTGTACGCATTCTTATTTCTAGTATGAATTTTGATATGTTCAAGAGAACAAACTTAACGCGCGCGTGCGCGGGTGTGTGGATGATCCCGCCAAGAGATAAGGCCACAGTTCAACATGAATACCCCACGTAGACACAGTATACTGACTCCCAGCCGATCATTCCTTGTTTTAACCCACTCATGCCGAGCGCCAGACAGGGTAACAACAAGTACCATATTTTAGCGTCTTTTGGTATGACGCGGGCGGGGATCGAACTTTGGACCCTCCGCTCTCCGGGCGGACGCTCTACCAGTAGACCACGGAGGCGGTCTCCAGCTATATGACGTCACGCAGAATATGCTGTGCAAAGTTGCGTCCTTTGGGCACATCTGCAACCTATGATTAGCGTCCGAATTTAATGTACCGTGGATCGAACCAACGACCTTCCGCTCTCCGGGCAGACGCTCTATCCACTACACTATCGGGACTAAGTGTACTGGATGAACTGTGTTATGGTTCAAAGAGGTCAATTTCTTTGGTATCATGTCACGAACAACCGAAAAGTATCCATAAATAAAAAATGGGGAAACAATAAGATAAAAATAAATGTCATAGGTCGTAGTTGTTTTTTGAATGTAGATTTGAAACTTTTTAATTGTAAAAATGTTTTTAATGGAATTAAGTGTTTTATTAATAAATAAAAACAATTGTATCAGATGTAAAAAAATGTTGCCAATGTAAGATACTGTACTAGACATTGAATCTGTCTGTTCCACTAATTCCATGTTATTTTCTAAATAATAAGGCAACATTCCCGTATCGAGTGCACGTACATACTGAGTTAAGCAAGCATCTAAGATATCAATTCCCAGGTCCTACACATATACATATACATGAAATGAAGAAATTGATCTCGTGCAATTACCATGCATATTATCTCTTTACTGCGGAATCATTTATATAATTTTGAAGTACACAATGTAATCTCGTGTTATCATGTGTGGGTTGCAAAATAACATTTCGCACATGCTCATGCTTATAATATTTAAGGTTATATCTGAATGGTAATAATACAAAATATCTGAGTTAATATTCATGTTTGAAGTGAAGTGTGAAAATGATAGTATTGATAACATATACTGAAATAAAAGTTAGGGGTCAAGAATATTTTCGGGGATATTATTTTTTGAAATTGTGTGCTCAGTCTACTGCAATAAATATCTCCCAAAATATTCTTAAATAAACTTCTTTTGTTCAGTATAGTGAGTCAGTGAGTATGGTTTTACGCCGCTTTTATCAATATTCCAGCAATATCACGGCGGGGGACACCAGAAATAGGCTTCACACATTGTACCCAAGTCGGGAATCGAACCCGGGTCTTCGGCGTGACGAGCGAACGCTTTAACCACTAGGCTACGCGACCGCCCCTTGTTCAGTATACTTAAAGGTGGAGAAGGCTCGAGTCAGGGGGCAGTCCTTGCAAGTCTGAAATAGGTCATTGTAATATCACTTCATCCTATACTAACGTTTTCTCATCCAGATCAATCTACCATTAAACGAGGGCGATGTGATAGCTTGGTGGTTAAAGCGTTCTCTCGTCACGCCGAAGACACGGGTTCGATTCCCCTCATGGGGACATTGTGTTAATCCCATTTCTGCCGTGAATATTGCTAAAAGCTGCGTAAACCCATACACAGATATTAAAAAGCTAGCTTTATTACTGATAGAAACAATGCCTCAAGACACACACTACAAAAACTGGTTCTGCATTTTAAAAAGATGAATGACCTTTGAACTTGTCTCCCTTTAAATAATTATTCAGCTTTTATATGGCACGCGAGAAAACTTGACATTAGCTGACTTTAGCATAAATAAATAGTTGATGTCTAAGTGTTGCATACATTCTTACACACGTTTCATATAATCCACTGCCAATTATCCATCAAAAGAACCATGAGCAACCAGAACATTAGAATTGTTCCTTTGTGTTAAACATACAATCATAATTAAGCCCTGATGTTCAATAAACAACCTGTATAGTCTGTTGATTAAAAGACACCATGTACACGCAATGTATTGATATAATATGAGTAGACATTCGTCCTATAGCATCATCTGTCATTGAGTTTAGTTTATATTTAGTCAGTAATAACCGCACTACTATCCTGGTTTTATGTTTTGTGTTTAACACCGCACTCATCAATATTCCAGCTTAATGACGGCAGTCTGTAAATAATCAAATCTGGACCAGACAATCAAGTGATTGGCATCATGAGCATCGATCCACTTGATTGGGATACAATTACATGCAACAACCAAATCAGCAAGCCTGACCACCCGATATCGTTCGTCGCCTCTTACAACAAGCATAGTCGCCATTTACGGCAAGCATGGGTTGCTGAAGACCTATTGTACCCCGGATCTTCACAGCTCTGGTTTTATGTAGTCAGACCACCAAACTGTTACGACAGTTATAGGTTACAAGGGGGCTTCTTACCCGGAATCTCCACGGGTGTCTGTCATGCTTGCATAACCCTTTTCGCGAACACCTTGTGTCATCACTGATTTTCAATGATCTAAAATCTCATTTTCACAACTGTTTTGCCTTTTAAGCCAGTCTGTTTCGGTGTATAAGCAAGAGTGGTTATTAAGAAAAAAGTACATCTTTATGGATAACAACTTCTGGTTTATTGCAAAAAGAGACGGTTCGATGTAGATTCTTACACGGTTACTAAGCTGGATAACGGTGTAAGAATCTACATCGAAACGTGGCTAAAAGCAATAACCCAGAAGTTGTTCTCCATAAAGTCGTACGTTTTTCTTACTCATTTTGCAAACATCTACAATGCCAATCAAACAGTTAGGGCTTGTTATTCTCTCGCATTCACGTTTTACATTATCCTTCCAGGATGTACCAGTAGGTCAGTGTTCTGTCAGTTTACACACGCAGTATCTTTAACTAATACAATGTCAGTATTGTCTCAAACTGTACCATACCAAGGTATCTTAACATCATCACTGTGCACATGTCAGTATTTCAATCATGTACGACGTCAATCATATTGCATTATGTACATGTACCATGTCAGTAGGATGTCTTAAGTGTACATGTTCTGCCACACGATACATGGATAATGTCATATCTTCTGGTATTTGGATTAGAGATAAGGTTCGTAAAAATAATTTGTTTCTCATGGCCCATCTGTTCCTAATTTATTTATCACTTTCATGCACTGATTATTATGATGTGCCACCGACTTCCCAAATTGTGCATCAGAGCTGCAGGAAACCTGGCCGAAAGACGACACCAGGTAGATAAAGAGAGTCACATGTTTTCTTTCACAAATGTGTAACCTGTTTTAGAAAGAATATGACAAGATAAATTATCCCTACCCTGTCAATTTTGAAAAGTCAAGGAACAATATTTTTAAATGGCCTCATAAAAACCTATACAAACATCTACACATCCATAAGCTCTTACGTATAAGCGCTTCAATGAGCATATTCTAATAGTTACATCTAATAGGTATAATGCATGCATGCAACCGTTTGCATTCAAGAACATTCATGCACGTATATTTAAATGTAAATGCAGCATCAAGAAAATGGCGTTTTTATGGTATGGTTCCGCGGAGTACTATGTTTGATCCAGAAATAAAGATTGCTTAATATTGGTAATACCATAGAAATATTTCTGTATTGGAATGATCTATTTGCACGTTCAACATGTAATATATAGATATAAGGCACATTACCCATCGGAAATCAACGCTCCTAAAAAATAGCCTACATACACCTCACGCCATACATACATTTTTTCCTATCCTCTAACAAAAATGTTACCAACTTTTTGACAACTGTATACATGTATGTTCTAACCGTACCGTCAGGGGAATATTGTATTTGCTGCTCTCTGTACATATTGTGACATAATACACATATAGTCAGCGTGACAGAAAGACCTTTTATCTTCTTTCCTGTTGCAGACAAATAAACTTTTTAGGTAATTTCTTTAGATCCCCATATGCCGGGAGACAAATTTAAACTGGCCGGTCCATAATGAGTGGTTACAGACATTACTTGAGAGAACACAGAGAGGTATTTATAATGTAACTATATCCAAATTGTAATGTGAATCGTGAATATCATTCATGCAATACGGAGGTAGAGATGTTAGATACATGCATCACGGAAGAGAAAGAGGAGAAACGTGATTAATGCTCGATACTTACTCCCAGTTGGTATCTGGAGGTGGAAGGTCACCTATTGTTGTCAAGGTTAAGGTCGACCAGAAAAGCGAAGCTAAGTACTTCCGGGTCACTGACGCGTATTCCCCTTCGGGTCTTGGGTAGGACCATCCACCGACGAAACCTTCTGCTTCAGATATTAGGTAATAAAATGCTGCAAACCAGTGTGCTCCAAGGAATAACATATGTGACAAATTGGCCACACGGAAAAAATTGGGATAGGCTGACTTCGATTCCAGCATATGAATGAAACGGAAGGTTCTATACACTTTTAGGAATCTTGGGAATCGAACCATTGGGTGAATCCCTATATAAAACTGAATCAGATCCGTAGGTACAAGACATAACGTGTCAAAGTATATGGTGCGCGACTTCAAGTAACGCCTAGCTAGCTTTTTGGAATCGTAGACCATCAGTCCTTGATCTAGGTATCCTGTTCTAAATTGAACTAGGACGTCCAAAAGGTAAAGAAGATCCACGAAAGCATCCATGGTGAACCAACAATAATTGCATCCAGACTGAATTTCCCTGAAAGCTTCTCTGGCTATGCATGTCCACATGTTGTACAGAACGGCCACAGTCATCACACCGAGCCAATAAAACATAAACTTTCCGTCATGTTGAATAACAAAATGACGCCGAGACTTCGCCGGACGCCAATAACTTGGTTTTTTATCCTCGTCATCCGAACAATCATCCACTCGCTGGTTCCTTGTAGAGAATTTCCTCAGAAACGAATCCTGTCTCTCCAATGCTCCTTTCTTTTTCTGGGTCTGCATCTCGCTCGACGCTTTAATCGTGGCCCGCAACCGACGCCAATTACTGTTATTCGGTAATATGCTTGCTCCTTTGCGGGACAGTTTTTTAAGTCTTGATTTCTTACTGGAACTGCTTGAATCTGAACTAGACCTTTGGGACCGTGACCCCCCTTCCTCTTCAGGACTTCTGCAGGGGCCATTGGGCAAGTGTTCGGTCCCTTGGTCTTGAACGTTATGTAGGACAATTTCGTCCTGAGTTGACTGGTGATGATCAACCATCATCCTTTGGGGATGCAGGAAGACCAGCCATTGGCAAGGGTAGTCTTTGTTATATTCACACTTCTCTCGGCTTTAGATCTTCTAGACATTTCCCTAATGTGATCAAATTAGTACCTTTCAATCGCATTACACTGGAAGCAGCACTGGGAGCGGGTTGGTTTAATGCGTGTTTGTCTATAATTAACAACTTAAAGACGCACTGAACGTTAATCCTTCGAATATACTGGAGTCAGTCTTGAAACATCCTTGCTGTGAATGTACGTTTGCTAGGGTGCCGTGGTTAATTGCAGATATCCTGAAAAACAAACGAACGAATGTGTATTAAATGTCTCTTGTAACACAGGCAATAGCGATATATGGACAGATATGGATATGGTAACATTTTGGACATGCTATATCCAGATTTAATAAACTGATAGGAAAGTAGAGAAAACATAAATCTATATCCCTTCCTTTCACATCATGAGTAGGTACTAGTAGGTAAATGTGTGTCAAACGATCGCGTATGATTGCGACACTCGTTAACAACAAACAATAAAAACTTAACAACATATGTTGTTCTATGGAGATATACGCTTGTCCGGTGTATGAAGGTTCCCATGCAACAGCAGCTAGGATAAATGGAGCATTTGCTTTTATTGAATAGCTTTGATTTCATAATATTCTATGACCAACTGTGCAACTCTTAATTTAGCCTTTAATACACTACGCTGTAGGATCCTGTCAATTTGTGACAGATGTGCCGATATCTGCATGATGTATATGATGCTTATCATATCGTTCTGGTTGGGAAGAGTAGGAGCGAAATGAAGGAATATCCCGATACTGAGAATATACTCAAACATTTTAGAAAGGCAATTAGAAGGTTTGTCTTTATATAACCGAGTAATTATTATAATTTTAGTTGGAAATATTGATGAAAAGTGTTTATAATGTTTACATGTTGTCTATATATGAGATTCAACAAGTGATACGTAGACAAATAACTGCTGATTACAGCTGATGCGGCTAAAAGCAGTAACTACTCACTCACTCACTCACTCACTCACTCACTCTCATTGTGTCACGTGACACTTTCCGCGATTTGTCCCTTATATGTAGCATAAAGAAACTTAAAATCAAAATAACTTCAAATATTATTTGGAAATACGTTTACTTGTTTCAGCGATACCATACAACCCTCCCTTTATTACTTCGTACAATTATATTATCGACCCTGATTATGCCACTACCAAGTAAATGAGAAATTCGCATTAAAGAAGTGTCATGGGTGCCACCTGGTAAAAGCGACAAAACCCTTTCCATATCCAATCTCTGCATAGAGCAGAGTCGACTGTACAATTCCGACTATATCATGAGAATGTGTTTATGAATCAGTATCTAATAGGAATGATACCAGGCGTTTGTGAAAAGGTAGGCGTATCATGTCCAACCGGTGGCACCCGTCACAAACACATGCAAAGGCAACTCAATTGTTCATCGGAAAAAATATGGGAATATATGGTGCAAGTCAAAATAGGAAATTGCATCGGACATCATTTTTGTCACTGATGCGTCAAATTTGGAAATGTCCTGCACATGTCTACCATAAAACTTTTTGAAAGCTTTACTGAGGCCTTGAATGTTGTAACCTTGATCAAACAACTTTTGAGCAAGAGTCGTATGGCGCTCTTTATGTCTCGAAATATATGTGGAGTTTCATCAGGCGTGTTAGTTCCGAACTCTACGTTACCCAATACAAGAGCATTTAGTCAACTCGTCAACTGGGTTGATGTATGTGATAATATTTGCCACATGCTGGATTAGTGTTCGCAACCAACAACTGTTTTTACCTAGGTTTATACGAAAATTGTTGAAATGAAAGTATATAGATCGAAAAAAACACCCGATGATAAAATAAATGGAGTTAGCCACGTTTCCGGCCGGATGTTATAGGGTTTTGGGTATTCAATAGTCAGCTATTTGAAATGGTTATGACGAAAATCGTTTAAAGTAGTATTGAATCCTAGAAGGGACATTGTCGCGTTGTCGCATTATGGCGCTTTGGTTAATTTTGACACTTTTTGCTTGTTTTTGTAAAGGCGACAATGCGACAACGCGACGATGTCCCTACTAGGATTCCATATAATTGGCCAACCATGAATATTTAAACACAAGCCGTGTGCTTACATGACGTTCCCTGCGCTTCCATATTACTCTGACATGAACGAACACTTGTTTATAGATGAGCATGAGAGACACATTTCCTCGAAGTTGTATGGATATATGAGGATTGCCGTGGCCAGATAAAATTCTGATGGTAATCGACACCCAATTGCAAGCTATTGACATTTAAAACACATCTGAACAAACTCCTCAGTGTCAATATATAGATACCGATAAACAGAGTGAGTTGGGTTTAACGCCGCTTTGAACAATATTCCAGTTATATCACGGCGTATCAGCTTGAAATGGGAGGAAAGCCCGAAGTGATGCAGGTCTCAGACGTTACCACTTCAGTGAAACCCACAAATACGGGTTTGGTGCTGACAAACCCAGAACCATAAGCGGGGCGAACCGGGATTCGAACCCACGATCACAGGTGTCTTGAATATCCAAGGGACGTAACTCTACACATTGCGGCGCCTTAGACGAAAATGCCCCATGCCCCTGAATAAACAGAATATAATGTACAAAGTTATTTCCATAATCATAATCATCTCTGCTAAAAGTCAATTGTAAGATTCCGACTGTATCATAAGCACGCGTTTATGAATCACTGTCAAATAAGCTGCCTAATTGTGTTCCTCATAATAAAGAATTTGACATCCATAACTTCTCTTCTTCACTATCAAATAGTTATGGCACCAGGTTGATCGAATCCGGCCCCGGCGTTGGCATCTGTCAAAGGCAAGTAAAGCGTTCACCCGAACGCATAGGGGAACATCGGTGGCACCCGTCACAAACACATGCAAAGGCAAGTAAAGGTTCACCCGAACGCATACGGGAACATACGGTACAAGTCAAAATAAGGTATTTGCATCGGACATAACTTTCGTCACTTATGCGTCAAACTTGGAGAGGCATCCTTATGCCTAACATGAAACCTTTTGAAGGATTTACAAAAGCCTTAAATGCCTGATCAAACAATTTTAACAAGAATATAGCAAGGAAAAGTTGACTACTGGACAGCTGAAGACATCCTCTTGTCATACAGTCTTGTGAAATGTTGTCACTCTGAATCATTTCCTAGATCTAAATATGGTGATGTGAAATGGGGTTTAAGATTATTGCACTTATATAGCGACGTGCATGCACGTGTGTGTTTGTGTGGCTGCTTGTACTACTCCGGACTGATGCCGATTTATAGTGCTAGCTCACTGAGATACCATGCCGCAGTTTAACATGAATACCCCACTCAGACACAGTATACTGATTCCGAGCCGACCAGTCCTTGTTTTAGCACCTTAATGCCGAGTACCATCTTCTAACGTCTTTTGGTATGACGCGGTCCGGGATCGAACCCCGGACCTTTCGCTCTCCGGGCGGACGCTCTACCACTAGACCACGGAGGCGGTCAGATCTAAATATGAAACAGATAGGACGGTTCCATTGGTCTCTTTTATTAAGCAACGCATTTCAGCGAGACATATACCGGAACCATACAATGTTTAAAGAATAAAACCAACAGAAAGTAAAAAGGGTAGTGTAAAATATAAATATTCAATAAACAATGGTGTTGTATTGATACAGACCTCATCGTTGGGAAGTACATAATAATGTTACAATAAAAATGATGGTCTAGAAATGATTCACGTAATATTCTCTCAGAGAGGCTTGGATCATCTACTTGTTCAATCTACATATGTTATTTTTCGATACAATGATAACAGTATACAGTGGCGTAATGCACGAACATTAAAAACAGTTTCAAGGTCGTTTTGAATGATGCACTTAGGCATCTGTCACCCAGTAGGTTGATGCATGTCCATGGAGCGCACAATATCACAGCTGGATGCCCAGTCCAATTTCATTTGACATTAGTTTTATACAGAACTTCCCATTTCGCGTCTCATTGGTTTGGTATTTTTCATGTTCATGTTCAATACCGTATTCGACGTAATAACGCCCAGGGCGCTCTCAAAATGAGAAATAGGGGGCTCTTATTAAAATATTATTTTGGTGGAAAAATAGTTGAAAGTTGAAAGACCGTAAATTTCGTGGTTTATGCTGACAGCCTGAAATGTTTATATACGACAGATATATTTTTCCAGGATTTAATTGGCCATAATTAAGAGGTGAGGTGAGGTGAAATAGGGTTTAACGTCGCGTTCAAGATTATTGCACTTATATAGCGACGTGCATGCACGTGTATGTGTGTGTATGTGGCTGCTTGTACTAGTCCGGAATGATGTCGATTTATAGTGCTAGCACACTGAGATACCATGCAGCAGTTTAACATGAATACCCCACTCAGATACAGTATACTGACTCCGAGCAGACCAGTCCTTGTTTTAGCCCTTTAATGCCGAGCGCCAGACAGGGTAACAACAAGTACCATCTTTTAACGTCTTTTGGTATGACGCGGCCGGGGATCGAACCCCGGACCCGCTCTCCGGGCGGACGCTCTACCACTAGACCACGGAGGCGGTCAGATCTAAATATGGAACAGATAGGACGGTTCCATTGGTCTCTTTTATTAAGCAACGCATTTCAGCGACACATATACCGGAACCATACAATGTTTAATGAACCAAACAAACAGAAAGTAAAAAGGGTATTGTAAAATATAAATATTCAATAAACAATGGTGTTGTATTGATACAGACCTCACACGAGTGCGTGTTATACACGAATAAAAAAGGAAGGGGTGCTAATTGGGATTGTTCACTAGCCAAAGTATAAGCAAATATCGCCGTAGGTGCCGTAACACACATATATATCAAAAGCCATCAAATTGCTGCGTAATTATTTATGATTATCGGAAGGGGTGCTAATTTTGATGGTATTTATGATCAATCGGAAGGGGTGCTAATTGGGATTGTTCACTAGCCAATGTATAAGCAAATATCGCCGTAGGTGCCGTAACACACATATATATCAAAAGCCATCAAATTGCTGCGTAATTATTTATGATTATATTTGATCATAGAAAAATATTATCCATATTGATTCGGACATCTTGCATATTAACGCACAGTCGACAAAATGCTTACAACATGTGGTTATGGGAGAGACACGTGTTTCGAATTTGGAGATTGTATTTAAACCTATTTCTAAGAATAACTTCTACATTAGATCTAAATCTCAGTGTACCCTTTTTTCTTTCGGTCTCTAACAAGTGTTTTTATGTGAACTAATACCATGTAATTACGGAGTTCGCCCTGATCGGAAAACCAGAAGATTAGGCTAATCCCTCGCAGCTAACACAGAGAAACCGTCATTTAATGTTCCAATTATAGGATTTTTTTCTTTGGATCAAATGCACGTGTGAAACCTGCAAAATATATAGTCGCGTTTAAAACCTTTTGGTTTGGTTTGGTTTGTCGTTTCACGACGCACTCAGCAATATCCCAGCTATATGACGGCGGTTTGTAAATAATCGAGGCTGGACCAGACAAGCCATGCAATTGGGATCGATGACATACATCAACCAGGCAGCGATCCTGACCACCCGATCCCGTTAGTCGCCTCTTATGACAAGCATAGTCGCCTTTTACGGCAAGCATGGGTTGCTGAAGACCTATTCTGCCTTACTAGTGTGATAGAATGCTTGTATAATAGTTGCATGGTTTAAAGGATGAAAGAGGGATTAATCTTGATTATGTAGATTATGAAGAGTGTGAATTTTCAGTGAACATGTCTCCTTTGTATTAAATACTGTGAATGGAATTCTCACGTTTTCGCTTACGAGAACCTGAGAACGCGAGAATGTCCCTTACAGTATTCCATACTTTGTGATTAAGTGAGGTGAAATTGGGTTTAACGTCGCGTCCAAGATTATTGCACTTATATAGCGACGTGCATGCACGTGTATGTGTGTGTGTGGCTGCTTGTACTAGTCCGGACTGATGCCGATTAAAAGTGCTAGCTCACTGAGATACCATGCCGCAGTTTAACATGAATACCCCACTCAGACAAAGTATACTGACTACGAGCCGACCAGTCCTTGTTTTAGCCCCTTAATGCCGAGCGTCAGACAGGGTAACAACAAGTACAATCTTTTAACGTCTGTTTGTATGACGCGGCCCGGGAATGAACCCTGGACCTTCCGCTCTCCGGGCGGACGCTCTACCACAAGACCACGGAGGCGGTCCTTGTGATGAAGTAATGTCCGTGAGTGGGCGGCATGCGTTTACTCCGTGTTTAACCAAATTCAACAAAACGGCCATCCTTGCGAATATACTTCATGCATTGTACCGACATGAGGAATCAAACCCAGAGCTTTGGCGTAAAAAACTACCACTTTAACCACTGAGCCTTCTGATGCTTGCGAGTAGTCGGACGGTGACACGACCAGCGGCCGCCTAAGGTATCGTTTCGTTGTTTAAATATATGTAGCGTAAACAAAAAAGGATGAGTGATTATATTTCTTTGTCTTCTTTATACAACCGTGAACAGTTCATGTAAAAATCGTGATTAGTTTCCAGGGAAGTAAACATTTTATGAAACCTTTATTGAACAGTTTGAAAATAATGAGTTTAGCGGTGGCCACTTATGGGGAAACTTGTGGAAGTGCCTGCTCTTCATTTGTTAGTTTGACGTGACTGATTACATCGCTTGCATATGCTGTCTTGGGCGTCCGTCATCTGCACCGCATTTCCTTTCAAATTAGCCGTACGGCTTAAAATTCGTTAAAGTAATTAGGTTTTTCTGCAAACTATTTGAAAACGATTACCCGTAAACTCAAGACATTACTTGTCAAAGCAATCTTTGTTATTGTTTCAATCCGAGGAGAAACATGCACATTTATTTCTACTTCAAAATGCAATCTTAAACATACATTGGATTTAACATGTATCGCAAACTGTTAAGGTAAAATATGTGAGAGTGAAGAAAGGTTTACCAACTGCATATAGGACTCTGGATATGAACTTGATGGATCGTTAAAATGATGGGTGTAAATCCGTTTTAGCTGAGCAACATCACTTGATATATGTATCCGTACGTACATTACAATGCATGAAGTGAAAATGGTTGGAATGACATATTGTACCAGATCGGGATATCCCACCAGTATCATCAATAGATGCATACATAAGTATAATATCAACACGCCAAAACAAGCTTTGTGTCATTAATAGATGCACATATAGTATATCAAGACACCAAAACAAGCTGAGTATCGTCAACTGATGCATATATAAGTACATCAACACATCACGACAAGCCTTACATGGTCAACTGATGCATATGAAAGTATATCAACACACCAAAACAAGCTTTGTATCGTCAACTGATGCATATATCAGTACATCAACACATCACGACAAGCCTGACATGGTCAACTGATGCATATGTAAGTACATCAACACACCAAGACAAGATTTGTATCGTCAACTGATGCATATGTTAGTACATCAACACACCAAAACAAGCTTTGTATCGTCAACCGATGCACATGTAAGTCCATCAACACACCAAGAGAAACTTGTATCGTCAACTGATGCATATGTAAGTGCATCAACACACCAAAACAAGCTTTGTATCGTCAACTGATGCATATGTAAGTACATCAACACAACAAGAGAAACCTTGTATCGTCAACTGATGCATATATAAAACACCAAGACAAGCTTTGTATCGTCAACTGATGCATATGTAAATACATCAACACATCACGACAAGCCTTACATGGTCAACTGATGCATATGAAAGTATATCAACACACCAAAACAAGCTTTGTATCGTCAACTGATGCATATATAAGTACATCAACACACCAAGACAAGATTTGTATCGTCAACTGATGCATATGTAAGTACATCAACACACCAAAACAAGCTTTGTATCGTCAACTGATGCATATATAAGTACATCAACACACCAAGACAAGATTTGTATCGTCAACTGATGCATATGTAAGTACATCAACACACCAAAACAAGCTTTGTATCGTCAACCGATGCACATGTAAGTCCATCAACACACCAAAAGAAACTTGTATCGTCAACTGATGCATATGTAAGTGCATCAACACACCAAAACAAGCTTTGTATCGTCAACCGATGCACATGTAAGTCCATCAACACACCAAGAGAAACTTGTATCGTCAACTGATGCATATGTAAGTACATCAACACACCAAGAGAAACCTTGTATCGTCAACTGATGCATATGTAAGTACATCAACACATCACGACAAGCCTTACATGGTCAACTGATGCATATGGAAGTATATCAACACACCAAAACAAGATTTGTATCGTCAACTGATGCATATATAAGTCCATCAACACACCAAGAGAAACCTTGCATCGTCAACTGATGCATATGTAAGTACATCAACACAACAAGAGAAACCTTGTATCGTCAACTGATGCATATATAAAACACCAAGACAAGCTTTGTATCGTCAACTGATGCATATGTAAGTACATCAACACACTGACACAGGCTTTGTATCGTCTACTGATTCATATATAAGACACCAAGACAAGCTACACGGTACGCTCCGAGCGTCTGTCACGAGCAACATGATGCTATTTGGCACAAAGAAGCAGCACTACATGTACAGTTAGGTCCTTCTTTCCTGACTGTCACGTACGCTTCTTAAATCTCTAAATTATCTATTCAAACCAGAGGTGATAAATCCTTGAATATTTAAATATGGCACAGTATTCAACATGACATGACACATAAAAAGTAATTCAATCAACGTGACTACATGATAAAACTGTAGTTCAACTATTTTCTCACACAAAATACATTTCCATGAACGATCATTTTAATGTTGCCGAAATTCGTTTTTTCAAAGCATTTCTTTCACATCTAAAATAGAAATCCGAGGTATAAACATCTACTTTTGTAACTATCCTCTTTCTATGAAACCTGCGTTTGGTTAAAACTGATAGAAACTTTCAAGATAGCAGTACCGACATAGTCATCCGGTCCCCTCAATGCCGAACAGTAAACCGAATGAAATCCTTATGTAAACTGAATGAAACCCGTTCCACATGACAATGGCAATCCAGATATCACGTTAACAGAGCCGTAGAGAGAACAGATAGATCCCCTTCCAGATAACAGCATCGGTATAGTCATTCTGTTTACAGTTTCACACAGATACCTTGCATAATTGTTAGGTATTAACCATTTAGTCGTTCTTTGCAATATGTTATTTATAAATGTCTTAAGACGTCAATGTCATTTTTTACTATCTGTAGATCGAGTTACAATTACGTTTAAGCAAGAGATTATAAAACATATCAAATTATAGAAATAAAGCAAATATCAAGCGCCTTTGGAGTGGGTGTGTATCCAGCAAGTATCTAGGAAGAAGACGGGGGAGGCCAGAAATGGTTTTCACACGGTGAACCCATGTGGTGCTTTTTGGAAAGAGGGTTACTTCAAATAGAATGCTAGCACATAGTTCGGGCAACAACCTGTGTCCGTTAGCCTTAGATTAGTCAATTAATGAAGACTTTGAAAGGCGTTAGAGACAGAATTTATGGATGTCAACTTCTTATTATGAGGAACACAACGTTTCGGAATATATACTTACTCCTTCATCAGTTGAATGATGAAGGAGTTAGTATATACTCCGAAACGTTGTGTTCCTCATAATAATAGGTTGACATCCATAAATTCTCTTCCTTACTAAATTAATTGTTAGTTTATTTGAATTATATTATTTTATACTTCCACATGATTAATATGCTTTGACAACTAAGGGATGGGAGCATAGACCCCTGCATCACTATACCCATGGATCCGCGTACGAAGATTAGAGCAAACATTTTGTGAAACACATACTCACTGTTGTGAAATCTGTTTCCAAACATAGAATCACGGAGTCATGATTGTGTGGAGAAAACGTTGATGTGAACCATTAGCACTGGTGTTTATGTACTTCAAACCAGACTTCTCACTGAGTGCTTTAAACACCAGGATCGAAGTACACAACGCGCCCGACGTCCCTGAACGAACAGGTGGGGACCCTATGGGACTTTGAATTTATTGCAAATTCTCTCAATTGTATAATTTTGGATCAGTCCCCGGTTACCGCCATAATTTAACATGTGACCACCAATTTGTATGACCCACCATTTTCTCTCATTCAGACCTATGAAAACATTATTTGAATAGATAGCTACTTGTCTTTGTGGGACCGGGGGTACTTTATGATCGAATGATAACCGTCGATAGGACGGGAAGTATTAACCGGCAACTGTTAACAGAGCCTTTGAATGACATGACCTCCATGCGTTTGACTTGCTCAAAAGCGGGGTTATTGTGCGGGTGGGTATAAATTCGTGATCGCCTGTAAGCGCACATAAAACGGATAGCTGATTCCTAAGTGGATATGTAGCTAAATCTCAGTAATGATTAGTACAGTGCGAGTGTAAATCAGAGTGTTTTCTTCTGAAACGTCACTGTCTTGTTTATGGAATCTTGTCATAATGGTTGATTTACTGTTGAAACTCAGGTTGATGAAGTTAGTGCTGAAGATCTAGGTTTATGTCATCTTATTTGTAGTGCTATAATTAGTGTTGGGCCATTACCCGGCGAAAGCTCTCACGTGGAAAACAGAAAATGATAAATGCATTGCAAATGATTGTAACAGCTGTAGGTTTTATTGAACCAATTAATATTAATACACGTACGACATTTCCAATTATTGTACCAGATAATTGTTAAACGATTTACCAGAGCGTAATTTAAAAGCGACAAAAACATTTCCATAATCATAAAAAAATCTCTGCCAAAAACAGTCCCTTGTACAATTCCGACTTTATCACGAGCATGTGGTTATGAGTCATAATCAAATAGTGATGATAACAATTGTCCGCGAAACAGTGAGCGTATCCTGCCCCATCTGTGTTACCGTCACAAACACATGCAAAGTCAAGTCAATTGTTCACCCGAAAAAGCAAGGGAACATGTAGTACAAGTGAAAATAGGGAATTTTATCAGACATAATTTTTGTTTCTGATACGTCAGATTTGAAAGGTAATCAAACATCTAACTAAAGGTTTTATGACCTAAGGATCTGGTACTATTGTTCCATCAAAGAGTATTTCCATAACAGTCAAGATTATTTAAGGGATACTTGTCCAATGGTGACAGATTCATTAAGCTGCATTGTGTAACACAACTAGCCATTGCAACATATTTGTAAACGGATCCTCAAAAGGTTAATGTATTATTACGGACGTGCGAGAAAAATAAGACATAGGCGTTCTTTAACCATGGGTGTCAGGTCGTTTATCTGGTGCGCAACACAATCTTTAGCTTGTCAGTTTCTACTGAGGTGAAGCACGCATCAAACAAATACAAGTCGTTGCCTGTTTTCTTGATAAATGTAACTTCTCAACAAGTGGAAGAAGCGCTCTTTTAAAGGCATCGATTATTTTCTTTGTTGGGAAACATTCCACCATCAACAGAATGAACTTAACTACTTTCTGAACTTGAGATGGATACATCGCTACTTGTCCCCATCCCTACATTGTTATCACCACTGCATTAGGATAATAACTGCTTCTCTATCAACAGTGAGTTGTGATAATTGACAGGTTGTCGTCATCACTACGTTGTTATAATTGCTACACTGTCATTAATACATGTTCAACAATACGACAGTGCCATCTCCCATGTATTGTGAGGAATCTTTTAACTACATTTTCACAAATTCTGCATGATCAAAACACAGATTAGCACAACACTGTTATCAGCACATTATCATCAGCACTACATTGTCACCAACACTACATTGTCATGATTACTACATTCTCACAAGTATAAATTGTCATCAGCACAACATTGTCATCAGCACTACATTGTCATCAGCAACACATTGTCATCAGCACAACATTGTCACAAATTCTGCATGATCAAAACACTGATCAGCACAACAATGTCACCAGCACAACATTGTTATCAGCACATTATCATCAGCACTACATTGCCACCAACACTACATTGTCATGAATACTACATTGTCGAAAACACTAAATTGTCATCAGCACAACATTGTCATCAGCACTACATTGTCATCAGTAACACATTGTCATCAGCACAACATTGTCACCAACACTACATTGTCATCAGCACACCATTATCATCAGCACTACATTGTCACCGACACTACATTGTTATCAGCACAACATTATTTTTAGCACTACATTGTCATGAATACTGCATTGTCACAACACAAAATTGTCATCAGCACAACATTGTCATCAGCACCACATTGTCATTACAACTACAGTGTCACCATTACCAAATTATCCTCAGCACTACATTGTCATCAGCATCATATTGTCATCAGCACAACATTGTCACCAACACTACATTGTCATCAGCACAACATTGTCACCAACACTACATTGTTATCAGCAAAACATTATCATCAGCACTACATTGTCACGAATACTACATTTTCACAACACTAAATTGTCATCAGCACAACATTGTCATCAGCACAACAATGTTACCAACACTACATTGTCATCAGCACAACATTATCATCAGCACTACAATGTCACCAACACTACATTGTCATCAGCAACACATTGTCATCAGCAACACATTGTCATCAACATCAAATTGTCATCAGCACTACATTGTCACCGTTACCAAATTATCGTCATCACCACATTGTCGTCAGCACAACATTATCATCAGCACAATATTGTCACAGCACCATATTGTGATCAGCACCGCATTGTCACCAGCACTACATTGTTATAAACGCTACATTGTCATCAACATCAAATTGTCATCACACAACATTGTCATCACCACTACAGTGTCACCATTACCAAATTATCGTCATCACCACATTGTCGTCAGCACAACATTATCATCAGCACCACATTGTTACCAGCACCACATTGTCATCAAACCAAATTGTCATCACCACTGCAGTGTCACCATTACCAAATTATCATCATTACTAAATTGTCACCAGCACCACATTGTGATCAGCACCGCATTGTCACCAGCACTACATTGTTATAAACGCTACATTGTCATCAACACCACATTGTCATCAGCACTACACAGTCATCAAACCAAATTATCATCAGCACCACATTGTCACCAGCACCACATTGCCATCAAACCAAATTGTCATCAACACCACATTGTCATCAGCACCACATTGTGATCAGCACCACGTTGTCATCAACACTGCATTGTCATCAGACAACATTGTCATCAGCACCACATTGCCATCAAACCACATTGTCATCAACACCACATTGTCATCAGCACCACATTGTCATCAACACCACATTGTCATCAACACTACATTGACATCAACACCACATTGTCATCAGCACCACATTGCCATCAAACCACATTGTCATCAACACCACATTGTCATCAGCACCACATTGTCATCAACACCACATTGTCGTCAACACTACATTGTCATCAACACCACATTGTCATCAGCACTTCATTGTCATCAACACCACATTGTCATCAACACCACATTGTCATCAAATCACATTGTCATCAACACCACATTGTCATCAGCACCACATTGTCATCAACACCAAATTGTCATCAGCACTACACAGTCATCATTACCACAGCGCCCTCAACACCCCATTGTCATCAATGCTACATTTGATAATTGGTACGTTGTCATTATGACTACAATGTCATATTAGCTACATTGTCATCAACACCACATTATCATAATCACTACAGTGTCACCATCACTACATTGTCACCATCACTACATTGTCACCATCACTTCCGTGTCATCATCCCAGCATTGTCATCATAATAACTACAGTGCAATCATCACATCACTGTCATCATCAGTTTATTGTTTAATGATGAACTGTTTGCTTGAAGGAGATCACATGGTCGTGCTGACTTTAGCTTTTGGATACAATTTGTACATAGTTGCAGGTTATACATCAATCAAAGCATTTTATAACCGTTACTATTCACTAGCATCTACCTAGAAGGGCATTGTATGTCTATATTTGTTATCTGCTTTTGAGGGCGGTCGGGTAGCCTTGTGGTTAAAGCGTTCGCTCGTCACGCCGAAGACCCGGGTTCGATTCCTTACATGGGTACAATGTGTGAAGCCCATTTCTGGTGTCCCCCGCCGTGATATTGCTGGAATATTGCAAAAAGCGGCATAAAACTATCCTCACTCACTCACTATATGCTTTTGGTTACTTACAGATCATTTATGATTTGACTTAATAAAGAATGTTTGTCTGTCACTGCACCAGCGCCACATTATACTTGTCAAACAAACTACATGAAAATGAAATACATTGTAATAAAATAATTTAATTGATAAAGGTAAGATAAGATAAACATAAGATAATATTTCATTTGCGTGTCACGCAGTATAAAAGACATACATTCAAAGTATATGACACAATATAAATATACCACCCGGCCAGTTGGCCTATGAGACTCGAGAGATAAAAAATAACTCAGTTTTATGTAAAGAGATTATACTAGTATCGTTTAGTGAGATACAAATGCAAAATATATACGAACGTGTGGTAACAGAACTATTTTATAAATACTTATTTGAAAATGTCCCATCGTTAATATCTTTTGTAACTGTTGAGGAATCCTTTAAGGAAGAATAACATTAAAACTGAATATATTTAGTCTTTTATAAACATGTGGTTAAATCCCATAAGGAAGAATAACAATTACTTATGAATCAGAAGTGCACCATTTACAATGCAAGTTGAATGTTTCTACCTTTATACATAGCAGTAACAACTGCGGCTAGGGGAATAGCTAGACTGTCATTCTGCATAACATATATAAATTGATCTTCTGGGGTTAAACTTCTTAGACAAGTATGTATTGGAGGAAACAAATGAGAATAG
This sequence comes from Haliotis rufescens, assembly GCF_023055435.1. Taxonomy (NCBI): domain Eukaryota; kingdom Metazoa; phylum Mollusca; class Gastropoda; order Lepetellida; family Haliotidae; genus Haliotis; species Haliotis rufescens. Next base: position 12,294,428 of record NW_025963902.1, read on the forward strand.
TCATATCGTAGATCAGAGTAGTATTCACATTCTGTGAGGAAATGTACTTCGTGTTCGACACACTGGCAGTCACATAACCTACATAAACGGAGGTGTAGTGGTGATAAATCAAGGCGTTACGGACGTTGTCATAACCGATTACATACAGGGCATGAAGGAGAAGGGGAAGATGGCGGGGGAAGGTGTGGGGGGGGGGGGGGGAATGTGTGTGTGTGTGTGGGGTGTGTGTACACGTCCTGCCCGTGCTGTCCACGGCGAGACCCTTCTTACAGTAGCATACGTCTTCACCCCTTAGGATGATCAGCCTCATCAACAAAGGAACATAATCGATTCCTGAGTGGCTAAAGTGTTGCGTAATCCTGTTCCATTAGGATCTGTTCCCTGAGGATGTGAATGTTTAGGACAGAGGAGGTACGAGAACAAGGTGACACTTTATCAACACGTGTCGACACTGATGTGATTTCGCACGCCTGCAGGTAGTCACTACTGGAAACTAATGCCAAAGGGTAACGTGCTTCAATCATCCTCCTCATCTCTGAAGTTTGCCGCGACGACTAAACGATATTAATGTTGATAGAGTTTCGCTTTGTACATTCGTGTCGTTGCATGTTTCTCTGTGTGACGTATGACAATGGAGGCGCGCCTGAGGAGACGCAGCATGTATGTGAAATTACGGAGTAACTGATACGGTAGTTTATTTGCTAAGAGCAACTGCCTCTTATCGGATACACAAATGAAAGGGCTATGAACATCTTAAATCCAGGTTTAGGGGCACGAGTGGCCTTGCTTCCAAAGCGGATCGGGGGCACGGGTGGCCCAGTCGTCAAAGGCGCCGCGATTCGCTGTGGAGAGTTGCGTCCCTCTGAAACGCCAGAAACCTATGATTGTGGGTTCGAATCCCGGTTCGCCCCGATTATGTTTCTAGGTTTGTCAGCACCATACCCGTGCTCGTGGGTTTCACCGAAGTGGTAAACGTCTGAGACCTGCATTACTTCGGGCTTTCCTCCCACATTAAGCTTACACGCCGCGATATAACTGAGATAATGTTAAAAGCGGCGTTAAACCTCACTCACTCACTCACTCACTCACTCACTCACTCACTCACTCACTCACTCACTCCAAAGCTGATCAATTTTTTGTGCAGAGTTCTGTCCCTTAGGCGTGTCAGAAATCGTGGGTTCGAATCCCAGATTCGCCCTGATTATTTTTCAAGGTTTTGTCAGTTCCTCACCCGTGCTCTTGAGTGTGAAGTGAACTGAAGTGGTGAACAAACCCATTGGGGTCAAAATTTGTACCAAATGTGTACCAAATGTGTACATAATTGTTGTCGCGCTCACCTGGTACGATCACTATCTGATTGTGATTCTTAAACACATGTTGTAGTCGGAATCGTAAAACGAACTTTTCGTTTAATTATGAAATGGGCTTTATCTCATTTTCCCTTCCATCTAGCAGAACAGAATATTGTTCAAAACTGAGCTATCCCAAACTCGCTCAATTATAGGTGAATGTGTTATTTCGAGGACAGTTATATTAATTTTAGATTTTATGGAGGGGTGAGCATATCCAGTATATTTTCAGGTGAGTGAGTTGGGTTTACGCCGCTTTTAACAGTATTCCACTTATATCACGGCGTGTCAGCATAATGTGAGAGGAAAGCCCGAAGGGATGCAGATCTCAGACGTTTACCACTTCGGTGAAACCCACGAGCACGGGTATGGTGCTGACAAACCTAGAAACATAATCGGGGCGAACCGGGATTCGAACCCGGGATTCTAGCGTACCCAAGGGACGCAACTCTGCATAGCGAATCGCGGCGCCTTAGACAACAGGGCCACCCGTGTCCCCGTATATTATCAGGGCTCGCAATTCAGTAAACCTCACGCTTGTGAATCCGGTCCCATGATATAAGCTATCTGTGGCACAGACACGTGTAAACTGCTGACAAAAAAATGATTCACTTGACATTTGTATTTTACTCCAAAATTACAAACCTTATCAAAACGTATTAGGCTGAAAACAGTCACCGAAACCTTGCAAACTTAAGGTCCAAAATACAACTATGAAAAAACAACAAATACATCACCATCGACTAACCATTTCGTGTTTGCCTTCTTTTTTAGCACCATCAATCGTGGATGCGTACGTACTTTCTACTGCCCGGAAGTCTGTATGCACATGTGGGGTTTCATTAATATATTATTGCTGTTCGCATTTAGATTGCTTGTATGGACCTGTGACTCTTGGGCACATATTTTGGTTGGTGGCACTGCATGTGAAAAAGAATCGTTTTCACAGCACTTGATGCAATAAGTCGCTTAATGCACACATGCCGTAAACATAACTGATGCATTTCCACATCGCAATACACAAACAAAGGAATATACTTCAAATCATGAAAAAATGCATTGAGGAAATTAATGCGGACAATGTCACTTGTTTGCATCAATAAAGTGATGCATTTTAATTTTGACACGTTGGAGTATATTATCATTTCAGATTCTCTGCAAATGTCGGAAACAATGTCATATAACATAAATTTAGACAGTGATTCTCACCAACTTCCGCGTTAAGCGTGGTTGTGACAGCCACCAGCATTGTTTAACGGTGTCGGTAATTGTCAAATCTATATACATATATACATGTACTAAAAGATGATAAGTACAATACATTGCACATACGAACAATATATTTGAACAATTGAATCCATAGAGTATTTAATATATGTACCTACCTCGTAGCCAGAGTTTTGTCATACACAAGGTTGCACGTACTACGATGGTATAACAAGATAAGGTAGATGATAAACTCGATGGGAAATATGCAACAGGTGGGGTGACAGCTGATGGGGAATGTAGATACAATCCAGATGCTACAACTGACGAACAAAGACCGGTATTGATTAAATGCCCTGTTTGTCAGTCAGCGGCAATCAATTTCAAGTTTATTAAGTCAATAGATTAATCGGTATTAGGTATGGGGAAGATTGAAATCGCAATAACTCAATTCATACGCAGTTCAACTGTAATATCGAGCGGTTTGTTTTTCAGTATCTCAGGTAAAGTGTCAGATCGACCGGCGTCGATAAATTGTCCATTGTCCAGTTGATTGTTTAACCTTTGAAGAAACTTGTGAAACAAATAAAACAATGTTGAGGTGACAGGCGTCCTTATAATATAACACAGATAAGGCTCAGTGTAGGTGAGTGATTGAGTGAGTGATTGAGTGATTGAGTGAGTGAGTGAGTGAGTGAGTGAGTGAGTGAGTGAGTGAGTGAGTGAGTGAGTGAGTGGGTGGGTGGGTTGGTGGGTGAGTGAGTGAGTTGGTGGGTGGGTGAGTGAGTGAGTGAGTGAGTGAGTGAGTGAGTGAGTGAGTGAGTGAGTGAGTGTAATATCTGTCTCTGGCACCACTAAGCCTCCGTGCCCCCGGCATTACATGAAACTAGCGTTCATGATGAAGTAACTTCATTTATGTTTTCCAACAGTTGAGGATGTTGCGTGATCCATCATATATACATTAATCGACCCAGACATCTACGATATACAGTATAAAACCTCATTTGATGCATCAATGGCCAATGACAACAGTGTCAGAACACTTCCAGTTTTATCCATGAGCTAGACAGACCATGACGTCAATTCTTGAATACCTATTACCATAGCAACCGTTCGGAAACGCATCACTGGTGACAGTATATAAAACAAATATTCACCAGCAAGTTATTCTATGCCATGACAAAGTCGACGCACTGTCGTGACCTAACCTTTTTGTTTAAAGGCTGACACGTTACTCTCGCTTCATTATCGCCATGTGTCTGTAACTTTGAAGATATAAGTCCCTGTGGCAGAAACTGTCTGTTAAGAAGGTGAACTTCATTAAGTGAAAAAATTACTGAACAGGATTCAATATTACTTTACCTTGAACAGGTCTTTACTGACAAAGCGAAAAGTTTGAAATGATGCACGTATGAACAAGTTTACTGGCCCATGATTCGTCATATTCTGTTGTGCCGAAGTGTGTAGTCCCTAGACAGTCAGCCGGTATGTGACGGGCGTTGTGTGGTGGGCGTTGTGTGGTGAGTCACAGCTGATGTAGACAGCTACACATTCATCACTGTGTGGTGGGCGTTATGTGGTGAGTCACAACTGGTGTAGACAGTTTGACATTCATCACTATGTGGTGGGCGTTGGGTGGCGAGTCACACCTGGTGTAGACAGCTAGACATTCATCACTATGTGGTGGGCGTTATGTGGTGAGTCACAACTGATGTAGACAGTTTGACATTCACCACTATGTGGTGGGCGTTATGTGGTGAGTCACATATGATTTAGACAGCTAGACATTCACCACTATGTGACAGGCGTGATGTGGTGAGTCACATATGATGTAGACAGCTAGACATTCACCACTATGTGGTGGGCGTTATGTGGGGAGTCACATATGATTTAGACAGCTAGACATTCACCACTATGTGACAGGCGTGATGTGGTGAGTCACATATGATGTAGACAGCTAGACATTCACCACTATGTGACAGGCGTGATGTGGTGAGTCACATATGATGTAGACAGCTAGACATTCACCACTATGTGGTGGGCGTTATGTGGGGAGTCACATATGATTTAGACAGCTAGACATTCACCACTATCTGGTGGGCGTTATGTGGCGAGTCACACCTGTCGTAGACAGCTAGACATTCACCACTATGTGACGGGCGTTGTGTGGCGAGTCACATCTGATGTTGACAGCTCGACATTCACCACTATGCGTTGTGTGGTGAGTCACATCTAGTGTAGACAGCTTGCCATTCATCACAATGCGTTGTGTGGTGAGTCACATCTGGTGTAGACAGCTAGACATTCACAACTATGTGACGGGCGTTGTGTGGTGGGCGTTGTGTGGTGAGTCACAGCTGATGTAGACAGCTACACATTCATCACTGTGTGGTGGGCGTTATGTGGCGAGTCACAACTGATGTAGACATTCATCACTATGTGGTGGGCGTTATCTGGCGAGTCACAACTGATGTAGACAACTAGACATTCACAACTATGTGACGGGCGTTGTGTGGTGATTCACAACTGATGCAGACAGCTAGACATTCACTACTATGTGGTGACTCATAACCGACGTAGACAGCTAGACATTCACCACTATGTGGTGACTCACAACCGATGTAGACAGCTAGACATTCACTATAATGTGGTGACTCACAACCGACGTAGACAGCTAGACATTCACTACCATGTGGTGACTCACAACCGATGTAGACAGCTAGACATTCATTATAATGTGGTGACTCACAACCGACGTAGACAGCTAGACATTCACTACCATGTGGTGACTCACAACCGACGTAGACAACTAGACATTCACTACCATGTGGTGACTCACAACCGACGTAGACAGCTAGACATTCATTATAATGTGGTGACTCACAACCGACGTAGACAGCTAGACATTCACTATAATGCGGTGACTCACAACCGACGTACACAGCTAGACATTCACTATAATGTGGTGACTCACAACCGATGTAGACAGCTAGACATTCACTGCCATGTGGTGACTCACAACCGATGTAGACAGCTAGACATTCACTGCCATGTGATGACTCACAACCGACGTAGACAGCTAGACATCCACTGCCATGTGGTGACTCACAACCGATGTAGACAGCTAGACATCCACTGCCATGTGGTGACTCACAACCGATGTAGACAGCTAGACATTCACTGCCATGTGATGACTCACAACCGACGTAGACAGCTAGACATCCACTGCCATGTGGTGACTCACAACCGATGTAGACAGCTAGACATCCACTGCTATGTGATGACTCACAACCGACGTAGACAGCTAGACATTCACTGCTATGTGATGACTCACAACCGACGTAGACAGCTAGACATTCACTGCTATATGATGACTCATAACCGATGTAGACAGCTAGACATTCACTGCTATGTGGTGACTCACAACCGATGTAGACAGCTAGACATTCACTCTAATGTGGTGATTCACAACCGATGTAGACAGCTAGACATTCACTATAATGTGGTGACTCACAACCGACGTAGACAGCTAGACATTCACCACTATGTGGTGACTCACAACCGATGTAGACAGCTAGACATTCACTGCTATGTGATGACTCACAACCGATGTAGACAGCTAGACAGTGGCCATTGAGTCGTGTGTCAGTTGATGTCGGCGAAGTATTGGGTTTCTGTTTGTATATGTTCACCGTTAACTGCTATTTGTTTTCAGGAAGACAGTTTGTAATAACCAGAGGGAGGTATTCACACTGACGACAATACCTCTCGCCCAGACATCGTCGTTCTCTTTCAGCTGTCTAATTAATCGTGTATCATATTCCCCGCCAATAACACAAGCCATGTATCTTGAGGACGAGAATGAGTGCGTAGTATTTCCTGCTAGTGATAACGACAATTTTCAAAGGCTTTGCTTGTGTTTAACAAATAACGAACGTCAGCCATGATATGCATGAAGGCCCACGGCAGCTGGTTGTATATAAGCAGCTAAATTCACCACTGAATTAACAAAAACAAACTTTTCAAATGTAACACCTGTAATTTTCTAGGGGAATTAAACAGTCCATAACATTCCTGGAATTACTCTTATATTTTGGAAGGATTCCTTAAAATATTTAGCTAGACCTGTGAAGGTCCGGGGTAGAATAGGTCTTCAGCAACCCATGCTTGCTGTAAAAGGCGACTATGCTTGTCGTAAGAGGCGACAAACGGGATCGGGTAGTCAGACTCGCTGACTTGGTTGATGAATGTCATCGATCCCAATTGCGTGGATTGATGCTCATGATGTCAATGACTGGATTGTCTGGTCCAGACTCGATTATTTACAGACAGCTTATACAGTTGGAATATTGCTGAGTGCGGCGTTAAACAACAAACAAACAAACAAACATAAAATATTTAGTAAAAGGTTAAAACTATATGGATTTTGAATAGATAACACCTTTCATGTTTATAATACGAATACTCCCCATTCCAGTATGACCCACTCTTGAGACTTTTCCGAAATTTTCCAAATTTTATGATTGTTCATAGGACCAGACAATATAACCGTCATATAGCATCTAAGGTCTGCAAAAACATTAGATGCCACAAAAATCAAACAAAACTTTTATGAAAAAGCTTATTGCAAGAGTGAGTGAGTGAGTGAGTATGGTTTTACGCCGCTTTTAGCAATATTCCAGGAATATCACGGCGGGGGACACCAGAAATGGGCTTCACACATTGTACCCATGTTTGAAATCGAACCCGGGTCTTAGGCGTGACGAGCGAACGCTTTAACCACTAGGCTACCCGACCGCCCCCTTATTGCAAGACACACTTACAGTGGTCAGTTTAGGTTTCAACGGTCTGGAAACATTACAGTATTAAGGAGAAGCAGACATCTTGACCATAGGCGTTATTAAAGGAAGGTATCGAGCGATAACCAAAAGGCTATAAGAACTAAAAGGACACGTGACCTAAATACATCTGCACGCGACACTCGTATTGCACCTAACAGTTCAGACAGACGTGTAAAAAAAGTGATGCTAAAAATATCATGGTAATGTAACCATCGTTTTGGTTTTAAGCAGCGCGTGGAATGAACACTCGATAATTACCTTTAATGAGAGAATTACGTGTTTACTTTCTCGGGATAACTTGAGGTCGTTTATTGTCAGTTTAATTCACATTTGTCATGGGAATTATCAGAATGACCAGTCTCGTTTAACAGGGTCAGCAGATTCCAGGAGTAAAAAGCAAAGTGGTAGTTAAAAATGATGTGAATGGATCATTGAAAATGATGTGAATGGATCATTGAAAATGATGTGATTGGATCATTGAAAGTGAGCGGTGACACCAAGTGGTCGAGCATAGTGTACCTACCAGTGTCATTGGCCATGGTCACTCACACAAAATGGGTTCTTATTACAAAAAATATGTCCACATATTCCTTGTTTGACATACACATGTCATAATGCATCTAACAGGAACAACGGGAAAAAACATTTTGGGTTTCTTTATTTTAGCCTTTGGACTTCAAGGATGAGTTCCCCATGGCAATTAAATAGGTAAATGTGGTCAAATGGCAGTGAATCATTACACATGCTGCTTTCCGAAGTTGGGAGAAAAATGTGTTACATGTGGTTATCAATTCCACATTTCAGTCGTCCTTATCAATTAGTGGTAATCCGATAATCTATATAGAACCAAATAACCACTGATCATTAAATCCATCGGTTCCTTCTTCATCCGCCCGCCAATCCATCTATTCCCATCTCGCAGCCTCCCCCACTCAATCAATTAATCCATTCGTCGATTCAGAGGAGGGCGACATCGGTACTTACAGGGTACATCCTCTTCAATAACGGTGTGCCTGATTGTCGTGATCACTGGTACCGGGTCATGACATAAAGCGTGTCAAAGAAATGGCATTCTACACTGCTCCATTTACTGAGAGACACTGCATCCCATCTGGAATGTGTCTTGATCAATTAGATGTAGGTTTAAGAGATAGTTTTAACGGACATTGATTTATTGGGACCACACTTACATTCTTGAAAGGTAGTGAGATATCGATTGTGTGAGACAGTAAATGTTAAGGTGTAAGCAATGGCTGTGTCATACAACTGATATGTCCTGGCGTTTTGCGGAGAAATTATTTGCTAAAGATGGGAGAGGGGAGGGGGAGGGGCGTCTTGAGGCCTTCGCCCAAATATTTCTTCAAAAGGACAGTTGATAACAAGGAAGAGTTAGTTGTGGATAGTACATCTCAACGAGGCAAGGGCATTAACTGACTGTAAAAGTCCAGTTTCCACCCTTGCTGCAACAGGCGGGAATTCCGGAGTTACATTTTGGCTGGACTAACGAGTCTATGCATAGTCCAATCAAATCGCGTGTGGAACTAGACGTCCGGTTCGCAAACAACATGGATTTTAACCTGCAGAATTCGGTCGACTGCAGGGTTTGCAAAACATGTGTAACGCCAACTTGGAGTCGACAGTTATTTTACAAATCTTTTCATGTTTTTAATGATGGTGCTCACTTGATTTGATGCACTTCGCGAGGTAAGGCCCGTTTTCTTACAATACAGATCTTGAGTATCCATCATATCGTCTTGACTGGGCGCTGCCAGTTGGTTTGAAGCAGATGCAAGTGATATTAGAGGTGGACCCTGAGGACATAGAAGGGACATAACTCGTAATAGCCACTTGTGGCGCTTCGTCTGAGCCTGGAAATTCCAGCCTAGTTCGGCAAGGGTGGTTACTGGACTTTTATAGTCAGTAAACTCCCTTGTTCCTGGAAGATGTGAATATACTGTTATATTTGAAAATCAAAGCTCAGCGATAATTCCACTATCTTACATACCTGTGGGTGAGAAACCCATTTGAGATAACTGCTATCAAACATATGTGTGAGATCGAATTCCAGGTCCGTGATTGGCTACTCTATCGTGAGATGATGGAGGAATGCCGGAAGTGATGCAGGTCTTCGATGTTGAGCACTTTGGTGAAACCCACAAGTACGGGTATGGTGCTGATAAACCTGGTAACATAATCAAGGCGAACCGGGATTCGAACCCAACATAATTAGTTTCTGGAGTGCCCAAGGGTCGCAACTCTTCACAGCGAATTGCGGCGTCTTAGGCGTCTGGGCACCCGTTCCATCTTATGTAAGCTAGAAGTGTACAGTGGTCATTCACTTTTATTAAAGAGCTTTTATAACCGATAACCTCTTAGATACAGGTGAGTATGTGTATAAATGCTTATAGCAGTATTTAAGAAATAAGACGGCGGCGAGATTTGGTTTCCAAATATTGTACTCGAGCTCAGAGTTGAACTCTGGCGATCCTCGCTTTCGCCATGAGACTACCCATTGTCCTTTAAAACAAAATATTTAAAAATTAAATTTAAACACATGTCCATGTTCGCATGTCGTGCTCAGTGTTTATCTCGCCAGTAATGTTGAATTTTTCATTTCCTATTGTATTGTTATGCATAAGATTAAGGGGTAAGAAATGTTGTATGCAACTTTGTTTATCAACTCAATCTAAACCACGTCCTAATGTAATTGGCTCTATACTCAACAGGAGGAAATTCGAGCCGTAAATACCATATAATACATATAAATCAAATCACCAGTCATATTCGGCTGTAAAAGAGTTATAATATTGGAGTTGCGAACTATACAGCCAGTCTTTTTCAGTCAAAGAAAAAGGGACAGTTGTCATTCATTTAAAATGTAAAAAATGAATTTCATAATAACGTTATAAAGTTTTACGTAACTTTACCTTTTTCCATTTCATTTCCCGTGGGCAACAAATGTCAAATAGGTTCAAAATGAGACGCGCAATTGCAAAAAACAACGGCTTGGATGCAGGGATTATATAATTATGGACACGCGAAAATGTCTCTTCTTTCGGCTTTCTGTTTAGAATAACAATTATAATACCAGAATTGGAAATCACACAAAACTAATATGCTCAGGCGGAGTGTGTGAGAGGAGTTCGTGTCCCCTTCCAAAGGAACAGTGAAGACCAGAGAGCTTCCATTTCATCCATGAACAGATGACAAGCATTCCGCATCAAAACGAAAAGCTGAGACAAGTTGTCGCGATTGAGGGCTTACAGAGCAAGGAGATTAGTAACACGAGCTGTCCTGAGCTTTATTCAGATCACGTGGTCACACACGTGAGACACACCTGTCATTTTCAATCTTTCACTGTCAATGTAGGTATTGTAAGACTGAAAACACATCTGTATAACTTGAAATATCGACCGTCTTGCTGTCATTTTTAACTTGTCAACTAGCTGATGGGGTCAAACGTACAATTTGGTTATCGGATTGTGTAACATCTTGTATGGATTTCATATATTAAAATAATCAAATTTGGGAACAACAATGTGTTATGTATGTTTCAGTCGATTGGTTATTCGGAAGCATCCTGGAAATATGAATGGTTTTAGTTCTGGAGACATTTCAACCACGTCCCTGAATTCATTCCTTCGTTGGCTCTGACATTGCTGATACAGCCAGATCAGGGTGTAGGAGTTAGTGAGTTGGGTTTAACGCCGCTTTTAACATTATTCCAGTTATATCACGGCGTGCCAGCTGAATGTGGGAGGAAGGCCCGAAGTGATGCAGGTCTCGGACGTTTACCACTTCAGTGAAACCCACGAGCACGGGTATGGTGCTGACAAACCTAGAAACATAATCGGGGCGAACCGGGATTCGAACCACAATCATAGGTTTCTGGCGTGCCCAAGGGACGCAACTCTGCACAGCGAATCGCGGCGCCTTAGACGACTGGGCCACCCGTGCCCCCTCAGGGTGTAGGAGTGGCACATATTGTTATCGTCGTGGAATCAACTTCATGATTTAGTGTACTTGGCAATTCATGATGTTTGTACTGCTTGTCCAAGAAGGTACCACCCACAGTCAATATGGTGGAGATGTTACATCGTCATCCTGCTCCGAGCCTCTTTAACCAGATGTGCCGTTGTCCAATTTGGACCAACTGCTTGATATTCTGGCTGAGGGGGAGGTTGGTTCAGGTAATATTTTGAAAAAATATATTTTGTTCCAGAAAATACAGTAATAAATAATTTTGCCTCAGGTTAAGAAACAACAAGAAAAAGTATCCGTTGGACATGCAGGATGAAATAAAGAAAATGAAAGACACAAAATTGTTCGTTTCTTTTCAGAGATTTCCAATATTGTATCTCCGCTCTATTGTCATAATAAACCCATCCGTAAACAAAGCTTCACTTCCCCACCATCGCAATCACTCTTATCTCCAGCTTTGCACAGAATGTCTCCCGCCCATGAGCTTAAACTCAACCACCAAACAAAATTACACTTCTTGGCGAAAGTTCTCCATAAATCTTATTTCAAAATTGTCTCGTACGAGCGAGTTCTTATACATTTTAAAGAATCTGAATATAGTGATAAATTATCTTTTAGGAAGTAAAAATGTTTTCTGATTAGTAAGAAACGGTGAGTGAAATTATTATGCTATCAGGCATTCCCGAACGAACGAACGAATTAATTTGAAGGGGTACGCAAGAAAACGACAACAGTGCTGACGTGTCAATCCTGAAAGAACAGGGTATCTAGATTGGATAGCTGTTGTAAGGGTGCCATCCAAACCGAACTCAACACTGAACTATCTGGGCGAATGGATCCAGGGTATTTATGAAATTAGAATGGAGATATGATACCCTGAATAACCGAGGATGCCGACTCCTAAATAGGCATCAACAGATCGGCCAAGCGGTAAAGTCGACTCGCATGTTTCTATGGTTTAAAAGGACCGATTGGTAACTGTTACCATTGAGAACTCGGCGGCCGTCCAAAACAAATTATCTCAGTTCGAATTATTATATTTCACGTAGCTCTCTCTCTCTCCCTATCTCCGGTGTCATCACTGATTTTTAGTAATCCATACATACAATTTTCACCTCTAATGCGCCTTTAATGCCCAAAGGGTTCTGTTTATGGCAGACAATCGAGACTGACTATTCTCTGGCCTTGACGTATTATATATACGAAAATAATCCTTGTTCAAAATAATAATACCTACTGCCACATCGGGAGTTAGTCGGCCAGGATTAGACTCCCAGACACGTATATATCTACATAATGGGTTTTTTTGTTCTGCGTAGGAAGCTTTCTCCTTAACTGATCAAAGAATTCCTATGTACATAAAATCTATTAAAATCATTCTACCGTTAAAGTTGAAAATAGCCTCTAGTATTTGATACGTTATGACGAAATATACTCATTGGCATTTCAAATGTTTCGCTCAGAAGAAGCGCTAAAATAGCAATCGTTATTGCCAAGATTATACTGACTATCGTATAATTGGCATTGGCAGAAGAACCTAATTTCTGTCACACGTAAACTCACTGACATTGATTGCTGTACGAATCTTCGATGTAAATTTCCTTTCCCAGAAGTTAACACAGGTCAAGACAAGCGCTAAAACCAATTCTTTCTACACAGAAACTACATTAATACACAAGATCATTTGCCTTAATTTCGGCCACTTTTCTCGTTGCTTCTTGTTAATGAATAATCCTTCAATATTCCAGAATCTCTGATTCTTGGTCACTTTTTCAACTCGTGTCCAATTTGCACAGTTTTCACAAAAGCTTGGATCGATGGAAATATTTATGGTTGATTTTCTCAATATGAAAATCTGAAGATGGAGTAATTTTTAAAAATTATGCTGTCGGTTCAATCGAGTTTTTGGCTGGAGTAAATGCCCCGCTGTTTGATGTTGCCCCGAATCATGGCTTATGATTTAGACTGAGTTATGATCAAACACAATCTGCTTTGGGACACTCTTTACCAAGTTGAATGAGGGTACAGGCGGTACTGACTGCACGTATTCACAAGGAAGGACGTCTTCTCTGTATGAATTGTCTGGCAAATGCAGACAGCGTACTGATTACACACAACTCTGAAACATTCTTCAAAGAACTTTAAGAAGACAAAGAACAATTGAAGTGGACTTGTCCTAAACGTGACAAACTGTACACATATTATGAGTTGGTATTATTTGAATAGAAAAGTTAGTTTCCTTCGTGATCAGATGACCGTGTTCTACAAAAACAACCATCTCTTCAAATATTATACAACGGCTATCCAACGGATTCACAAGAAATAACACTTCAGATAATGTTGACCCTCGAATCATTCTGGTGATACTAGGCGCTTGGGGAGATATCTCGGGTGTACGAGCCATCAAAGCAGCGCTGCGAAGCATAGTTCAACTTCGTATGTTTGACAAGCTAACATGCCCAGCCACAAGTGCCACGATCATATTTTGCGTCTTTTTAAATAAATATTTAGTTGCCTAGGTTTTACACCAACTGCCTTTGATCTTCAAGAAAAGGCATTGTATGCAAAATATACGTCTTACAAGATTGTCTTAAAGCCACGTGAAGACTAGTTTAGTCATCGATAAATAAATAAATATTACATCAATATGTAAATCCTTCTAAGGGTTACCTTTAACAAAATACGTCATATCAATATAAATCTTTCCAAGGGTTACCTATAAAAAAGACGTGAAATCAATATATAAATCCTTCTAAGGGTTAAATGTAAACAAACGCCATTATCAATATATAAATCCTTCTAAGGGTTACCTTTAAAATAAGACGTCATTATCAATGTATAAATCATTCTAAGGGTTACCTTTAAAATAAGACGTCATTATCAGTATATAAATCATTTAAAGGGGTTACCTTTAAAATAAGACGTCATTATCAATATATAAATCCTTCTAGGGGTTACCTTTAAAATAAGACGTTATTATCAATATATAAATCCTTCTTAGGGTTACTTTCAACATAAGACGTCATTATCAGTATATTAATCCTTCTAGGGGTTGCCTATAAAAAACAACTCATTATCAATATATATATATATATATCCTTTTAAGGGTTACCTTTGAAATAAGACGTCATTATCAATATATAAATCCGTCTAAGGGTTACCTATAAAAAGACGTCATTATCAATATATAAATCCGTCTAAGGGTTACCTATAAAAAGACGTCATTATCAATATATAAATCCTTCTAAGGGTTACCTATAAAATAAGACGTCATTATCAATATATAAATCCTTCTAGGGGTTACCTTTAAAATAAGACGTCATTATCAGTATATTAATCCTTCTAAGGGTTGCCTATAAAAAAGAACTCATTATCAATATATATATCCTTCTAAGTGTTACCTTTAAAATAAGACGTCATTATCATTATATTAATCCTTTTAGGGGTTGCCTATAAAAAAGAACTCATTATCAATATATATATATCCTTCTAAGGGTTACCTTTAAAATAAAACGTCATTATCAGTATAGAAATCCTTCTGAGGATTACCTCCACATTACCATTTGACGTCATTTTCAATATACAAGCAGCTTCAGTGGGTGGAAGTGCTCACAGGGTGATCGAATCCGAATCTTAATAAGGGATGACGAGCAAATGCTTCGTCCACGAGGCAACACCATCAACCATAACGCAGGTGCATTACATGACTGAACACATCAGCGTCAAATATGATTTGAGGTGCACGGTTCTTCACAAATGAAGCCAACATGTCCGCAGTCTTCAGATGTAGTGTGACTCGAAGCTATAGACGTCTGTCAGACAAACAAGGACAAAATGATGTACAGCGGTCATTGAGCCTTTATCGACTTTTACAATAACATTGCGCCGGATAACTATTTAATGAGTGTTTTCGAACACACAAAACATCCATGTGTATTGCCTATACACATTCAAAGACTTACGTCTTTGATCTCCCAAGTGTAAACTTCTTCTCATTGTTCTCTTCTTCTGTAAACATCTATTGAAGGCTCTGTAACCACCTTGTCAATAAGCACAACTCGTAGATGATGGAAGTAATTGATAACGAGTGCGTGAGGCACTTTTGCAAGGTCTTTCTTATTGGAAATCAATATCATATTTGGTGTTCTACAGGGTGTGCTATAAAGCTTTCATCGTTAACTTCATATGAAACCGCTGGCATGAAAAGAAAGCAAGGACACTCAAATGAACCTTTGTCTTTAACCACCAAACCCTTTTTGATCCTCAAATTCTTTTCAAGATTTTGATATTATAACCTTTTAAGGGAATACTGCTTTTTTTCTTGTCATTGAAATAATTTTGAGCATGAATTGTTTACTGACACTACTGACAAAACTACGTCAGCACGACGGTGATCTCCGTATACAGCCATACTGACAACACCGTCTACAGACACTACTGACAACACCGTATAATACAACTATATCAGATACAGACAGGCCACTAGCCCTTAACACCGGGGACCAAATAAGCACTAGTATGTGATTCTATTTGTATTGCCTATGTAGGAATCCGTGAACCAGCCTCTAGTTACAGAGAAAGGACAAAAACACAATTCACAATCCCAGTTCTAATTATATTATAATAATATTTGTTTTTTAACCGTGTTTCAACAATATCACGGCGATGGACACCAGAAATCGGATTCACACATTGTACCCATGCGAGGAAACAAACCCCGGCATTGGCGTGATGAGCGAACGCTTTCACCACTTGGCTTCTTTACCGCCCCCAAAAGAAGAACTTATGTAATAAACCCACCTTTTCAGATATGCTTATAATTTCGTTCACTATGTATATTCTTTACGTTAATGACACTAAACCGAATATCTGGTATTATTTTACGTTATGCATTATACACCATAAGAGTAGTCATGTGGTCCCGTGAAGATCCGGGATAGAATAGGTCTTCAGCAACCCATGCTTGCCGTGAAGGGCGACTATGCTTGTCGTTAGGGGCGACTATGCTTGTCGTAAGAGGCGACTAACGGGATCGGGTGCTCAGGCTCGCTGACTTGGTCGATGCATGTCATTATATCCCACTTGCGTGGATTGATGTTCATGATGTCAATCACTGGACTGACTGGTCAAGACTCGATTATTTACATACCGCCGTCGTAAAGCTTGATTATTGCCGAGTGCGGCGTTAAACAACAAAGTAGTTATGCAAGTACCCTACCTGACATGACAATGTCGGTAATATGAATATGAATATCCCCCGTATATATTCTGAGACGTTTAACAGACATATCCAGTTAATAATAGTCTGGATCCATGCAGAGTAAACTCTGTGATTTCTTTTAGCTTGCTTTGTTGCTCCGACCTTTTAATCAGGCTGACCGGAAGTTCTACTGCTAGGGAGAATTCATTATTTTCTTTGAAACTAGAAGCCCAGCCACGTGACACCGCATTGAAGTCCTAATGAATACTGCACTGGCGGCCACACATCTAGTCACATGTTTGTTTGTCTTCTCGAGGTGACAATACAGACACACAGCTACAGTGTTATCGGAAATATTTCTGTTGCATTGCACCAGCTCGGTGACTGACACCCTGAAGCAATGCGGAATTAAAGATGGCGTCAAGTGGGGAAATGTCGATTCGTAGAGTAAAGGAGCAGATAACTATTTTGGCGATGGGAGTTTTATTTACACCATGCCCTGTCCACGAATTATTGGCAATGTCGACCTAGATACTGAATGACAGTTAGAAGAGATCATTTCACGGTGTACACGTCTTGGTGTTCCAAGACTCTATTGCTGCTCATGTTGAATATCCGTCATTATCTTACCTCATTAGGTGGAAGTGACAAATCAATACAGTCAATAGTTCTTAACGTGATTCCCAAGCACCCCTCGCCAGTACACACCGTAGAAGAAATAGAGCAGGCTTAGCAATGTACTGAAAGTAGTGATGAAATTGAGAAAAATGAAACTCGTGTGGATTGAGTTTCAGGGGATGTTTGATTTGTTTTCGGTTGCATCGATGTCCGGAATAATGGGATTACGGATTTGCGAGGTTCCGAAATAATGAGTTGGAGGTGAGGTGAAATAATTTTTTTAACGTCGTTTCCAAGGTTATTGCGCCTATATAGCTTCGTGCACGTGTGTGTGTGTGTATACTGTCTGCGAGCCGTCCTGTCCTTGTGAAGAGGTGTGCGTGCGTGCGTGCGTGTGCGCGCGCGTGTGTACTCGTCCAGGCCCATGCTGGCTCCATAGTATTCCCCCACTGAGATACCATGTCACAGTTTCACATCGATAACACACTCAGACACAGTATACTGACCAGTCCTTGTTTTAGCCCCTTAAAGCCCAGCGTTTCAAACGCAGATTTATCAGATTTGGAACAAGCAGCTTAACGTTTCTATGATTTTATTCAACATTTCTCTACATGACAAAGCTAATAGTACCAGACCCCAAAACATTAATTTGAAACCATTGTCTCAATATACAGTTGAAAAAAACAGTGTTTATGTTTATGATGATGGTTATACAGTCAACCCTCGCTATAAGCTCATGCTCTGTTTGTTTGATTAACGTCGCTCTCAGAAATACTCCTGAATCACAGATTGTATGTAATCGCGTCTAGACCATACAAACAAGTGATTGACATCATTAATGTGACCACAGGTGATCAACCAAATCACGGAGCCTGACCACTCGACCCACGTGATCGCCTCGTAATGTAACTGGTAATGTTTCAAGGGGTGAAACTGACCAAATAGTATTGATCTCTTTAGAAACAACAACCAATGCTTACTTTATGTCCCTCATGTGTGATTTGTTTGCTTGTATGTTGTTTGACGCCGCACTCAGCAATACTTCAGCTATGAGACGGCTGTCTAGACCTGATAATCCAGTGATGGATATCATGAACATCGATCAACGCAAATAGGAACGAGGACACCAAGCTTGACCAGCCGGTCCATTCATTTGCCTCTTACGGCCATCATAGTTTGTTGGGACCAACATTCTTACCTATGCTCCCTACGTGTAATGTGGTTTTGTGTTTGTTTGTTTTTCGTTTAACGCCAGCAATATTCCAGCTATATGACGGCGGTCTGTAAATAATTAAGACCAGACAATCCGGTGATTGACGTCGCAATTGGGACACAAGGACATGCAGCAACCAAGTCAGCGAGCCTGACCACCCGTTCCCTTTAGTCGCCTCTTACAAGGATAGTCGCCATTTACGGCAAGCATGTGTTGTTGAAGATCTTTGCTATCCCGGATCTTCACGGGTCTGGTTTTATGTAGACATAATGTATAAAAACGCATCTTCGCCGAGTTACACGAAGATCGATCATCTCAAGATCCTGCGTAGAAACACTTCACTTGTGATTACGTTTGTGATGTAAATATGACTGGTTCTTTCTTATGTTTAGTAGCTTAGTATTAAAAGCGATCACTCGTAACGCGGAAGTCACGGGTTCGATTACCCATATGTTACACTATTTGGAGCCTATTTCTGTTTTTTCGAAACATGATTTTGCTGAATTATTGCCAAAAGCAGAGCAAAACCATGGTCACTCATGCCGCCTGTGAATGAAGATCATAGCTGTTGTGTATCAAGAGTTGGTGTTTTTCAGTTTTAGGAAATGTCCGCATTTTGAACAATTGATTTGCCTTTGCAAGTGTTTGTGATGGGTGCAACCGGTGGGACAGGATACGCTCACCTTTTACCTGGTATCATAATTATTTGATGGTGATTCATAAACACATTGCTCGGAACCGTACAGTGGACTCTGTTTAAGTACAGATTATTTCAGATTTCTGCTTTCGGCATGGGGCACGGGTGGCCCGGTCGTCTGAGGCGCCGTGATTCGCTGTGCAGAGTTGCGTCCCTTGGGCACACCAGAAACCTATGATTGTGGGTTCGAATCCCGGTTTGCCCCGATTATGTTTCTAGTTCTTTTCGGCACCATACGCGTGCTCGTGGGTTTCACCGAAGTGGTAAACGTCTGAGACCTGCATCACATCGGGCTTTCTTCCCACCCGCCGTGATATAACGGGAATACTGTTAAAAGCGGCATTAAACCCAACTCGCTAACTCACTCACTCTGCTTTCGGCACATATTTCTTAGGAATAGAGAAAGGGTTTTGTAGCTTTTATTATTATTTTGCTGCTTTCATTTCAAACTATGTTTGATAAAGGAATATATTACACCGTTATAAACAGATGGTAGTTTCCCCCGCACCGACATGCACTGTGTTGGTGTCCATGGTTGTAACATTCCCATTCCTCGCAGTGTCTTCTTCCCAGCGGAAAACAATCGGCCAGTAACCTTGATTAATTAATTTGAGAAAAAACTAATCACGTCGCGGGCTCATACCTCGAAATACGAAATATCAACATCAGAGAATATGAGTCATTATTATGAGGAATTTATTACCATTTTCCAACGAAACATATCCTCTGAGCGTAAACGTTAAAATAGTGGTGAAAATTATATGAATGCATCACTGAAAATCTGAAAACGTTTGTGTTTATTGCCTTGTACCACACAGCAGTACACGGGCCTGCCATGCAACGGTAGCCTGTTAGCAAACCAGATGATTACGTGATGGGCCAGAAATCCCGTTATAAACCTTTGCATATGCATTGATATTGCTTCTGGATTGTGAAGGGTCTTATCTCTAAAATATGTTTCAGTTTATAACTCTGTCTTGTGGAACCATCAAATACGCTCATAAGATCCCGTTATAACATATATCACCGGTTTTATAGTTTTTGAAGGTGTTTTGACACTGTGAGTACGTGTTCTGTCAAAAGGTCTTCAGGTATCATTTTATCTGCCAAGGCTTCTTATTTCAGAAGACGTGCATATGCATCATAAAATTGCAGCTGACGGGAACTCTGTTTGCAGCACTCTCTGAAAATAAAGATACTGGTCTCTGTTTTGTCGTTAAGTGCTGAAAGGGAACCGTATGCTTCTTGTTGTCAAACTAAACTGATACACACAAAAAAAACCAACCCTTTCGATAATCATAAGAAATCTAACCATGGGTCCATTTTTCTACACAAACTGTAAGCACGTATTTATAAATCAATATCAAATAGTAATGATAGTAGGGGTTCGCGAAAAGGTGAGCGTATACGGTCCCATAGGTGGTACCCGTCACAAACACACGCAAAGGCAAATCAATTGTTCACATGCAAAAATACGGTAACATATGGTACAAGGAAATTAGGGAATAGACGTTTTTATGGACAAACGTTGAAGTGTCCTTCAAATGTCTACCATTGGATATTTTGAATGCTTTACTGGGGCCTTGAATATTGTAACCCTGTTCAAACGGCATCAAGATGCTCCAATCTACCTGAAAAGTTTTGAAATGTAGACCTAAAATCCTGATAATGATGGCAACAGAAACCGATGATCAGCGAAGATTGAGTCTTTTGAAAATATAGTCTGGTCTGAAAAAATGAGCTTTGAACATCCCCTCAATCTAATTGTGGACAGCACCCATCTACCGAGGTTGACCTGGGAGCATTCATAAAGCTATCTATTGACAGAAGATTACATGAAACTGATGAGTAATGGACACTACTGCAGCCCTTTTGGAAAATCAATAGATTGTGAAATCCGCATGCAATGAACAAGTTGGTATTAGAAACCGTTGCATTTCTGTAACATCCATCTTGTCTGATGCTTGCTCGTCTCTTATCTGCCCATGCAGTGCAGTGTCAAGCATTCATCAGATAGGAATCCTAATATATGTCATAGGTGATAACTAATTATTCTGTTATATATTGGGGATTGTATCTTTGATTGATAGTCATGTCAATATGTCGTTACAAAGCTACACATACGGTTGATAACATATTCATCTTCATATCCATATCAAGTGATTAAACATATTGCGGAAGTGATAAATAACTGTTAAATTCACATCAAACATTTCCTGCATGTGTCATTGGTTCAGTTGGTAATTTTGTGTTTACGGCATGTAACGCCATCCATTAATTGTACCTAACAACACATAAGTGTGGAGGATGTGGAAGCTACGTTGGTACTTATTTAAAGTATCTATTTGAGATGGTGGCCTTCGAGGCCAGTTTCACCCAAAGATTCTACGAATCATTGATTTTATTATACATACGTGACTTATCACTTCGAATCTCAGTTTATTTTCTGTCTGGTCAAAGAGATTATTTTTCCCTGTTGACTTGAAATTAAACCTAACATATGTTTACAAACGTAAGGGTATTCTGTTGATAAAAAGATACTTTCTTCACCGCAGTTTTCTCGGAGATACCCTGCTAGTCCCCATCTCCTTCATCAGTAGTACTGTAGTGTGATCAATCACTGTTGGAAACGTCCAGTCTCGGTCTTTATAGATGTAGATAAGAAAGGCCTTTTCATGGTTATTGCAAATTTCCGATCAATCAATCGAGGAAACAATTAACTGAAGTTTACGTAACGTTAGGTGGTGAGGTTTAAACCATGTAAGATTATTGCAGTTATATAGCGACGTCCTTACACGTGTGTGTATGTGTGTGTGTGTGTGTGTGTGTGCGTGTGCGTGTGTGTGTGTGTGTGTGTGTGTGTGTGTGGCTGCTTGTACTCGTCCGAACTGATGCTGATATATAGTCCTAGCACACTGAGATGCCATGCCGCAGTTTAACATGACTACCCCAGTCAGACACAGAGTAAACTGACTCCGAACCGACCAGTATCAATAAGTACATAGTAATGATTAATAATTTGTTTGACCTTCTGTCCTCAGTATATCCATCTTTTTATCCATCCATTCCTTCATCGATCGGATGACATCATTCGTGATTCAAGTTGCTACCAGTAGCTATTGATGCGAACGCTGAGTGAAAAAAAAAGCGTTGAGTTTTCGGGTTCCATGACAGGAAGATGGCCAAATATCACATCAAGAAATTCAACTCCAATGATCTTGACACTGAGCATCCTCTGCGTAGACTGCAGCCGCCGATTTTCTGCATTATTGCTTCAGTGGTTATGTCACTGTAAGCCTGCAATCGAGTTACATACATTTCTCAGACGTCCTCGATCAAAGACGTCGATGGATGTGATTTTTAACTAGCTTGAAATTGACCTGAAATCGACACGGACTATCTGTATGGTAATCAACAGGCATCTGTGCAACGCATGACGTAAACCTAGTGATCAGCAATGACATTATTCATGGCCTGCTTTAGTGGAAAGTCTGCTGGCAGGTTACGTGTCTGTTTCAGTGGTCAGGTGTCATTGTCTTGTCAATTTGTAATCGACATCGTTTAACTTGCGTCTTTCAAGCTGATTATTAAGTAGAAAGGGGTCTTAAGCAGCAACTTATTACATCAAATTGCGGGACCAAGTCCCGACACTAGCACCATACATCAAGTACCTGCTAGCTTAGTGAAACCAACAAGGAGGAATTGGATAATGCCATAGAAGTTCATTCCTACATCTCCAAAAGAGAACTGAAGCATATTTATTCATATCTGATATGTACAGACACAGTGTTCGTTAGTCTTACATCTTGCTGTTAGTCTGATATAAACACAGCTTCTCAATTCAGGATTTAACAGCGTCCACAATCAATGCTTAACTGTCTCAAAATTGTAAAACGTTGGTTTAAAAGCACAAATCATATTCAATATTATATCCGTAGGTCTGTCACTTAATCAAGTACATGAAGCATCTCGTAAGGAAATGTTTGAATCGGAAAAAACCACGGAACATGTAAGGAAAACCAAACACTGCAGGCAGTGGTACATAACATTTGTTGCTTGCAATCAGTATCATGTATTATATTATATAACCGTTGCCCTTTACATCAGATCTTCAAACACCGAATCCTCAGAGTAATTAGAAGTCTAATCAAATCACCTGTGATATAAGCTCATTTCAACACGAACAGGATACACCCATAGTATTGCCACAGTGACAAATGTCAACAGATTAGGAAAGGCGATCAGGCAGATATTATTCGGTTTGTTAGCGGCCTGCAGTCTTTCTCCATCCTCGGAGACTGCTTACACGGCTGGGGTCATTAGCGTGGGATTAATCAAATATCTGTCCGCTTCCCTCAAACAAACTGACTTGTCCTTCTCGTAGCTGTTCAGAAGCCACCATCGATTGACCATGTCCAGAATAGGTCTCATGGGACTAAGATGTGTTCGCATGCTGGTTCAGTAACTACCGTGACCACTTTATGGTATTTTCAAGTGTTTACGTCTCTGGAATGCATTTACAGTGGTGTTGATTTGTAGTTTAAATCTGTAAATGATTCCCCACGCCAACGGGAACTTTTTCCCGCAAGTAAATAGACTGTTTGCTTGTTTCTATCTGATTACAAGTTGGCACTTAACTAGGATGGCAGATATGAGGTGTTGTTTGATTAATGCTTACAGTGCATTTGAGTTTCTTGTCGTAACTATAGGCATATATATTGCAACACATAGTCACACTTGCTGTAGGGGAGGTAGGGTAGTCTAGTAGTTAAAGCTTTCGCTCCTAACCTCGAAGACCCGGGTTCGATTCCCTACATGGGTACAATGTGTGAAGCCCATTTCTGGTGTCGCCCGTCGTGATATTGCTGGCTGCGGCGTGGTAGTCTAGTGGTAAAAGCATTCGCTCGTTACGCTGAGAGCCCGGGTTCGATTCCCCACATGGGTACAAGGTGTGAAGCTCATTTCTGGTGTCCCCCGACCTGATATTCCTGGAATATTGTTGAAAGCGGCGTAAAACCATAATCACTCACTCACGTGATATGGCTGGAATATTTGCGAAAAGCAGCGGAAAACAATATTTACTCAATCACTTGCTTTAAGTGTCACATAGGGGGCACGGGTGGCCCAGTTGTCTAAGGCGCCGCGATTCGCTGTGCAGAGTTGCGTCCTTGCGCACGCCAGAAACTTAAGATTGTGGGTTCGAATCCCGGTTCGCCCTGATTATGTTTCTAGGTTTGCTAGCACCATACCCGTGCTCTAGGGTTTCACCGAAGTGGTAAACGTCTGAAACCTGCATCACTTCGGGCTTTCCTCCCACATTAAGCTGACACACCGTGATATAACTGGAATAATGTTAAAAGCGGCGTTAAACCCAAACTCACTCACTCACTTAAGTCTCACGTAAACGTAGCTTCTCAATTCTGGATGTAATAGCGTCATAAACGTCATAAATCAATACTTAACTGTATAAAGATTTCAAACATTGGTCTAAAAACCCGCATCCACATTCAATATTATATTTCCGTATGTCTGTCACTTAATCAAGCATATGGAAACATCTCGTAGAAAACTGCAAGATGAAAGAACCATGCTGAACGACCACTCAAACACTGCAAGCACCGGTACATAACATTTGCAGCTTGTGATCAATATCACGTTGTTATATTATTTAACCGTTGCCCTTTACAACATCTCACCTAAAACGTAGTGTAATTAAAAGTCTAGTTAAATCACATGCGAACAATAGTATGAAAAGTATTGAAAAGTAAAATCGATCATAAATGGTTCTGTAGGCATGTAAAATTGTTTTATGGCAACAGATATTCCAAATATATAATCTGGTCTTTTGTGCCTGAAACAACTTATAACTGGATCCTGGTCGTGCCATTAATGTTTTTTCTTGTTAATATGACAACGTTAAGTAGGGTAGTTGTATTAAAGCTTACCATGCAATTTGATTACTCTGTGAAGAAGTTAGTATACCGTCATATAAAGATTCTCACATTTCATGCTAATAATGCGCGTTCATTACTTGGAATCCTGACCATTAAGACCCGCGAGTCATGTTACTGGACCGATTTGTCTCCTGGGCATTTCCGATCGTGCCCACCCACCTTTCTCCCAATCTCCTGCTCAACACTGCAACCTCATGGGACGACAAGGCATTAATCAGTTGTGTTGACACTAGTACATCATTCGACTCTCCCGCTAGCATTTATGAATCTCCTAACGTATTTGGGATATACGAGATAAAATGTTATTATCCCAACAACTGTTAACGTGACTTGAGTGGAACAGAAATACTAGCTGCAGTGTGGAGTTTATTATTATTGTCGACCGATTGACGGCTTTTGCTTTTTATTAATTCCAAGTCATTATTTAGTATCCTGTTGTCATTATAAAACGTTTACGTGAAGCCCAGTACTAACATAACGAAATGAATGCAATTTCGTATTTTTGCTCTTTAATATTTAACACGTAATACAGTTCTATTAAATTGCTTTTCTTTCAACCCATATTCGTCCTGAAGTTTCAAATTGTCGTACAACGCAAATGTTATTTAGCAATCAATCGGTTTCAATACCAACTACTGCACAATCCCTAAGACTACATTGAGGAGAGAATCAGAAAGACCCTGGCTCGTGGTTATCGGTCCTTAACTTTTCATGTCCTTAATTTGTGAAACGCCTCTGTAAACCAACAGGCTCCGTCAGCATGCAGCACCAGCCGGGAATGTCTCGTTTGATGATCTCGCGAGACTTGACGTCACTTGGCCGTTCACCACGTTACAAGTGCAATCACTGAGTTAGTTTGTCATGCACCATAATAGTCCAAAGTATTTTTTAAGAAGTCATGTAAAAATACATTCGTTTGATCTTTGATAAAAAGAAACGTAATTAAGACATTATGGCATGATGGCGACTTGTCACGAGATGGAGATGGACGAGTAAGTGTGAAGACATGCTCCCAGGAGTTGACTTTATGAGATTTGAAATGGAAAAGAAGTTTCCCGGGATAGGAGGGAAGTGTTCATAAGGTGAGACTGACGTGAACACCCCAGTATTGTGGACTGCAAAGTAAGTGCTTATCAAGCCACGGAACATACACGACCAAGCTGTACCTATCTCGTGAGGTGTCTTCGGTGTGAAAACATGGAGCTCATCGAGGGGAGACAATCTTCACAATGGCAAGCTCGCGTCCCACTAAGCATAAATCTAGCCATAAACGAAAACCTCAGTCAGCCTTTCCAAAACTTTGTTTGATTGACAACCATGGTTGTTGAAGACCAATAACAACCCGGATCTTCACGGGCTTTTCCAAAAATATGATCATTAGAAACGTTAAGGGAATCTGTGATGAAATTGATTGGCAGTATATTCTGTGACTATGACTTTATAGGCACTTTCATGTATTAAGGACCGGCTCCGCGGCCTAGTGGTACAACGTCCGCCCGGAGAGCGGAAGGTGCGGGGTTCGATCCCCGGATGCGTCATACCAAAATACGTTAAAAGATGGTACTTGTTGTTACCCTTCCTGGCGCTCGGCATTAAGGGGCTAAAACAAGGACTGGTCGGCTCGGAATCAGTATACTGTGTCTGAGTGGGGATTCATGTCAAACTGCGGTATAGTATCTCAGTGGGTTTGCACTATAAATTGGCATCAGTCCGGACTAGTAGAAGCAGCCACACACACACATTTGCATACACGTCGCTATATAAGTGCAATAATCTTGGACGCAACGCTAAACCTCATTTCATTTCACCTCAACTCAAGTATGGGATAACTATGAGAGGTAAGGTAGTTCAACTAATGTCCATCTCATCGATGTGGAAAAAGCAGCGAGGCGAACTAATGGTTGTCTTCTGGGCAGATCTGTCTACAATGTTGCACAAGAACCTACATAGTGGGACAAGGTCGGTGGAAAGTGCTGTTGAATTCGTGGCCAATTCGATTTAACTGTCTGAGAACTGGAACCATCGCTAGGGGTATTATTCCTGAAAGGCGATTTGTCGGGACCAGAGTTTCTTATGCATTTTAACAGTCAGTGCTGTACAGTCAAATAAAGTCTGATTCCAATACTATTGCAAGGGCGGATCCAGCATTTGTAAAAGGAAGGATCCAAAATATCGAACTCCCCTCTCAGATAATTTTACTGCCCACAACATACTATATTTGGTATTCCAAAAAGGGGTGAGGGGCCCCTGACCCTCCCTCTGGATCCGCCTGTGTATTACGTTGAGAAAGGGGCGGTTGGGTAGCCTAGTGGTTAAAGCGTTCGCTCGTCACGCCGAAGACCCGGGTTCGATTCCCAACATGGGTACAATGTGCCAAGCCCATTTCCGGTGTCCCCTGCCGTGATATTGCTGGAATATTGCTAAAAGCGTCGTAAAAACATACTCACTCACTCACTTCGTTGATAACGTTCAGCACATTACGATCACCACGCCATAAGCAGTGTATTACAGTGAACACACGTTAATTACACTGGTACACAATCAAATAATATTTTTCTTATTTTAAATCGGATAATGGGAATCATTGCCAATGCTCCACGGAATTAGATAACGAGCAGTGTGAACTAGGCATGGCCCTACGTCTATCGTCAACTCACAGCTTAGGTCACCGTCGGCAATACATCTTATTGGAAAAAGCAACAACAACTGGCAAATCTTAAAATCGATTTCAAGATATTCCAGGCAGGCAATTAAAACCAGCTTATGGTATAAGGAATCCTAATGACTGATCGCTAATGGGGTGTTTTTCTTACCCATTTTCTACGTTTCATATAAATCCCTTCCCGATCGTGACATTAAACGCATTAGGTTTCTGAGGCTATACCCATGGCGATTGAACTCGTTTAAGTTTGGAGTTTTTACAGAAACATTATTCAGTTCATGAAGTCCACCCGCAGAACACCAAAAACATAACCGTCATGATATAATTGTCTCGGTTTCTTGTCCACGTCTCACTTTGAATGCTAATAGAAGGGTTCAGTTTGACTAATATCATTGTCGATGCCAATGTACCGCGCTCAAGGGTTCCAGTCGCCCATGTTTAGTTTTGCGATCTCTGTTCAAATACTGGCGAGGTGAAGTGAAATTGGGTTTAACGTCGCGTCCAAGATTATTGCACTTTTATAGCGACGTGCATGCACGTTTGTGTGTATGTGGCTGCTTGTACTAGTCAGGACTGATGCCGATTAATAGTGTTAGCTCACTGAGATGCCATGCCGCAGTTCTCTGTTCAAGTACTGGCGAGGTGAAGTGAAATTGGGTTTAACGTCGCGTCCAAGATTATTGCACTTTTATAGCGACGTGCATGCACGTTTGTGTGTATGTGGCTGCTTTAACTAGTCAGGACTGATGCCGATTAATAGTGTTAGCTCACTGAGATGCCATGCCGCAGTTTAAAATGAATACCCCACTCAGACACAGTATAATGACTCCGAGCCGACCAGTCCTTGTTTTAGCCCCTCAATATCCTGCGCCAGACTGGGTAACAACAAGTGCCAACGGCTTTTTAGTATGACGCGGCCGGGGATCGAACCTTCCGCTCTCCAGGCGGACCCTCTACCACTAAATCACGGAGGCGGTCTGTTCAAGTACTGAACTATTTTGAAAAGCCATAGTGGATTCTGACTATTGATAAGTAACAAGGTACTAGACGCTTATGTCCAAGTATCGAAACGTCAATATTCAAACTCAGACAACACTATTGCAATGTTAGACACATTCAGGTCTAAATCCACATAACAATTTCTTTGTTTTCTGTCAGTTTGCTAAAAAAATAATTTCCAAATACCATTATGTGCTTTCAAAGCGAGTCGATATATAAGATGTACGGACATATGTGTAGTGTGCAGTCATGATCAAGCTGGTGCGTGTGCGGTGGTGAGGTGAGGTGAGGTGAAATGAGGTTTGACGTCGCGTCCAAGATTATTGCACTTA
Source organism: Haliotis rufescens (assembly GCF_023055435.1). Lineage (NCBI taxonomy): Eukaryota > Metazoa > Mollusca > Gastropoda > Lepetellida > Haliotidae > Haliotis > Haliotis rufescens. The sequence goes on from NW_025963902.1 coordinate 12,323,480, forward strand.
TATAGCGATGTGCATGTACGTGTATGTGTTTGTGTGGCTGCTTGTACTAGTCCGGACTGATGCCGATTTATAGGGCTAGCTCACTGAGATACCATGCCGCAGTTTAACATGAATATCCCACTCAGACACTGTATACTGACTCCGAGCCGACCAGTCCTTGTTTTAGCCCCTTAATGCCGAGCGCCAGACAGGGTAACAACAAGTACCATCTTTTAACGTCTATTGGTATGACGCGGCCGGGGATCGAACCTTCCGCTCACCGGGCGGACGCTCTACCACTAGACCACGGAGGCGGTCTGGTGCGTGTGCGATGTAACAGAAAGACAAACAATCGAATCAGCCAAAGTCAGCTAATTTCCTGAATAATTTATTCCCGTGCCTAGCGAACTAATTAGTAACGAGGGGGCGTGTGTGAGAACATGCTACGGCAATGTGACAGGGTAGACACTAAGTCTGAATCGAAACAGGGTACAGTAAACTACGGTTATAACGAACTCGAAGGGACCACTAACTTTAGTTTGTTATAACCGTAGTTCATTATAAGCATATATACAGCCTAACTATAGCAAATAGTCGGGACAAAAAAAAATCAGTTCGTTATATCCGTCAGTTCGTTTTAAGCGTGTTCGTTATAAACGTACTTTACTGTAGTTTGATTGACAAGGGATCGCACACATCACATGGCAAAACCCTCGCTGCTTATGTGAATCGGGAGAGGGCCTGCTCAACTAGTACCCAAAAGCGACAAAAGAATGGAAAAAAATATGTCATAATGATAAAAAAAATCTCAACTAAAAGCAGAATAATTCAATTGTACGATTCCGACTATATCATATAAGCATGTGTCTATGAATGGCTATCAAATAGTGATGACACCAGGTGTTCGGGAAAAGGAGAGCGTATCATACCCCAATGGCGGCACCATCACAAACACATGCAAAGGCAAGTCAACATACGGAATTGTACACACTCCATCTCGTTTGTCATGCCCAACGAAATGGATGTAATCTGTAAACCTGTCCTATTCTCTGAAATATCCTTAGCCCTTGATAATGCTACTGTAAGTTTGTGAGATACCCCCTAAACTCTTTGTACCCTCGATCGCTCGTCTTGTCTGATATTATGTCAGAAAGGGCGAGTGGGTTTTGTTTTGCGTCGTTTTTCGCGCTGTGACTCCTGAAATGGAATTGAACCCGGAACCACTGTATGAGTGAGTGAGTGAGTGAGTGAGTGAGTAGGGTTTTACGTCGCTTTTAGCAATATTCCAGCAATATCACGGCGTGTTCCGGGTGTTCGCTTTAACCCCTAGGCTACCCGAACGCCCTAATCATTAGGCTAACAGACCGCGACCACGTAAATGCAAAATTCTATGACAGGTTTTTATTTCAAAGCTAATTCGACCGCCTCTGTGGTTTTGTATTAAAGCGTTTGTCCGAAGAGTGAAATTCGGTGGTTCGATCCCCGGCCGCGTCATGCCAAAAGACGTTAAGGATGGCAACATGCTTTTCGCTCGACATTAAGGGAATAAAACAGGGATTGTACGGTTCAGAGTCAGTATACTGTGGCATGGTATCTCAATGGGCTAGCACTGTAAAACCGGTTTTATTCCGGACTAGTACAAGCAGCCACACACACATGTTCATGCGTGTCGCTATATAAGTGCAATAATCCTGAACGCTACGTGAACCCCAGTTTGCATCAGCTAACCTCAAAGGTAATTCGCATCTTGGCGAATCTTAATTAAACAAATAGATTCTGCAGCACATGCTGATATGACATGCGAGATCAAAGGATTACCTGCGCATCCCTGGAACAATGCCGGCGAGTCTTATAGTGTTTCCATCTCCAAGGAGAACCTTTCCACACGTTCACAAAAAAGAACTGCTCCGTTTTGATAACGCGGAATTTTACATCACCCACACTAGAAAACACACTATCCCCACGTCTTGAAACATCAGCACGTAGGCATGATATTAAAAAAAACACATCTGCTGAGGAGAAATGCCTTAAAAGGTGGTAAGTTCACAGTTCAAATATCACAGAGGGTGCTTCCACGGGGCAGTGTTAGAAATGAATGAAATAAAACATGTTCGTGCATTGCCTCGGACGTCAATGCCAAATATATATGTGATTCTTTGATTCTCCAGCATTGAAAACGTTCATTGTCTGGATATATGTGTTTTCCTTCATCGACTTCGTGATAGGTGGGCATGTTTGTGGTACATTATCTATCGATGGTTTAACTCAAACATTCTGACGTGGCAGTATGTACTTACTTACTCAAGGATATTGGTGGAAGGATGCTTGGGTGTTTACGTGTTGACATCGGATGAGGAGGCTGAAGGAGCTTGCCATCCGCCAGTGTTGGGATAGCGTGTGTGGCTGATGATGGGTAAACATGATTCAGGTAGAAACACCAGGCAGGTTGCAGTTTAGTTGCCAAATAATCAATGCCGGAAAAATGGCAGTGACAATCTTACTTTTGATGACATAAGTGGTGTTATATTAGTGAGTGAGTGAGTTGGGTTTAAGGCTGTTTTGAGTGAGTGAGTATGGTTTTACGCCGCTTTAAGCACTATTCCAGCAATATCACGGCGGGGGACACCAGAAATGGGCTTCACACATTGTACCCATGTCGGGAATCGAACCCGGGTCTTCGGCGTGATGAGCTAACGCTTTAACCACTAGGCTACCCGACCGCCCCTTAGGCTGTTTTAAACAGGATTTCAGTTATATCACGGCGTGTCAGGTTAGTCTGGGAGGAAAACCCGAAGCGATGCAGGTTTTAGACGGTACGACTTCGGTAACATCAACGAGCACGGATATGGAGCTGGCAAACCTAGAAACACAATCAGGTCGAATCTGGTATGCGAACCTGCGGTTTTAGGATTCTGGTACGTCGATTACAGAGCAACATGTCATGTGTGTGTGTGTGTGTGTGTGTGTGTGTGTGTGTGTGTGTGTGTGTGTGGCTGCTTGTACTAGTCCGGACAGATGCCGATTTATAGTGCTGGCTCACTGAGATACCATGCCGCAGTTTAACATGGATACCTGACTCCGAGCCAGCCAGTCCTTGTTTAAGTCCCCCAATGCCGAGCGCCAGACAGGTAACAATAAGTTCAATCTTTTAACGTCTTTTTGTATGACGCGGCCGGGTATCGAACCCCGGACTTTCCGCTCTCGAGGCGAATGCTCTACCACTAGACCACGGAGGCGGTTTTCCAGAGATGAAGAATCGGGGATGTATCACGTGAAAGGTGGAGGGAACATGATTAAACGCAAAATCTTTATCCAGTAGCATGTATACCATCTTCCCGAGGCAAGAGAGTTAACTGACTTAAAAATACCCGTGGAAACTGGATTTTTATAGTCAGTTAACTCTCTTGCCTTGGGAAAATGCATGTATACGGGGCTCATCACACTACACACACTCCAAGTCTCATTCATAGTTCGCAGTGTACTTTAACATTTCAGTCACGGCGTGTCAGCTTGGTGTGGGAGGAAAGCCCGAAGTGATGCAGGACTCCGATATCAGATTCCCCTGCGGTACATGTTTGAGGCCTGCATCACTCTCGGCTTTCCTCCCACATAACGCTGACATTACGTATCAAACAGTTAAAATCAACATTAATACTCATCCACACACTGTATCAATAAGGACAATTGAACGACTCCTTTGGGAGAGTTAATCTGTAAATGTATTGTAGACTCTTCATATTATTATCTACGCTTACAAAACGTTCTGGAGAGCCAATATCACGTGGGGTAATGGTTAATAGACTGGTGGTGATTCGGTACAAAGCCAACGCAATTTTAGACTGGGATACCAACATGGGTTTATTACCCTTGGGCCACTTGCACAAATCAATCTGAGCGCTAAGACTTTTGTTAGTCTATGCTAAAGTACAGGCGTTACAGACCGCCTCCGTGGTCTAGGGGTAGAGCATCCGCCCGAAAAAGCGGAAGGTACGGGGTTCGATCCCCGGCGCATCATACCAAAATACGTTAAAAGATGGTACTTGTTGTTACCCTGTCTGGCGATCGGTATTAAGCGGCTAAAACAAGAAATGGTGGGCTAGTATGTAGGCTGTCATCAAATGGAATAAATATTGCTGATTACGACGTTGAGCAACAAACAAAAACTGAAAATGTATTTTCAGGGATGAGATTTTTCTGCAGATCTACTGAATTCTGTTGATCTGTCAGTGGTAACATGGTACATGAATTTCGCCTTTGCGGCCTAGTGGTAGAGCGTCCACCTAGAGAGAGGATGATCCGGGGTTCGATCCTGGGCCACGTCATACCAAAAGACGTCAAAAGATGGTACTTGATGTTACCCTGCCTGGCGCTCGGAATTAAGGCTAAAACAAGGACTGGTCGGTCCGGAGTTAGAATACTGTGTCTTAGTGGGGTATTCATGTTAAATTGCGGCATGGTATCTCAGTGGGCTAGCACTATAAATCAGCATCAGTCCTGACTAGTAGAAGCAGCCACACACAAAATAATCTTGAACGCTACGTTAGGCCCCATTTCACCTCCTCACTGGAGTTACAACGGTCTTAGTGCTAAGGTCGTTTTGTGCAAGCGGGTCTTGGAAATTTGTTACAAGCGTTAGAAATGGTCCCCACCTGTGTCAAGGTCTCTCAACAACCTTGGTGAAAAACAATCAACAATTCTGTGCCATAAAACAGATGGCCGTGACCAGGGGGAATTCTAAGCTGCTCTTTGTCAGCACAAATCGGTGATAGAACCATAGCGGAGTAAAACTACTGTGTCTATTGACTTTTCACAGTAGCTTAGTTTGTGGGTTAATGTCACATCAATACGAAACTCAATACATTCTCGGTGTCCCATTGATTCCATATGGTAATCCATTGCATAACAATAGAAACTAACAATGTATTTTTCTCAACAAAAGCTTTGACGTCAATCAAACACTGTCGCGTACATTTCACAGAAGCTGGAAGGAATTGGAATTTGGGGACGAACATGGCAGAGGTTGTGAATCCGTGACGGAGAAGACATGTTCATGAATAACATGAGGATAGGGACACGTGAACATTTCTGCCAGATATTCTCCTCCAGGAGAAACAGTGCATTCGGCGTGTACATATCACTGACGACGGAAATTAGCGTACGCCTAAGACACGGAGCGGGCGAATAGACAGAGTTCAATATTCAAAGACTGTCACATTTCAGTAGATAACCCTTATGGTTGGACAAGGGCATTATTTTATGAAATTGATTGGATCGTATAATTATGCAATTACAATTCTTCGAACATGTGTCATGCTTTGAACTTTGGATTTAGATATTCAATCATTTGTCACGGTAGATGGTACGCGCTCGATAGATGCTACGGTGGATGTTACGGTCGATGCTAGTATGCGTGTAACATGGCCCTTGTAACGTCGAAAAATTGAGTCGAATGATTTTGGAATCGCTTTATTTTAAAAAAAAATAATAAAAAATTGTGATGTAGAAAAATTGGGTTGAAACATTTTGGAATCGCTTTATTTAAAAAAAAAAAATATTTGTAATGTAGAAAAAATGAGTTTTTGGAAGCGCTTTTCTGCTTTGGTGCTTCGTGGAATTTGTTGAATGTTTGTAAATCAAGCAAATAACCAGAAACCTTATTCAGCCTTTCCAACACTTTGTTTGTCTGTTTGTTTTTTAACGCCGCACTCAGCAATTTTCCAGCTCCAAAGGAAGCGGTTTGTAAATAATGGAAACTGGACCAGGCATTCTAGTGATCGGCATTATGAGCACCGACCTACCCAATTGGGATACGATGACATGCATCAACCATGCCAATGAGCCGGACCACCCGATCCCCTTAGTCGCCTTTTATGACACGCATGGGTTGCTGAAGACCAATTCCAACACTGATCTTCACGGGTATTTTATCAAGTACAAATATTGACGTATATTTTAGGCTTGACTTATTCAACATCACTGACATGTCATCATGAAAACAGCGCTTTATTCATTCTCTGTATGGATTCAGATAATCTGTGAGTCTGCAGTGATAATCAATAAATCCGCGACACTTATCTCTGAATAATGTCTACAGCGGAGAACTATGTTATGTGAAAATATAGATAAATACACGCGAGTAAATACCTCCAGCCATTTGCTGTCGGTGTTTAAATGTCCGCTATGGAAGTATGGGATTTACGTCTTTGTCGTAGATGAAAAGCAATTTAGATCTGGTTATTTTGAGACACTGCTCTGGAATCTCATTGTTAGGAATTATGGGTTTCCTTTGAACACATTCCGCTGAGAAAGGACGCCATTTTGTTGCAGTGATTGAGGAAACAGATGCCATGTTTCATATTGTGAGAAATCTATAGCATATGACATTGGTTCGTGTAGTCTTATGACAAACTAATATTTAATACCCTGGGGACCGGTCTATAATTGTAAAGAGTAGATGGGTCAGAGGGAATCAGGGGAGGGTCACCAAATGATACGACAGTCTCTTGGAAAGGGTAATAGATAATAACGTACAAATTAAGGGAGGGCCATGAATAAATGGAAATGTTATAAAAAATATAGAGTTTTGTATTTTGTCTTTTCAGGGAAGGTCACGAAATAAATTTAGAAAGACATGGGGGATAGGTGAGGTGAGGTGAGGTGAAATGGGGTTTAACGTCAGGTCCAAGGTTATTGTACTTATATAGCGACGTGCATGCACGTGTGTGTGTGTGTGTGTGTGTGTGTGTGTGTGTGTGTGTGTGTGTGTGTGTGTGTGTGTGTGTGTGTGTGTGTGTGTGTGTGTGTGTGTGTGTGTGTGCTTGTACTAGTCCGGACTGATGCTGTTATATAGTCCTAGCACACTGAGATACCATGCCGTAGTTTAACATGACTACCGCAGTCAGACACAGTAAACTGACTCCGAACCGACCAGTAACAATAAGTATAATGTTTTAACGTCTTTTGGTACATGGGGGATAAACAATATGACTAGCATTTAGGGGAGGGTCATATTTTTTCAGCACGTTAGAGCATCAAAAACATGTGCGCCCCGTCCTCTAACCGACATCCCTCTGTAAAAATAATTATTGACCTGCCTCCCTGTCAGTTTAATTCTGTTGGATCATTGTATACGTTGTACTGAAATCCCATCCCTACAGAAACATTAACGAGCACATGTGTAGGGTTCATGTTAGAGGATTTTTCATGGCGAGTCATGATAGCAGCATTTGATACATTGAAAGGAATGTTTACAATTGTGGTAAAATGTAATTTGCTGCAGCACATAGCTGTGGTGTAACACATCGGGCCTGCAGTCGACTTAGTCTAGATTCTATCATCATTCACTGAATGTTTGATGCTTAGGAGATTAAACATGAAACGTAAGCGCACACCATCAGTATCAAACAAAAAACTCATCCCAGCTATCAATTTGATTAACATGTTGAATTTCATGACAGCTTTTCTGTTTTTAGATAAACACAACACGACCAGGATGCATTCAATTGCCTCTGTGCAGGTGAACAGGTTGCAAATTGTCGGTGTGTTTGAAGTCGTGTCAAAAGAACGCATTGTGGGATGGCTGCTGAGGGAATTGTTGAAATCCACTTGTCGCCACATAAAAACTAGCACTCGACAGGTGAAATAGGCACCATTGGTGTGGGCATTTATACACGTCCTGGAAACTCGAGTCTTTACAACTGGACTATCATATGCCCACGTAACATGAAGTATTCAATCCAATTTGTCTGTTTTAGCACGACCGCCTCCGTGGTCTAGTGGTAGAGCGTCCGCCCGGAGAGCGGAAGGTCCGGGGTTCGATCCCCGGCCACGTCATACAAAAAGATGTTAAAAAATGGTACTTGTTCTAACCCTGCTTGGCGCTCGGCATTAAGGGGTTAAAACAAGGAATGGTCGGCTCGGTGTCAGTAGACTGTGTCTGAGTGGGGTATTCATGTTAAAATGCGGCATGGTATCTCTACCATGCTACCTGCTAGCACTATAAATCGGCATCAGTCTTACTTGTACTTACTCGTACAAGCAGCAACACACACACACGCGTACATTTCACCTCACCTCTGTTTAGCGAGATGACAGCTCCGTGTTCCTGTGATTTTCACGATGTGCTATGTACACGTACCGTGCTCTGCCCGAGATCCCAATCAGACGTTATCTAACTCTATAGGGACATTACATGGGGAACGTAATGGATGACTCCCCTCGTTATAGCTTGAATGAAACTTACATGCGATGAGATCCATTCAAGTTTAAGAATCCACTTCAAGCTGAGGGTATGTGGTGCAATGTACAAGGCGGCTGTGAAATAGGTTTCCTGGGGTTACTGGTCACGATTTCCATATATATGCATGGCTTGCTTTAAATCCAACTCCTATATTGACAGAATCTGGATCAAGGAATTCCTCAATGTGCACGGGTTTGGCTGGTACAGAAGTTGGAATTAGTTTCCTATTGTTCTGTTACATAAACATCGTAACTGATTACATGTAATTAAAGCCTTGTAAACATCGCTATGGAAAAGTCATTGATTGATAGAGAAGATGGTCTCATACAATGGACTGGGTTAGCGCAGCACGATTTGTAGACAGACTCAGTCAGAACGTAATCAGCACTTTGTCAACTCCTACCATACGGGTAGTTCCAGAGGGGTTTCTGATATTATCCAGCTCTGGGACAGACCACTAAGTAGTTTTCTTTTTGTAATCTTTTCTCCCTTTTTTATTTTGGTGTGGTGTATGTTGTGTGGTGTGGTGTGGTTTTGTGTGGTGTGTGGTATGGTGTGGTTTTGTGTGGTTTTGTGTGGTGTGGTGTGGTGTGGTGTGGTGTGGTGTGGTGTTGTGTGGTGTGGTGTGGTGTGGTGTGGTGTGGTGTGGTGTGGTGTGGTGTGGTGTGTGGTGTGTGTGTGTGTGTGTGTGTGTGTGTGTGTGTGTGTGTGTAAGAAACGGTCAATCTCAGATGTAGATAAGAAAGGCAGGTCTGTTCATGACGAAATATTTATTGCAACTTCCCAATCAATTAATCAACATCTTAGCCAGAACAATTTTCGATCATTGCAACAAGAACAGTGATTCGAGTATTTTTTTCTTTCCGGCGAACCACTATGTCCCGGGATCTGTTTAATGGCTGCATAACCTGAGGCAAACTTATATAATCTGATACAAATACCCCCACCAAACCCCACCACTATATAACCAGCAGCATATATAATCAGTGGGCTAGCACTATAAAACCAGCACGATACTGGACTAGTACAAGCAGCCATAAACACACACACACACACACACACACACACACACACACACACACACACACACACACACACACACACACACACACACACACACACACACACACACACACACACACACACACACACACACACACACACACACACACACACGCGTGTGCAATACTCTTACATGGGTTAAACCCCACTTCACATCACCACCTAACGGTACGTAAACTTCAGTTAATTGTTTCCTCGATTGATTGATCGGGAAATTGAAATAAACATGAAACGTCCTTTCTTATCTACATCTATAAAGACCGAGACTGGTCGTTTCCACCAGTGATTGATCACACTACAACACTACTGATGAAGGAGATGGGGACTGGCAGGGTACCTCCGAGAAAACTGCGGTGAAGAAAGTATCTTTTTATCAACAGAATCCCCTAACTTTTGTAAACTTTGCATACGTTAGGTTTGATTTAAAGTCAATTGGAAAAGAACAAAATTCTTGTCCAGACAGAAAATAAACTGAGATTCGTAGTGATAAGTCACGTATATTTAATAAAATCAATGACCTGTAGTAGCTTTGGGTGAAACTGGCCTCGAAGGCCACCATCTCATTCAGATCCTTGAAATAAGTACCAGCGAAGAAAATCTTTTATATCCTCGCGGTAGGACTGCTAAATTATTTTCCTGGTTATACTAAATTACACACGATGGAAAGATTTAATTCTTTCGTTCGAAAAGTAGAGCTTAAAATTGAATGACGTCTGGAGCTTTATTAATGGCAACACTGTCTGACTGTCAATTTGTCTGGATGATGAAGTTGGTTCACGTCTACGTCGTGATTACTATTTCTTATGTAGGTCACTCTGTAATTAGCAAACAAACAACTGCGTATGATGAATAGTGATTTCAGAGTAGCCACGGAAATGAGAAAATAATCGGCGATATAATCATTGGTTGTTTCGGAATGATAACTGTGTGTTGAGGATGGGCTAGGTGAGGTGAAATGGGGTTTAACGTAGCGTCCAAGATTATTGCACTTACAAAGCGACGTGCATGCACGTGTGTGTGAATGCTTGTTCAAGTCCGGACTAATGCAGGTTTTATTGTGCTGGCCAACATGAATACCCCCCTCAGACACAGTGTACCAACTTCAAGTAAGCGAGGCAGGGTACACGTACTATGTTTTAATGTCCTTAAGCATGACGCGACTGGGGGCTTGGTATAATTGTTTCAAGACAGAGTATTTATGAAAAATTAGTCAAAGGTTTCAAAATCATATTTTAGTGAATCTGGAGGGCTGAACAAATAAGGTCCCCAAAGTTTTCCTCGCACATATAGCTGTTGCGTGTTTATATAACATTTGACAAGCTTTTGCATCAACGCGGTTGCAAACTCTTTTTTCATCAGATTAAAATGAAAAGAAAATAATATCCACAAAATATTTAATCAACAATGGCTTGTTAAAAACAACGTGAACAATTTCGTTTAACTGTTTTACATATCGAACCATGTTTTTGGCTACCATGCTATTACCCCAATACATTCTGATTTTCACAAACGAATCAATTATATCTTTCCACAGTAAATGAGCGCTGTTGCCTATTCGGGCCGAAGCAAGGTCAAGACGCATTCCGCATGTGATAAAACTTGATAAAACACCCAATGATAAATTTGATGCATCTCGATAAAACACCCAATGATTGATCCGATGCATCTTGATAAACACTCAATGATAAGTCCGATGCATCTCGATAAAACACCCAATGATTGATCTGATGCATCTTGATAAAACATTCAATGATTGGTCTGATGTATCTTGATAAAACATCCAATGATACGTCTAATGCATCTTGATAAAACACCAAATGATCGGTCTGATGCATCTTGAGAAACACCCAATGATCGGTCTGATGCATCTTTATAAAACACCCAATGATCGGTCTGATGCATCTTTATTAAACATCCAATGATCGGTCTCATGCATCTTTATAAAACACCCAATGATCGGTCTGATGCATCTTGATATACACCCAATGATCGGTCTGATGCATCTTTATAAAACATCCAATGATCGGTCTCATGCATCTTTATAAAACACCCAATGATCGGTCTGATGCATCTTGATATACATCCAATGATCGGTCTGATGCATCTTAATAAAACATCCAATGATCGGTCTGATGCATTTTGATAAAACATTCAATGATCGGTCTCATGCATCTTGATAAAACACCTAAAGATCGGTCTGATGCATCTTGATAAAACATCCAATGATCGGTCTCATGCATCTTGATAAAACATCCAATGATAAGTCTCATGCATCTTGATAAAACATCCAATGATCGGTCTGATGCATTCTGATAAAACACCTAAAGATCGGTCTGATGCATCTTGATAAAACATCAAATGATCTGTCTCATGCATCTTGATAAACACCCAATGATTGGTCTGATGCATCTTGATAAACATCCAATGATCGGTCTGATGCATCTTGATCAAACATCCAATGATCTGTCTCATGCATCTTGATAAACATCCAATGATCGGTCTGATGCATCTTGATAAAACATCCAATGATCGGTCTGATGCATCTTGATAAAACATTCAATAATCGGTCTCGTGCATCTTGATAAAACACCTAAAGATCGGTCTGATGCATCTTGATAAAACATCCAATGATCGGGCTCATGCATTTTGATAAAACACCCAATGATAAGTCTAATGCATCTTGATAAAACATCCAATGATCGGTCTGATGCATCTTGATAAAACACCTAAAGATCGGTCTGATGCATCTTGATAAAACATCCAATGATCGGTCTCATGCATCTTGATAAAACATCCAATGATAAGTCTCATGCATCTTGATAACACACCCAATGATCAGTCTCATGCATCTCGATAAGACACCCAATGATCAGTCTTATGCATCTCGATAAAACATCCAATGATCGGTCTCATGCATTTTGATTAAACACCTAAAGATCGGTCTGATGCATCTTGATAAAACACCCAATGATAAGTCTCATGCATCTTGATAAAACATTCAATGATCTGTCTCATGCATCTTGATAAAACACCTAAAGATCGGTCTGATGCATCTTGATAAAACACCCAATGATAAGTCTCATGCATCTTGATAAAACATCCAATGATAAGTCTCATGCATCTTGATAAAACACATAATGATAAGTCTCATGCATCTTGATAAAACATCCAATGATCTGTCTTATGCATCTTGATAAAACACCCAATGATCAGTCTCATGCATCTCGATAAAACATCCAATGCTCGGTCTGATGCATTTTGATTAAACACCCAGTGATCGGTCTCTTAAGGTTTTCCTCCCACATGTAGTCGATGCGTCTTGATCTCTAGAGGTTGGTCCCATAATAATGTCTTTAAGCGATGACTATTTCAAATGAGTATGCGAGATTAAATAAAATGTGGAGATTGAACTTTAAAGGATGCAATTGGCAATCAGGCAACATACTTCATCAGCGGGATCTACATGTACGTTGAAGGAAATCCGTAAAACAGGGATGATGAAACTGCATCGAAGTGTCAATAAATGATATTCCCGAGTCTCAAAGTTTGTAATTAACAGGTATTCGCCAACGTGTGTAGGAACATTATTACCGTCAACTATTCCCAAGTTCACAACCAAATAATCAAACGCAGCCATCACACCAAGCTTAACCTATACGTATCAGCAATATCCTATAGGCCACGACTCAAGTAGTAATATGTACAAATCCGCAAGCACCTTTTCATCCTCCACAGTCAAGAAATAGTCCCATTAAACATCAATCGCAATTGGAAGGAAATTCGACTTATTCGGGTTTCGTCTATCTGATTAATCAACAGTCTGAGTGCATTCCCTGACTGTCAAATCAGACAGATTAAAGGGACATTATTTCTGAAGCACGGCTATCTGTCTTACTCACCATAGCTTGGTCAACATTAGTTGTTGTGTCATCAGTTCAGGTTGATATTGATAAGGGGTGATAGGATAGCCTAGTGGTTAAAGCGTTTGCTCGTCACGCCGAAGACCCGGGTTCGAATCCAGTTGGGAAGGGTGTTTTCCAGCCCAATTATTGTGCCCAAAGTGGTACTGCTAACAGCTTGTAAAACCATACTCACCGGTGGGTGTCAATGCAGTTCATGTATCAATAACCTTGTTTTAAAAAGCTTTCTTGGCACTATTGGTGCTCATATGACAAGCTGGTGGCCCATTCGTCTAAGTCCCCACCATTCACTCTGTGGACGAACCAAGATCCTTTGATCGTACTTCTTGTTTATGATTTTTGGTTTGTCAGCCCAACATCTGGTAAATATCTGAGACATGCATCATTTCGGGTTTTGCCCCAACACAGGGGGCGATGGGATAACCTAGTAGTTAAAGCGTTCGCTCGTCACGCCGAAAACCCCGATTCGATTCCCCACATGGGTGCAATGTTTGGAGCTCATTTCTGGTGTCCCCCGCCGTGATATTGCTTTAAACCATATTCAGTCACTCACTCCTCCAACATGGAGCTGGCAGCCCTGACAGTACGGAAGTACTTTACAAAATGGCGTTAAACCCTCACCCACAGACTCAACTGTGTCTTGACTACTGTGTAGTGTCTTTGATGAGACTCAACTATGTGTAGTGTCATTGATGCCTTCTGTTAACCGCATCATTGATGCATGAGTTACTAGATGCTGTTGACACCGATGTATCTACGATGTTGCCGACAGTAACGTCAGAAGTACATATTTACAACCTGCTGTTTCAAGATAGTTTCTAAGAATGACCCCGGTGGCATATGACGTCTACGTTTGTAGATAGTGACGTCATCAAGAAGGTGAACCAATCAGAGAGCTCTCTGTTTACGTACAAGCCATCTGATCGACTGACCTCCTCAATGGGCCAAATATGGGCATTGACAGACAAATATATGTGTCAATATCTGCAATTAGGAATATAATTCTGTACATAGAACCACCATAACCCTTTTCCATAACAATAAGAAGAATGGGCCTCAAGCAGAGTCCATTGTACGATTCCAACAATATCATAACCATGGGTGTTAGAGAATCATTATAAAATAGTGACGATACCAGGTGTTCGCAAAAAGGTAGCGGATCCTGCCCCACCGGTGGCAGTCCTTGTTTTAACCCTTAATGCCGAGCGCCATGCAGGGTAACAACAAGTGCCATCGTGTAGATCGTACCCATGATCTTCCGATCTCTGTGCAGACGGGGGGCACGGGTGGCCCAGTCGTCTAAGGCGCCGCGATTCGCTGTGCAGAGTTGCGTCCCTTGGGCACGCCAGAATCCTATGATTGTGGGTTCGAATCCCGGTTCGCCCCGATTATGTTTCTAGGCTTGTCAGCACCATACCCGTGCTCGTGGGTTTCACCGAAGTGGTAAACGTCTGAGACCTGCATCACTTCGGGCTTTCCTCCCACATTAAGCTGACACGCCACGACATAACTGGAATACTGTTAAAAGCGGCGTTAAACCCAACTCACACACTCACTCACTGTGCAGACGCTCTATCCACTAGACCACGGGGGCGGTCTCGCAGTCAGACTCCAAGCAGGTCTGTCCTTTTTTATCCCGTTAATGCCGAGCGCCAGGCAGGGTAAAAACAAGTACCATGTTTAACGTCATCTTGAAAGGCGCAGCTAGGTGATCAAACCATGAACGCTCCAAAACGCCATGAAGGCAGTTCGATGGCAACAAGAAAGCTGCCTCTGGAATTCTTGGAATTCATAACATTTACTTTTCGTGCGTCTACAACAGTGAGTGGTCACTTCGTGCAAAACCACTGGTCATCAGTCAGAACCAGTGTACCTTCATGGTCGTTTCATCTCAACTGACCCGAGTGACATTCATATAGCGTACAATACAAGTGGTAACGCTTGATCGTTAAACGCTCTGGTTGAGGAGTGGGCGTATTTCCATCAACCCAACAAGAACTATTTCCCTCTTTTGATAATCAAAACATATGTTATATTTTGAATTCAAAACGTCCTATTGATGTAAAACAACGTGTTTCTGGTGTTTTCCGATTCGCACAAACGCACTTCGACATGCAAAATCGAACGCGAAGGTCATCGATTCTTCTCAACCTCCAATCTAATCTTGGTCTCCTTCAAGCCAGTAGTAGTTACATACACGAACTGCCAATTTGAACCGAATGTTCAGGAATAGTTAATCTTGTCAAAACATATAGAATTTCTAATGTAATCAATTTAAGGTTCCATATTCATATATAATTAAATTTCGATCTATCCAAAAACTTCCTACGCATCTCATTCTATGACCATGGCGTAGACACACGACCAGCGATAGATCGCCATCCATCATTTCAGCTGCTTAATTATCTTTGAACTCGGCAGTAAGTTTATAATTCGGTGACATTTATACGTTGGTCGGTCTAAAGATATCACTGCAGGCTATCCATCTAGCGACTGACCGTGTCTAACGAGTGGTCAGATGTGAACGAGGTGCAAAGGAATCTTGTGGTCACTCGGAAGCCATTAAACCTTGTATGACTGCTGTTGGAGGATCAGGTTCGTCAATGTCCGTTCAACCTCAGTATGTATATAATACCTGCAGTGCCGACGAAGGCCCTTAATGGCCAACGCTCTACAACGTTATGCCATAAATCATGACTAGCTATATATAATGATTTAACACAGGCACTACGGTTAAGGTGAGGTGAGGTGAAATGGGGTTTAACGTCGCGTCCAAGATTATTGCACTTGTAAAGCGACGTGCATGCACGTGCATGTGTGTGTGTGTGGCTGCTTGTACTAGTCCGGACTGATGCCAATTTATAGTGCTAGCACACTCAGATACCATGCCGCAGTTTAACATGAATACCCCACTCAGACCCAGTATACTGACTCCGAGCCGACCAGTCCTTGTTTTAGCCCCTTAATGCCGAGCGCCAGACAGGGTAACAACAAGTATCATCTTTTAACGTCTTTTGGTATGAGGGATGGGGATCGAACCCCGGACCTTCCGCTCTCCGAGCGGACGCTCTACCATTAGACCACGGAGGCGGTCTTCTACGGTTAAGGGAATGCTATGACGTCCGCATGGTAACATTCGGTGCTCATGAATCATCCTATACAACGTAACCATGTGTAGTTAGTAACATGTGGTGACACACAAGAATAATATTTGTTCACATGTATCGCACAGGAGAAGCAAACAAGGATCAAATCAGGTTATCAATAACACGTTATTGATTGAGTCTTTCAGTAGCCATGCGCCTATATACAACTATGATAGACGGCGTGGGCAATCTATGAATTCAGTTGGTCGGTGGGGAAACCAGGTGCTTAAAGCTTCGTAGTCCCAACAAAGGTACAACTAGTCTTGTCTCCCAGACCCTGGAGAATAAATTATAAAAGAATCCCGCTCATACCTTCAATGGTTTGGCAAGTGAAGTAAGAATTGTTCTTGGCTCCATTTTGTTTAAATAATATATATATAAATATATATATATATATATATATATATACATACATACATACATACACACACACATATACATACATACATACATACATACATACACACATATACATACATACATACATACATACATACATACATACATACATACATACATACATACATACATACATACATACATACACACACATATACATACATACATACATACATACATACATACATACATACATACATACATACATACATACATACATACATACATACATACATACATACATACACACACACATATACATACATACATACATACATACATACATACATACATACATACATACATACATACATACATTCATACATACATACATACACACATATACACACACACATACATACATACATACATACATACATACATACATACATACATACATACATACATACATACATACATACATACATACATACATACATACATACATACATACACACTTACATACATACATACATACATACATACATACATACATACATACATACATACATACGATACGAAACGCTTATTTTATGACTAAATTTTATTTTTAATTCTTTGACTAAATGTTAGCCTAGGGTATGTTGTATAATATATATATTCTAAATAAGATTGTTTTAATTCTTTGACTAAATGTTAGCCTAGGGTATGTTGTATAATATATATACATATTCTAAATAAGATATTTTTAAATATGTGACTATATGTTAGCCTGGGGTACAACGCATGAAGCCTGTTTCTCATCTTCCCACAGTCGTGTTACTGGGACTTTTACTAAAACCATACTCACTCACTCACTCACTCACCACGTGTCTGCCGTATCTTCTGAATCTCAAATGATGTTGTTGCTGCTGTTTGATGGATTGATGGGCAAACATGAGACAGATGGAGAGCTTGATTCGTTTTTCACGGCTTCATGTCAACTGTGCAACATGTGTTTAATTAACAGTAGTTGGTCGAACGTATGCAATTCCTTTCTCTATAATGATAATAAATATTTGATGTTATCACGTGAATACGTTCTGAGAAATAAATTATACTAACTGGATGACATTACATTATGTATCTGTTGATATTATATGTATTCTAAATACTTTATCAGATTTCTATAAGGCCTTCGATAGTCTTCGTGGAGGGACGTTGGATTGTTAATCGCGAATTATATAGTGAGTGAGTTGGGTTTAACGCCGCTTTTAACAGTATTCCAGTTATATCACGGCGTGTCAGCTTAATGTGGGAGGAAAGCCCGAAGTGTTGCAGGTCTCAGATGTTTACCACTACGGTGAAACCCACGAGCACGGGTATGGTGTTGACAAACCTGGAAACATAATCGGGGACTTAGGACTTAGTATCTCCTACGTAGGACTTACTATCTCTTACGTAGGACTTAGTATGGCCTAGAATCACGACTTACTATCTAAAAAAAGAAAATTCACCGTGGCCCTACGTAGGACTTACTATCTCTTACGGAGGACTTAGTATGGCCTAGAATCACGACTTACTATCTCAAAATAAAAAAATCACCATGGCCCTACTACGCTTCCGTAGAAAATCAGTGATGACACCAAGAATTCGCGAATACGTTAAACAATGCCTTGATCTGTCTCTACATCCATCTCACTATGTGTTGCATGACGAATACGCCTTTACTAATTCAACCCTTAAGCTTTGTTAACATGACGTAAAGCAGAAAAGCTGGACTCAATCTCCGTCGAATACACTCACCGCGAGTTTAAGCAAACAACTAATAATTAAATGACTGTGATGAGGATGCTGCCGTTATCACAGTTAAGATCTCCATCCTTGCACACGGCCGTTTCATCCAGCTACACCCTGGAGTCATTGGGCACGGGAAACGGTTATGCTGGTTACGAGGGGATAGCGCATCACGGCTGGTTAAGTTTCCCATATGGTCAACCCTATCATCTGCCTCGCCCAAGGCAGGTGGTCAGCTATATACACAACACATGTAAACAGTAAACACGGTGGCATGCAGTTTATTGTTGTGAAATCATGTGATTGACGGGACCGCCTCCGCGGCCTGTTGGTAGAACGTCCGCCCGGAGAGCGGAAGATCCGGGGTTCGATCCCCGGCCGCGTCATACTAAAAGACGTTAAAAGCTGGTACTTATTGTTAACCTGACCGACGCTCGGCATTAAGGACAAGGACTGGTCGGCTCGGAGTCAATATTCTGTGTCTGAGTGGGGTATTCAGTTTAAACTGCGGCAAGGTATCTCGGTTGGTTAGCACTATAAAATCGGCATTAGTCGGGTCTAGCACAAGCAGCCTACATACAAGTGCAATAATCTTGGAAGTGATGTTACATCCCATTTCACCTCACCTGATATACCGACTGATAACACGGCGCTCGTTACACAGTACTGAATACAAAGCTATGAATCAAGAATAAAGAATTGCTATTGCACAGAGCACCCTATTAGGGCCGGGTAAAACCTAGCTATGTGTTGATAGAATGTTCACAGGCGGAGCCAGGATCTAGAAAGATTTAAATTTGTAAATTTCCCGCTCTTTTACCCTTTTACAAAGTTTCATTCTGTTTAATTTATTCTCCTTTTCGCCCCGGATTTGTTACCACATATACAAGCCAAAATGTCCTTGTTATCCCTTACAAGCCTACGCGGTTCGAGTTTTCTAGGGCTTTGTCAGTTCTGTTAACATAGAGCCTGGTTTTATATAGATGTCAGATGAAGAGAAGAGAAGAAAAGTAGAAATGAAAGAAAAGTAGAAGAGTGAGAAAGAGAGACGAGGGAGAGATAAGTTTGATCACACATGTTATCCAGTTACGCAACGAACTGTTTGTCGCCAAACAATGTATGCCATTTCGAGAGTGTGTGGTCGTGTTTATTTACTTTCGTTTTAGTATTTAGTTAGATGTTATTTAACATACCATGGTCAAATGTAGAGCTGGACATTGCTAGTGAAATAAGTGTGAATACATGTACATATTACATACTTATGTCTCGAATTTTATGGCTAATATAAGTACGTATGACATAAATATGTCACGAACAATAAGGCTAATACACGTAATATTGCATAATTATGTCACGTACTATATATAAGGCTAATACACGTAATATTATAAGATTATGTCACGTACCATAAGGCTAATGCACGTACATATTACATATTATGTCACGTACTATAATGCTAATACAAGTTCATGAACGTATGACATTGTTATGTCACGTATTAAAAGGCTAATACATGTATAGTTCACCTATTGACGGAATACAAATGGATCTAACTGCATCGCACTTTCCCAGATCCTGTGGTAATACATACATTGATTCCTCTGGGAAAACCATCAATTGTTGAGAAATGAAAACCATTCCCCAAGGAGGGTACGTGTATTTGCAATATTTCAAAATTCAATTGCATCAAATATTCAGGAACCTGGGGAAATGTATAATCAGCCTGATATCTCACAGGAATAAAATACCATTTCCATAAAAATAGCCTTCACTCAATATCAAAACGAGAGTATTCAATATTTGGGGCTTAAAACGAAACAAAAAATTCGAGCAAACAACGTTAATATTTAAACAGGTTTGCCACGTTCAATGGTTCCCTTTAGCAAGGAGTTTTACAAAAAATCATATTTACTTCAGCTGGTTCTGCTTATGAAGGTTTCATCGACTGTGATAACATTTCAATGAACATTTGACTTGGCCTTGCATGTGTTTATGACAGGATAAGGTGACGTTTTCGCGAACTCTTTATAATCAGTATTTGATTGTGATTCATAAACACATGCTTATGATATAGTTAAGTCGTACAATCGACTATGCTTTTGTTAGAGATTTCTCATGATTATGGAATGTTTTTTGTTGCTTTTATTTTCACGGCTGCCGTGCCAATCTGAAACGATGTTGTCACAGTGTCACTGGAGAACATGACAAACATGAAGCAGTTTCTACCATTCACTTGTCCATTAGATATATAACGTTCTGTCAACACACGCGGTTATTTGTAAAAAATATGAATTCATATTTGAAAACATAAAATTGTTTGCTAACATTCTTTTGATTTGACATGAAAACGATTCCCATTACTACTGCAAATGGGATTATACATGTGTTTGTGCAAATCAATACGCTCTTTGTATTTTTTGTCTCATACATTTCGGTAACTGATTCAGTGCGTTATTTCACAACTCTATCTTTATTTACATTAAAACAACGAAGGGTGATAAAAATATTAATTGATGATGATCATGTTGATGAATATGATAATAATATTTAGAATCATAATAATAACGTCTGACACAAGTTTAGTACACCTGCATATTATTCAATATCATCGACTTCCACAAAAGTGCTATGAATTATGAATTGTGATATTGACGTTATCGATTAAAATAATTAACAGTATGAAGTTCTTGAGTTCATGAGTGAGTTCATAAGTGAGTGAGTTCTTGAGTTCTTGAGTTCTTGAGTTCTTGAGTTCTTGAGTGAGTTCTTGAGTGAGTTCTTGAGTTCTTGAGTGAGTGGGTTCTTGAGATTTTGAGTTCTTGAGTGAGTTCTTGAGTGAGTTATTGAGTGAGTGAGTTATTGAGTGAGTGAGTGAGTTCTTGAGTGAGATTGGTTTAATGGATACGAAGAAAATAAACATCGGTATCACAGCAGTCGCCATGTACTGACAACGACACATTCGTCAGCAATATAAAGAATACCCCAAAAGGTCATGATGAATTAGAAGTGGATTGAAGGCATTGTAAGTACTAATCGATAGTCTGACATTTATGTACAAAAGTAACATAGTCTTTGATCTGTGAGATAATTCAGTATGTGCCCATCCATGTATGCGTGAACACATCTATGACGTGAAAAAAACGCATGGGCGTCAAACTGTGTGTGGCCCACTTTATTATGCTTTTTAAGACTTTGTAGGAATTAGTACCTAACAAACACTCCATATATCAGATAAAATCAAGCTATTAAACGTGGAAAAGCATTGAGTAATAGCTCTGGTTACTTCGATCCGGTAATTTCATTGTCTTGCTGTTTGAAGGAGCGAGTATAAAATACGCCCCGATTCCAGTTTCGTATTGCTGAGGCTTTTAATTGGGATCTGCAGGTAGCAATTCATTTTTTTTCAAACTATTTGTGGATCTTGGGTAATCTTGAAAGTTGCTTTCAACAGTTTGCATCAAATGAATTGTTCTTGGTTTTGTAAAAGTTTGCGCAGTCACATCAAGCTGACACACAGTGATATAATACTGTTCAAAGCGGCGTTTCCCAAACTCACGTTTTCACTCGGTGTGACCCCAATAAGGGATGGCTAAAGGTAACCCTACAGCTTCATCTGATTGATGCATCACAATGATTGATGGAAGTATTAATGATAAAAGGTCACTCAAGGATATATAACAGCCCGTTTAAGCAAACAGAATACGTAGTGCACTCACGATTATCGGGAAGGGAATATTAACACATTTGAGACGACAGATCTAGACTTATCACACGCAACTAACCCTTATTAATGTGTCCAGAAATAAAATGTGTAATGCAATATTTCCAAAAATAGAATCATCAATAAATGTCCTTTATCCCGAATGTAAGTGAATCTTTAACATTGAACTACTCATGAAGGCAACTAGGTTCAGACAAATTAATGCAAATCTAGAAGTATATCAAACTTGCTAATTCATCTCTTGCTAAAGGGTCGTTATCGTAGCAAACCACACCGCTAAATCCGTTTGTAAAACTAGGACCTGTCTAGACAGTGTAGAACGGGAATGCACCTGGCGGTGCCAATTAATTTAATCAGATCATATGCTCGATAATAATCTTGAGATTATAATGGTCATGTGCGTATTGTTATAATGGTGTGTCAGACTTTCCTTGGGCCAGATAGAAGGTCTTCAGAGGTGTATCCTTCGACCTAGCTCTGAAATCGATAGTAAAGATTGGGTACAAGCCTGTTTGGTACTCACTTCGACCATTTAAAGATCCACGTTTATTTGCTGAAACATCTTTCCTTTAATTAAGTCTACGGATAAGTGCACTTTGGTCATAGAAAATATACGACACTATTCTGTAATCAAACTGTTGTTTCATCAAACGCATATAGTATCGTAGAACGCCTTGCAGATAACCAGAAAACGTACCATTCAAATAAGGATTTATTTACAAGTATCACATTTTCCAAACCATCGCTTACTTGCTAAAATTAAAAGTGTTCATACTGGACTCTTGGAGAAGTTTGTTGTTTTACGCCGCACTCAGCAATATTGCACTTCTGTAACGGTTGTATATAATCGAGCCTGGACCAGA
This sequence comes from Haliotis rufescens, assembly GCF_023055435.1. Classification (NCBI taxonomy): domain Eukaryota; kingdom Metazoa; phylum Mollusca; class Gastropoda; order Lepetellida; family Haliotidae; genus Haliotis; species Haliotis rufescens. Next base: position 12,346,525 of record NW_025963902.1, read on the forward strand.
TAATCCAGTGATGGACATCATGGTCATGAGCATCGTAGCAAGGGGACACTCCATTGCATCTAGCTGAGAAGTTGTTTTATTTTTAATTTGACTTTACGTCCAGCAGTTGTTTTTTTCAACGACCGTCTTCCTGGTCTAGTGGACCGTGGACTTTGCCTTCTGCCCAGAGAGCTGAGGTTCGATCCCCTGCCCGCGTCGTACAAAATTGGGATACGATGAAATGCATCAACTAGGTTTAGCGAGCCTAACCACCAATCCCGTTAGTCACCTCTTACGAGAAGGATGGTTTGCAGAATACCAATTCTTACCCGGATCTTCACGGATGAGATGAATTCCTAACGGTATGTTATACATTGTACTTGTAATGCTATTAACAATGATCACGTAAATCTTCCTTCGTCAAACAATTTGAGACCGTGTCAGTTTTAACATGACAAATTAATGCTTGATGGATTGAATGTTCGCCATACACCACCAAGAATTGAACCACATCACACTCATAGTCGACTAAGCACATATTGAATTTGGTGTGAAAATTCGACAAAAAATCCAAAAGCTGTGTACTATTTTATTCAATTTTGTTATGTGATAATAATGCAGGAATCTCTCCGAAACTTGGATTGTATTGATCTCAAAGGCAATTTGTTATGTCTTCCTCTCTTTGGAAACCTAAATGCCGGGAAATAAATAACATATTTTATTTTGAGCGTCGCACCTAATCCACGCTCACTTGCCATTACAAAGATATCCCGCTGATTCTCCAAGCACTGTCTACCCAGACAACATAAACGTCTTCCTACTGCTCATCACCGAATCATAATCAGTCTATGCGCCAGTAATTCCATTTACCACATTCATCAGCCATCCATTTTCAGGAATCGTCTCGCAAAGAACGAGTTTCCACAAAACAAATTCACGGTTTATCTGCCAGTACCGATTAATTACATAGGTTCTCCTGAAAACACATCAATCAAGCCCCTTCGAGCCGTGAATTTGATTGAATTTACCAACAAAAAGACCGAAATGATAATAGGCAGGAGTGCTTAGGCTTCGCAGCGTCCTCGACTAGAAACTTGCGTTCTTGAACTAAAGGCTTCCTTTCATTCCAATTCGATAACGAATTTATGACAGATAACCATTACCAGGGCTGATCATTAAAGTGAGAGAGCCCTTTTTGTGCATATGTATCAGACAGCCCGGGCACGTTTGTTGCCGTTCGCTGCAACGTGGCTGTTGTCTTTGTCGCACGCTGGGTGCAAAAAGGTCACCCTCAATTAAGCTGATTATTTCGTCTCTACAAATTCGGTTCGAGGTTCCCTTTCACTTTCGAAATCCCTGAACATATTTGCAAACATGCTTCAATCCGTGCAAAAACAGTTCAAACTCTGAATGCATGTGACGATGTTTGTTTGGATCTATTTCTTAAAAAGGTTTGGAATGAGGAAGATGATTTTTTATACCTATTGATAAATTGATTTTCAAAAGATCTTTTTTTAAGACTCTTTCTGGTCTGGTTGTAATAGAATGTGTTTCGAATTGTCTGTAAGGGAAAAAATACACTGTTCACTACAGAAAGTGGAATATACTTGTACAAGTTCGATGTGTTACTTTTTGAATTTACATGAAGCCTCTTAACAATATTCCGAAACAACCATCCAAGGGTCAATGAGTGAAGGATGATGTCAAAAGGCTATCTTGGCTATGCATATGGTGCAGCCCTAGTCTGTTAGGGTTGGAGGTGAGGTGAGGTGAGGTGAGGTGAGGTGAGGTGAGGTGAGGTGAAATGGGGTCTAATATAACGTCGCGTCCAAGATTATTGCACTTATATAGCGACGTGCATGCACGTGTATGTGTGTGTGTGTGTGATTTTTAACGTCTTTTGGTATGACGCGGCTGGGGATCGAACCCCGGACCTTTCGCTCTCCGGGCGGACGCTCTACCATTAGGCCACGGAGGCGGTCATTGTTAGGGTTGGAAGGGGATGGATAACGCAGATGTTCTTAGAAAAGTGCTTATGCCTACATCCACGGCATTATTTCTCCAATCAGCCATTCAGGTTCACATTGACACAACCAAAGAGCCGTTATGTAACACCGCTGTTTAACACCTTTTTACGACCTTTTACCTTTGATAATCGAGACTGGTTACTATCTGGCATTGATGTTCATATTGTAACATAACACCAAGTAAATATGGTATCTTGGTAAATAAAAGAAACTTTATTAAATCTGACATGGAATACAGTCAACTACGGTTATAACGAACTCAAAGGGACCACTTATGTGAGTTTGTTATAACCTTAGTTCGTAATAAGTACATATACAGCATATATACAAGAAATGGTCGCGACAAAAAACAGTTCGTTATATACCCGTCAGTTAGTTATATAACGAACATGGGCAATTCTTAAGTGACACCAAGCTTCTGCAATATTTCACTTACGCGTATATTGAGTTGTCTGCAATATCAAAGTGCCGTCGTAGTTTACTGCAATATATCTGTCGATTCCAGGTCTGTCTGCAATATCTAAATGATCTCGAGTTTTCAATATCGAAGCGACGACAAGGATTTCGTCGACTGTTGCCGTCGTGTACATTGTATGTCTGGTATATTTCTGCGACTTTGAGACTGTAATTCAATGACCTGGAGGTTCCCTGGGGTGAGGATATTGTGGTCTGAAGCAAGTAGCTAGACTAGTGGCTAACTTGTAGTCCGCCGTCGGAGTGAGAGGTCACACTAATGCCTGAAGCTGAGCGGTTCCTCAATTTGGCCCTTCCGTCTACCAGTAGCTATTGTCAAGGACACTGTCCCTGGTCTCGTGGTAGAGCGCCTGTCCAAAGGTCGGGAGGTCGGTGGTTCGATCCCCCGGTCGCGTCATGCCACAAGACGTTATAAAACATGGTACTTGTTGTTACCCTGTCTGGCGTTTGGCATTAAAGGGATTACATAAGGACTGTTCGTCTCGGAGTCTGTATACTGTGTGTGAATAGGCGTTTCCGTGTTAATCTGTGGTATGGTATTTCAGTTGGCCAGCGCTATAAATAAAAGCGACAAAACCCTTTCCAACTCGTATGAGTGATAATGAATCACTGATACAAGCTGTAATCGAAAAGGTGAGCGTATCCCGCTTCATCGGTGGCACCCGTCACAAACAACCGCAAAGGCAAGTCAATTGTTCGGAACAAACACGGGAACAAAAGGTACAAGTCAAAACAGGGAATTGCTTCGGACATCATTGTTTTCATTGATGGGGCAAATTATAAAACATTATCCATCAAATGTTTTGAAAGCTTTACTTGGGGCTTGAATGTTGTAACCCTGATAAAACAACATTTGAGCAAGAGGCTATTTGCAGTTTTCAAAATTGGTAGAAAGAGCATGCTCGATTGCATCTCAAAAGTTGTGAAATGCAGACACCAAATGCTGGTACTGATGCAGTATTGCTCAATATAAAGGGTATGCTGACCATTGGTAAGTCATTGATGGGGCAAATTACAAAACATTATCTATCAAACGTTTTGAAAGCTTTACTTGGGGCTTGAATGTTGTAACTCTGATCAAAAAACCTCTGAGCAAGAGGCTATTTGCAATTTTGGTAGAAAGAGCATGTTCGATTGCATCTCAAAAATTGTGAAATGCAGACACCAAAGGCTCGTACTGATGCAGTATTGCTCAATATAAAGGGTATGTTGACCATTGGTAAGTTAAATTTACCCCTCTTGTCAAACAGTCGCGTGGATATTTCTGTGTCACCCTGATCATGAATCATAATGCAATGATCTAAATGTGGAATATACGTTTCAGTGGTCTCTTTTCGTCCCTGGTGAAATCAGCGGAAGGGAATTGTTTATTGTACCATTATTCAACATTATATTTTCATTTATATGACTGAAGTGAGTGAGTAGGGTTTTACGCCGCTTTAAGCAATATTCCAGCAATATCACGGCGGGGGACACCAGAAATGGGCTTCAAACATTGTACCCATGTCGGGAATCGAACCCGGGTCTTCGGCGTGACGAGAGAACGCTTTAACCACTAGGCTACCCGACCGCCCCTATATAACTGAAGCTTAACATAAAACCTTGTTTTGATTTTGCCAAACCTAAATTTGGACTCAGATCAGAAACAAATCAGCACAGGGGAGCACAGTTGGTGCCCATGGGGATGCACACTTCAAGCCTAAATGTTTTTTTCACATAGATGTGGGGCGGTGGGTTAGCCCAGTGGTTAAAGCGTTCCCCCGTCACGCCGAAGGCCCCGGTTCGAATTCCATTTCTGGTGTTCTCTGCCGTGATATTGCTGGAATATTGCTAAACGCGGCATAAAACAATACTCACCCACTCACCCACATTGATGTCATCAACGAGAAAGCCCAGCGTTTCACAAATTGTTTTCTCACTAAACTACATATGGCATTTGCTTTCATTTTTGACAAATTGTCTTGTGACAAACTTTTCAGACAAATCTAATGATACACAAAGGCTCCTGGACATTGGTGCTACACCAGGATTCGAACACGCAGTCATGGGTTCCTGGCGTGCCCAAGGGACGCAACTCTGCACAGCGAATAACAACGCCTCAAACTGGCTCACCAAAGCCCCGTCATGTAACGGAACCATAGAGGATTATTCATATCAAGAATGTCACCAAAAATAATGAAGATAGAAGTATCTGATACACAGTGATATTGATTAAGTGATTTATCGGTTTAAGCCAAAATGTCATAAAGATAGCTACCGCATGTCTCTTGAACGCCTGTGAAACACGTCGAGATGTTTTAAAATGAACACAATTCTTTATCACGTGCTGTGCAATCCTTGGTAAGAAACACAGAGTTTGATTTTTAAAATGTCCACTTGAAATGATAGGAAGACCTTTACGTAATGTGCATCCCACTAAAGACTTACCACCATAGGTTCCCATGCGTTATTGACCTGCGACAGAGCGGTGGTAGATCACGTCTTTAATCACATCCTTCCGAGACAAGAGGATGTTCAGTTGTCGTCTTTGATTTTAACGGTCGGTAACGTTTCTTGCGCCACGTTACCCACAAGATACGCCTTGATAGCCTCAAATAGCCACGTTTAACATTCAAAAGATTCCTCTTCTGAGATTTCAGAAATCAACCGAGGTTGTTTATGGTAGCCTGGCCAATGACGGAGCAAGATGGCTGATGGAATATGCGCGAGATATAAAAGTTTTTTTTGTGGTTTTAGATACGACTTTCCTGAGATCCTATCGATATCGAGACTGCTTATTGCTCGAACATACAATTCAGATGCACCCATTCGTGAAAATTTAGCCTTCTGTGAATGAAAGATAGGATTTCCTTTGAGTTGGTCTCGAAAGATAAAATGCACTTTTTCTGAAAACAACGTATTCATGCGAATATGTAAAGAAAATTTATAAGAACATGTACTGCGTCAGATGCGGTTCTACTGCCAATGGAACGGTTATTGGGTTCGGGGCACTGATGATTTAGACCAACTGAAATGTCAAACGTTTGTTCAATACACCAAGGAATAATTATGTGTCCAAAACACCCCAGTTTTGTTAAATTGACATCTACTTCACGTTGGATAGGGACACACAAACATTATTTTCAAAATATGTCAAGAGTAGATATATCTGACATATCTAATTATCCCTTTCAAATGTTTTGTAGTATAGTTTTGTTTATTGCGAGGAACAATTAAACCGTGATATACAAGAAGAATACCTGATTCTGATTGGCTTAAAAGTGATATCATTTTTCCAACTGACATCTCTTTTAAATCAAGCCTTTTCACACAAAAACCGTGCGTATGAAACATCCACATATCGACAGCCACCGCATCGATGAATATAACAATGGCTGCCGATAACCCATTTGAATATTTCATACTTTCGATACAAGAACAACAACTTATGAAATATGATGATATCTATTGCAGAACACACACAATTAAGTAAAACACACACACTAACCACACAAATTTGTAACTATCACTGCCAACGTGAACACTTATTTTGGCAGTCGACCCGTGAAGATCCGGGGTAGAATAATAGGTCTTCAGCAACCCATGCTTGCTGTAAAAGGCGACTGTGCTTGGCGTAAGAGGCGACTAACGGGATCGGGTGGTCAGGCTCGCTGACATGGTTGATGCATGTCATCGTATTCCAGCTGTGTGGATCGATGCTCATAATGTCAATCACTGGATTGTCTGGTCCAGACTCGATTATTTACAGACCGCCGTCATATAGCTGGAATATTGCCGAGTGCGGCGTTAAACACCAAACAAACAATATTTTAGCAGCCACGGACAGCGACGAGTAACAGAAGTTAGTCAACAACTGTCAAGTTCAGCCAGGTTGAAGTTTTGGGTAAGGAGATATTCATTAAAAATATGTATTACTGTTTTGGAATTATTTCAAACTAACTGCAACTAAGTACAACTCCAACGTAACTAAAACCCGGCTATTTAATAAAGTTTGTTGTAGAAATATATTCGTTTTGCATGTTTTCCACCATTTCTACAACCTGTCACCCCTATAATAGGAGATACCATGTTGAAATGACTTGGTTGAGTCCAAAAAGAGCAAATATCGAACAGGTTGCTATGAAATTAAAAAAAGTTCGGAGGCTTATTTAACACAAACTGTGTGTGAACCGGTAAGACCGTGAGCATTAAAATTTTTAATTTTGGATTTTAGTAATATTTGTTATATTTATAACTAGCTGTGACCCCTTTTCGGAATGTTCAAATGTTCCTTTGAACCCAAGTGTAATTAGGTGTTTTAAATTAAAATAAAAGGTATCCAATCTACAGTGCGACTCCATCAAATTTTTAAAACTCATAACTCAAAACTCACATATGGTCGGTTGAATTGTACAACCTCTCATATAGCTACAGTGGGTCAATCAAAGAGGCTGATTCATGACAGAATGTAATAATATCCCAATCTATACTCCAGTAATGAAAATCGTGATGTCTTTGATATCACAAGGAGATCTCTTTTCACCGATGGTTGTATTTCGCTGTATGCCCAGAGACAGTCTCGTCACTGAGGAGAACGCGGCTTCGTTGTGTGGACAAATCATTTGCTGTGTCAGTAGCAGATACCGTGACGCTAGACCATTAGTCTACAACCACAAGTCGTATGACAATGCACAATGATGCATGTTATACTCGAATGATATCGAAAATCAGCTTGTAGTAAGTAACAAGAACTACTCATCACCTGAGCCAGGGCATTCAAAGTACCATAGGACATGTAATCAATTACGTATCCGATGGGTGGATAGTAGGCAGATACTGAATATAATTGTTGGATATTAACTTAGGATGCCTGAGAGGGTTTGTAAGGCACACATTATGATTGGAGGCGTCTTCATAAATTAAACGCCTGACAGAACCCAGCTAACGCTAACCACCCCAACTCACTCATACACATGTACACGCAGGCACACGCATACTCACACATTAAAACACATGTGTACACACATATGGACGCACAAACAAATACTAATGTCGTCGTGTGTGTACTCATTCATCCCCATATCACATATATAGGTTTTAGGCCAGGAAGGCACTGAGTTGTTTATAAACTATTCTATTAACAAAAGCCAGCTGACCTCGTCCACCCCAACATACACACACACAGAGGCAAACACATGTTTAGGAGGTCAAGACATGTGATCAATCATGGTCGCCTGGCTCCACTATGTATAAACACCTAAAATGAATACAATCTAGTACACATTAGGAGCCACTGCATACTATCCCTTTATGAGTTGTGGTATAAATCCTTCAGCAGTAGTTCCAAACGTAAAGAAAAGAGAATGGCACAACTCCCGTGCCATTCAGTACATGTGCCGTATACAGATCGTTACCCGAGATCAGAACATAAGTGACGAGCTCTATGAAACCATACAGTGTTTATTGGCTTCCCCGGAGGGCTTGGCCCTGGGAATATAATAGTAATTACTATAATATTAGTGTTATTATTTTCCAGGGTTTTCTTTCAAACAAACAGTGTGGTCAATAAAACAGAGCTGACTGACAACGTCGCACCGAGGGTTTACTGTGACCTTTGTAAACTAGTTCCTGTAAATAACACGGCGTGAGGGATTACTCATGGTGTCATATTGACGAACAAATCTGTCACGATTCTTGGAGTGTCAGAGCAGATACAGGAACACAAACACCAAGGGAAAACTTCATTTTCCTGTGTAGTCGAAGTCAGTTAGCTCGATCTGCATCCCACCTTTTGTTTCATGGGCTTATACTAGATTTGACCTTGGGTTAGGATTCCGTACTAATGCAACGGAAACAGTTCAGATGACCAGCGTGTTCATCTTCATCAAAGGAACCAGCGTGGTCATCTTCATCAAAGTAGACAGCATTCTTCTCTGATACCTATTTAGACAATACCCGTGATGAACCGCAAGCTACTGAAGAACCTCATTGGTTTTATGTTGGTTTTGCGTTGTCTTCAGTCGATTGTCTTCTTCAATGGCAAGAGTTCAGAACTTTTGACACGGAAGTAATCTGTCTTGGAAGTCTTACAAGGACAATTGCTGTCTCTTGGCGTTCGTTGTATCCTGGTTATTAAAGTCAGGGGAGTGAGTGAATATTGGTTTACGCTCCAAGTATCAATATTTCAACTATATTCTGACTATAAAGTGACCAAACCAGTGACTGATAGAATGACACATAGTCAGGCCCATTGTACCTGTTTGATGTTCTTTAGACGGTTTAGCACAAGATAATACAAACAAAACTAAAGACGCTCCATGTTCAGAAATATTTTAAAAAATTGAACATGTTAATTATTTACACATGTTAATTTTCTACACGGCCTAGAGACAAAACTGCGTACGTTTGAGTTTTGTTCTGGTTTTGTAGCGAGAACCAAGTCCCTCACATGTGGTTTATTCCTAAACCTGTTCAGCTAAAACATGCAAAACTTAGAACAGATCTAGCATGTTCAATACACAAACACATTTTGTAAAGTGTAAGATAGCTCATGAGACTAGTACACATACGTTCCAAGAGAAACTGTCAACTTCTATTCCAGATAATACATTGATGGATGATGAACCACGCAGAAGGTTCAACTCTGTTGATAATACCAGAAACTGACTTACTCCTACGCTCCAGTCATCTGTAATAACAGTCCAAGCATCACTATTGGGAAAGCGAGTGCTTTGCAGGTAATCCAATCTACTTTACATATATGACTATCAAAACATTGACATATACTCCAGCAAAGCGATGACTTAAAGTGACACTCGAGTCAGTCGGCTGCCGAACAAAGTTTGAATAAAAACCTTTAAACAACCTTTTACCCGTCTGTTAACAGAAGTTTTATTATTCAGATCTATTAATACACACTTACCCTCATTACCTAGAAATAATGCCTCAATTTCATAGAAGGCACACATTCTTACGACTAAGCCTATACTGAAAGTGCCTCCATTTCACAGAAGACACAAGGTTTAACACCTAGACTTACACCTACTATTGTATGTGTCGTGATGTTTCTCAATGTAATTCAACATTTCATCTTGATATTTAGCTTGTAAATATAAATTGTCAATGCAAGATAATAACCAGCCTAGATTTCCAAAAATGATTCCATTTGGCATAAAGAGCAAAATAGCTGTGGAAATTCTATGAATAGACCACTGAAAATCAGTGATGACACCAGGTGTTCGTGAGGTGAGGTGAGGTGAAATGGGGTTTAACGTCGCGTCCAAGATTATTGCACTTATATAGCGACGTGCATGCACGTGTATGTGTGTGTGTGGCTGCTTGTACTAGTCCGGACTAATGCCGATTTATAGTGCTAGCTCACTGAGATACCATGCCGCAGTTTAACATGAATACCCCACTCAGACACAGTATACTGACTCCGAGCCGACCAGTCCTTGTTTTAGCCCCTTAATGCCTAGCGCCAGACAGGGTAACAACAAGTACAATCTTTTAACGTCTTTTTGTATGACGCGGCCCGGGATCGAACCCTGGAACTTCCGCTCTCCGGGCGGACGCTCTACCACAAGACCACGGAGGCGGTCTCAGGTGTTCGTGAGAAGGGTAAGCATGTCCTGCCCTACCGGTAGCACCCTCCGTTCATACAATTGGCATAAAATAGTAAGAATATATTGACAGACGCCATACAGCAGTACTCCTGTATTTCCTGAGAAACGAAATGGTGATGTAGATACCATTTACTACTTACACAAATCATTTAGATGCTCCAGGGGTACCCATAGTAGGTTGCCAACTATTGACTAGTATATTGACTTTACATGATTATTTTAACCCCTTAATTGTGTTCTGGAGAGGAAGGATGTGGATGACTACAAGGTAATGTGGGCTACGTGAGCATCTCAAGATGACCAGGGAGGTACTCAACCGAAGTGGAAATAACCATCACACGTATCAGGGAAGCAGAAATGTATTGCAAATGTAATTGATCTCAGTCATCAATGATATCGATAAATCACCACTATGGATCAATGATTACACACGGGTAGTAATCAGTTTTGACATATCTACCTTCTACTCACAGAGTGATGTAGACTAATACCCATTTAATCCCATATCAACATCAGTACGAAGTTGTCAAAGGCTAAAGGTTTTGTATTATATTTGAAATTAAACGTAAATGCAATTAACGTCCTAGCTTCAAGACTGGGAAGATGTTTGTAATCTATAAACCGATCGTTAGTCATTCTGATTTAGGATTGCTGATGCAAATAAAACGCAACAGGCATTATCTAAAAGTAGTGCTATCACTTTTGACTTGTGGAATTGACATGGTAATCATTCTTGACAAAAACCAACAAAATGGGATTAATTTCGTACAAGTCAATATTTGTGGTTCCAGCCGATGACCATTAAGCGGTCTTCAGGAATGGGGTAATCAGAAACTGGTGCTAAAATAGCCACAGTTAGCAAACTGGTTTAGTCCGTTTCTGTGGTGTTTTGCGAGGGGTCAGTGGATTTGTTTATATCTAACTAGCAGCTACTGGCATCGAATGTAGATAAATATTCCATAAAACTGACAGTTGGATTTGATATTTAGATTTATAAAAATAATAAATATAATAAACTGCCGGGGAAAAAGAAAGTATACTTCCATCCTTGATGGTGACGTAAAATGGAACGAACAGGAAATGATCATTTGATGGTGATGCATTTTATATGGGTATCTAGGCGATGTGACATGCGAGATATCAATGAGTATCTCACACAAGGGGTTGTCGTAGTTACGTTAAATTAAGGTTTGTAATGGTTTGGTTAAATCCATTTTTCAAGCGTATACTTTCTTTACCCCGCCAGTTCAGAGAAACAAGGTGAAAGCTGATCCCCAGGAATAGTAAATGATTCTTTCTGCATGGTTTTACACCATCCCTATGTACGTACTCACTGTCGGATGGAATCTTGGACCTTGTTCTGCTTCCATGGGTTTTTTATTTTTCTGTATCTGAGTTGACATTTCTATAACAGAGTTGACATTTCTATAACAGAGTTGACATTTCTATAACAGAAACATGCCGTTGCTGATTAATATTTCGCCTGTCTACTACCCGTAAGGACCAGACCCAAGGGTTCACACAGATTATTGTTATTGTTCATGTTTACGTCTTCTTTGATTTGAGACCGCCTCCGTGGTCTAGTGGTAGAGCGTCCGCCCGGAGAGCGGAAGGTCCGGGGTTCGATCCCCGACCGCGTCATACCAAAAGACGTTAAAATATGGTACTTGAACAGACCGCCTCCGTGGTCGAGTGGTAGAGGGTCCGCCTGGAGAGCGGAAGGTTCGATCCCCGGCCGCGTCATACCAAAAAGCCGTTAGCATTAAGGGGCTAAAACAAGGACTGGTCGGCTCGGAGTCAGTATACTGTGTCTGAGTGGGGTATTCATGTTAAACTGCGGCATGGTATCTCAGTGAGCTAGCACTATAAATCGGCATCAGTACGGACTAGTGCAAGCAGCCACACACACACACACACACACACACACACGTGCATGCACGTCGCCATATAAGTGCAATAATCTTGGACGCGACGTTAAACCCCATTTCACCTCACCACATCCTTGATTTGAAAATATCCCTTCCACATATCGCCGAGTTTGTTAACACTGACCAAGAGGGAATATTCTAGTTGTATAATGGCGACCTGCAAATAACAGAGTCTGGACAAGAAATACCAGTGATTGATGGCCAGAGCGACGATTTCCTTCGACCATCGAGAAAGTCCTTCGTCGTAAAGATTATCTTTAATATGCGTTGCAGTATTATTCCAGAAAGTACATCTAAGAATCAAGGCGCTTTGAAACATATCGATTGGCTTTCCTCGTGAAAATACTACATGATGTATTATTAATCAAAATGTTTACTGATACATAACTCTATACTTTTGTCAACGATTACCTGAATTAATACAATTTCATTTGTCCTGCACTCATTTGTCTAGACACTGATCAATATTGACATTGTAGCGAAGTAGGCTGTCCTTTGAAAACATTATCAGTATAATTAGGTGGAAATTGACTGGTGGAGTTGCAGTATACACACTTGGTCGCCCTGAGAAGCGAACAATGTAAAGAGATCGGTTTTAACTGTTTGCAATTACTCTATGCATTGATTACTAACCCGGTTGTGTTGCTTGAAAAGAAAGGAAATATAAAATTCATGGTACCTAATTGTGATCGAAAAAACCGTTAATCTCAAGAATGTGTATGTAAGCGAAGAAAACACCTTTGATCTCAAGAGTGAGTGAGTGAGTGAGTGAGTGAGTGAAGTACAGTGGTTACAAGAGTTCGCTACGGTTGGGAACCGAACCGTAGCACCTCTTGTTACCACTAGACTTCACTCATGGGCAATAAAGGGTGAAGCCCATTTCTGGTATCCCCCGCTGTGATATTTCTAGCATATTCCCCAAAAGCAGCATAAAACAACACTCACACTTTCTTACTCACTATTGAACATTACACTTTTCCCTTTATATGCATACACTGGTTTGGAACCGCCTCCGTGGTCTAGTTGTAGAGCGTCCGCCCGGATAGCGGAAGGTCCGGGGTTCCATCCCCGGCCGCGTCATACCAAAAGACGTTAAAAGATGGTACTTGTTGTTTTCCTGTCTGACGCTCGGCATTAAGGGGCTAAAACAAGGACTGGACGGCTCGGAGTCAGTATACTGTGTCTGAGTGGGGTATTCATGTTAAACTGCGGCATGGTATCTCAGTGAGCTAGCACTATAAATCGGCATCGGTCCGGACTAGTACAAGCAGCCACACACACACACGTACATACACGTCGCTATATAAGTGCAATAATCTTGGACGCGACGTTAAACCCATTTCCACCTCACCTACCCCATACACTGGTTTGGACTCATTTCGTGCTCGTTACAGTTTTCCCTTGATATATTGGTGAGGCACAGAATGAAGTATGACTTCCTCAAGAAAATGTCATAACAGTTAAGAACAAGTCTTACGTTGATTCATGACATTGCAGTCAGGAGCAAATTAATTAATTCCAGTGAATGATTCCGAGTTCCATTAACCTCAGTATATCCAAGTGTAATATGTCTGCAACGTTACATACAAATTAGAATCTACTCACCGTTGAGTTTGTATTAACTGTTTTTCATGTCTGCACTTTAACAGATATTTTACATCATTAACTACAGATGATCAACAGTCGACATAGGAAATATGGATCAGTCGTAGATCAAACTAGCTTTATTCTGCTTTCCTGAACACTTTGAAAACGCCAGAAAAATGATCTAACCATTGCGCGCCATCGACCTGGTCAGATATGACTAACGAGATACGTTCCTCTAAGAAAGGCATGACGGCACAAATTAACAACCAAGGCTTAACTGCGTTCCTTGTGAGAAAACCTAAATCATTGTTGTGGAGTATTTTGGAAGATCAAATACAAAGTCACATTGAAGGACCAGCGTTGTGAAAATCATTAAGAAATTGATTAATCATGAAAAACAGACATGTTTATTCATAAAGGGAGCGATAAACCAAGAGAGGTTAACAGTTAATTGATGTGAAACTCCTTGGCCTTTCACTATGGTATTCCCTTCATCTTCGGTCCAAGTAATTCACTGGTGTTTAACCTTTTGTGTTGTCGAATCCTCTGATTTGGGTTATTTTAGTTTGATTTTATGCTTCTTTTGAAAAATGCTTTGGGCCGTGATCTCACAATTACACTAGGAAAGCGAATAGGGACACCAGCAGTCAGAATCTTAACGCGGGCTCATTAAGAATGTGACTCGTATCTTGCAAAAATGGGTCTAGTGGTTTATGGCTGAATAATAAAATGTAAAATGTCATGCTGGATACATTAAACGATATTAATAAAGATTTGGATGATAGTAGTGAGATGTTAATTATGTGTTGAGCCTGGTTTGTTTGTTTGTTGTTTAAAGCCGCACTAAGCACAATTCCAGCAATACGATGGCGGTCTGTAAATATTCGCGTCTGGACCAGACAATTCAGTGATTGACATCATGAACATCGATCTACGCAATTGGAATACGACAACATGCATGAACCAAGTCAGCGAGTATGACCACCCGATCCCGTTAGTCGCCTCTTACGTCAAGCTTGGGTTGCTGAAGGTCAGACGTTGAGCCTGGCAGCAAACGGGAACCAGAAATATTTATCACATTTTGAAAGTACGGGGACTCGTTTCGAAATGCAATGGCTAATTACAAACATGGCTAATATCTAAACATATGCCTAATGGTTCAAACCTGATTGGTAAAAGGTGTCTAATTATACAAAGTACACTAAACTCGGGAGCAGCAAAAAGTGTACCGAAATTGTAAAGAAAGAACTGTTGTCAAATTTGATTATGTCAATTTAAACCATCACTCATTTCTGCAACAGTTTGTAAAACGTAATCTAAATTATATTGGTTCAATAACGTTTGGGGTAAGAAATGGGTTTGCAACCACATGACCTCTACCATGTTTGAAATATTGTAAATTTGTGTAAAAACATTATTTTTACAAAAATACCCATCATCGGTTGTGTATTATGCGATTTCTAAGATGTTCAACTCAAAATATATTTATAATAATACATAAACCACCTAGAAGTATTCTTTGAGTTATAGTTAAATTGTTTGGATATAATATATTGGACGTGAGTAGGGTTTTAGACGATCTTAATCGATGAGTACAAACATGAACGATGGTGGTAGGTGTACGAATCGTGTTCAGTTGTATTTAGCCTGAAATGTAAGGCTAGGCACGACTGTGACATTTCCTTGTGAGGTCTTGTCATCAGCAATCACCATGCGCATTGTCTCAGGCTATAGAAGTTGACACAGGCAACTCATAAGCAATATGTTCATTTTGTCCAATTACTCGCTTTGCGTGAAATGTAACCATTTTGAAAATTGATTTTCAGTTACGTCAGATATGACCTTATCGTATTACCAAATGTAAATTTACAGCTTTGATCGATTGCGTTGCTTCTGAGGAACTTGCAAATGTTTCCTATATTCTGCGTTACTGTCGGTATTCACGAATACCAGTTTCCTTCCTGCCATATTATTTTAGAGAATGCATTAATCACATTTTGTATGACCTGGATACGCAAAGTATTTCAAATTAAAACAGAATAAACCGTCAGTGAGGATTATTAGAAAATATTACGATGGAACTTAAAGACAACGATTACTCACCGACCACTGCTAAAATGAAAGGGGTTAGAGGTAGCCGTTGAGCAATGGTGTTTGCAGAAATGTGTATAACGTGTAAAGCACGGATCTAGTGCTTGCAGAAATGTGTATAACGTGTAAAGCACGGATCTAGTGCTTGCAGAAATGTGTATAACGTGTAAAGCATGGATCTAGTGCTTGCAGAAATGTGTATAACGTGTAAAGCACGGATCTAGTGCTTGCAGAAATGTGTATAACGTGTAAAGCATGGATCTAGTGCTTGCAGAAATGTGTATAACGTGTAAAGCACGGATCTAGTGCTTGCAGAAATGTGTATAACGTGTAAAGCACGGATCTTGTTTGCAGAAATGTGTATAACGTGTAAAGCACGGATCTTGTTTGCAGAAATGTGTATACCGTGAAAAGCTCGGATCTATTGTTTTTAGAAATATTTGAATGGTAAAAAGCACGGATCTATTATTTGTAGAAATATGTATATCGTAAAAAGCACGGATCTATTATTTGCAGAAATATGTATATCGTAAAAAGCACGGATCTATTGTTTGTAGAAATATGTATATCGTGTTCAGCGCGGATCTCGTTTTTGTAAAATGTGTATATCATGAAAAGCGCAGATCTGCTGTTTGCAGAAATGTGTACATCGTGTAAAAACATTGATCTGTTGTTTGCAGAAATGTGTATATCGTAGAAAGCATGCATCTGTTGTTTGTAAAATCCAATGCACAAACATTACGGAGATCATGACTGTGATTTAAATCTGTCAGCGAACAGGAACGGCATCGAATGACCAGACACATTAAGGAATATTGATTTCACACGCCACACAACCGTCAATAAGATCAGTTTGATAGTGACAGTAAACTTACACCAGATCTAACTTAATAGATTCTACTGACAAGAGGTCAGACAGGGTTGACTGGTTGACTTTAAACAATGTTAATTCCAAGGGTCAGTGCCTGTAGAATCAATATCCTACACCAAACGTAAAAACAAACTGATTGAAAACCTGATTGATGTCTCTTTTTTCAACACGTTTCTCATCTGCCGTGTATGATGATATAGCATATTAACAGCATGCTGCAGTGTTTATGGCATTTCATCTGTTCTCTAGTTGGGGATAACTATGAGTTACATATCACTTTGGCCGCTAAGAGACACATATTTGTCAAAAGTTTAAACAAATATACGACAGACTCCGACTACTTTGTCAAAATACGTATTGGTATATACAAAGAAGAAACAAGTAACTTCACCAAATGTTTTCCCTCTATCCATCAATCCATTTTAAACGTTCTTTATTTATTCCATTTATTATATATTTTGCTAATCTAAAACATCTGCAGCTTCATTGTAACCATCATCATTGAAATACACTAAGTGGTAATTCGTCAATTAAAAAATGAAAATACAAAGTTTAAAAAACAAACAAAATATGAGGAAGGTGATGATTCTATATAGGTTTTCTGTATACGTCGGGGGGCGTTGGTCTCACCTCTTTGATATACGAGATCCCCGTCTTTGTAGTACAGTAAACTACGGTTATAACGAACTCAAAGGGACTACTAATTTTAGTTCGTTATAACCGTAGTTCGTTATAAGCATATATACAGCATAACTACAGCAAATAGTCGGGACCAAAAGGTAAGTTCGTTATTTCCGTCGGTTCGTTATAACGTGTTCGTTATAACCGTAGTTTACTGTATCTCGAATGGTACTGATGCTGCTTATACTCTCTACTGTCGCGTGTGTCGTGCTCTCCTTGAAGACGACCTGGCAACGGCGATTCGAAAGAGATGGGAAGTGTGCAATAATCCTCTTAGCAGCGGTCGATGTTTCCACTTTAATTCAGTTTCTTTCAGAACAAATATAAGAGGATAAGGGATGGATGGACCAATTTGTTTCAACCCGGGGTTATTGAATATACCCTGAAAATGTAACTAACGCAGTTCGCAGATTAAGCATTTCGGATCAAAAACCGAACCGAGGTTAGTAGGTTAAACGTAGATGTACAGATACTTAAACAATAGTTTAAGCTGTTTGTAGATATGCTGATCGACCCATCACAAACATCTATTGTTAGATGAGTGTTAGAGACGACATAATACGTTGAACGTCCAGACCAGTGTGTCTTTATATGAGTAACTACTTCAAGTATCTAGCTATCCGGGACTCATACATTGACATTTTAACTTTAAACTGTATTTATGTTTCATCAATTATTTCATACAATAATTTTGTTCATGTGTCTTAAAACCTAAAAGAATAACCTGCCTGACTCTCCATCCCAGAAAAGTAAATTACTTCCAAACCAGAATATAACACGACCACCATCCCCAAATATTAAATGGTCATTCCAGCTCCTAACGTTTTTTACTTCTCTTTCTTGTGGTAAATGAAAACACCATCCTTAAATGTGCTAATGATCGTACTAAGCTACACCAGAAACAACAGCGCGTAACATGAAGTGCAAGAGAAGACCTCTTTCGTAACCCACCCAACGTGTTTATAAAACACTGCTTCGAGTCATGAAACAAACCAAGAACACAGGACGAACACGCTGCACGAGCGTAGTCTAATGAGTTGAATGGTGTTTAATCCTAACTTCAAGAGGCACTGTTCCCAGTACTTCAACCGACGGTAATCTATTTTGTGTAATGCTGAAACGCCTTACATTTTCAGTAGATTATACTGTTTTCAACGTGACTAATTTTCATCAAGAGGACACTTTCCTTTCGTTTGCCTGATTTCTGATAGAAGAAGTCATTTAAGCTCTGTTTGTACACGAATAGTTATTAGCATAACGTGAAAAAATCCCCCATTATCCTGTAATTTCCTGCTGAGGGATGGAGATGCAGAGAAAGGACTCGTGCAGCGGAATATAATGTGGAAGATACTTGATAAATCTGGTTGTGAAATTCAATATTAAAAAAAAGGTCTGGAAATCTTTGATGGACTTCCATTTGATTTGCTGTTAAATCAACTAAAAGGGTTCATAAGAGGAAAGTCATTTGACTCCTTCTACGTTGTATAGGAAAGCTGTCGTCAAAATAGCATCAAACTTCAAGATTGAGAGCAATAAAAAGCTCATTTCATGACCATGAAAGCAAATTGTACATAGATGGCGTTTGCTATGCGTTGGGTTCTTTTCTGATTGTGTGTTGATATAATTGTGTTATTTCATATTGTTATTTACTTGTCAGTATGATTAAATGCACTGAAGACACAGAATCAAAGGTTCAACAGATAAGTGTTTTATGTTTTCAAGGAAATGAAAATGTGCGCGTCTTTTTTAAGAGATTGGACAATTCGTGGAATAGTAAGAAAGTATTATGTTTTGAGTAGAGATTCTGAACAGTAAAGACTTTCCTATCAGACACAATGTCCCTGGAGCTGTTTTACCGTAACATGAAAGATATTGAATATTTCATTAACAGTTCAGAATGGGAGGAAGCGCCATAGGCAGCAACCATTTGCTACTCGCTTGCCAAAAACAGCTCTTCGTTATGGAATACAATGTCGATCTTATTACTACCTTGTATGTACTTCATATCACTGGGAGGCGCGAGACTCAACGGGATAGAGGTTTTTTTTAGCAAGAACGGAGATTCGTTCATCCTAACTATTTCCATAATGAAATGCCTTACATGTGGTATGGCTGCAAAAAGTTTCTTTTACGATATAAACTTAGAAGTTTCTCAATTTATATAATTATAATGAACTAGGTGTTCAGGGAGCCATCGCGTTATTCTCTTTTCAAAAGATTAGTTCATGTTACAAGGGACTTTTTACACCTCATGCAATTTTCATTGCAAAATAATATTAAAAACAAAACGATTACATTTCTGTTGTCATGGAAATGTATGAGTTTCTTATATTTCCTTGACGGCCGAGACACATAAAACATCCTTGGAATACATTCTAGCAATGTATCAAATCTTAATACTCACAAAACAACAAAAAGGGACCTTATATTCACTGGAATTTACAATGCCTGTTCTTTTTATAATTCATGGAAAACAGCCTTTGAGTTTGTAACAAGATAAAACTACGGAAAGTGATGCATAAGCACATCGTTCGGCTGAAATAAAAGTGATTGCTTGTATTAGTATTCACAGACAAACAAACAAGAAAAACAATAACTAAACAGAAACTGATGACTACAAACAATGCTCAAACGGAATGAATTACATTAAACATTCCAAGGTAGTATTAATAATGTGATGTAATAATATATTTAATCAGTGATATTATTGGCAATTCGACGTTTGAAAATATTACAATAAGTCACAGTTCAGAGTTCAGAGAATATGACCTTTCCAATATTTAACCAATGCTCAATCTTGGCTTAAAATAAAAAGTCCAATCTCATATCGATAATATCATACCATTAATAATGTAAAAGGGAACTCGATATTAGAAAATATTGCAATATGTCACACTTCAGAGTTGTCCGTGACAGGGTGTATGAGTGTAATCTATTCAATATATGTGTCCGCCCCGATGACCATCTGCGTTCCCGGCAAGATGCATTATCTCTGATCTGTGCATCACAAAGAGGATTAAGATAACCCGACCTTCACATTTCCTCTACGGAAACAATGTTGAATGCAAACACAGCGTGATTGTGATGCTGACATTAAGTCCATATATGCTCTCTGATAATTATCATCACCGACTTCGGTATTCATAGTGAGGTCGGTTTGACGCTGCTGTGAACATTATTCCAGTTATATCGCTGCGTGAGAGATGGAGGGAAGTCTGAAGTGATGTAGGTCTCAGACGTTTACCACTTTGGTGAAACCAACGAGCAATCGTATGGTTCTGACAAACCCAGAAACATAATCAAGAACAGGAGACTAGATATATGAAGTTCAGCAAACCTAAGTCCTGACGAAACACTTACGGTTTGTCACAAGAATGAACACGACCCTTGTGTACCCATCAAATGGTTTGTCAACAGTAATTGTGAAAACATGTAATTAAAGGAAATTTGACATCGGATATTTCTTAAATGTGTATTTTTCTCCTTCCATATTCATTCCAAGCCGCGAGATCTGATCTTCAGGGCAACCAGTAACAAGACGTGATAGTTGTATTCATAATCGGTGTCAACACTGTCAATGTATTGATAACCCATTAAGGACAGGACCCTTAAAGTCCAAGAATCATGAGAAATGGCAACAGATTTGTCTTAAATACTTATGTAGCCAGTATGATGTACAATACGACGTGAAAAGGTAAACCTAGCGCTGTTGCGCTAATTAAAAGTACGTACTTTGAGGACTGTATTTGTAACAAACGAATCTTAAAAGCACTGACTAAAAGGAGGCGAGCCTGACCACCCGATCCCGTTAGTCGTCTCCTACGACATGCATAGTGGCCTTTTACGGCAAGCATGGGTTGCTGAAGACCTATTCTACCCCGATCTACACGTGTCCGTTGTTGAAAGAAAGAGGAGTCTATTTTAATCCTATAATCCCACTTTGATTACAGAGGTAGCTTGCGCGAGTATGCGTGTAATTGTGGAAGTATTTTCCTCCAACAAGACCATGGATGGAGCCTCTCTATATAAACGTTCCGCCTCCACTGTATCCTTTCGTTTCATCCTTTAAAAGTAATAGACAGACCTAGGACAAAAGTGCAAATAGACCTTATGGACGTGCTACTTTCGATGTGTTGAATACCATATTTGCATTAACGATGCTATCCAGATCTGAAAGGTTGTATATTCCTATGAGACTTGCACTTTTAGTGGGCCACTTTTGTCCAATCTCATATTGTGTCAATAAAATATGTTTAAACTAACAGTGTAGTTTGACCACGAAATCATAAAACTTTCTCGCAATTTGCATGGATTTTATGCATCGCCTGATTTGATGCATCACATGGACAATCCATCCTTTTAATTTTCGTCTTGTCCCCAGAGAAGATCCCGATTAGAATTGGTCTCCAGCAACCCATGCTTGTCGATAGAGGCGACTAACCGGATCGTATGGTAAGGCTCGCTGACTTGGTCAATGCATGTCATCGTATCCAGTTGCGTAGATCGATGCTCATAATGTCAATCACTGGTTGTCTAGTCCAGTCTCGATTACATACAGACTGCCGTCAAATAGATGGAATATTGCTGAGTGCTGCGTTAAACGAGATACAAGTGACATTGACTGGTCAAGTTAACTTGTCTGTATCACTTGGTGAATATTATATAATACTGTTCGGCTTTCGGGAACGAAGATGACTTCATAACTTCCTTGATAACTGTGCTGTATTCCTATCTCATGGCATTGACTTTACCACACATGAGTGCTTGGGGCAATTGCCGATAACCTTGTATTTTTAGTGGATTATTTGTACTGAACGTAATACAAATAATTGTGAAAAATATAAATCCTGCAACTGGAACTGAATTAAACATTATATCAACATAAAAAATATATTGCTTCAGGCAAAAAGGATATTCAGTGCTCGCAACCTGGCACTTGCATGTTGCGTGTTCATTACAAACAGATTTTAGAATATTTCCTTCTTTGCGGTTTGAACCTCTAGCAACACGGTCGGAAAAAAACAAAATATCAGTTTATTCCTTGAATTTCATGAAATACTTTTATCGCTGATTGGCACGTGTCACGCATCTGGAGGATTAGATTGATGTTTACAAGGTCCGCGTCATAGAGCTGTCAATGTTATGATCAGCAGAGTGAAAACCCGAGTGTTAGCCTGTTATTGACTAACTGAAAAATAGACGTGAATAGGATGCCGGTATCGAAAAA
The DNA here is from genome assembly GCF_023055435.1 of Haliotis rufescens. Lineage (NCBI taxonomy): Eukaryota > Metazoa > Mollusca > Gastropoda > Lepetellida > Haliotidae > Haliotis > Haliotis rufescens. Next base: position 12,368,994 of record NW_025963902.1, read on the forward strand.
AGAGATCAGTTGAAATCTTTGAATTATATGGTGTATCACACTGGAAATAGCTCAAAATGACGACCAGTACTTTCTAATGATGCAACTTTAAGACAATTGCATACTTGACGACTGGCTTAGTGTCAGTTAAGAAGGATATACAGACTGAGACGCGTATGCTGCGGTATCATATTTCTAAGTATTGACTTAAACAGGGTCTCGTCTAAGGACGGGATCTTAACACTGGGCATGTGGGAATACACACTTGTGAAGGATCTTCCTTGATCAGTAGCGTTGTGCGAATGACAGCTTTGCGGAAACGTCTTGGTTAATTCTGCAGATTAAAATATATATAAGACGATGTGAAAAAGGCTTTGATGTCGAAATATATGTCATATCCTGCTTATGCCTAAAATCTCAACCATAGCTAACGTTCAATCTGATTTGATGCTTATGTTACATATGGTACTTAAAGTCCGATCGATCTGTCGTTTGAGTTAAGAACTAATCGCACAATTGCCTCTACGTGTGTGTGACAAGATTGCTGAAGTTAAATAATTAAATACAGCCGAAGAGTATAACCTTTGCGTATGCCGATGTTGGTCAACCTTGTTAAGAGGATAGAGTAAACCAATTTTGAAGTCGCGTGAGTATCCTCATCCCCTCGTGATCATCACATTCAGCGGACAGCCATAATGGACTTCTCACACTGTACCCATGCGGGGCATTCACTTGTCTTGCCAATGTCTCAACCATTAGACGACCCCATTTACACGCAGGAACTAAACACTTCACATCGTAGTTGTATCAAAGTAGATCCAAATTTGAACAGTTGTAATATCCTGTGCAAGAGTAAGCCTTTAAGACCAGCTAATTTGTAAAAAAGTAGTCAACATTTATGGACAACAACTTCTCCAGTTTACTGTAATGGGGGCGTTTCGGTATAGACCTTTGCTTGACAATGGTATGAGAATCTATGCCAAAACGTCTCCATTACAGTAAACTGAAGAAGCTGTTATCCATAAATTGTGTCTACTTTGTCATCCGTCAACTTCTAAGGAATGCCTATCAAATAATTTGTTAGAAACGTCCCCTTTCAAATAACATATATTTAAAAGGATACGTTTTGTATTGTTATTTATAAATTTACCATTAAGACGAAATCAGTATACATACAACGCCAACATACATGAGATCTGACAAAACGTCTCATACCTAATCCCCTCCCCCGTATAGATCCAGGAAAGTATTGATCTTCAGCAACCTATGCTTGACGTAAGAGACGACTCACGACATCGGTTGATGAGACTCGCTTAATTGCGATTTGTAATCACTCGATTGTCTGGTCATGACTATTTATTTATGTGGCTAAAACAACACACAAAACATGAAAGGAAGTGCACCTAAATTCACATTCAATTTTTCAAATAATAATTAGTAGCTGGATCAAAACGTATCAAACTTACAATCCGAGTTAGGAGCGGTCCGGTAGCCTAGTGGTTTAAACCGTTCGTTCTTCACGCCGAAGACCCGGGTTCGATTCCCGACATGGGTACAATGTGTGAAGATCATTTATGGTGTCCCCCACCGTGATATTGCTGGAATATTGTTGAAAGCGGCGTAAAACCATACTCGCTCACTACAAACCAAGTTAGCATATACACAACATTTAAGCCTGTCACCAACCATCTTCACTAATAGTGTTACCTGCAGCTTGGAGAATCATCATCTAACCAGATTCTGAGTCACTAACAATCCAAAGTTCCTCACGTTGACCCTAACAAGACGTCATGAGGGGTCTTTTGAAACAGTCCCTGCACGATCGTATCACGTCATTGTTATGGGCTCCCGGTGCACCTGCTGCAGACAAGCAGCGGTGTGTGCACTGTTTACACACTGTGGATCCTGACACAACAACGCGAGTGATGTATGACCAGCACAGGATGAAGTTCACACGGATATTGCCTCTCTAACATATGATTAAGCATCTGTAAAACTTAAATTTATGAATATGCACAAAAAGTGAATGAAATGTTAAACAAAGTTTTATAAAGATGTCAATTTGGAACTGGTAAATCCATTTCCGTCGAGGGTAGGAGGTATTTCTTATGATCACTTTTATGGAAAATCTATATGTCAAATTTAGGGCTGGAGAATACACACCATGAAGACATGCAGATCGAATTTTTCTCCTCTTTGTTAGCTTTGTAAGACGACTTTTTATCTTCACAACTGTGTTGCTAGCTGCTTGCATAATCTACACTACCAAGACGTCGCAGTGTATGACGTCAGGCTCGTCCGCTGTTTCATCTGACCTTGACCGTGCCGCATTAGAAAGGACCCTGCTTGGTTCCACGGTGCAATGATGTGGTTTCCAATAACTGGGTATTATCCCGTGCTGGACGTCTCAGGTCGTTATCCTTATTTACAGCTCTTTGATTGATTGGTGATTCTCACGTTGTTATTTACCAGTAACAGGTGCTAGCTACAGGGGGACTCTGCAACAATCTGGGAATATGAGGAATACATTTTGCTTTCAAGTTTCTTATGATATCCGTAACCTTTTAGCATTTCGAACATCTAAATAATATCTGCCTGTAGCGACTGGCCGTTTGAATGGTGTCCTCTTGTATACCTTTTTTATTTTATTATTACCTTTTATTTATCAAACAAAACTTTCGCACCGATCGATTTTCCATCTGGTATAACTTTTTCAAGTATGAAAGAAGTTTCGCCAAATGAAAAATAAATGTATGCTTATAAATGATGTGACGCCAAAAGGCGAAAATAGCCTGAGTGCGAAATGTTTTTAAACACCTAAATGCTAAACAAGTGCAAGCTGTTTTCATGTAAATGCACTGCAGAATGTACTGTAAAGTAACAGAAAAAGCTCTGGTTTTCTGATTGTTCTTTTGAGCAGAGCACAGCGTGAGAATGGGAACCAGACTGCGTTACTTCAATCAATCAATGCTTCATTGGAGCGTTTCTACTTGCAGGTGTTCTAGATAACTGCTGGTGGCAAGTGTTTCTGTTTTTCAAGGCTGTTCGCCATGGGCAGTGGTTAAAAGTACACGGCATTAGGTTTGTATTGATAGCGTGGCACACATAAATGAACATTACTGTAAATATGAAAATAAATACAACTTATACACTCCTGCAACGAACTGTGGTTATAAAGCAATGAATAAAATATTTTTTAAGCCTACCAATGATCATGGTGACTGGATATTCATAAAACCCAAACAGCTGGATTTAAAAAAAAACCCAGTGCCTGGTTTACTTTTTATTCGTCAAAACAAAAAGTTGACTATAAAAACAAGCACAGCACAGATGGTGTCATTGTACTCGGAATAATTTTGTCAGTGCATCTTTTCTGGCCAAATACACAGCTAAGTCATTTGAACTGACTAACTTCAGAAGGTTTTAATCATTGACAAATATCCACTTAATGTTCACACTGAGGCAAACTTTAACACCAGAGAGCTTTAGATCTTTCTACGTTGGGTGTAATCAGGCATTGCAACGTCCAACTCAACGACTGTAGCAGCATTGCCGTCGAGCACAAAGACTCACTTTTGAATAGATCGTAATTGGACCTTGCTAAATAATAATGCTAAACATCGATTCATTAGAAGTATTATCGGATGGCTATTCCAGTAACCAGAAGTCCAGACTGACAATTTTCTGACGGTGGTAAACCTCTCGCTTAGCATAAAGAATCGGCGACAGCTTGGCATGCAGAAGTCGGTAAAATACACTCTCTAAATGTCGAAATGAGTCCCAGAGGATGCACAAAGCCATCAATGCAAATGAAACCATTCAAAGGTTGCTTCTACAAATATCCAACAATAGTCTGTATCATATGATACGAAATTTGCTTTGCGCCTCCGGCTAATGTATCGTGTAACTGATATTCAACTTTCCAGCGATCATATCAATGAACACATCTTCAACAGCTACCTGCTAATGTCATCGATTTGATACATAGGATTGCTGTCATTACAATATCAGGTGAGTAATTCAACGCTGCAACGTTATTGGCTTTAAAAAAATCTATTAACAGCGGTTAATTTTGCAAACATTGAAATAATTTTGGTAAGTTGGTTTGACAACATGCACGGAAGCACGTCGTCACAAGTCCATACTGTTTCTATACTTAGATATAACAATGACAAATCGTTGCGGCTCCCGACCCCCATTAGATAGTACTGTTAGTCGATTAGCTTGTGTAAAGCTAGTTACATTTTATGTTTACTTTTGAGACAGAATCAACATGCGTGTTCAGGGCAGCATCTTGCATGGGGCTTGATATCCGTTAGAAATTGACATTTGCTTGTAGATTTCAACCAAGCATCGACCGTGCATACGGAGTTGTGTTTATAGTACGTGAACCGTCCTTGTCAAAATGCTGGCCTCTAGAACTAACTATCAATGGCTTAGTGTATCTTAACCAAACATCTCCCAGCTCGTATTATATTCACAATAGAAATAAAAATACCAATTTGGCTATTTATTTTGTCCTATTATTAAAGATAGTCATGCATTCATAATGAAAGACTGGAAGAACAAAAGTAACACGTGGCATAAATGCGTCACAACGACGTACACATGGACAGTACAACATCTGGTTAACGATCTTGCAAAATATAAACCTAAATGAGTAACTATCATGAAGTGCCGTTTGTTTTTAGTGTAATGTCTCTCTTCTTTCGGTCTACTGGATTGAGCGCTTGGTACTGGTACTATCTACGGCCATCCCACACCAACAATTGTACTTGTTGTTACCCCGCCTGACGCTCGACATTAAGAGGATAACACAAGGACTGGTCGGTCCGGAAGTCCGCACACTGAGTGGGTATCCCTGTTAAACTTCGGCAGCAATTGGGCCGGACCAGTACTTCACGTTAGTGTGCACGTGACATACATTGTTTGAATATTATGGTTTCAAAGTAAATGCGTCTGAGATGAATCATAAAGAAAAGAAAATAGTTCGGGCAATATTATCTTGATAATTGATAAATTGCAATCATCACTCATCGAGACTATGACATCCATATGCATATTTTGAAATTCATGTACAATGTTTACTGAAGTGATTGAACAGCCTAATATGCAGTCTGTAATTCAATGCTTCATTTATGGCGCATTTCACAGGTGCAAGAATAGGCTAATGAGGGTCAGAATACCAAAACGTTTGTTTTCAAATTTCTTGTAATATCGTTTCTCTTGTTATCACACATCAAGTCCTCCTTTTTATTAGAGGTATGTGATTTGATACCTCTGATTTACTCATCAGCTGCATGTTCCGTTACAACTCTCGTTAGCCTGTACAAAATTGGTGACTTAGTCTTACTTTTATGTCCATGAATATAATACATTTTGGGAGTCCATGAATATGATACCTTTTGGGAGTCTATGAGAACGGGGTGTCAGACTGGCGATCGGTGGCACGCTTCTGTTGATTTCCATTTTTTTCAAAGTATTATCGTGCACATGATATCTGACTGAAGAAAGTCACCAATTTACACCATGAACAGTTGAGTGTATTTCTAACGAGAAACGAAATGTATTGAGTGACATGAAGTTCATATTTCTTAAATAAATATGATTCAAACATCCATACCTTCTTGCGTCCAGACAAGACCCACCACGGTTTAAATAATGTGAACATTTGTCCTTTCACAATTTTCATGCATCATACTGAGTCGGTTAAAACCCTGACTGACGACAGTCGTAGCGTTCAGATCCGAATGCTGAACGATGCTCAGATACGAGTTGTCTCCAAAGACAGGAGATTACACTATGACCAGGATACCGTATCATCCAATTGTTATGAACCCTTTGGAATGATGACAATTACTGTTCCTCTAATCTAATGGTAAATCAGATTCTATTTCATTCATTTTCCAAAGTTTAAGAAAAAAATATAATTTTCGAAAACATGCAATGAATATTTGAGATAAAACGCAGTGTAATTGTGTTTGTGTAAATGTTATCCCTTTGTGAGACCATCTAGAACTACAACGTAACAAGCTCAATAATTTAAAATGTAACCGTATCAGATTTTACTAATTGATTTTTCTTTGTAGATCTTAACTACAGTTGTCAATAAAATGATCGAATTCCAATGCTCTAGTGTGTTGACTGAAATATACATAGACATATTATAATCTGTTTCTGCAGGTAATAACTGATTATTCTCCGGCCTTGACGTATTATATGTTGGTTTTAAACACATTCTTGACATGCTGTTTCTCTAAACGTATTTAGAATTGGTTTCAACGGTAAAATTTATAAGCAAACCCCATCATCCAGGCATTTGGAGGCTTAAACATATTCAGAATTGTGTTGACATCTAAACCTGTTTAGGTTCACGATATGATAGCAGTTTCAAGTCTTTAAGCGATCACTCATAAATAATCATATTTTAACAATATAGTCCGGTCCATATGCAGGATGCTGGACACACTGTTGGATTCATTTCGATTGGTTAAATACATGCAAGAGTCATGCATTGTAGAGGGGTACTTATTTGAACTGACATGTTTTAGTTTTAAAGAACTTGGTTTTGATTGTGTCCCTTTTTTACGCTAATAGTGAGTACCAGTCCTTGTCTTCTGCATCACCGTCGAGGCATTGTACAGATACAATTAGTGGAAAAAGTGCAAATGATGCCAATCATGAATCTTGATTCTCTGGACATGTTTGGTTCTGAATCACTTATGAACATGTTTAGATTGAGTATTCTTACCCTGTTTAGGTATTCACACAAATTTTAGGCATGTTCATTGTATCAGTATAGTTAGGCCTTTAAACGCAATAAAGTCATGGTGCAAGAATTGTGTGCATGTGTGTGTTTAGAATATATACACTTGCTTTAACAGTGCAACCTCTTCACTCTCGGTAGTCAACCACAGGCATGGCCACACCCATTCAAACGATGTATGCACCCTTAAATGCTTCATTGAACAAATGTAAAGAAATACAATATTTGAGATGATTTTACCATCAATTTAACTTTAAGACATAAAGGCTATGAAGCCATCCTTCCCATTGTCACATCTGTTGAGAAGAGTTAAATCGTCAATGACAAGGGGTCGCGAAGAGGACGCTTTTGACGCGTCTGAAATTGACAAGAAATTGACAAGTTCCTGCCGAGCTACTTGTCAGTCACAGAAACCGATTTCGCAATGACAAAATTATCCAGAGTTCATCCATGTTGGTGTTATTCAATATTTGAAGGGCGGTGAAGTAGGAAATACGAGAATGATCAATACATATCACAGTGGAGCAATTTTTTCATCATAGGCACCATTTTTCTCGAAGATCGTTTTTTTGTTTTGCAAAGGTTATTGTCATTGTCGTGGAATTGATGTTTGATTTACATGACTATAATAGTGGCGGCTGTGATGTACTCGTAACCCAATGATTCTCCGAGGCCACGCGCCGATCAATGATATGTTTGCAAGAATAATGACCATAGTATTGACTGAATAATATAAATGATTATGATGGAAAACAAACTTTCAGACAACTTGAAATGAACCCGTCGTCATTTCCATGCGTGCATATGTAGTTGACTGATAACTGAAACAGCTGAAGATAAAAGTCTCCAAAACACAATATTGAAAATGGTAATGATCCCATTTTTGCACCTGCAGCAATCTTTATTGGAATTTATCGGAGCTTCAATAATTTACTGAATTGATAAACAAATTCCGTCTTGTGGGCTGTGAATAGAGTTTGCACAATACCCACATGTTGGAACCGCTGGAAATTGAGAAAGTAAGGAAACATATAGGTTATTGATATTTTAGTTTAATATAAAAATGTATGTGATTTTAACAAACTTACCTTGTTTGAGAACGGAACTTTACCGGCATGTTGGGAATGCTTTGCAACAGAATGTCAGCTTAAGATTGACATCATCCGAGCGAAACTGACAACCACAATCCTCCACAACGTCAGTCATAGTCTGGTTATATACATCCATCAGGGTAATAGCTTCCACAACATTGAAAATGATTGTTTTGCTGCCGGTACCTCGTTTAATGCATCAAAACGATCAAACACTGCTAAATCACCATTTAAAACTTACTGTAATCATACACTAAAGCTAGCAGTGCCACTTATAGTAACAATATTTTATCGCCTCGTAAATGAATTGCAAATCCAGCGGAATTAGGTACCATGGCTGATCTACAGAGGCCGGTGCGGGGAAACTCTCATTGGTACACAGAGCCTCGCCTTGGATCTATTTTGTGTCAATACCGGCTAGCGTGCCGTCTAACTATTCGCGCAGGAATACATTGATTCTCCGGTGATTCCACCTCTGCATAGACCAGATGGAGTTAAAATCCCTTCGCAGCGCAGTTTCTGTAGATTATTGCCTGGTTCGCGTTACTGGTGTGAACGAAAGCGCTGCCCTCGAGTTAACGGCTTTGAGCGAATGCTTTTATGGTGCCGCTTACACCAACAAACGAGATCTTAAAAGGAAAAGGTGGCGTATCTGTATTTCGCTGTTACTTAACAGAGGAAATCGCTTAAGATGATAGAATCGACAGTCTACTCCGCGTTCATTATTGCAGAATAGCTTGATGAATTTATAAATCGAAATGATGGATCTTTGGTTTGTGATGTTAATAGAATTTGTACATTAATATAGTCGATTGTAGATTTATCAGACCAATGGACAAACAGTGCTTTTGCAAGATAAAGAATCTTGCCACAATCCACAGACTACAAATATTTGCCACCGATAACGATTATATGACATATATCCTAATTTATAACATGACTACAGAGAGAGGTATATCGGTGATATATTTATACGGAAAATGGATCGTCAAAAGCACACATACGGGTTGTTGCATATGCTTAACAAGCGGCCGCTTTATCAGGTATCTATGGAACGCGGAACGGGAAGCACGTAATTCGGGAATTTCGACAAATTGAATATCATGAATTTAAGAGCAAGTGTGTCTTCAACGCTTTCTCTTCATTTTCAGGCTAAGCAACTTGGATTGGCATAAGCAACAAACATAAATATATAAGTTTTTATCGTAAGAAGTCTTTAAAAGGCATTAAGAAGTGATACACATAAGGAAGAGAATTTATATTTATATTTACATTATATGCAGAGAGCATATTTATGTACATGTAAGAACAACAAAAGTAATAACATAACTAAAGGTGGAAACTTAACAAGGAAAGTAGCGCTAATTATCTGTTGGCTTCCCTTGTTAAGTTTCCACCTTTTGTTATCTTATTACTTTTGTTGTTCTTACATGTACATATATATTCTCTCTGCCTCATGGCATCCATTCACCTTATGAAGGAGAAGGCGTATACTCCGAAACGTTGTGTTCCCCATAATAAAGAAGTTATAAATTCTCTTCCTTTTCGTACGAAATTGTTATATATTTACTGTTATAAGTCCTATTTATGTGCTTGTTGTTATATCTGTACTCATTTCGGTTAGCTACGCATAACGCGTTGAGCCGTGGGTGTATCTGTTCTGTATACGACAACAGTGTACTTTGACTACGAAATTTAATAAAACACCTGTCACTCAGTTTCCATGGTATTAATCACCATTGCTGGATTACACATTAGCATTCCTTGTGTAAAAATACCGGACTATTGATTCTAAGGATATCGTCCCCAGTGAAGATCCAGGTTAGTACTAGTCCTCAGTAACCCATGCCATCGTAAAAAGGTCTTTAACTGGTCAGGTTCACTGACTTGGTTGATACACGTCGTCGTATCCCAGTTGCATAGTTCACTGGATTGTCGGACCCGTGAAGATTCCGGGGTAGAGTTACTGTAGGTCTTCAGCAACCCATGCTTGCCGTAAAAGGTGACTATGTTTGTCGTAAAAGGCGACTAACGGGATCGGCTGGTCAGGCTCGCTGATTTTGTTGATGCATGTCATCGATCCCAATTGTGTGGATCGATGCTCATGATATTAATCACTGGATTGTCTGGTCCAGACTCGATTATTTACAGACCGCCGTCATATAGTTGGAATATTGCTGAGTGCGGCGTTAAACAACAAACCAACCACTGGATTGTCGCATTTGCAGACCGCAGCCATATAACTGGAACATTGTTCTGCGTTCAACATGTTAAACAAGAAAGTTTTGTCGTCTTCAAGATTCATGACGTCATGACTTTAGATTGACTGTAATTGTGGCTTGTAGTCTCGCGTTTATTAACGTAGATTTATAGTGCTGTCTTAATAATAGTCAACAAAATAGAAACTATACACCTTGTGTTGTTATATACTGCAGTGGAGACAAGGGATGTCGCAAATCTCATATAAACATACAAAGCTGATACAATGGGGTTGAGGTCTGTATATACTTAATCCTATAACAAGGCGACTAAGCTTGTCGTCAGAGGCGACTTAAGGGATCGGGTGGTCAGGCTCGCTGACTTGGTTGATGCATGTCATCGTGTCCCAATTTCATGGATCGATGCTCATGATGTCAATCACTGGATTGTCTGGTCCAGATTATGTACAGACCGCCGTCATATAGCCGGAACATTGCTGAGTGCGGCGTTAAACAACAAAGTAAACCAAATCATCCCATTAAACACAAGTGAGTGAGTGAATAAGTATTGTTTTACGCCGCCTTTAGCAATATTTTAGCAATATCACCAGAAATGGGCTTCACACATTGTAACCATTTCGGGAATCGAACCCGCGCGAACGCTTTAACCACTGGGACGTGGTTCTTTGGGACCACGATCCAGTTAACATGCTTGCCAGGGCAACATACATTCCTGAGCAAGAAGTTGGTACAGACTCCAGCAACATGGGAAAGTGCATGGTCGTTATGTTACATGGCCTCGTGGTGGGACAGGATGCAAGAGGTCAGGTGAAATGGGGTTTGACGCCGCGTCCAAGATTATTGCACTTATATAGCGACGTGCATGTACGTGTGTATGTGTGTGTAGCTGCTTGTACTAGTCCGGACTGATGCCGATTCATAGTGCTAGCTCACAGAGATACCATGCCGCAGTTTAACATGAATACCCCACTCAGACACAGTATAATGACTCCGAGCCGACCAGTCCTTGTTTTAGCCCCTAAATGCCGAGCGCCAGACAGGGTAACAACAAGTACCATCTTTTAACGTCTTTTGGTATGACGCGGTCGGGGATCGAACCCCGGACCCTCCGCTCTCCGGGCGGACGCTCTACCACTAGACCACGGAGGCGGTCTCGGGATGCACGAAAAGGAACGACAAGCCATATGAGGATGTCTGTAGATTCCCCAACCCGATTAAAGGTAAGTTCGATAACAACCGGATATGGCAGCCCGACCGAGATGATTCCTCCCAGAACCCAAACACGTCCGTCACACAGCAATCTTGCGGTCGCGGAGCCTAGGGAAGACCAAGAGCTGAGTGTCAGTGACATCCACACGAAATGTACGATTCGTATGTAAAAAACACATTACGCCATTGCAATCTGCTCAATCTGAGATGTTGGCGTGACTACTCAAGGCCTGACAGGTCGGAATTGGACTCCTTGCGGGAAGATGAGCCCGGATGTTGTGGTACCGCTCTCGGTTCCGAACGGTCTGACGTCGAGCGACGTCCGCAACAGGTCTTCCCGCGGTGAACATACCTACCGCTTTCTTACGCCTGATTTGTGTTCAGCGGGGCGTTGCTATTGAACTCAGAACTTCAAAATGTCATTTCCTTCAGGACAGGAATGTTTTTCAGTGTGATTTTTGGGTTGTGATATGGCGCTGTTCTCTCGTTTTGTCATTAGACGAAATCACATGCATGTGGGACACATTTGGTAGGAACAATCGCAACACGTATACTGATACTGTTTTTGTATTTACTATGGGCGCAACAAGACTAGACAAAAGACACAGTGTGTATCTTTGTAAATGGCTTTGTCATGGCTTTGGGGATTACTTCATCTGGGCCCCGTGCCACAAAGCGATCTTAAGGCCAAAGTGATCGTAAATCCCATACAATAACATTGACTAACGACAGTCACAGCGCTAAGATCGCTTTGTGGGACGAGGCTCTGGAATATTCAACCTACCTGTGATTTAAGAAAATGAAATCACAATATAAGAAATATCTAAACACAGTGCTTTGTCTTTGAGTATATATGCTACAGTAAGATCGTGAAACTAAGGATTTTGTGAAAGCCCGTTGTGGTCAAATATTTCATGTCATCTCTAAATTAATCATTGGTTACCATGACGTCACAATCAAATGACATCACTAATGGCTCTGCTACTGAAGCCGTTAGCAGTACTTTTTACACCTATGACACTGCTTAATACTATCTACAAACTGAAAAAGTTGGAAGAATGATGTTGGATGATAAATAAAATCTCACCTTCGTGTCATTTGATATCAAATATATCAAGACTCATTGATAAAAGTGGAAAACCTCCTCGGCAAGCCTAAGAGTTTTTCCACATTTTTCAACTCGTGCTGATATATTTCATATCAAAAGACACTTGGGTGAGATTCTCTATTTATTGGAGTTGAAGTTGTTAAGCTTCAAATATCATCGTGTTCATGCTAAGGTAAAGACACAGATTACAAGACGTCTTTTTATTGCAACAGTTGAGACTGTGGTGGCATGGCGAGTTCCACTTTAATTTTGCCTTGAAGCACTTGTAGCGATTTGTCATGCAAGGCTTGGCACCACTGCAGTTAATGAAGCATTGGCCACCAGGTGTTCAGCTAAGTATTCCGCAAGTACTCAGCCAGGCTCCCTTTGCACAACTGCTTGTTTTTGTTGAGGCATCATCTGTACACACTTTGAACAACAGTGTATATCCAAGTTGTAACGATTCTCATTCCTTTATACGACGTTAACGACATGTGGGTTGTATTCTTATTGAGTTATCAATATCAGCATTGTATATCTGTCTATGATTCATTATTTAGGGCAATAAATGTCATTGTTAGAAACTATTGAATTATCTTGTATATCCAAAGAACGCCATACGACTCTTGCTCAAAAACTGTTTCAAAAGGGTTACAATTCAATGTTACAGTAAAGATCATAGCTTTTAAAACGTTTTATGGTAGACATGCGGAGGTCATTTTCAAAACTGACGCACTGTGAGTTCATTGGATCAAGAACCTTCATAGAGTGTATGGTAGTCGGAGGTTGCGAATTCTTATATTTATATAACCCTATTTCTTACCTCGAAGGATGCAGGCCTAGATATAAACACACTTTTATTTAGTACTTGTGACTTACACTGACAGCCATACCACAACCAGCTGTATCGCGGAATAAAATAGTTCCTCAAAAAGAATGGTAACTGGAGCGTTTGTATGCTTATGTTGATCTATAGAAACATCTGTTGTAGTTTGTTTACAACAAATGTATTGAAATGATATCATCTGTGGATGAGGCGGATCTTTTACGATCTACCTCAGTAGGTTAGTCACAATGACAGCACGTCGTAATACGTTCACAAGACGTCAAAATGCCCGACACGATAAACGTGGCGTTAGACAATGCCGAAGTTTCTAGTTCGTCATCATTGTTTAAATGGTTCATCATTGAAAGGCGATTATAAAGATGTGAGAAAAAAGATACTAAGACAAATGTATAGATTGCCGTAGACTGTCTCCCTCAGTCAAGACATGGATCGAGTCAATAGTTTGCATGACTGTGAACTTCCTTGTTTTGTTCCCTTGGATGGGTCGTAGCGAGGATCACGTAGTCAAACTGTCTGACGTTTCTCAGTGTATGCTAAATTACTGAGTGCAAGATGAAAGGGATCAGAAACAACGCTCTGTTTGCATTAGGGCTAGGGAATTCCCAGATGTGACCTCAGGCATGTGAAAGTAGTGTTTACGACATTTCAAGAATACAGTGTAGTGAAAAAAGTATGGACGTCATGTTGTGTCTTTCACTCACTTTTGAACGTCAATGTCGCGGCATTGTGACCGCGCTCTCGTCCAATGGAAAAACCGTTTATCGTGTAAACGTCACATATGCAACTATCAATTCCCTATTAGGACTTATACCATGTTCTCAAATTTGTGTAGGTGAACAATTGTCTTGGCTCGTCGTGTGTTTGTGACGGGTGCCACCATCGGGGCGGGATACGCTGACCTTTTTGCGAACACCTGTTGTCAACACTATTTGATAGTGATTCATATACACATGCTCATGGTGTTGTTTGAATCATTAATGGATTCTGCTTATAGCAACATTTTCTCATGGTTACGAAAATGTATTTTCGTGTTTATTATACTTCTTATGCAACTGTTACAGCTACGGTATTACGTCTAATGCAAATATCACTGATTCTAATGCAACCGTGCGACAGTGTTACTTCTGCTACTGTAGGGCCCGTTAATAGGTCATGGCCTAACGTTGTTTAGTACTTCCGGTAACAAACAACGTCTCGCGGCAATGGCGACAGCAGTGTTACGTCGGACAGGACCAGGCTCATCATATTCGGAACACTCTGGTGTAACTTAGAAAAACATGACACTGTCACAGGCATTAAAACATTCGAGTTATGTGGCATGAATAGCAAGTGTTGGCTAGTCAAAGAAGTTGATGTAACGACGTCTTATGATCGATGTCAAACGGGCTGCTACCCATTCATAAATAATGAGGTAGGTTTCCACTTTTCTCACACTTCTGATAGGCTGGTGTAATTGTCAGGGTTAAAAAGTCAATACTGATTAGTTAATTATCACAAGTACAGTGATTATGGCGTCGAAATATGAGCATAAACACTCGTGCTGTGACCCGTTTGATTGAATTTGTTGTTATTTGTTGTCAAAAAGAAAGAAGGTATTTGCAATATGCTCCCGGTTTATGCATCAAATGGTGTTATTGCAAATTTCGATTGCATCTATCCTGAGCCTTTTTCTAATATTAAATGTTCAGCTCTGATAAGTAACGTCACAGAATTATATTTATGGGTCCAGGGGAGATGACACAAACTATGATCATACGAAGGCCTATTATGTGCATGCTGACAATGTAAATTGCTGTGAATTTTTTGTCAACGCTTGTAATATCACTGAGTAATAATGTTGTACAAAGAGACAAAGAGATAGGGATGTCTGTGTGAATAAAAAAGATATGTGCCAATATCATGATGATAATGTTATGTGCACTAAAAAATAAGATTTTATTCACAGGCAAACTATTAATCTAATTTGTAAATAATGATGATTAAATCCTTGCAATGTTTGTTTTTAAGATCTCTCAAAAGTTACCTCACATGCATTCTGTATTATGTGAAAAGACTTGGTCATTACAATCTCATTTAGCATTTGTTTAGCTAATTCAGTTGAATATACAATGTACATGCTTAATGTATTAACTATATCTTGATGTAGGCATTGTAAGAAATTGTTGTTATTTTAGAAGTATATATTATGTTCTCATAAGTGATATTTATATTTTGCAGTTGGACCAGATTTCCATGTTTGAGGTGAGAAAGATATCCTAATCTTACTCACGGGTAGATGCATATGTATCACCAGAATTACCTTTGGTGCCAAGCATAACTGCACCTTAAGAGCATCTCGGACTGTAACAGATCTTCAGATGTCTTTGAATATTATGTGGTCAAGCAATACATTGCCTATGAAAGAACAACTCTTATTGTGTATACAGTTGTAAACATAGTAAAGTTCTATCTGAAGTACTGGTTCTGCTATGATGTCTGGGACCATCAGAACACCCTTGAACACTGGACACTTGCTGTAATAGGACATACTTGTCATCAACATGGTGTTGCAGAACATCACGGGACGCTCACATAAAGTCCGGTGTGCATCAGTTGTATGTTTGAGACTTATGTGAATACAGTTGTAAACATATTAAAGTCCTATCTGAAGTACTGGTTCTGTAAATGATTTCCGTGACCATCAGAACACACCATGCACACTGGACACTTGCTGGAATAGGACATACTTGTCATCAACATGGTGCTGCAGAACATCATGGGACGCTCACATAAAGTCGAGTGTGATTCTAGATAGTGACACTGTGCATGCTGTTTAAAATATTCCAATTCCCACTGGCACAGTTATTCGTTCAGGCTTGGCTTTTAAGAATATTTGACAAGAATGTTTAATATTTTGAGAGTAATCATGGCCTGGGAATAAAATTGCTGAATAAATCTGAAGCTTACTCATTGATTTTTAAGTTTGGATAATGCCATACAAAAGAGAGTTGTTTTAATATTTCTGGTATCAGCCATGCTACTGAATGTATATTGAATATAATCTCATAACAATGCACATTGAATGTATGATAAAAGATTTTCAGTTTATGGATCAAAACCTTCCTAGAAAGTACACAAGATGCTTACCAATGAAAATAAAACTTAACCAATGGCACTGCAGTTGTTGCTTTATGAAATTAATTCTTAAATATCAACATGTCTTGTTTTGGCATCGGCAATATACGGTTTCAGTATGCAAATACACTGATTTTCAGGACAATAGCCAATAAACATTATTCTTGGCCAGTAATATTAAACGGATTTTTCCAAATGGATAGCGGAAAATATGAAATGTCAGTTACCTCATTAGTTTAACCTGGCTTTATTGGCAGAATATTTTAAATACACAAATATATGGAAAATTGGTGCAATTGTTTCTAGCTCTGCATTAAGTCGATATCGGTGTACTAAATTGTGTTCATCAGTGTTCACTGAGTGATAAATTTTATGTATTAATGTTTTGGACTTCTGGCATTTTTTTTACTTGGATCGTTTTAGCCTCACAACCAGAAATATTAATACAAAACACGAACGTTCATCACAATTAATCTTGCCCATGCTATCAATCACAGTCTGCAGTGTTATAACAATTATATTGCTGACGAGGTGTAACACACTTTTTATTTCTTCCCTCAGATAACATTACACTCCATTTATTGGTAAGTATCTTTCTTTATGTTTGACATGTCAATCGGTGATCGCTTGCATAATTTCAGTGTATTTGTCATGCATTTGGCCACTTTTGACTTGAAGTTGCTGTATGCCGGATGCTGCTTCATCTTTTGGTTGCTGTACAGCAGAAATTCACACCTTCATAACCAAGAAAAAAACCATTCATGTTCTGAACATGGTTCACGAAGAAACAACATAGAACTAGACACCAAGAACACACAGAGTAAAAAGTTACCATTGTCCATCACTCGTTTTATTCATCAATAATAAGGCAGGGCTTCCATGACACTGCTCATGCTGCCAGATACCAGAATACCAGGGTAAGTTGGGTGATGTGGCCTAGCTATTAGTAGTTACATCTTCATGAATAATCTTTTACAGAAACATGTGACACATCCTGCGTAGTCATAAAACACTTTCCATGCCACTGAGACTATAAATACACGTCTGAACGATAGTACCGCACTGACTGTCAAAATTATTTTAAAGGTAAAAAGAAGAACAGAGTGAGCTTTGGCGGTCGCGCATTTCGAAAGCAGAACTAGTTCATGAATATAGGCATGTCACCGGAAATGCTGGTACCAGAAGTAGCGCTTCGCGAGACTTACGGGCCCTACTGCAAATGTAACTTCTGAGTCTACTGCGACTGTAAATTATCATGGTACTACGAATGCCACGGGCATAGATACTCATCCTCTCCCTTGTGCCCCCGCTACCTATTATTGCCACTTCAGCTGGTACTAATAAGTGTTCTGTCTTGTCTGGCCCACCATACCTACGTATTTCTATGCAGTAACAAATACTTTTAAAAGCAAATTATTACCTTAACAGTTATAAATCGAAAAATGAGTCTACATGTTTAATGCCATGTACCCTCATATATATATGAATTGAAGCTTGGGAATTGTATTTTTGTGTTCCGAATATATTGTAGTTTTAAAATATAATGAAAGGTCAAAATGTGATTTTTCACCCATTAGTTCCTTTGTAATGATTTGTCACATATACATTTGTTAAGCGCTAATTCCACACGACGCATTCTCAAATAGCGCGTCAAATTATCAACTTGGTCATCCGATCAGTGTACAATCTGTATTATCAGCTCCCTGGGGAGTATTCAGTCCAAGCCGCCTATTTGGAACCAGAAGTTGATGTATTCATATCATCATACTGATTACCCTACTGCCAATGTAACTTATGATGATACTGCTACTGACAATGTAACTTCTGATGCTACTGCTGCTGTCAATTTAACTTCTGGTGCTACTGCTACTGACAATGTGACTTCTGATGCTACTGCTACTCCCAATGTAACTTCTGATGCTAGTGCTACTGACAATGTAACTTCTGATGCTAGTGCTACTGACAATGTAACTTCTGATGCTACTGCTACTGCCAATGTAACTTCTGATGCTACTGCTACTGCCAATGTAACTTCTAATGCTACTGACAATGTAACTTCTGATGCTACTGCTACTGCCAATGTAACTTCTGATGCTACTGCTACTGCCAATGTAACTTCTGATGCTACTGCTACTGCCAATGTAATTTCTGATGCTAATGCTACTGACAATGGAACGTCTGATGCTACTGCTACTGGCAATGTAACTTCTGATGCTAATGCTACTGCCAATGATACGTCTGATGCTAATGCTACTCCCAATGTAACTTCTGATGCTACTGCTACTGTCAATGTAACTTCTGATGCTACTGCTACTCCCAATGTAACTTCTGATGCTACTGCTACTGTCAATGTAACTTCTGATGCTACTGCTACTCCCAATGTAACTTCTGATGCTACTGCTACTGTCAATGTAACTTCTGTTGCTACTGCTACTGTCAATGTAACTTCTGTTGCTACTGCTACTGTCAATGTAACTTCTGTTGCTACTGCTACTCCCAATGTAACTTCTGATGCTAGTGCTACTGACAATGTAACTTCTGATGCTAGTGCTACTGACAATGTAACTTCTGATGCTACTGCTACTGCCAATGTAACTTCTGATGCTACTGCTACTGCCAATGTAACTTCTAATGCTACTGCCAATGTAACTTCTGATGCTACTGCTACTGCCAATGTAACTTCTGATGCTACTGCTACTGCCAATGTAACTTCTGATGCTACTGCTACTGCCAATGTAACGTCTGATGCTACTGCTACTGTCAATTTAACTTCTAATGCTACTGCTATTGCCAATGTAAACTCTGATGCTAATGCTACTGACAATGGAACGTCTGATGCTACTGCTACTGGCAATGTAACTTCTGATGCTAATGCTACTGCCAATGATACGTCTGATGCTAATGCTACTCCCAATGTAACTTCTGATGCTACTGCTACTGCCAATGTAACTTCTGATGCTAGTGCTACTCCCAATGTAACTTCTGATGCTAGTGCTACTCCCAATGTAACTTCTGATGCTACTGGTACTCCCAATGTAACTTCTGATGCTAGTGCTACTGTCAATGTAACTTCTGATGCTACTGCTACTGACAATGATACGTCTGATGCTACTGCTACTGTCAATGTAACTTCTGATGCTACTGCTACTGTCAATGTAACTTCTGATGCTACTGCTACTGTCAATGTAACTTCTAATGCTACTGCTACTGTCAATGTAACTTCTGATGCTACTGCTACTGTCAATGTAACTTCTAATGCTACTGTCAATATAACTGCTAATGCTACTGCTACTGCCAATATAACGTCTGATGCTACTGCTACTGTCAATGTAACTTCTAATGCTACTGCTACTGACAATGTAACTGCTGATGCTACTGCTACTGTCAATGTAACTTCTAATGCTACTGCTACTGCCAATGTAACTTCTGGTGCTACTGCTACTGCCATGGTACTACTTATGCTAGTGGCATAGTTACTAATCCTCTTTCTTGCAGCTACGCTACAGCCACGAACGCTACTCCATCTACCAATGCCGTGTTTTTACCACACCTATTACTGCCACTTCAGCTGGTACCAATAAGTCTACTATCAAACTGGCCTACCATTGTCCTACATAGTTAGTTCTGTGAGGTAACAAATACTAATAAAAGCAAACGTTGGCAAACGTTGGCGTTGGCAATTAGTTGAGGTGTTCTTCAAAGTGTGCGTCACATTTGACTTTGACTGGAATGCAGGATAAACACGAACATGTATCACATAAACTAGAACTTGAAAAAAGGCGACAAAACGCTGTAGAATGATAGGAGTAAGGTTTTACACCTCTTTTAGCAATGTTCCAGCAATATCACGGCGGGGGACACCAGATATGGTTTCACACATTGTACCCATGTGGGGAATCGAAACCCGGTCTTCGGCGCGACGAGCGAACGCTTTAACCAATTGGCTACCCAACCGCCCTAGAGTGACAGGACGTCACAACAGTTGTATGTGCCAGTAGTCGTATATGTTTCCTCCTCCATTTGATCTTAAGATCCGGAATATGAACCACAGATTCTCCCTGATTATGATCCTTGGTTTGTCAACCAAACGTCTAATACCTGCATCATGTCGGGCCTCCCTCTCATACTGTGCATATGAAGCTGACATGATATGATTACCAAGTTGTCAGACTCTGCATTGTTCTCGGTGCCTTAGGTTTGGTACCTCCGAATTTGTTGACTGACATTAGGAGTGTACCGGGGTTTGCTACCAGGAATACAGCTCTTCTGACAATCTGGGTAATGCAGAAGGCTGCAGTGTTGGGGAGTCTTCACATTCTCCGAAAAGTTCTGGGTGGGTTTGACTAGGCAGCGCTTCCTGGGAGAAGTCCCATTCGCTGTCTGGGCTGCGTGTAGAGGGGGCAAGGGCTCTGAGCTGTTGATGAGTCTAACCAGCCTGACTGTGCCAGGATCACCCAAACCCTCTTTGCTGCATTTTTAATTTTAATCTGTAAATAATGATAACGCATTCTCAAATAACGCGAAAAATTAACAACCTGGTAATCGGATCAGTGTACAATCTGTGGTATCAGCTCCCTCGGGAGTATTCAGTCTAAGCTGCCAGAGTGGAGCCAGAAGTCTATGTATTATATATCATCATAACGATTACCCATTTGGAACAAGGCACAGTAATATTTATAACCCGTATTTCTGTGTGTTGCAAGTTCAAACCCTAGAAATAATGAGTGTCAAGCTTGCTGAACGCATTCACAAACCCACCTACTCTCCGCCGGCGGCGTTCCTTAACTGCACCTTTCAATGTGACTCGCTGTGCACATGATCACCATACACAATCTATTAATCATAAACTAACGGGCAAAAGAAACGCCACTAAACAATTGTCTGGTCTTAAACAAAACAGACGCAAAATTTAGTAACAGTTGATGTTTTATTATAAAAACAACAATTATTCAAAAACGGTATTTGAAAATGACAAGATAAAAAACCATGTACTTAAAGTTCTGCAGACACGTTCATCATGCTGAGTACACTTCCCAGTATTCAATCACACCAGCAAAATCGACGTCGATCTCTTTTAAAGTCCCGTGCTTCACACATGGCTCAGTATCGGATGTGACCCCCTCCAGAAACGATGCAGGCTCTAACACGACGTCGAACAGAGTACACGAGTCTCCTGACATCCAGATTAGGGATCATAGGCCGTTCGTCCTGCAGGGCAATTGCCAAGGCATCCCTCGTCAATGGCGGCTGTTGACGTTTCCGAATCCTGCGTCCGAGTTGGTCCAGAGGTGCTTTATGAGCGACACGTCCGGTGATCTGGCTGGCCACTGTAATACTGTCACGTTGTTGGCGTTCAGAAAGTCGCTAGTGACTCTGGCTGTGTGAGGGGTGGCGTTGTTTTGCTGAAACAGCGTTCGTGGGTGTTGTTGCAGGAAAGGCAGTACCACAGGCCGCAATACCTCATCAATGTAACGACGTGCAGTTTTCCGTCGATGATGACCAGATCTGTCTTCTGGTCCCCGCAGATGCCACCCAAACCGTGACACTTCTTCCTCCATAAGGCCCCACTTCTTGGACGCAACAACGTGCCGTCCGTTCACCAAGTCGTCGGTAGATTCGAACCCGCCCATGAGACTTGAAGAGCTGGCACCTACTCTCATCGCTGGATAGCACTCTTCCCCAATTTCTCTGCTGCCACTGCTGTACAGTCCTGGTCCACCTCAGTCTGTGACGTCGGTGTAGAAACGTTAACGTCATGCCCTTGAAAGGTCGATAGACCATACAGGCGGAGTCGTCTAGCGACGGTCCTTTTGCCGACTGGATGTCAACGGCTGTTTGCGGATGAAGACGTCACAGTTAGAAATCTGGACCTTAGGTGAAGCACCCGTAAATACCGGTCTTCCTGCGGGGTCGTGACCTTAGGTCTTCCACTCCTCGGTTTGTCTGCAGTACTGCCAGTTTGCCTGTGACGTGTGACAAGTGCGATGGTGCACTTGAAGCAGCCCATGATCCTGGCAAGGTGCTCCTGCGTCGCCTCCATTTGCAACATACCGATGGCCCTCTCGGCTCTCCAAACGGTTTCATGTGATGAGAGAGTACAATCCTGCTCATGTTTTATAAAAGAATCTCATACGGATAACTTTGTGCACATTTTGCATTATTTAGTGAATAAATTCACTTTTCTCGCAAGTCACGTGAAGCAAATGCACATGTTCACAGGGAATAGATAAGTTGCATTCCAGCTCCTTCCCAACTGTTTTCCTGCTGTTTGGCAAATTTGTTGAAAACTGACGACCATTATTTATTTGGTGGCGTTTCTTTTGCCCGCTAGTTAAGTAATGGAGAATCTACTCAAAACAAGACTCATCGGGGATTTCATCCCTCGGAATTATCCATTTAAAAACTCATTCTAAAGTACTCGTCATGTCAATGATTCAGTTACATTAAACGTGAATAGACATTGTTATATGGCAGTGTAATTTATTGTTAAACAATGATTGTAACGGTATCACATTGGACAATGATTAGTTGTCAGGAAAGTAGTACTATTTAATATAAGCTGTTGTGAGGAAGTTATTTTATTTAGATGCTCGTATTATCTGTAAACGTCCGGAATAGCATGGATGGATGTCAAGCGTTATAGAAACATGTGGAATATTTTGTGATGTTTAAGTAACACTGTGCTCGTCTGACACTGTGTAGAAAGATTTTTGTTTGTTTGTTTTTGTTGTTTAACGCCGTACCCAGCAGTATTCCAGCTATATGACAGCGGTCTGTAAATGATCGAGTCTGGACCAGACAACCCAGTGATTAATATCATGCGCATCGATCTACGCAATTGGGATACGATTACATGTATCAACAAAGTCAGCGAGCCGGAGCATCCGATCAGTGGAAGCTGCTGAGGCTATATTAGTGAAGCGGGCGCGTCCCTGTCTCATCTTACATTTCATCTCACATTGCATCAAGACCAGTTTTTATGTGAAGATCACTTCACTCAGTATTCCCAGCCTAGGCCTATCTCGGAAGATTGACTACTGTGACGGAATATTATTATCACAGAACTTTTTTGATATCCCCACACCCATCATACCTTGAATTTGATACTGCCACTGAATATTGTACTATCACTATATTGTGTACTGGCATTGTAATTGCTGTGCAATAATTTGTATTGAGACTAATTTGCAGTGCTTGTTTCGAAACCTAATTAATAACGGTTTGATTGTATACTATTTGTTGGTTGGTTGTTGGTTTCACACCTATTTTACGCACATAATTCTGGGCTAACTATTGCTTTCAATTTGGAAAGCGACACGTAACAACACTTTGTTGTGAATACCATTTAAATTTGCAGCTATATACATATTTACTAAACTTTGTACAAGATAACCATTACACATGTGTTTGTTCAGAACGTGTATTTGTCAAACTCATGATTTTACATATGTCTATAAATACAACCCAAACATGTCTATTGCTTATTCATATTTACCAAAAAATACACCATACATGCACATATTAATGACTAAAAACATAAAACAGGGTTTATGGTATGACAATTTTAACCATGGATTAGGAATGATTACATTGAGGAGTAGATATATGTGCAATTTATTTAAATGTTGCCAGTTAATACAAACAAATGTTCAAATAAACATATGAGAAAAGTTCTGTCTTCATCTTGAATATGACGGGCATCTTTGAAATGAGATTAGATCAATATCAACAAATACCTACTGTGTAGAGCGAACATCTAACACCAGGCCAAGCTATGCTCCAACAAAATTCAAAATTTAGCCAGTTTCGTCTCGAAACGGCTGGACTCATCAATATGGTGTCATGAGGGTCGAGGATAGACCACAATACTCATCAGTCTCCAGGCCACTATATTGGCTCCATGTTGGCAAACATCACTACAAGTTTGTCCACTTATGAAGGATCGTGAAAAAGGAAACTGACCCATAAATCCTCTATCTGAAAGAGTCTGTTGCTAATTAAACATTGCTCATAATTTTAATTACGTTAAAAGGTATATTCTAGTGAAATATGAAGCGTATTAAGGAATGGTGTCAGGGCTGTATGGTGATGCTTAACAACGTTGTGTTCCTCAATCATCATCTCGATGAAGTGCAAGGTCGATATCTGCGTTAATATGACATGTTGAGGTAACTATACACATATTGAAGTCATTGGAGACATTTTAAATGCACGAACTGTGTATATCATGTGAATGCAAACAGATTGAAGTGAATCATGAATCTGAACTCACAGAATCAAGTCGGGGCCCTTTCAGAGGAAGTGAACTGATCAGAAAAGTCTGAATCAGATGGCCATAAACGCACAACATTACGAAGTAACATCTGATCCTTTAATTGGGCTTAGCCATTCATGACAGGGCGTTACATGCCGATTTGAATTTAATCCATCAAGACTGAATGCAGAGCTACTGAGTGGAACTTGAGCTGCCACTGTGCCATTGAGCACGTGTGTATTAGTTTATTATGGAGTGACAATATAGGTTTGGCTGGGACGGGAATTCAAGTTGTAACGATTCTGTATGAGGACATAGGTCTATATCGCTCACCAAAGGGATGCTCAGAATAAGGGAATGCTGCTTTACGCCACGTCCATTAATGTTCAAGCTATGACACAGTCGTCTGTAAATATTCGAGCCGTTTTTAATCCCCTGATCCTAAAGAGGTGCCAAGCATGGAGTACATCTGACCTATTCTGTTCTGAAATCCCCAAGAGGTGACAACCATGGTGTACTGCTGACCTATTCTGTTCTGATATCCCAAGAGGTGACAACCATGGTGTACTGCTGACCTATTCTGTTCTGATATCCCAAGAGGTGACAACCATGGTGTACTGCTGACCTATTCTGTTCTGATATCCCAAGAGGTGACAACCATGGTGTACTGCTGACCTATTCTGTTCTGATATCCCAAGGGGTGACAGCCATGTGGTACTGCTGACCTATTTTGTCCTGAAATCCCAAAGAGGCGAGAACCATGTGGTATTGCTGATCTGTGTTGTCCTGAAATCCCCAAGAGGCGACAAAATGGTGTATTTATGACCTATTCTGTTCTGATATCCCAAGAGGTGACAACCATGGCGTACTGCTGACCAATTTTTTACTGGCATCCCAAAGGGGTGACAAGCATAGGGTACATCTGACCTATTCTGTTCTGAAATCCCCAAGGGGTGACAACCATGGGGTACTGCTGACCTATTCTGTCTTGAAATCGCCAAGAGGCGACAACCATGGTGTACTTCTGACCTATTCTGTTCTGATATCCCAAGAGGTGACAACCATGGCGTTCTGCTGACCAATTTAGTACTGGCATCCTCAAGGGGTGACAAGCATAGGGTACATCTTACCTATTCTGTTCTGAAATCCCCAAGGGGTGACAACCATGGGGTACTGCTGACCTATTCTGTCTTGAAATCGCCAAGAGGTGACAACCATTGTGTACTTCTGACCTATTCTGTTCTGATATCCCAAGAGGTGACAAGCATGGGGTACAAATGACCTGTTTTGTAATAGAACCCCCTCGAGGTGATAAGCATGAGGTACCACTGAAGTATTCTGTCCCGGAATCCCAAAGAGGTCAAGCACTGGGTACTGTAGATCTCTTCTGTTCCTGGAATCCCAAGGAGGCGACACATTCTGTGCTTGCGACCTGCCTCACATGACACGTTGTTACGTTCACACAAAAGTAGTTATGAGAAACAGTTATGTTAACTTAAAAGGATGAGAATGTAGCGATGTTTGTCGATCGTGTTGGTCTGTGTATAGAGGATGTGCCAACAGACAGCGATTATGGCGTTATTTCAATGTTTGCTCATGAGGCTTAAATATTGCTTTTAAAATGAAACCTTAACCATTAAACCTTTTTTTGTTGGACAACACCAGCGTATCGACATATGATACGAAGTCATTTCTGACATTTTGTGTGGTTTTCATTTACGCTCTCGTTGCCAGGGAACAACACGAGACAATCTCGTATTTTAGAGCAAGCAACATTATATAAATACATAGATATGTAATTAACCTTTACCATAGGCAATTCGGAGATGGATGTAAAGAGCAACGAATACAAAAAAGATAAAGCTGTTCCCCACAGCCAGGTTGACTGACTGAAACATGACCGTTTAAACAACAATAAATGTTATATGTATGGTGGTCTTAAGAAAGATTGATGTTGTGGTATTTTGACAAAGGATAACTATACTTAGCAACTTAATTATCTACGTCCACAAGAGATATCTTGCAAAAATGTATACGGCAAAAAAACCCACCTCCATTGAAGACAAAACGAAAGAACCTTAAATCAATACTAACTCAAAATTCGTGCATAGCAAAATTTGAGCTTAGAAAACTTTCGTGGTCGCAGTTGGCCAAAGTCTTCGACTCTCCCCACACTGAGGTGTAAGACATAGTGACTTGCAGCGACATTCACCAATCCAGCCTGTTGTGTTGGTAGCTGATAGCGAGAGTGTAAATTCACACCTTCTGGTGTAAATTATTCAAGTCTTCAAATAACTAATTTCGGCCTGGTTGGCAGATTCCTGGATTCCTAGAGGTTATTCAAAGTGGATACAATGACATATTATTACAGTATTCTTGTAAAAACATGCAGTGAAATACTATTTACTGTTGCCATATTATTTAAATTAACATATTACGATTTTAACTGATTAGTGTAAAAATATTAGTATATGCCCGACATTCATTAAATCGCACAACATTGAACGCGCCCCTCATAAAAATATCAACTTTTTCCAGTTAGTGTTCTTTAGCGCCGTACTTAGCAATATTCCTGCTATATGACAGCGGTCTGTAAATAATCGAGTCTGGATCAGACAATCCAGTAAATGACATCGTGAACATTGATCTACGCATTTGGGATACAATGACCGACAGTGGACATGGCCACCCGTTCACGTAAGTCGCCTTTTACAACACGCACTGGTTGCTGAATCTTCACGGGGCCTTTATCAATTGACAAAAGAGACAAAACATTTTCCATATAAAGCATGGCGGGACAACTTCGGATTGGCCAGGAGTCCGAACTTGACCACACAGAAGGAAGCGAGCTACAAAAACATGTTTTATATCATTGGAAAGATCTCGCGGAGACGAATCAAAACAATGTGTGTCCCAGTGTGTTCACATGTTCATAAGCTCAACAATTGGCTAAGAAAATGCATTACTGCAGAAATTTCTGGCAGAATTGTTTTTCTACAGAAATTTCTGGCAGAATTTATTTATTCCTGTAGTAATATTTAGCAGAATTATTTTAATTCAGGAGAAATAAGGTTCAATCATTGGATGGTTTAATCAGGTGTTGCTTTAAATGACCTTTTCCCCCAAAACAAACATTTTTAGTTCACATGATTACAAGCAAAGAAAATAAAAATGTTTTTTCACATGCTATATTACAAGACATTTCCTTGGGCGACTTTGAACTATGACTCATGAATTAGTCATATTTTCGTGGGTGAGGCGATGTTTTCAGGGATGGGTCCTGTCGCAGAAGAAAATAGATGTATAGATGAGTGGATCCATATTGTCTAATATAGCATCAGATAAAATTCAGCCTATACGCAGCTAGAGTTTACAATAGAGCCTATGGCATAAAATGTATTATGAATGTAAATAGTCTGCTTTACTTACGTTTTCTTCTCAACATACTTGAAATGAATTTCTTTTTTTTTGTCTGGTCATTGAAAGCGATGTGCACGTATTCTGAAAAGATATGAAAAAATCATTAAAATGCTTTTCATTTCAGTAATAAACACATTTCACAAGCTTTAGACACAATGTAACATAGGTGAGGTAAGTTTAAATTGGGTTTAAAGTCGCGTCCAAGATTATTGCACGTATATAGCGTGTGTGTGTGTGTGTGTGTGTGTGTGTGTGTGTGTGTGTGTGTGTGTGTGTGTGTGTGTGTGTGTGTCTGCTTGTACTAGTCCGGACTGATGCCGATTTATAGTGCTAGCCCACTAAAATACCATGCCGCAGTTTAACATGAATACCCCACTCAGACACAGTATACTGACTCCAAGCTGACCAGTCCTTGTTTTAGCCCCTTAATGCCGAGCGCCAGACAGGGTAACAACAAGTACCATCTTTTAACGTCTTTTGGTATGAAGAGGCCTAGGATCGACAATGTAAGACTTAAGACTTGAATTTGAATCATAGCATATTTAAAGTTCATGGTCACATAGCATACATACAATTCAAGGGTTATAAGCTATTTAAATATTCTTAGAATTACCTCCATCAATGCGCTCCACATGACCATGGTACCTATCTGCTCTGTGCACCAGCCATGGGGCCTCTACTTCGTCACCTTTGTTTAACTAAATCAGATATACAACATGTATATTAATTCCAGTAACCTGTATATTAATTCTTGTAACATGAATATCAATTCTTGAAGGCTTAAAAAAGTCACAGTGAAAAGTTTTAGACAATACAAATATGTAAATAGTGATCAGCTCCGAAGATAAATGAGATGTAAAAATTCAGATTAAAAGCTATGAGAAATTATTGATGGTAAGTAAGAAGATCATTAATCATGTTGTAATCTGTGTGAAAACTATTATAACTGATTATGTTGATGCTCTATCTTTGTCTTCTGCTTACCTCTAACCTAATCTTGTTTGTTGATAGCCACTCGTCTACGTTGTAGCCAGTCCAATGTATGTTCACTTTCTCCTTTTGGACCGATAATATTTTGGCTTTATACCTGTATTTGTTTCATATCAAAGATAAAAAATAAATCATGATTAAGGCAGAAAATGAAGGATAACATGAATTTCTATTTTCAGTTTTGCAAATAACTTTTGCTCCACTGATATTTTCCCTGAATCTATTAAGTACTTGACACTTCTTGTCAGTAACCGTAACCATGAACTGGACTCAAAAGAGAACATCAAATTATAAGAATTGTACTACTCAGATGCTACTAACATGTGTTAATCTGCATGTCATTACATAAAATGTCAGCTTAAAACCCAGAGGTTTCAAAAGATATGAAAACTGGAGTTACTTGTCATAGGTTGTAGCTCGGTAACAGATGGGAATCATCAGACAGAAAAGACATTATGTTATTCAGTATAAACTGCGGAAATGGTTCAATAATGAACACAAATGTCATTTTCGCTTCTGCCACAATGAATCAGATTTAATGCCTAGTATGAAAAAGGGGTGGGACAGAAAATTGATTTTCAGTCAGGAAAGTTAAAACAATTAATTTATATGAAATACTATATATTGATACATAAGGAAGATCATGATCAGTCAGTATCTTAGCAAATCGTTGCAATCTGAAGAAAAATACTTGTGTGAAACCTGATGAAAACAATTCAATATATGAAATTTCCTTCAACAATGCAAATAGTAATTACATACCAAAAGCCATCCTCCTCCAATGCCTCCACAACCATGCCAACATTGAATTTGCAGGGGGACATCTATGGACAAAATCAGTGTTATGTTTGTTTATATTAAAGCATGGTACAAAGTGGACAAAGAGGATATTTTCAACTCAGTAATTTCTTTATATTCTATTTTGAAGTTTTCAATTTATATTTTAACAATTTAAAGCAAGGGCATATCAGATTGTTTGAACTGGATACTGATAATTGTATTAACACAGTGCCTGTGCCTTTGCCTGTGTTATTTTCTAATTTTTCACAATACTGATCTTACTATAGGAAATGTGGTGATTATCATATTGATAAGGCAGTGAATCATCGTCAATAGCTCTCATCTGAATGAAACCCATGTGGATAGTAGTGTTGCGAAGGTTCATAATCAGGGTGAGTCATCAAGTTCAGTTATAGACATGCACATAAGAAATCTCTGCCAAACATAGAGTCGAGTCTACGATTCTGACTCTGTCATGGGTATGTGTTCATGAATCACTTTCAAATAGTGATGATACGAGGTGTACGCGAAAAGGTGAGCGTGTTCTGCCCCACCAGTAGTACCCGTCACACACGCATGCAAAGGCATGTGGTTCACTAGTAAAAGAGTGAGTAAGTGAGTGTGTTGGGTTTAACGCCGCTTTTAACAGTATTCTAGTTATATCACGGCGTGTCAGCTTAATGTGGGAGGAAAGCCGAAGTGATGTAGGTCTCAGACGTTTACCACTGCGGTGAAACCTGCGAGCACCGGTGTGGTGCTGACAAACCTAGAAACATAATCGGGGCGAACCGGGATTCGAACCCATAATCATAGGTTTCTGGCGTGCCCAAGGGACGCAACTCTGCACGGCGAATCGCGGCGCCTTAGACGACTGGGCCACCCGTGCCCCCACACTAGTAAAAGAACAGGGACATATGATACAAGTCAAAATAGGAAATTGCATCGGACATAATTTGTTGTAATTGCTGCATCAAATTTGGAAATGTCATCTTCATGTCTACCATAAAACTTGTTGAAAACTTTACTGAGACATTGGATGTTGTAACCTTGATCAAACAAGTTCTGAGCAACAGTTGTATGACTCTTGTAAGAGAGTGCATGCTTAATTGTACCTCAAAAGTTGTGCGATGTAGACACCAAGTTCTGGAGCTGCAGGAATATTTCTCGACATAAACGGAAAGTTGATTTTAGGAAAGTTGAAGTCATCCCTCTTGCCTTACATTCTTCTGGAGGGAGTTTGGTCCCTCCGAATCTTTATGTACATATCTAAATATGAAACAGATGAAGCAGTTTCAATGGAAGGAAATTTGCTATATTTGCATACGTGATGATATACCTGAAGCTTAAGTTAAACCTCTGGGCCAAATTATTTTGTTTTGAATTTGCCATTCCGCGCAGAAATTCTGATTCATATGCATAAAGAAGCAGATCTGCAAGAAGGGGGCGCAATGAGTAAAATCATTCGATGAGATTAGCATGTTATCTGAAAATAAAATGAAACAATCCTCCATATATCACAAATGAAGACCACCAGGTCCTATAACTCTATCATTATTATAACACCCACATGGGAATATTCTCATAGATGATAAACTAAACCTGTAATAATACAAACTGCTCTTTCCATTCAGGGTTGCTAAATTTAGTTTGCGATGTCCGATGCAGTTTGTAGTTTGCATTGTGCCATAACTTCCTATGAAGTTTAGCCGAAGAATAGACGTGCCTTGTCCTGTCCGATGCAACTTCCCAGTACGATTTTCCCCATTTGTTCCCATGTTGTTTAGCCGAAGAATGGACCTGCCTTGTCCTGTCCGATGCAACTTCCCAGTACGACTTTCCCCATTTGTTCCCATGTTGTTTAGCCGAAGTATGGACCTGCCTGGTCCTGTCCGATGCAACTTCCCAGTTTGATTTTTGCCATTTGTTCCCATGTTGTTTAGCCGAAGAATAGACCTGCCTTGTCCTGCCCGATGCAACTTCCCTGTTTGATTTTTGCCATTTGTTCCCATGTTGTTTGGTCGAAGAAGGAACCTGCCTTGTCCTGTCCAATGCAACTTCCCAGTTCAATTTTTGCCATGTGTTCCCATGCTGTTTAGTTGAAGAAAGGACTTGTCCGATGCAATTTCGCAGAGGAATGGTCTTGTCTTGTTCTCTGTTTACGACGGGTGCCACCGCTGGGGCATCAACTACATCTCTTATAGTCATACAGGTCAATGAGATGTTGCTGTGTCTGTTGCGCATGACACAAGTTTCGTACGTATCACTCATTTTTATTATTTGTACGTGCGGATAAACACTAGTTGTAAATAAAAATTTAATAAGAGATTACACAACAAAAAAAGACGAAACTATTTCCATTGTTTTCCTATTTATAATCATAGGAAATCTTTGCTACAAGCAGAGTCCGTTGTACGATTCCAGTAACTGTTATTTTTTAAAACATTTGTTTACCAGAGGTCCATCAACACCACTCGTCAGCAATTGTAGTTTGAGCATGATGAGCAAGGTATTCATGTGTAAGAGAATACTTCGTGACTTTATCTACGATGATGTGAGTCTTGCGTTCCCAACGCCGTAGCAGTCAAGTGCATGAGATGAACTGCTCCTGTGCCCAGAGCTACGATAAAGTCTGCACTTACTTACATCGACACGAAACAAGCGACCAGGTGTGGTGAACTAAAATCGGAACTCGATTAGTGACGACTAGATCGATAACTGATCTTTATTAAAACATCTCAAGTTCACTTGGTGGCGTCTTTAGGTCGCGAATGACTTACAGACAATCACACAATGGAGCGACTGTGTACGTGACAGTACGAGATGGAAAGGGATAATGCGATGGGAAGCGAGACTTCAGTGACATATTCACGGCTGTTTTAATTAACGTGTCCCATTTCAGATACTGAAGCATTTCGAACATAGACACACTGCTGGAGCGTTGATTGTGTAATTACCTTTGAGTTAGTGTGTTACATTTTACATTGCATCGGCAATATTTCAGCCAAATCGCAATGTAATAATATCTGATGTACATGTTCAGTGCTCAGCTTGCATATTCGTATGAGTAAACTGAGATCAATAGTAAGAAAAACTTGAACGTTCATTAGAGTACTTGTTACTTGCAACCGATGCTGGTCCATAGTCAACGGTTTATAGTCCGCCGACATATAGTTGGCATATTGCGGAGTTTCCAATGTTTCCAATGCAGAGCTAGGTTACCTCTATATTTAACCGCGCAAAGATGAATTTGGAACCCGCACGCGCAGAAAGGTAGTAATTACCGTATTCAACGTAATAAGCGCCCCGCTCTAATAAGCGCGGCGATATTTACTAATATATCCCAATTAGCATCCCTTCCGATTGATCAATGTACACAAGACTCATTTATTCGTGTATAATACGCACTCGTGTGTTATATGCACCCTTAATTATGGGCAATTAAATTCTGGAAAAATATATCTGTCGTATATAAACAGTTCAGACCGTCAGCCTAAACCACGAAATTTATCTTTCAACTCTGTTTTTTCCACCAAAATAATATTCTAATAAGAGCCCCCTATTTCTAATTTTGAGAGCGCCCTTGGCCTGGGCGCTTATTACGTTGAATACGGTACATCTGATGTACATTTTCAGTGGTTTACTTTCATAGCCATATGAGTCAATGGTAATTGTATACTAGCATTGCAATGGCCATCACGAAAAATGTATAATTATTAATGTATCTTGATCATAAAATTAATAGGTTATGACAGCTCATAAAAAATCAGAAAGCAAGAAATATATCCTAAATATTTCCCTGTTGTATTTTAGATGGTTGTATGACACATGTATGCAGGCATATACCAGTATATTTTGCCAACCTCGTTTTCACGTAATTCAATGTTTTGAAATTAGTTTTGGTAAGAAATCAATCAGAGGATCATAGCATGCCGTTATAGAGCCTCATGGCATACTGTTATTTCATGAAATAATCATATGTCATGCCACCGCGCATATTGTTAAGGATATGTCAGTACCTCATGAAAACGATCTTGTTTACTTTTCTAAGAGACCGTAACTTTTAAAGAATATATATATAGATTAATCATACATCCATTCTTCAGCAAACATATCACAATCCCTTGGTAACTCGGTGTTTATCAGTATTTCTGTGAGTTTGTGATCAGAGCTGAGCTACGTGTTTCGCTGACGCACGCCATTTTAACTTTGTGATCACAGCCAACGCAGTCGCAATGAAGTTACTGAATTTGACTAAAGCTTAGCATTTTGCATTTTGAACCTTATTCAGTCAAATGAATTACGTGCAGAGGAACCCAGAATAGTATTTGATAATATGTCGAGACGTGTATTAAAGTTGCTGTAAATTCTGACATCAGGAACGATGTAATCTTCGCTGATGTATGGATGTGTAGCATCACAAGTTATGAACATGACACTCAGTGCTACTGTCCAAGCACATCAGTGGCCAATTCTTGTTATTAAAACTCTTATGTATCAGATACATTCCAATTGTCTCCTGACATTTGTAATCCTCCTCTTTGAATTGTGTATCGTTATTCCCGGTTTGTTGTCAGGCAGCAAGGACGTACATTGGACGTAGCAGGTCGTAATCGCTTATCTTGTGATATTGGAAGGCAATTAGTGAATGAACTAGACGTAGTTATATAATAAATTGTTTGGTATAAATACTCATTTTTATACCAAATTACCTCCTGAGATGTTCGCCTTCCTTTTCATTTCAGCGATTTTACGTTGTGAAAATAGACGTAATTTCTCGTAATTTGATTGATCAAAAGCAGACATGTGACAATTTTCTCACACCTAAAAATACGATAAGATCTTCATTCTGACTTTGGTAGTTTACAGGTCAGTTTCAATCCAAGGGCAGATAATTCAGCCCAATAGATCCCCTTGTCCTTACATATTCGTTTCAATTACCCGAATCTATGTGCAGACCGTATTTTTGAAAACAGAAACACATTGCTATCTAAGTAACTGTAAAGTTATTCAGATAAAGAGATATCTATCTATATTAAAAAGATATAGCAGTAAACTACTAATTATGTACAGGCAATAATTATATAGCCCTGACAATGGTCCGTAGAAAATAAACATTAAACCTCAGAGGGATCTACTTATGAGCAAACACCGAGTTATCCATATGAAAGTATTGTTATACCCACATGAAAAGCTATTTATTCATTGAAAAGCAGTGTTTGACTCTTAGTGACATCCAGACGTCAAGGTTTATCGGAAGTTTGGATCCGGGCCGCTACAATATCAGGAAAACCTCACATTTTCATAACAGTACTGTCTTGTTACTTGCAACCAATGCTGGTCCATACTCCATTGTTATAGGACCCGTGAAGATTCCGGTTTAGAATAGGTCTTCAGCAACCCATAATTGCCGTAAAAGGCGACTATATATGCTTGTCGTAAAAGGCGACTAACGGGATCGGGTGGTCAGGCTCGCTGACATGGTTGATACATGTCATCGATCACAATTGCGTTGATTGATGCTCATGATGTCAATCACTGGATTGTCTGGTCCAGACTCGATTATTTTACAGACCGCCGAAATATAGCTGGAATATTGCTGAGTGCGGCGTTAAACAACAAACAAACAAACAAAATCTGTTGTTATAGGCCGCCGTCATACAGTTGATACATTACAGAGTGCGGCTTTAAAGAACAAACAAGCAAACAAACAAACTGATTAAATATTCACCAACGTCATGATCAAGATGAAAACCAAGGATAGGACTTGAATGTTCAGTACATAGCCTGTATGCAAAGATATGGACGATTGGACTTATATCTGCAACATATTGAACTATTTTACTGATTTAAACAGGAGACGGCAGTAACGAGCTCATTATAGACGAGTCAGGAAGTGTGGTTTTACTGCGTTTTTTAAATAACCCTATATTCTGGCACAAAAACGTCGAGAGACACCAGAAATGGGTTTCTCATATTGAACCATGTGGGGAATTGAACCCGGGCCTTCCGCGTGACAAGCGAACACTTGGATATCGTTCTCGTTATGTTTCAGTGTATGAAAGTGTGCAACGTAACCTGTATCTGGATGTGTGAACATCTACCTCGAGTACAATTACAGTGCATTAATGTGCCTAATATAAATAAAAGCGACCAAACCCTTACACTATTTATAAGAAATATATGTTTAAGGCATTGTCAATTGCACGATTCCGACTTTATCAAATAGGGATGATACTAGGTGGTCTCGAAAAAGTGAGCGTATCCTGTCCCACCGGTGGCACCCGTCACAAACACATGCAAAGACAAAGTCATTTGTTCACCTGAAAACTAACACGAGAACATGTGGTTCAAATCAAAACAGGGAATTGCATCAGACATAACTTTTGTTATTAATATGTCAAATCTGGAAAT
The DNA here is from genome assembly GCF_023055435.1 of Haliotis rufescens. Classification (NCBI taxonomy): domain Eukaryota; kingdom Metazoa; phylum Mollusca; class Gastropoda; order Lepetellida; family Haliotidae; genus Haliotis; species Haliotis rufescens. The sequence goes on from NW_025963902.1 coordinate 12,405,161, forward strand.
GTCCTTCACATATCTACTTCGTATGTCATAATGCCTCTATCACACTGTCACGATTGTGTAACTTTGCTTTATCGCAGCTTTGGGCAATATTTTAGTGACATCACGGCATGTCAGATTGTTGCGAGAAGAAACCCAGAATGGATACAATTTTACTACTTTGGTACAGGGGTATAAGTGCTGACAAACATACAAATAAAATTAGGGGGAATCTGGAACACTTTGCGACTCAGCTCTGCGTCCTTGACCATTCCTGCCCCGAGATACAAGAATCTTAGACGATATGATATGCTTCTTCAGCATGAATGTTGTTTATTTCGCGTGTCTCTTAGGAATTAGATTTAGTAGGGCTGATAAGCAGCAAAACCATCATTGATACACAGAAACATTTTGTTCGTTTTATTCAGGTGAATACGTTAAGCCAACAAATACAATATTGCCTCTTATCTTCAGCTGAGCATTTTAATGTGCGGACTTCTTCTGCTAGTTATGTTGGCTGCATCGAGCGCGAGGAACACAATTAGGAGAAACAAAAAGGCTTAAGGGCCTTCGAGTGCTATGATGGTTCCTCTGGAGACCAGAGTTAGATTGTGTGTGTTTTGATGGGGCAATAGCACGCAGGGAATAGTGCGGCTCCTAGTATTAACTCTCGATGAAATCCTACTTGGTTCAAGGGTGAGTGTCTGTGAGTAATTAAAACAGAAAGAGACCTTTGATGCAACAGTGAACACTTCTACAAAACGCACCTTACAGATATCAATACAGTACACTTACTTTAGGTCTCGTGGCCAGTGTACTTGGGCAGAACTGGACTTCACGTACACTGCATTGGCACTGTGGCATATGTGAACAAATTAAATAAAATCTAATAAATAATCATAATAAATCTCTGCTAAACATCGAGTCCATTGTACGATTCCGCCTATATCATAATCATTTGGATATGAATTATTATTTAATAGTGAAGATAACAGGTGTTCGCGAATAGGTGTCGCCGCACCTGTGGAACCGGTCACATGACAAGTCAAGTCAATTGTACACTTGAAAAACAAACATGGGAACATAAGTCATAGGAGGGACTTGCTTCGAACATCAATCATTGTGAAAGTAACGGTTGTAGCAGCAGCAACCTCCATCATTGTAAAAGTTGCTGTGGTTCTAACACTGTAAACATTCATCATTGTAAAAGTAGCTGCGGATTGAACACCGACAACATCCATCATTGTAAAAGTAGCTGCGGATTTAACATCGCCAACATCCATCATTGTAAAAGTTGCCGCGAATTGAAAACTGACAACATCCACCATAGTAAAAGTTGCCGCGAATTGAAAACTTACAACATCCATCAATGTAAAAGTAGCTTGGGATTTAACATCGTCAACATCCATCAATGTAAAAGTAGCTGCGGATTTAACACCGTAAACATTCATCATTGTAAAATTTGCCACGGTGAACAATTAACTTCCCTTGTCATGTGTTTGTGACGGGTGCCACCGGTGTGTCAGGATACGCTCACCCATTTGAAAACACCTGGTATCACCACTATTTGATAATGATTCATAAGCAATAGGCTCATAAAACAGTGGGAATTGAACAATCGACTATACTTTCAGCAGATATTTTCTTGTGGCTATGGATCGGGTTTGTCGCTTTTATTCAATATGCTTGCTTGTTAATTCAAAGCCAACAAAAAGACAAAGTCGTCGATATCTCCCACCATCCCTTTTGCTTAACATTGTGAAATATTAACCTTGTTAGGCGACAAACCAATCCTTTATGAAATATTTCATGGATAAGTAACGATTGTATATGAAACAACCATATGGTGGAAATAAATCCTACTCTAAATTAGAGCCCTACATGCTAACATGTTAAGGGCAAATAGTGAAATTTATATAAAAAAAAAATGCTGGATGTAAAAAAGGACAATATTTCATGTCATGCCTGATGTGAATACAAATCAGCACAAATAAAGGTCGAACGATTTACGAGTTATGCTCCGGAAAAGGACCCTGTCTTCATTTGAAGGGACTAATTTTGAAGTCCAATTTGTTGCCTGGAAAACACAAACAAATATAATATTTCATAATATCATGAACACACTTCAGCACTTGCCCAATGTGCATATAAATGTTCACGAAGAATTATTGAACAGTTTACGAGTTACACCCCGACGTTTGGGCAAGGGATGAACAGTTCAGTTCAGTAAAAATGAAGGTGGATTGATAAGTTATTCTCACCAAAGGTTATACCATTGATAAATTCAGTGTGACCCACGTCTTAGACGTTTACATTCTTCATGACGGGTGCCACTGGTGGGGCAGGATAGGCTCAGCTTCCCGCAAACACCTGGAATCGTCACTATTCAATAGTGTTTCCTAAACACATGTGTGCGATAACTCGTACTATTAGTAGATATGTTTTATGATTAGGGAAAGATTTGTATTGCTATGTGCAGAATGCTCCAAACTAAGAACATAACCGGATTCGATCTTGGATCTGACCCGTGAAGATCCGGGGTAGAAAAGGTCTTCAGCAACCCATACTTGCCGTAAAAGGCGACTATGCTTGTCTTAAAAGGCGACTAACGGGATCGGGTGGTCAGGCTCGCTGACTTGGTTGATACATGTCATCGAACCCAATTGCGTGGATCGATGCTCATGATATTAATCAATGGATTGTCTGGTCCAGACTCGATTATTTACAAACCGCCGTCATATAGCTGGAATATTGCTGAATGCGGCGTTAAACAACAAACCAACCAACCAACCAACGATCTTGGTTCTCAACGGATTACCTCCTGTTCCTGCCCACGGGTTCTCTCGGGCTACCTCTAACTTGATTGGTTCGATCAGTAAAATTTTCAAAGTCTTCAACTTCCCTGGCGTGTTGAAATGTGTAACTGAATTAAAATGACATAATCGAATGTGTTGGGAGCTAATCAGCTGTAAGTTCTCCTTATTTAATGTGGCAGGTTGATCAACCCAGTAAATGGGTGCCGATAATGATTAGATCATTTAGCACTGATTTCAAGGTTATGTTTTCAAGTTGATTTTCTGAGCTGATTAATGTTACATTAAAATCACATATTTTTCTTGTCAGAAACAGTAACTTTATTACACTCAAGGCCATGTTCAGGATTTACGGAAGATCAGAGTTATAATGGCGTCGAGATTATTTACTTGAGTGTATCCATTATTCTGTTACAATATGTGGCTTGTTTCTTCATTAAGATATGATTTGTACATTGAAAAAGCGTGATATGTTTATACAATGATGGATGGACATTGTCATTTAATGGTATGTACAGTTGTCAAGTGGAATTAAAACATTTACATTTAAACGTCAGCAATGTTGAGTGAAGTGCATTTCCAATCCACTGAGGGTGTATTGTTCAGGCTTTCACATTCGTTGGGTAAATGATTATAAGACGTTCTAAACAATAACAAAGGCAAATGTATGTACATTGTAAGGGTAAGTTCACATGTTTCCAATTCAATTGTTGTTGTCTTGACCTTCTTGTTGTCAATTATGTTGTACTCCGGGTAAATAAAGTCTAACGTCTTTACACTGTGTCGTTATTTGAGAACTTCAATGATCACTTTCAAAACGATTTCCGACGTCTCGCTGAGCAGCGTTGGGCAAATAAAGATTAATATTTTGTGGCCATGACATATCATAATTCATCAATGTTTCCAGCTTTTTCCATGTGAGAGATGTTTGTATCCCCGTGGTCCAATGTACAGGGGAACCATCAAGCGTACTGATCAGGAAGTCGTCTGCTAATGAATTCGATGTGCAGCAGACGACAGGCGGATGAAACATAGAGGGAATCGTGAATAACTTTGAGGAAATGTGACAACTGATGACAGGTTAACTGGAAATAGATACATAATGAGACCTGCCAAGGTCTCACCAAGAGTACCTCTTTGTATTTGTGTGACGAGATTTTCTGTGAGTATTCATTAAGTAAAATACCCACCTCTCTGAACGATGGAGTAATTGAACCAATGAATCACAAAATGATTTTAACCACTTGTGGATCGTCGTGTTTGGTATTACTGTTGCTGGTTGGTTTCACCAAAGTGGTGAACATATCTACGTCACCGTGTACTTCTCCCATATAAAGCTGACACAAGGCTCCATGGTTTGTTTTCTGAGCTGAATAAACTTTATAAAACTCAAGTCTATGTTCAGGTTTTACTGATCATGACGACCAAAATATGTACTTACCTGAAAGTATCCATATCTATTTAACAATATAAGGCTAGTATTTTCATTAAGATATGTTTTAACATTTATAAAGCTGGATAAGTGTACACTACTACCCAACAATTTTTCACTTGTTTTCCACAGTAAGTTCCCTAAAACGTATCCGCGGTATTTTCGCAAACACTTTTGCGGATCTACGGAATGACGGAATTATGAGTTATTGAATCTTCCCGCTGTCGTTTCACAAACAATTCACGGACGTTTCTCCGAAAGAGGTGGAATGGGGTGACTAGAATCAGCTAATGCGCATACGAATTTTATATTCGCCCCGTTGATGTCATTTTACATTCCAGTCACATTGATGATCATGTCCATGAGTGCCACCAAACGGGTAAACTGAATAATTATTGAAATATTGTTCATAACAGCGTTATAACCTAATCACTAACTCAGAACGTTGACCACCTCCTTACAGTACGACATTCACGACATCATCAAATGCATCATGTCTATCAACGACTTCTCGCACCTGCTCACAAGTACTAGATCGCCCAATCAATCACAAACACAAAACAAACTTCTCTTTGAAAAGACGTTTGCCGCCTTTTGGTAGCTACCTACAAATGGGTTTTAATCATCGTTGTCCCCGCGATTTGCATCCGATGGATTATTTGATGCCAAAGACCTTTGATGAAGGGGAAACATGGTCTATATAATCGCGTTCATCTGATCACATCAATCATGTATCTGCTATCCAGGCTTAACCTGCGATAACATATCTTAAACCAAGGGCTCAACGATTGTGCACTCTGTTTCAAGTTGCATGTAATGGGTTGGTCCTAGTTGCATGTATGTTCTATTTCTTACCAATCTTGTATAGGAAGCCAAATGGTTTTGTTAAATTACTATTTCGTGTTAACTATCGAGGCGTTGTCCATGCCAATTTCTTAACAGTAATATCAGTTTCATGCTCCACATGAATGTAAATACACTTAACAAAGACGCCCGTCGGACTTTGCCGAATGGTGATGGAAGCCATACAATTAATTTGGAGGGGAGCAGCGCGGTCATTAGACCGTGACTAGACTGGTTTTGCGATATGGTGGCATTGTTTCAGGCCGCACTCAGCAATATTAATATAACTATATGATAGCAGTCAGGACCTGACACTCAAGTGATTAATATCTTGAGCATCTATACATCAACTAAGTCAGCGAGGCTGCCATCCGATCCCGTTAGTCGCCTCTTATAAGCATGGGTTTTCTGAAGACTTAATTCTAATGGGTTATATTTTGGACATAAAAACGAGCACATGACATTATGCAGCTAACGTGTATATAATGCTTGGTAGATTAATCTTTGAATTAAATAAACTGAGTGTCCAGATTAATATAGAAAACAAATTGCAAAACGTACTTAAATACAAATGAAAAGGAAGCGTAAAGCCGACAACAGCCAAAGTATCATCTTATAGGAAACTGACCCATAAAATCTACTATCTGAAAGAGTCTATTGTCAATTAAGCATGGTTTATCAATAGATTAAAAAATATTCATTGAAATATGAAGCACATTAAGAAATGGTGTCAGAGCCGTATGGCGATGCTTAACAAAGATGTGTTCCTTAAACACCATACCAATAGACTGGAAGGTCGGTATATGACATGTTGTGAGAGCTATAGAGATATGGAAGTTATTGGAGACATTTCAAATGCACGTCCTGTGTACACCTTGGAACAGCTGTGATGTGAATAATTAAACTGAATCTACTGAATCAAGTCGAGACCTTTCAGAGGAAATGAACTAATCTTGAAAGTCTGAAACAGATGACCATAAACGCACGATATTATGAAGTTACAACTAAGTATTTAATTGAGTCCTATGATTCATGACAGGGCGTTACGTGTTGATTTGAATTTAATCCATCAAGACTGAATGAAAGGCAAGACAAGACTGAATGACTTGAGCTCAGACCTGTCACAATATCGCCACTGTGCCCTGGACCACGTGGGTGTTAGTTTATGATGGGGTGAGAAGATAGGCTTTGTTGGGGAGAGAAGTCAAGTTGTAATGATTGTGTTTGTGGACATAGGTATACAGTAAACTACGGTTATAGCGAACACGTCATGCATACCTTTTCTGTCTTGGATTCTCCATGGGGTGAGAAGCATGAAGTCCTGCACGCCCATTCTATGGTATGAATATTTTAACCATGGATTAGAAATAATAACATTGAGGAGTAGATATATATGCAATTAATAAAAACATTCCCAGTTAATAAAAGAATGTTCAAATACACATATGAGAAAAGTTCTGTCTCCATCTTGAATATGACGGGCATCTTTGAAATGAGATTAGAACAATATCAACAAATACCCAGTGAGCAGAGCGAACATCTAACACCAGGCCAAGCTATGCTCAAACAAAATTCAAAATTTTGCCAGTTTCGCCTCGAAACAGCTGGACTCATCAATATGTTGACATGAGGATCGAGGATAGACCTAAATACTCAACAGTCTCCACGTGGCTATGTTGGCTCTGTTTTGGCAAACAACAGTACCAGTTTGTCCACTTAGGTCGTTTATATGAAGGACCGTCTAACTGAAAACTGACCCGTAAATCGACTATCTGAAAGAGTCTACTGCCAATTAAGTACAGTTAATACTTAATCTCAGAATCCATATTCTATCCCTGAAAACCCACAAGGTGACAAGCACGGGATACAGCTGACATAGTCCTTCCTTGAATAACCAAGAGGTGTCAAGCATGGGGTACTTCAGAACTTTACTTTACGGGAATCCCACGAGATCACAAGCATGGGATACTTCAGACCTCTTCTGTACCTGAATACCCACGAGATGACAATCATGGGATACTGATCACCTATTCTGTACCGGAATTTGCATCAGGGTACAAGCATGGCGTACTGCAGACATAATCTGTTCCGGAATCCCCACGAGGTGACAATCATGGGGTACTACAGACCTATTCTGTTCCGGAATCCCCATTATTTCCGTGATATTGCATTGAACAACACCTCCACGGCTACAACTCCACAAATGTAACTGCCATGATTACCACAGGAGCACATTCGTTAAGTTCACACAAGAAACAGTTATATTAACTATGTGATGGGAGTGTTGAGATGTTTGGCGATGGTGTAGTCATGAACGCCCACGCTTTGTATAGCGGATATGCCAACAGACAGCGATAGTGATATTTCAAAGTTTTCTCATGATGCTTAAACATTGCTTGCAAATTGGAAAACGTCATAACACTTTTTTCATTGACAACACCAGCGTATCTACATATGATACGAAGTCATTGCTGATATTTTGTGTGGTATTCATTTACACTCTCGCTGCCAGGGAACAACACGACATAATCTCGTATTTTAACGCAAGCAACTTTATATAAATACATAGATATGTAATGAACATTTACCATAGGCAAATTTGATATGTTTGTAAAGAGCAACGAATACAAAAAGGACAAAGCTATTCCCCACAGTAAGGTTTACTGAGTGAAACATGACCGTTTAACCAATAATAAATGTTATATGTATGGTGGTCTTAAGAACGATTTTTGCTTTGGTATTTTGACGAAGGGTAACTATAAACTTAGCAACTTAATGATCTACGTCTCCAACATATCACTTTCAAAAATGCATACGGCAAATATAATCCCTGAACTGAAAACCAACACAAATCACAAGTATTAAATCAATACACACTGTCATGGGAAAATATCTAAATCTTTCAATCTTTGTAATCAATATACCTTGTATATACCTTACGAGGGGTTGAACGTTGGGCTGGCCATGGCGATAGCAGACCTCCTACACAATGCTCGCGTTTATCTTGTTCACTTGGCGTGTTTACTCATCACGGTCGTTACGTTGACTGCGGATTGGAGGAGGAGGAATGACCTCAAACATGGAAATGAATACAGTCCATATTTTATGGAAAGTCTGAATTTACTCGCGCGAGGGATAATGTAGCTAAATTTTACAGAAATATAAAACGTCAACGACACAGAATAATCCTTATGGCCACTTTCTTCTCATCCATGTTCATAGGTTGATAACCTAATAAGAATAAGTATATTTTCGTAGTATACCAGAAGTGTACGGGTCACAATGACGACGATCACCAACCATGATCGCAGTTGGCCCAGGTTTTCGGTCCTCCTCACACCGAATCTCAGGAATAAGATGTGGTATTTCGTTGGCAAGTGACTTGCAGCGACATTCCTCACCTATTGTGTGGATAGCTGCTTGCGACAGTGTAACCTCAAACCTCCTGTGTAAATTATTCAAATATTCTAGTACTCACAGGGAACTTACTTACGGCCAGATCGGCAGGTTCCTAAGAGGGTATTCAATGTGGAATGGACAGTTATGCAGCAATATGCTATTCTAGTATAAGCACATTGTAATACCATTTCCTATTGTGAAATTTAAATTAATGTATTGGGATTGGGATTGAGTCTTGTAAGCATATTTATATATGGCCCACAATCAATTGCACAACAATGAACACATGAAAACATCAACCTTATCAAGTGTGTGTGTTGTTTAACACCCCAGTTAGCAATATCCAAGCTATATGACGGCGCTCTGTAAATAATCGAAAATGAACCAGACATTCAAGTGATTGACATCGTGAACATTGATCTACGAAATTGGGATACAATGACATGAATCAACAAAGTCGGGCGAGTCTGAAAACCGATCCCGTTAGTCGCCTCTTACGACGAGCACGGGTTCCCGAATCTTCACGGGGCATTTATCAAGTCACTCGATGAGATTAACATGCTATTTGAATAGAAAATACCAATATTCTTTAGTTATCACAACTAAAGACCATATCATATGAGTCCAATAACATTATGAGTATTTGGACAAGAGGTCCGTTAACAGCACTCGTCAGCTATTGTAGTCTCAGCATGTAGAGCAAGGCGCTTCATGTTTAAGAGAGTGCCTCGTGACTTAATCCCACGATGATGAACGTATTGCGTCCCAAACGCCGTAGCAGCAAAGTGCATGAGATGAACGGTCCCTGTGCCCAGAGCTACGATAAAATCTGCACTTGCTTACATCGACACGTAACAAGCGACCAGGTGTGGCGAACTAAAATCGGAACTCGATTTGTGACGACTAGATCGATAACTGATCTTTATTAAAACATCTCGAGAACACTAGGTGGCGTCTTAAGGTCGCAAATGACTTACAGACAATCACACAATGGAGCGACTGTGTACGTGACAATACGAGATGGAAGTGGATAATGCGATGGGAAGCGAGGCTTCAGAGACATATCTACGGCTGTTTTAATTAACGTGTCCCACTTCAGATACTGAAGCATTTCGAACATAGACACACTGCTGGAACGTTGGTTATGTAATTACCTTTGAGTTAGTGTGTTACATTTTACATTGCATCGGCAATATTGCATCCAAATCGCAACGTAATTATATCTGATGTACATGTTCAGTGCTCAGCTTGCATATTCGTATGAGTAAACTGAGATTAATAGTAAGAAAAACTTGAACGTTCATTAGAGTACTTGTTACTTGCAACCGATGCTGGTCCATACTCAACTGTTTATAGTCCGCTGACAAAAATTGGTATATTGCTGAGTTTCCAATGTTTCCAATGTAGAGCTAGGTTACCTCTATATTTAACCGGGCTTAACTGAATTTGGAACCTGCACGCGCAGAAAGGCGTGTAGCACGGCAACTTCGTAAGCTAATATGAGGTGAGGCATCCCTAAAATGAAACAAAGCAAACCTTTCAAAGATTTCGTTCTTCACCACACGTACAATTTAACCACTGGGCCACCCTATCGCTCCACTTTACACACGAACCTCGGATATCGTACTCGTTATGTTTCAGTGTATGTATGTGTGTTACGTAACCTATACCTGGATGTGTAAACATCATGAGTAAGTGTTTATGAATCAAATAGGGATGATACCAGGTGTTCTCGAAAAGGTGAGTGAGTGAGTGAGTTGGGTTTAACGCCGCTTTTAACAGTATTCCAGTTATATCACGGCGTTCGAAAAGGTGAAGGGCGGTGGGGTAGCGTTGTGGTTTAAGCGTTCGCTCGTCACGCCGAAGACCCGGGTTTGATTCCCCAGATGGGTACAATGTGTGAAGCCCATTTCTGTTGTTCCCCGCCGCGATAATGCTGGAATATTGCGAAAGGCCGCTTAAAACCATACTCACTGACTGACTGGAAAAGGTGAGCGCATGCTGTCGCACCGGTGACACCCGTCACAAACACACGCAAAGGCAAAGTCATTTGTTCATATGAAAACATACACGGGAACACATGGTACAAATCGAAACAGGGAATTGCATCGGACACAACTTTTGTCATTGATATGTTAATTTTGGAAATGTCCTCCACATGTACACATGTTTACTTCGCATTTCACAATGCTTCCATCTAACAGACACGAGTGTGTAACCATGGTTATCGCAGCTTTGGGCGGTAGTTTAGTGACATCACGGCCTGTCAGTTTGTTGTGAGAGGAAACTCAGAACAGACACAGGTTTAGTACTTTGGTTAAACAAACGAGCGCGGGTATGGGAGCTGACAAACATACAAATAAAATTAGGGCGACTCTGGAATTGAAACCCACGATCATTAGTTTCTGACACACTTTACGAATCAACTCTGCGTCCTTGACCATTCCTGCCACGAGATGCAGGAATCTTATACGATATGATGTACAACTAAAACATAAATGTTGTTTGTTTTGCGTGTCTCTTAAGGATCAGATTAAGTAGGGCTGATAAGAAGCTACACCATCATTGATACACACAAACATTTTATTCTTATAAACAGAAACGCGCGTTTCAGGTGAATTCTTTAAGCCAACATGTACAATATTGCCTCTTTTCTACAGCTGAACATTTTAATGTGCGGACTTCTTCTGCTAGTTATGTTGGCTGCAACGAGCGCGAGGAACACAATTAGGAGAAACACAAAAGCCTAAGTGTATTCGAGTGCTAAGATGGTTCCTCTGGAGGCCAGAGTTAAATTGTGTGTTTTTTCATGGGGTAATACCACGCAGAGAATAGTGGTGCTCCTAGTATTAACTCTCGATAAAATCCTTCTCGGTTCAAGGGTGATTGTCTGTGAGTAATTAAACAAGAAAGGAACCTTTGATGAAACAGTGAAAACTGCTACAAAAAACACCTAACAGATATCAGTAACGTGCACGTATTCTATATTTCGTGGCATGTGTACTTCAAACTAGACTTCACGAACACTGCATAGGCACTGTGTCATTTGCGAACAAACTACATAAAACGTTTTTATCTTGATAAGAAATCTCTGCTAAAACCTGAGTCCATTGTACGGGTTCACCTGTATCATAAGCATGTGGAGACGAATCATAACTTAATAGTGAAGATAACAGGTGCTCGCGAATAGGTGAGCGTACGTTGCCGCACCTGTGGCACCAGTCGTAAATACATCACAAGTCAAGTCAATCTGAAAAAGGCATGGGAACATAAGTCATAGTAGGGAATTGCTTCAGACATCAATCATTGTAAAAGTAGCTGCGGTTTAACACCAGTAACAATCCATCATAGTAAAAGTACTTATGTTTGTTGCACCGTCAAACATACACTGTACTCAACCATTTTCAAGCATACTCATTACTGTGAAAAGAGATGAAAGTATATCAACAACCATATCACTTATTGTGATATACTATTTTGATGCAGTAACCACCAGTCCATTAGTACTCTCCGTTTGTTTGTTTGATTGTTTGTTTCTCTAAAATCCGCAGTCAGCAATTTGTCCAGCTATGTGACTGCGGTCTCCAAATAATCGAATCTGGACCAGACATTCTAGTGATTGATATCATGAGCATCGATCCACGTGATTGGGATACGATAGTACTCTTTGTCATAAGATTTAAGCTTACAAATAATCATGGTGATTATTGTCTTTTAATTCAAAAATACAAAACACCAGAAGGCTCCTTCGAAATTTCGATTATCCGCCGAAACAGATTTCATTGGAAAGTGACATTAGTGATGACATTATATAAATAGATTATTGAAAATCAGTGATGACACCAAAAGGCTCTGCCATTATGCCATTATGTGGAATGGAACGGTTGGGAACCCCTTGTGGTTCACGTTGGTAACACTGAAGTTATAAGGATCTATACCGAAACGTCGCTTTTCACAGTATTAAAGAAGTTGTTATTCATAAAATTGTGTCTATTTTACCTTTATGATGAAGCGTTAACATACGACAAGGTCTTGGCCAGCTGTTTATTTTGCAGAACGTCATGTAGATTGGGGCACGTCCTTTCACCTTTGTTCATGGGTTCGAATCCCGGTTCGCAGCGGTTGTTTTTAGGTTTGTCCGTGTAATCGGTTTAGATCAAGCTACCTCCCTTCCACTATCTCAAAGTAACCACCATGGTGCAGCATTGGCCGATCAAGTGTTCACAGCAGAACATAGGTTTCAAAAGTAAAGATACATGTATCTATTTACATGGTTTTTTTAAAGTTTGATATCTTGACACTTTGCCTGCTTCGAAGATGCCTTCCAAGAGACCCAGACTTAATGATACCATATAATTGACTTCTACATGTACTTGACATATGTGTATGGAGCTGATACACTGTGATACACAATCTGTCGGGAGGTTCTGGACGTTGGTGGTCATTGTATTTCTGCCTTTCACTTATATTTTATATACATATAAGCATGTCTGGTTTCGGCTGACTCACTTCTACGAAGATCTCAAAGAGCGTCATACAACTTATACGGCAGGATACGGTCACCCTTTGGCAAACAGCACTATTTAATTGTGATTCATAAACACATTCTCATTTAACAGTCGGAATCGTACACACGACCATGCTTTAAGCAGGGATGTCTTGTTACTACGCAACAAGTTTTGTTGCTTTTATTCAATATGCTCGTTGGAATTGTTAATTCAAAGCCAATATGAAGAAAAAGTCATAGCTACGTCCCACCATCCCTTATACTTGTAAATTATTAGCCTTGTATTTCCATGAAAATGATAGGCAGCAGTCTGATACTTCATGCAATATTTCATGGCGAAGTAACGTTTGTGAAACAATTCCATGCTAGAAATAAATCCTAGTCTAAATTGCAGCCCTTCATGCTAACATTTTTAAGGCAAATATTGAAATTTAAAAAAAAATGCTGAATATTCAAAAAGAGACTATATTTCATCTCATGTTAATACAAATTGGCACAAATGAAAATCGAACGATTTACGAGTTATGCTCCGGAAACGGTACCAGCCTTCATTTGAAGGGCCTCATTTTGGAGTCTATTTGTTGCCTGGAAAACGCAAGGAATAAAATTTTTGATAATATCATAAATAGGAAAAGGGCCCATTTCAGCACTTGCCTGATGTGCATACAAATGTCCAAGAAGAATTATTGAACAGTTTACGAGTTATACAACGACGTTTGGGCTAGGGATAAACACTTCTATATGTTCTTGGTAAAAAAAGAAGGTGGATTGATAAGTTATTCTCACCAAAGTTTATACTATTGATAAGTTCAATGTGACCCACGTCTTAGACGTTTACCACCTTCATGACGTGTGCCACTGGTCGGGCAGGATACGCTCTCCCAAACACATGCGTATGATACAGACGAAATCGTACAATGGACTCTGCTTTTAAGTAGAGATTATTAAATGATTTGGGAAATTATTTGTTTAATGTGAGGACTGTTTCCAAACTAAGATCATAACCGGACTCGATCTTGCATCTGAACAGTTGACTCGATGTACCTGTCTTCTACAGGGTCTCCTTGGCTACCTCTAAATTTGTGGGTTCGATCAGTGCAATTTTCAAAGTCTTCAACTTCCCTGGCGTGTTGAATCGCTGTAACTGAAATAAAATGACATAATCGAATGTATTGGGAGCTAATCAACTGTAAGTTCTCCTTATTAAATGTGTCAAGTTGACCAACCTAGTAAATGGGTGCCGAAAATGATCAGATCATTTAGCACTGATTTCAAGGTTATGTATTCAAGTTGATTTTCTGAGCTGATTAATGTTACATTAAAATCACATATTTTTCTTGTCAGAAACAATTACTTGTCACAACAGTAACTTTATTACACTCAAGGCCATGTTCAGGATTTACAGAAGATCAGAGTTATAATGGCGTCGATAATATTTACTTGAATGTATCCATTATTCTGTTACAATATGTGGCTAGTTTCTTCATTAAGATATGACTTGTACATTGAAAAACCTGGATATATTTATACATTGATGGATGGACATTGTCATTTAATGATATTTACAGCTGTCAAGTGGAATTAAAACATTTACAATATAATATGTACATTGTTTAAGTTCACGTGTTTCTAATGCAGTTATCGTGTAGTCAGGGTATATAAAGTCTAACGTCTTTACACTGTGTCGTAATTTGAGAACTTCATTTATCACTTTCAAAACGATTTCCGGCGTGTCGCTGAGCAGCATTGGGCAAATAAAGATTAATATTTTGTGGTCATGACATATCATAATTCATCAATGTTTTCAGCTATTTCCATGTGAGAGACGTTTACATCCCCGTAGTCCAATGTACAGCAGAAGCATCAAGCGCACTGATCAGGAAGTCGTCTGCTAATGAATTCGGTGTGCAGCAGACGACAGGCGGATGAAACATGGAGGGAATCGTGAATAATTTTGAGGAATAGTAATAACATCTGAAACTGATGACAAGTTAACTGGAAATAGATACATAATGAGACCTGCCACGGTCTCACCGTGTGTAATTCTTTGTATTTGTGTGACAAGAGATTTTCCGTGAGTATTCATTTAGTAAAATACCCTCCTCTGTGAACGATGATGCGAGAACTGGCGTAATTGGATCAATAAATCACAAGATGATGTTAACCACTTGTGATAGTCAGTAAAGATTCCTTATTGATTGATAAATCTGTGACAAAAGGAAGAACCCCGTGCGCAACTTGGTCATATGGTATGTGTCTGCTGCAGGCGTGGGTATAAGCCCATGTGATATGAGATGAACACCCCAGATGAAATCCATTGGTTTACGAAGCAGCAGTGTCTGAAATGTGTTATGTCTTGATGGGGACTGGCCGACCTTACAATGGCAGTGTTTGTCGCCTGTCTTTGTCTTCTTTGGTGATAGCGGTTGAAGGACATGGACAAATTCAAGACGACCAAGTCATGATCTATAGGTTTGTGACGAGATTCAGACAAGGAATCTTTCATTTTATCATCATTCAGCCTGGATAATTCATATAGCTCTGATCTTATGGTGTGTATTGATGTAAGCACCACATTAGTCACTTATATATGTCCATATGTGTACGTATGTATATATACTAAATTGAATCAAGGGTCATGTGCAATGATTACACATTCAACTAGTGAAATAGGATTCAGGCTAATTATTAATTTGCATAGAATATGGAAGTTCTATATTGTGTACTTTAAACTTCAAAATGAAGTGCCAGATCATGAAAATAAAACATCATTACTATAACATCCTTCAAGATCAATTTACATGTATCAAGACAATACCACGTTCGTAAGTGCCTCAATTCTCAGTAAGCGCTACATCCCTTTGTCCTATCAGGTGTCCTGATCGTGGGTCCAGCTTCGCACGTTTCAGATCTTCGGGTTTGTTATTACTATTGTTGGTTGGTTTCACCAAAGTTGTGAGCATATCTACATCACCGTGTACCCCTCCTATAGAAAGCTGACACCCCGCTAGCTACATAGTTGGTTTTCTAAGCTGAGTAATAAACTTTATGACACTCAAGTCTATGTTCAGGATTTACAGATCATGGCGACCAAAATATTAACCTGAAAGTATCCAGGTCTATTTTAC
Source organism: Haliotis rufescens (assembly GCF_023055435.1). NCBI lineage: Eukaryota > Metazoa > Mollusca > Gastropoda > Lepetellida > Haliotidae > Haliotis > Haliotis rufescens. Next base: position 12,421,259 of record NW_025963902.1, read on the forward strand.
AATATTAGGCTAGTATTTCCATATATATGGTTTTTTTCACATTTATAAAGTTTGTACAAGTGTACACTATTGCCAAACAACTTCTCACTTGTTTTCCGCAGTAAGTTCACTAAACGTATCCCCGAAAAATTCGATAACACTTTTGCGGATTTACCGAATGACGGAATTATAACGGCATTCCAAGACTTGATACGGAGTTATTGAATCTTACCGCTGTGTTTCACAAACAATTCACGAAAGTTTCTCCGAAAGAGGTTGAATGAGGTGACTAGAATCAGCTAATGAACATACGAATTTTATATTCGCCCCGTTGATGTCAATCAACATGCCAGTAACATTCATGTTCACGTCCATGAGTGCCACCGATCGGGTAAACTAAATAACTATTGAAATATTGTTCATAACGGCTATATAACGTAACACTAACTCAGAACGTTGACCACCTCCTCACCGTACGACATTCACAAAATCGCCCAATGCTTTATGTCCAACAACGACTTCTCGCACCTTTTCAGAAGTACTAGACCGCCCAATCGATCACGAACACAAAACCAACTCCTCTTTGAAAAGACGTTAGCTGCCTTTTGGTAGCTACCTACAAATTCGTTTGAATCATCGTTGTCCACGCGATTTGCATCCGATGGGTTATTTGCTGCCAAAGGCCTTTGATGAAGGGGAAACATGAGATATGTCATCACGTTCATCTGATCACATCAATCATGTATCTGCTATCCAGGCTTAACCTGCGATAACATATCTTAAACCAAAGGCTCAACGATCGTGAATTCTGTTTTAAGTTGCATGTATTAACTTGGTCCTAGTTGCATGGATGTTCTATTTCTTACCAATCTTGTATAGGAAGCCAAATGGTTTTGTTAAATTACTATTTCGTGTTAACTATCGAGGCGTTGTCCATGCGGATTTCTACTCAGTAATGTCAGTTTCCTGCTCCATATGAATGTAAATACACTGAACAAAGACGCCCGTCGGACTATGCCGAATGGCGATGGAAGCCATACAATTAATTTGGAGGGGAGCAGCGCGGTCATTAGACCGTGACTAGACTGGTTTTGCGATATGGTGGCATTGTTTCAGGCCGCACTCAGCAATATTAATATAACTATATGATAGCAGTCAGGGCGAGACACTGACGTGATTAACGTCATGAGCATCCATCTATGCATCAACTAAGTCAGGGAGTCTGACCATCTGATCCCGTTAGTCGTTTTCTGAAGACTTAATTCCACCGGGTTTTACTTTGGACATAAAAACGAGCACATGACATGATGCAGCTAACGTGTATATAATGCTTAGTAGATTAATCTTTGAATTAAAAAAACTTGACTGACTAGATTTATATATATATATATATATATATATATATATATATATATATATATATATATATATATATATATATATGAACTGAAATGAACAAATGTTGAAAGTCTGCAACAGATGGCCATAAACGCACGACAGCATGAAGTCTTTACTTGAGTCCAGTGATTCATGACAAGGCGTTACATGTCGATTTGAATTTAATCTATGAAGACTGAATGCAAAACTTCTGAACGAAACTTGAGCTGTCACAATATCGCAACTGTGCCCTGGACCACGTGTGTGTTAGTTGTGATGGGGTGACAAGATAGGCTTTGTTGGGGAGAGAAATCAAGTTGTAATGATTGTGTAAGTGGACATAGGTCTATATCGCTTAGCAAAAGAGATGTTCAGAAAAAGGGAATGTTGCATTACGGCACAGGCAGCACCATTTAAGCTATAATACAGCGGTCTGTAAATAATCGAGCCGTTGATTGGAAGCACGAGTAACAACCTATGAAGGTGTACGGTGGCACGTCATCAACCAAGTAACCACCCGATCCTCATTAGCATAGTTCATGCAATCATGGGGAGATGCGCATGTCATGAAATCCTCGTGAGGTCATGCACACCTTTTCTGTCCCTGATTCTCCATGCAGTTGTGTTGGCTCTTAGTTGGCAAACATCACTACCAGTTTGTCCGCTAAAGTCGTTTATATGAAGGACCGCCTAACAGGAAACTGACCCGTGAATCGACTATCTGAAAGAGTCTACTGTCAATTAAGTACAGTTTATGCTTAATCCCAGAATCCATATTCTATCCCGGAAAACCCACAAGGTAACAAGCATTTAATACATCTGACATAGTCTTTCCTGGAATACCCAAGAGGTGTCAAGCATGGAGTACGTCAGAACTTTACTTTACGGGAATCCCACGAGATGACAAGCATGGGATGCTTCAGACCTCTTCTGTACCGTAATTTGCATGAAGTGACAAGCATGGCGTACTGCTGAAGTATTCTGTTTCGGAATCCCCACCAGGTGACAAGCAAGGGATACTTCAAACCTATTCTGTCCTTGAATCCCCAATATTTCCTTGACATTACATTGAACAATACATTCACGGCTACAACTCCACAAATGTAACTGCCATGAATATTACAGGAGCACATTCGTCAAGTTCACACAAGAGTAGTAATGAGAAACAGTTATCTTAACTAAAAGTTTGATGAAAATTTAGGGTGTTAGTCATGAACACCCACGCTTTGTATAGAGGAGGTGCCAATATACAACGATATAGGCGTAATTTCAATGTTTGCTCATGATCATGATGCCTAAAGATTGCTTTCAAATTGGAAAACCGTATTTAACCTTTTTCTTTGACAACTGCAGCACATCGACATATGATACGAAGTCATTGCTGACATATTTTGTGTTTTCATTTACGCTTTCGTTGCCAGGGAACAACAGGAGATAATCTCGTATTTTGGAGCAAGCAACATTATATGAATACATAGATATGTAATTAACCTTTACCATAGGCAATTTCATTGTTTGTAAAGAGCAATGAATACAAAAAAGACAAAGCTGTTCGCCTCAACAAAATTCACTGACTGAAACATGACCGTTAAACCAACAATAAATGTTATATGTATGGTGGTCTTAAGAACGATGTATGCTTTGGTATTTTGACAAAGGATAACTATAAACTTAGCAACTTAATTATCTACGTCTCCTACATAGAACTTTCAAAAATATATATTTACTCGCCAGAGGGATAATGTAGCTCAATTTCATAGAAACATAAAACGTCAACGCCACAGAATAATCCTTATTGCCATTTTCTTCTCTCATCCGTGTTGATAGGCTGATAAGAATAAGTATATTTTCGTAGTATACCAGAAGTGCACGGGTCCCAATGACGACGGTCGTAGTCTTAGTTTTATGTTCCAGCCTACGACCGAAACTTAGCTAAGTAAAATCTTCCAACACGAGCTTTGCAAACTAGGATACCAACCATGATCGCGATTGGCCCCTGTTTTCGGTTCTCCCCACACCGAAACTCAAGGGGATAAGACGCAGTGTTTCGTTGGCAAGTGACTTGCAGAGACATTCCGCTATATAACCTGTTGTGTGGATAGCTGATTGCGACAGTGTAACTTCCTGTTTAAATTATTCAAATATTCTGGTGCTAACAGGGAATTAATTTAGGCCAGATTGGCAAGTTCCAAGAGGGTCTTCAATGTACAACGAACAGTTATACAGCAATATAATATTCTAGTATAAACCGCATTTTAATACCATTTGCTATTGTGATATTTAAATTAATATATTCCGATTGAGATTGATTCTTGTAAGCATATATGACCCACAATCAATTGCACAGCAATGAACTCATGTAAACATCAACCTTATCAAGTTTGTGTGTTCTTTAACGCCGCAGTTAGCAATATTCAAGCTATATGACGGCGCTCTGTAAAAAATCGAATATTGACCAGACAATCCAGTGACTGACATAGTGACCATTGATCTACGAAATTGGGATACAATGACATACATCAACAAAGTTGGGCGAGCCTGACCACCGATTCAGTTGGTCACATCTTACGACGAGCACGGGTTCTTGAATCTTCACGGGGCTTTTATCAAGTCACTTGATGAGACCAACATGGTTATTCAAATAGAAAATACAAATATCCTTCATTTATCACAACTGAAGACCAAATCATAGGAAATCTCTGCTAAAATCAGAGTCTGTTGTATGATTCGAATTATATTATGACTATTTGGACTCGTCAGCCATTGTCTCAGCATGAAGAGCAAGGCACTTCATATTTAAGAGAATGCCTCGTGACTTAATCCCATGATGATGTAAGTCTTGCGTTCGCAACGCCGTAGCAGTCAAGTGCATGAGATGAACTGCTCCTGTGCCCAGCTCTACGATAAAATCTGCACTTACTTACATCAACATGTAACAAGCGACCAGGTGTGGCGAAATAAAATCGGCACTCGATTAGTGACGAATAGAACGATGACTGATCTTTCAAGCAAGCAAGCCTTTCAAACATTTCATTCTTCACCACACGTACAATTTAACCACTGGGGCCACCCTATCGCTCCACTTAACACACGAACCCCGGATATCGTACTTGTTAAGTTTCCGCGTATGTATGTGTGCAACGTAACCTGTACCTGGATGTGTGAACATCTACCTCGAGTACAATTACAGTACAGCTGTGTTCCTTATAAATAAAAACGACCGAACCCTTTCAATATTCATAAGAAATCTCTGTTCAAAGTCTTGTCAATTGTACGCTTCCGACCGTATCATGAGCATGTGTTTATGAATGACATAGGGATGATACAATGCGTTCTCGAAAAGGTGAAGGGCAGTGGGGTATCCTTGTTGTTTAAGCGTCCGCTCGTCAGGCCGATGACCCGGGCTCGATTCCCCAGATGGATACAATGTGTGAAGCCCCTTTCTGTGATATTGCTGGTATAGTGCTTAAGACGGCATAAAACCATACTCACTCACTCACTCACCGGTGACACCCGTCACAAACACACGCAAAGTCAAAGTCATCTGTTCATATGAAAACGAACACGAGATCTAGAACACATGGTCCAAATCGAAACAGGGAATTACATCTGACACAACTTTTGTCATAAATATGTGAATTTTGGAAATGTCCTCCACATGTATACATGTTTACCTCGCATTTTACAATGCCTCCATCTAACAGACACCAGTGAGTAACTTTTGTTTATCGCAGCTTTGGGCGGTATTTTTGTGAAATCACGGCCTCAGAACGGACACAGGTTTAGTACTTTGGTTAAACCAACGAGCGCGGGTATGGGAGCTGACAAACATACAAATAAAATAAGGGCGACTCTGGAATTGGAACCCACGATCATTAGTTTCTGGCACACTTTACGAATCAACTCTGCGTCCTTGACCATTCCTGCCCCGAGATGCAGGAATCTTATACGACATGATGTACAACTTAAACATAAATGTTGTTTGTTTTGCGTGTCTCTTAAGGATCAGATTAAGTAGGGCTGATAAGTAGCTACACCATCATTGATACACAGAAACATTTCATTCTTTAAACAGAAACGCGCGTTTCAGGTGAATACTTTAAGCCAACAAATACAATATTGCCTCTTTTCTTCAGCTGAGCATTTTAATGTGCGGACTTCTTCTGCTAGTTATGTTGGCTGCAACGAGCGCGAGGAACACAATTAGGAGAAACAAAAAGGTTTAAGGGCCTTCGAGTGCTACGATGGTTCCTCTGGAGACCAGAGTTAGATTGTGTGTGTTTTGATGAGGCAATACCACGCAGGGAATAGTGCTGCTCCTAGGTTTAACTCTCGATAAAACCCTTCCTGGTTCAAGGGGGAGTGTCTGTGAGTAATAAAAAAGGGACCTTTGATGAAAAAGGGAAAACTGCTACAAAATGCACCTTACAGATATCAATAAGGCGCACGTATTCTAGATTTTGTGGCATATGTACTTAAAACGAGACTTCACGAACACTGCTTAGGCACTGTGTCATTTGCGATGAAATTAAATAAAACGTTTTTCATAATCATAATAAATCTCTGCTAAAACCTGAGTCCATTGTACGGGTCCACCTGTATCATAAACATCATAACTTAAAAGTGAAGATAACAGGTGTTCGCGAATAGGTAAGCGTACCTTGCCGCACCTGTGGCACAAGTCGTAAACACATGACACATATAAAAAAACAACACACCAGAGGGCTCCTTCGAAGTTTCGATTATCCGCCAAAGCAGATTTCATTGGAAAGGCACATTAGTGATGACATTATACATATAGATCATTGAAAATCAGTGATGACACCAAAAAGGCCCTGCCGTTATACCATAATGTGGAAAGGAACGGTTGGGAACCCCAGTTGTTCAAGTTGGTAACACCGAAGGCCCAGGTTTGATTTACCACATGGGTACAATGCTTGAAGCCAATGTTGGGTGTACCCGACGAGATAGTGCTGGAATATTGCCTCAAGTGGCGTACAACTGTTGAAAGGACCATGGTCACCTTTATGATGAAGTGTTAACATAAGACAGGGTCATGGCCAGCTGTTTATTTTGCAGAACGCCACGTAGATTGGGGCACGCAGGAAACCTATGGTCATGGGTTTGAATCCCGGTTCGCCTCGGTTATGTTTCTAGGTTTGTCTGTGTGTTTCACCAAAGTAGTAAAAGTTAGAGACCAGCATCACTTTGGGTTTTCCACTCACATCAAGCTTACACGGCATGGTATAATTGACAGACTGTTCAAAGCTGTGATGAACACAACTCACTCACGTAGACCTAACAAAGAAATGAGGTTACGCGTCACGTTCGGATAATCGGTTTAGAACAAGCTACCTCCCTTCCACTATCTCAAAGTAATCAACATGGTGCAGCAAGACCAGAAAGGTTGATAAGAACGCATAGGTCGATCAAATGTTCACAGCAGAACATAGGTTTCAAAGGTAAAGAGAAAGTCAATTACATGTATTTATTTACATGTTTTTTTAAGTTTGATATCTTGACACTTTGCCTGCTTCGAAGAAGCCTTCCTAAAGACCCAGACACAACTGACTTAATGATACCATATAATTGACTTCTACATGTACATGTACTTGAAATAGGTGTATGTAGCTGATACACTACGACACACTTTTCTGTTCGGGAGGTTCTGGACGTTGGTGGTCATTGTATTTCTGCCTTTAACTTATATTTTATATACATATGAGCATGTCTGGCTTCGGATGACTCAATTCTACGAAGATCTCAAAGAGCGTCATACAACTTATACGGCAGGATACGGTCACCCTTTTGCAAACAGCACTATTTAATTGTGATTCATACACATATTCTCATTTAACAGTCGGAATCGTACACTCGACCATGCTTTTAGCAGGAGTGTCTTGTTGCTAGGGAACAGGTTTTGTCGCTTTTATTCAATATGCTCATTGGAACAGTTAATTTAAAGCAAACCTGAATGTAAAGTCATAGCTACCTCCCACCATCCCTTATACTTGTGAATTATTAGCCTTGTATTTCCATGAAAATGATAGGCAGCACTCCAATCCTTCATGCAATATTTCATGGCGAAGTAACGTTTGTGAAACAATTCCATGGTGGAAACAAATCCTGCTCTAAATTGCAGCCCTTCATGCTAACATGTTCAAGGCAAATATTGAAATTTTAAAAAAAATTGCTGAATATCAAAAGAGAGACTATATTTCATCTCATGTTAATACAAATGGCACAAATGAAGATCGAACGATTTACGAGTTATGCTCCGAAAAGGGACCCAGCCTTCATGATCATTTTGGAGTTTATTTTGTTGCCTGGAAAGCGCAAGGAATAAAATATTTAATAATATCATGAATAGGAAAAGGGCCAATTTCAGCACTTGCCTGATGTGCATACAAATGTCCAAGAAGAATTATTGAACAGTTTACGAGTTATACTACGACGTTTGGGCAAGGGATAAACAATTCTATATGTTCTTGGTAAAAAGGAAGGAGGATTGATCAGTTATTCTCACCAAAGTTTATACTATTGATAAGTTCAATGTGACCCACGTCTTAGACGTTTACCACCTTCATGACGTGTGCCACTGGTCGGGCAGGATACGCTCTCCTTTCCGCGAACACCTGGTATCGTCACTATTCGATAGTGTTTCCCAAACACATGCGTCTGATAAAGTCGAAATCGTACAATGGACTCTGCTTTTAAGTAGAGATTATTAAATGATTAGGGAAATTATTTTTTTAATGTGCAGACTGCTTCCAAACTAAGATCATAACCGGACTCGATCTTGCATATAAACAGTTGACTCGATGTAACTGTCTTCTACAGGGTCTCCTTGGCTACCTCTAAATTTGTGGGTTCGATCAGTGAAATTTTCAAAGTCTTCAACTTCCCTGGCGTGTATCTCAAAGTAACCACCATGGTGCAGCATTGGCCGATCAAGTGTTCACAGCAGAACATAGGTTTCAAAAGTAAAGATACATGTATCTATTTACATGGTTTTTTTAAAGTTTGATATCTTGACACTTTGCCTGCTTCGAAGATGCCTTCCAAGAGACCCAGACTTAATGATACCATATAATTGACTTCTACATGTACTTGACATATGTGTATGGAGCTGATACACTGTGATACACAATCTGTCGGGAGGTTCTGGACGTTGGTGGTCATTGTATTTCTGCCTTTCACTTATATTTTATATACATATAAGCATGTCTGGTTTCGGCTGACTCACTTCTACGAAGATCTCAAAGAGCGTCATACAACTTATACGGCAGGATACGGTCACCCTTTGGCAAACAGCACTATTTAATTGTGATTCATAAACACATTCTCATTTAACAGTCGGAATCGTACACACGACCATGCTTTAAGCAGGGATGTCTTGTTACTACGCAACAAGTTTTGTTGCTTTTATTCAATATGCTCGTTGGAATTGTTAATTCAAAGCCAATATGAAGAAAAAGTCATAGCTACGTCCCACCATCCCTTATACTTGTAAATTATTAGCCTTGTATTTCCATGAAAATGATAGGCAGCAGTCTGATACTTCATGCAATATTTCATGGCGAAGTAACGTTTGTGAAACAATTCCATGCTAGAAATAAATCCTAGTCTAAATTGCAGCCCTTCATGCTAACATTTTTAAGGCAAATATTGAAATTTAAAAAAAAATGCTGAATATTCAAAAAGAGACTATATTTCATCTCATGTTAATACAAATTGGCACAAATGAAAATCGAACGATTTACGAGTTATGCTCCGGAAACGGTACCAGCCTTCATTTGAAGGGCCTCATTTTGGAGTCTATTTGTTGCCTGGAAAACGCAAGGAATAAAATTTTTGATAATATCATAAATAGGAAAAGGGCCCATTTCAGCACTTGCCTGATGTGCATACAAATGTCCAAGAAGAATTATTGAACAGTTTACGAGTTATACAACGACGTTTGGGCTAGGGATAAACACTTCTATATGTTCTTGGTAAAAAAAGAAGGTGGATTGATAAGTTATTCTCACCAAAGTTTATACTATTGATAAGTTCAATGTGACCCACGTCTTAGACGTTTACCACCTTCATGACGTGTGCCACTGGTCGGGCAGGATACGCTCTCCCAAACACATGCGTATGATACAGACGAAATCGTACAATGGACTCTGCTTTTAAGTAGAGATTATTAAATGATTTGGGAAATTATTTGTTTAATGTGCAGACTGCTTCCAAACTAAGATCATAACCGGACTCGATCTTGCATATAAACAGTTGACTCGATGTAACTGTCTTCTACAGGGTCTCCTTGGCTACCTCTAAATTTGTGGGTTCGATCAGTGAAATTTTCAAAGTCTTCAACTTCCCTGGCGTGTTGAAACGCTGTAACTGAAATAAAATGACATAATCGAATGTATTGGGAGCTAATCAACTGTAAGTTCTCCTTATTAAATGTGGCAGGTTGATCAACCTAGTAAATTGGTGTCAAAAATGATCAGATCATTTAGCACTGATTTCAAGGTTATGTATTCAAGTTGATTTTCTGAGCTGATTAATGTTACATTAAAATCACATATTTTTCTTGTCAGAAACATTAACATGTCAGAACAGTAACTTTATTACACTCAATGCCATGTTCAGTTTTTACGGAAGATCAGAGATATAATGGCGACGAGAATTCTTACTTGAATGTATCCATTATTCTGTTACAATATGTGGCTAGTTTCTTCATTAAGATATGATTTGTACATTGAAAAAGCTTGATATATTTATACATTGACCGATGGACATTGTCATTTAATGGTATGTACAGCTGTCAAGTGGAATTAAAACTTTGACAATTAAATTAAAAAAGTGAAATTCGTCAACAATGTCCTGACTATTGAGTGATGTGCATTTTCAATTCACTGAAGGTGTACTAGTACTGTTAAGGCTTTCACATTCGATGGGTAAATGATAACACGTTCTAAACAATAACAAAGGTATGTACAGTGTTTGGGTCCACGACCACGTCCACGTGTTTCCAATGCAATTGTTGTTGTTTCTTGTAAATTATGGTGTACTCAGGGTAAATAAAGTCTAACGTCTTTACACATTGTCGTAACTTCTTTTATCACTTTGAAAACGATTTCCGGCGTGTCGCTGAGCAGCATTGGGCGAATAAAGATACATATTTTGTGGTCATGACATATCATAATTCATCAATGTTTTCAGCTATTTCCATGTAATAGACGGTTTTTATCCCCGTGGTCCAATGTACAGGAGAAGCATCAAGCGCACTGATCAGGAAGTCGTCTGCTAATGAAGGTGTGCAGCAGACGACAGGCGGATGAAAAATGGAGGGAATCGTGAATAACTTTGAGGAATAGTGATAACATCGCAAACTGATGACAAGTTAACTGGAAATAGATACATAATGAGACCTGCCACGGTCTCACAGAGGGTAATTCTTTGTATTTGTGTGAATAGAGATTTTGTGTGAGTATTCATTAAGTAAAATACCCTCCTCTGTGAACGATGAAGCGAGAACTGGCGGAATTGGATCGATGAATCACAAGATGATTATAACCACTTGCGACAATCAGTAAATATTCTTTATTGATTCATAAATCTATGACAAAAGGATGTGTCCTATGCCAAATGAAGAGCCCCGTTCGCAACTTGGTATGGTATGTGACTGTTGCAGGCGTGGGTATAAGCCCATGTGATATGAGATGGAAACGCCAGATGAAATCCATTGGTTTCAGAAGCAGCAGTGTCTGAAATGCGTTATGTCTTGATGGTGACTGGCCTACCTTTCAATGGCAGTGTTTGTCGCCTGTCTTTGTCTTCTTTGGTGATAGCGGTTGAAGGTCATGGACAAATTCAAGACGATCAAGTCGGGTAACTGTTGTGACGGAGGTTATGAATCTGGTCTTCTTCACCCTTTACCTAAATGTGCCTCGGCATGATCTACAGGTTTGTGATGAGATTCAGATAAGGGAACCTTCATTTTATCACCATTCAACCGGGATAATACATATGGTTTTACTTTTATGGTGGGTACTGATGTAAGCACCGCATTAGTCACTTGTATATGTCCACATATGTACGTATGTATATATACTTAATAGACCAAGGATCATTTTGAATGATTACACATTCAACTAGAGAAATTGGATTCAGGCTAATTCTTAATTTGCGTAGAATATGGAAGCTGTTTCACAACATAGGATACTCTATAATGCGTACTTTAAAATTTCAAAATGAAGTACCAGATCATGAAAATAAATGATCACTGCTAATACATCCTTCAATATCACTATACATGTATCGAGATAATACCATGTTCATAAGTGCCTCAATTCTAAGTATGAGTTACATCTCTTTGTCGTGTCAGGTGTGGGTCCTGGCTTCACCCGTTTCGGGTATTACTATTGCTGGTTGGTTTCACCAAAGTGGTGAACATACATATCTACGTCACCGTGTACTTCTCCCATATAAAGCTGACACAAGGCTCCATGGTTGGTTTTCTGAGCTGAATAAACTTGATTACACTCAAGTCTATGTTCAGGATTTACAGATCATGGCGACCAAAATTTTTACCTGAAAGTACCCATGTCTGTTTTACAATATTTGGGTAGTAGTATCATTAAGATATGTTCATTTACATTTATAAAGCTGGATAAGTGTACACTACTGCCCAACAACTTCTCACTTGTTTTCCGCAGTAAGTTCCCTAAACGTATCCGCGGTATATTCGCAAACACTTTTGCGGATTTACCGAATGACGGAATTATTATGGCATTCAAAAACTTGATACAGAGTTATTGAATCTTACTGCTGTCGTTTCACAAACCATTCACGAATGTTTCTCCGAAAGAGGTGAAATGAGGTGATCAGAATCTGCTAATGCGCATACGAATTTTATATTCGCCCCGTTTATGTCAATTCACATGCCAGTACGTTCATGTTCACGCGTCAATGAGTGCCACCAAACGGGTAAACTAAATAATTATTGAAATAATGTTCATAACGGCGTAATAACCTTATCACTAACTCAGAACATTGACCACCTCCTCACCGTACGACATTCACGACATCACCCAATGCATAATGTCTATCAACGACTTCTCGCACCTTCTCACAAGTACTAGATCGCCCAATCGATCACAAACACAAAACCCACTTCACTTTGAAAAGACGTTTGCTGCCTTTTGGTAGCTACCTACAAATGCGTTTGAATCATCGTTGTCAACGCGATTTGCATCCGACGGGTTATTTGATGCCAAAGACCTTTGATGAAGGGGAAACATGAGATATGTCATCACGTTCATCTGATCACATCAATCATGTATCTGCTATCCAGGCTTAACCTGCGATAACATATCTTCATCCAAGTGCTCAACGATTGTGAATTATGTTTCAAGTTGCATGTAATAGGTTGGTCCTAGTTACAAGGATGTTCTATTTCTTACCAATCTTGTATAGGAAGCCAAATGGTTTTGTTAAATTAATATTTCGTGTTAACCATCGAGGCGTTGTATACACAGATTTCCACTCAGTAATATCACTTTCATGTAAATACACTTATCAAAGACGTGATGCGGCTAACGTGTATATAATGCTTAGTAGATTAATCTTTGAAATAACTGACAGACGAAATTAATAAAGAAAAAAAGATTTCAAAACGTACTTATATATAAATGAAAAGTAAGCGGAAAGCCAACAGCAGCCGAATTACCGTCAAACAGGAAACTGACCTATAAATCTACTTTCTGAAAGAGTCTATTGCCAATTAAGCATTGCTGACCACAAGGTTTAAAGGTATATATTCCAGGTAAATATGAAGCATATTCAGGAATGGTGTCAGGGCTGTTTGGCGATGCTTAACAAAGATGAGTTCCTCAATCTCCATACCAATAAACTGACATGTTGTGGAAGCTTTAGAGAAATTGAAGTTATTGAAGATATTTCAAAGGCACGTCCTGTGTACACCGCGGAACAGCTGTGAAGTGAATCATTAAATTGAATACACTGAATCAAGTCGAGACCTTTCAGAGGCAATAAACAAATGTTGAAAGTCTGAATCAGATGGCCATAAACGCACGACGTCATGTAGTTACAGCTAAGTTTATAATTGAGTCCTATGATTCATGACAGGGCGTTACATGTTGATTTGAATTTAATCCATAAAGACTGAAGGCAAAACTCCTGAGCGAAACTTGAGCTGTCACAATATCGCAACTGTGCTCTGGACCACGTGTGTGTTAGTTTGTGATGGGGTGACAAGATAGGTTTTGTTGGGGAGAGAAATAAAGTTGTAATGATTGTGTAAGTGGACATAGGTCTATATCGCTCAGCAAAGAGATGTTCAGAATAAGTGAATGTTGCACTACGGCACAGGCAGCAACATTCAAGCTATGATACAGTGGTCCGGAAATAATCGTGCCGTTGATTGGAAGCACGAATAACAACCTATGAAGGTGTTCGGTGGCACGTCATCAACCAAGTAAGCCATTGTTTATGACCACCCGATCCTCATTAGCATAGTTCATGCAATCATGGGGAGATGCGCATCTCACGAAATCCTCGTGAGGTCATGCATACCTTTTCTGTCCCGGATTCTCCATGCGGTGAGACGCGTGACGTCCTGCATACCTAAACAATACTTAACCCAAGAATCCCTATTCTATCCCGGAAAACACACAAGGTGACTGACCCGTAAACTTACTATGTGAAAGAGTCTACTGCCAATTAAGTACAGTTTAAACTTAATCCCAGAATCAATATTCTATCCCGGAAAACCCATAAGGTGACAAGCATGGAATACAGCTGACATAGTCCTTCCTGGAATACCCAAGAGGTGTCAAGCATGGAGTACTTCAGACCTTTTCTGTACCTGAATATCCGAGAGATGGGAATCTGGGGATACTGCTGACCTATTCTGTACTGGAATTTACATCAAGTGACAAGCATGGCGTACTGCTGACATATTCTGTTCCGGTATCCCTATGAGGAGACAAGCATTGGGTACTTCAGACCTATTCTGTCCTGGAATCCCCACGAGGTGACAAGCATGGGGTACTGCTGACCTATTCTGTCCTGGAATCCCCACGAGGCAACAACATGGGGTACTGCTGACCTATTCTGTTCCGGTATCCCTATGAGCTGACAAGCATTGGGTACTTCAGACCTATTCTGTCCTGGAATCCCCACGAGGTGACAAGCATGGGGTACTGCTGACCTATTCTGTCCTGGAATCCCCACGAGGCAACAACATGGGGTACTGCTGACCTATTCTGTCCTGGAATCCCCACGAGACAACAAGCATGTGGTACTGCTGACCTATTCTGTCCTGGTATCCCCATGAGGTGACAAGCATGGGGTACTTGAGACCTATTCTGTCCTGGAATCTCCACGAGGCAACAAGCATGGGGTACTTCAGACCTATTCTGTCCTGGAATCCCCATGAGACAACAAGCATGGGGTACTTCAGACCTATTCTGTCCTGGAATCCCCATGAGACAACAAGCATGGTGTACTTCAGACCTATTCTGTCCTGGAATCCCCATGAGACAACAAGCATGGGGTACTTCAGACCTATTCTGTCCTGGAATCTCCACGAGGCAACAAGCATGGGGTACTGCTGACCTATTCTGTTCCGGAATCCCCATTATTATTCATGACATTGCATTGAACAATACCTCCACGGCTACAACTCCACAAATGTAACTTCCATGAATATTACAGGAGCACATTTGTTAAGTTCACACTAGAGAAGTTAAGTTCACACAAGAAACAGTTATATTAACTTTGTGATTGGAGTGTAGAGATGTTTTGCGACGGTGTAATCATGAACACCCACGCGTTGTATAGAGGATATGCCAACAGACAGCGATAGTGATATTTCAAAGTTTGCTCATGATGCTTAAAAATTGCTTGCAAATTGGAAAACGACATAACACTTTTTCATTGACAGCACCAGTGTATCGACATATGATACGAAGTCATTGCTGACATTTTGTGTGGTTTTCATTTACGCTTTCGTTGCCAGGGAACAACAGATAATCTCGTATTTTAGAGCAAGCAACTTTATATAAATACATAGATATGTAATGAACCTTTACCAACGGCAGTTTTGATACTGTTTGAAAGAGCAACGAATACAAAATAAAAAAAGCTGTTCCCCACAATAAGGTTCACTGACTGAAACATGACCGTTAAACCAACAATAAACATTCTATGTATGGTGATCTTAAGAAAGACTGATGTTGTGGAATTTTGACAAGGGATAACTATACTTAGCGTGTCCTGCAGATAACTTGCAAAAGTGTATATGGCAAATATAATCCCCACACTGAAAACCAAAACACGAACCTTTTATCAATACGTCCTTCCATGGGAAAATATCAAAATCGTTCAATCTTTGCAATCAATATACCTTGTATACACCTTGCAAGAGGTTGAATGTTTGGCTGGCCATGGCGATAGCAGACCTCCTACACAAGAATCGCGCTCATCTTGTTCACTTAGATGGCGTGCTTCCTCGTCTCGAGCGTTACGTTGAGTGCGGATTGTAGGAGGAGAAATGACCTCAAAGATCGAAATGAATATAGTCCATATTTTATCTTGACTCTGAAATTTAGATTCAAGTCTGAATTTAGTTGCGCGAGGGAAAATGTAGCTCAGTTTCATTTCTGAATGGCATTGTGTTTTCATTGTGGTCAAATGAAACAAATGTTATATTTGGGATAACACTTCCTCAGTAAATTACAAATTCTAGTACTTGTAGTCTAGTTACAATTTGACCACTTTCTAAATGGCATTATGTATTTGGACATGGGAGCCGTGACAATTTACACTTGTAAGAGGGGTACACAAAGTACGTAATCTAGACAACAAGTCGTCGGGCTTTAATTTTGTGGAAGCCTCTGTGTCTGAATTGGTTAGATCGCTGACTTTGTGTGTTGGCGATTATCGTCTCAATCTAGGAGTGTGGGTTCGAATCCTGGGTGGGCTTCAACCCCCCAAAAATGACTCGATCGATAAAACATGTCGAGTGCACTAGGCGGCGTCTTTAGGTCGAAAATTTAAATGACTTACAAACGATCACACAGTGGAGCGACTGTGTATGTGACAGTATAAGATAGAATGGGATAATGCGATGGAAAGCAAGACTTCAGAAACATATTTACGGCTGTTTTAATTAACGTTTCCCATTTCAGATACTAAGGCATTTTCAACATAGACATACGGCTGGAACGTTGGTTATGTCATTACCTTGCGTTAGTGTGTTATATTTTACTTTACATCGGAGATATTGCGGCCCAATCTCAGTGTAATTACATCTGACGTATATGATCAGTGCTCAACTTGCATATCCATTTGAGTAAATTGAGATCTATATTAAGAATGTAATGTTCATTACAGTACTTGTTACTTGCAACCAATGCCGGTACATACTCGATTGTTTATTGATCGCCATAATATACTTGGTACATTGTTGAGTGCGGCTTTAAAAAAATAAACAATCTGATTAAATATTTTTCCACATTAAGATGAAAATCAAGGATGGAACTTGGGTGTTCAATACATAGCCTGTCTGCAAGGATATGTAAGATATGACTGAGAGCCTGTCAGATTGGGGTGGAACTCAGAATGGTCATAGGTTTACTACTTTGGTAAAATCCACGAGTGCGTGTAAGGGTGCTGACTAGTTAGTCTGGCAAATTTAGGATTCAAACCCACGATCGTTGGTTTCTGGCTCGTTCAGCGACTCAACTCTACGTCTTTGACCACAAGGCCACACGTGCCCCCGAGATGCAGGAATCTTATACGATATGATCATGATATGCTACTTCAACACAAAAATGTTTGTTTCGCGTGTCTCTTAAGGATCAGATGTAGATGGGCTGATGAACAGCTACACCATCATTCATACACAGAAACATTTTGTTCGTTTGAAACAGAAACGCCTGTTTCAACTGAATTCTATCAGCCAACAAATACAATACTGCCTCTAATCTTCAGCTGAGCGTTTTAATGCGCGGACGTCTTCTGTCTTCTGCTGGTTATGTTGGCTGCAACGAGCGCGAGGGATATAATTGGGAGAAACAAAAAGGCTTAAGGGCCTTCGAGTACTAAGATGGTTCCTCTGGAGACCAGAGTAATGATTGTGTGTGTTACTGGGGCAGTACTACGCAGGGAATAGTGCTGCTCCTAGTATTAACTCTCGATGAAATCCTTCTTGGTTCAAGGGTGAGTGTCTGTGAGTAATTAAAAAAGAAAGATGCAAGAGTGAAAACTTCTACAAAAACACCTTCTATATATCAGTACGGTACACTTACTCTAGGTCGTGTGGCATATGTACTTGAGCATAATGGACTTCACAAACACTGCATAGGCACTGTGTCATTTGTGTTCAAATTAATAAAAACCTTCGAAGTCAGATCACTGAAAACCAGTGATTCCGCAAGGTCCTCGCAAAAAGTCCCTGCCATTACGCCATTATATGGAAAGAAACAGTTGGGAACCCTAGTGGTTCAAGATCGTCACACCGATGTCCCATGTTCCATTTCCCACATGGGTACAATGCGTGATATTGCTGGAACATTGCTGTAAGCGGCGTACAACCAAATAATCCACTCTTTACGTTGAACCAACCATGGTCACTTTTATGATGAAACGTTATATATAAGACAAGGTCATGGCCATGTGTTTATTTTGCAGAACGCCAGAAACCTATGATCGTGGGTTCGAATCCCGTTTCGACATAATAAAGGAATGAGGTTACTCGTCACGTTTGGATAATCGGGTAGAGAACAAGTTACGTGTACCTCCCTTCTACTATCGCACAGTAACCAACATGGCGCAGCAAGACCAGCAAGGTTGATACACACGCATTGGCCGACCAAGTGCGCACAGCGGGACATAGGTTTCAAAGGTAAATAGGAAGTCAATTATCTATCACCACGTTTTAAAGTTTGGTATCTTGACACTTTGCGCTTCTGAAAACCCAGACAAAACTGACTTAATGACACCGTATAATTGCATTCTACATGAACATGTAATGAGGTGTGTGGCACCAATACACAATGACAGTGTTCAGTGTCATTGTATTTCTGCCGTCCAAGTTATATTCTAAATACATAAAATGTCACATAAGCAAGTCTGGCTTCCGATGGCACACTTCTACGAAGATTTCAAAGAGCGTCATGCAACTCCTGCTCAAAAGTCTTTGATCAAGGTTACTCAATTCGAGGCCCCAGTAAAACATTCAAACCGTTTCATCGTAGACATGTGGAGGACATTTCCAAATTGGAGAAAGATGATGTCCGATGCAATTCCCTATCTTGACTTGAACCAAAATTAAATATGTTTTTTCCGGTGAACAATTGACTTCATTTCAGCACTTGCCTGATGTGCATACAAATGTTCACGACGAATTATTGAACAGTGTACGGGTTACACTCCGACGTTTGGGCGAGGGATAAATGTTCATGGTGAAGTGGAAGGTGGATTGATATGAATATTGGATATTGATAAAGTTTATACTATTTATACTATCAACGTGACCCAAGCCTTAGACGTCTACCACCTTCAAGGCGCGTGCCACTGGTGGAGCAGGATACGCTTACGTGTTCACGAACACCTTGTAACATCACTTTTCGATAGTGTTTCCTCAACACATGCGTGTGATACAGTCGGAATTGTACAATGGACTCTGCTTTTAAGAAAAGATTATTAAATGATTAGGGAAATGTATTTTAATGTGCAGAATGCTTACAAACTAAGATCACAACCGGATTCGATCTTGAATCTAAACGGATTACCCGCTGTTCCTGTCTTCTATAGGGTCTCTTCGGATACCTCTAACTTGGTGGGTTCGATCAGTAAAATTTTCAAAGTCTTCAACTTCCCTGGCGTGTTGAAATGCTGTAACTGAATTAAAAGGTCATAATCAAATTTGTTGGGAGCTAATCAACTGTAAGTTCTCCTTATTTAATGTGGCAGGTTGATCAATCCAGTAAATGGGTGCCGATAATGACTAGATCATTTAGCACTGATTTCAAAGTTATGTGTTCCAACTATCAAACAGTTGATTTTTTGAGCTGATTAAAGTTGCATTTAATCACATATTTTGCCTGGACTTGTCAGAGCAGAACAGGACAGAACTTTATTACACTCAAGGCTATGTTCCGGATTTAGAGATCAAATTATAATGGCGACCAGAATATCTACTTGAAAGTATCCATTAATTGCTTTCAATTTTGGGAGTCTCTTCATGAAGATATGATTTGTAGATTAAAAGAGCTGGATACGTTTCTACATTGATGGATTGACAGTGTCATTTAATGGTATGTACGGCTGTCAGATGGAATGAGAATATTTATGTTTAAATAAAACATGAAATTCGTCAGCTACGTCGTGACTGTTGCGTAAAGAGCATTTCCCATCCACTAAGAGCATATAGTTCCACCTTACACATTCGATAGGTAAATAATGACGATATTATCTGAACAAAAACAAAGACATTTACAGTTTTTGGGTAAGTTTACTAAAAATGTTTCCAATGCAATTGTTGTTGACTTGACCTACTTGTTGTGAATTATGTTACACAAGGCTAACGGCTTTACGTTATGTCGTAATTTGCCAAATTCATTTATCACTTTGAAAACGGTTTCAGGCGTGTTGTTCAGCAGCGTAGGGAAAATAAAGATTAATATTCCGTAGTCTTGACATGTCATAATTCATAAATGATTTCAGTTATTTCCATGTGAGAGATGTTCTTTATCCCCGTGGTCCAATGTACAGAAGAAGCATCAAGCGTACTGATCAGGAAGTCGTCTGCTAATGAATTCGGTGTGCAGCAGACGACAGGCGGTTGAAAAATGGAGGGAATCGTGAATAACTTTGAGGAATAGTGATAACATCGCAAACTGATGACAAGTTAACTGGAAATAGATACATAATGAGACCTGCCACGGTCTCACAGAGGGTAATTCTTTGTATTTGTGTGACTAGAGATTTTGTGTGAGTATTTATTAAGTAAAATACCCTCCTCTGTGAACGATGGAGTGAGAACTGGCGGAATTGGATAAATGAATCACTAGATGATTATAATCACTTGTGACAATCAGTAAAGATTTCTTATTGATTGATAAATCTGTGACAAAAGGAAGAGCCCCGTTCGCAACTTGGTATGGTATGTGACTGCTGCAGGCGTGGGTATAAGCCCATGTGATATGAGATGGAAACGCCAGATGAAATCCATTGGTTTCAGAAGCAGCAGTGTCTGTAATGTGTTATGTCTGTATGAAGACTGGACTACCTTTCAATGGCAGTTTTTGTTGCCTGTCTTTGTCATCCTTGGTGATAGCGGTTGAAGGTCATGGCCAATTTCATGACGATCCAGTCGGGTAACTGATGTGACGGAGGTTATGAATCTGGTTTTCTTCACCCTTAAACTACACTTGTCTCGGGATGATCTAAAAGTTTTTGACGAAATTCATATCAGTATGTGTGTGTGTGTGTGTGTGTGTGTGTGTGTGTGTGTGTGTGTGTGTGTGTGTGTGTGTGTGTGTGTGTGTGTGTGTGTGTGTGTGTGTGTGTGTGTGTGTGTGTGTGTGTATGTATGTGTTCTAAATTAACACTAATTTCATTTTCAAATGATCACATCTGATCAATTCAACTGATGCGTTGAATATGTAACCTGTTTAAGAACATATCTGTATTATATATGGCGTACTGCTTACATATTCTGTTCCGGAATCCCCACTAGGTGACAGGCATGGGGTACTTCAAATCTATTCTGTTCAGGAATCCCCATTATTTACGTGACATTGCATTGAACAATACCTCCACGGCTACAACTTCACGTATGTTACTGCCATGAATATCACAGGAGCACATCCGTTAAGTTCACACAAGAGTAGTTATAAGAAACAGTTATCATGACTATAATTGTGATGAGAGTGTAGTGATGTTTGGCGACGGTGTAGTCATGTACGTCCACGCTTTGTATAGAGGATGTGCCAACAGACAGCGATATTATATTTCAATATTTGCTCATGGTGCTTAAAAATTGCTTGCAAATTGGAAAACGACATCACACGTTTTTCCTTGACAACACCAGCGTATTGACATACGATACGAAGTCATAGTTGACGTTTTGTGTGGTTTTCATTTACGCTTACGTTGCCAAGGAACAACACGGGATAATCTCGTATTTAACAGCAAAGAACTTTATATAAATACCTAGATTTGTAATTGACCTTTACCATAGGCAATTTGGAGATGCTTGTAAAGAGCAACGAATACAAACAAGAAAAATCTGTTCCCAACAATACGGTTCACTGACTGAAACATGACCGTTTAACCAACAATACATATTAAATCGTAAGAAAGATTGATGTTGTGGAATTTTGACAGAGGATAACTTTACTTAGCAACTAAATTATCTACGTGTCCTACAGATAACTTGCAAAACTGTATATGACAAATATAATCCCTCAACTGAAAACCAAAAGCAGAACCTTAAAAAAATACGTCCAGCCATGGGAAAATATCAAAATCATTCAGTCTTTGCAATCAATATACCTTGTTGCACCTTACAAGAGGTTGAACGTTTGGCTGGCCATGGCGATAGCAGACCTCCTACACAATAAGCGCGTTCATCTTGTTCACTTAGATGGCGTGCTTCCTCGTCTCGAGCGTTACGTTGAGTGCGGATTGTAGGAGGAGGAATGACCTCAAAGATCGAAATGAATATAGTCCATATTTTATCTTGACTCTGAAATTTAGATTCATGTCTGAATTTAGTTGCGCGAGGGAAAATGTAGCTCAGTTTCATTTCTGAATGGCATTGAGTATTCATTGTGGGCAAATGTAACAAATGTTATATTTGGGATAACACTTCCTCAGTAAATTACAAATTCTAGTACTTGTAGTCTAGTTACAATTGACCACTTTCTAAATGGCATTATGTATTTGGACATGGGAGCCGTGACAATTTACACTTGTAAGAGGGGTACACAAAGTACGTAATCTAGACAACAAGTCGTCGGACTTTAATTTTGTGGAAGCTTCTGTGTCTGAATGGGTTAGATCGCTGACTTTGTGTGTTGGCGATTATCGTCTCAATCTAGGAGTGTGGGTTCGAATCCTGGGTGGGCTTCAACCCCCCAAAAATGACTCGATCGATAAAACATGTCGAGTGCACTAGGCGGCGTCTTTAGGTCGCAAATGACTTACAAACGATCACACAGTGGAGCGACTGTGTATGTGACAGTATTACACAGAATGGGATAATGCGATGGAAAGCAAGACTTCAGAGACATATTTACGGCTGTTTTAATTAACGTTTCCCATTTCAGATACTGAAGCATTTTCAACATAGACACACGGCTGGAACGTTGGTTATGTCATAACCTTTGCGTTAGTGTGTTATATTTTACTTTACATCGGAGATATTGCGGCCCAATCTCAGTGTAATTACATCTGACGTATATGATCAGTGCTCAACTTGCATATCCATTTGAGTAAATTGAGATCTATATTAAGAATGTAATGTTCATTACAGTACTTGTTACTTGCAACCAATGCCGGTACATACTCGATTGTTTATTGATCGCCATAATATACTTGGTACATTGTTGAGTGCGGTTTTAAAAAAACAAAGAATCTGATGAAATATTTTTCCACATTAAGATGAAAATCAAGGATGGAACTTGGGTGTTCAGTACATAGCCTGTCTGCAAGGATATGTAAGATATGACTGAGAGCCTGTCAGATTGGGGTGGAACTCAGAATGGTCATAGGTTTACTACTTTGGTAAAATCCACGAGTGCGTGTAAGGGTGCTGACTAGTTAGTCTGGCAAATTTAGGATTCAAACCCACGATCGTTGGTTTCTGGCTCGTTCAGCGACTCAACTCTACGTCTTTGACCACAAGGCCACACGTGCCCCCGAGATGCAGGAATCTTATACGATATGATCATGATATGCTACTTCAACACAAAAATGTTTGTTTCGCGTGTCTCTTAAGGATCAGATGTAGATGGGCTGATGAACAGCTACACCATCATTCATACACAGAAACATTTTGTTTGTCTGAAACAGAAACGCCTGTTTCAACTGAATTCTATCAGCCAACAAATACAATACTGCCTCTGATCTTCAGCTGAGCGTTTTAATGCGCGGACGTCTTCTGTCTTCTGCTGGTTATGTTGGCTGCAACGAGCGCGAGGGATATAATTGGGAGAAACAAAAAGGCTTAAGGGCCTTCGAGTACTAAGATGGTTCCTCTGGAGACCAGAGTAATGATTGTGTGTGTTACTGGGGCAGTACTACGCAGGGAATAGTGCTGCTCCTAGTTTTAACTCTCGATGAAATCCTTCTTGGTTCAAGGGTGAGTGTCTGTGAGTAATTAAAAAAGAAAGATGCAAGAGTGAAAACTTCTACAAAAACACCTTCCATATATCAGTACGGTACACTTACTCTAGGTCGTGTGGCATATGTACTTGAGCATAATGGACTTCACAAACACTGCATAGGCACTGTGTCATTTGTGTACAAATTAATAAAAACCTTCGAAGTCAGATCACTGAAAACCAGTGATGACGCAAGGTCCTCGTGAAAAGTCCCTGCCATTACGCCATTATATGGAAAGAAACAGTTGGGAACCCTAGTGGTTCAAGATCGTCACACCGATGTCCCATGTTCCATTTCCCACATGGGTACAATGCGTGATATTGCTGGAACATTGCTGTAAGCGGCGTACAACCAAATAATCCACTCTTAACGTTGAACCAACCATGGTCACTTTTATGATGAAACGTTATATATAAGACAAGGTCATGGCCATGTGTTTATTTTGCAGAACGCCAGAAACCTATGATCGTGGGTTCGAATCCCGTTTCGTCCCGGTTATGTTTGTAGGTTTGTCAACACCATCCCATTGTTTCTGTGTTTCACCAAAGTGGTTAACGTCTAAAACCTGCATCACATTGGGTTTTCCCTCACACATCAAGCTTACACGCCGTGATATAATTGAAACAGCTCTATCAAAGGAATGAGGTTACTCGTCACGTTTGGATAATCGGGTAGAGAACAAGTTACGTGTACCTCCCTTCTACTATCGCACAGTAACCAACATGGCGCAGCAAGACCAGCAAGGTTGATACACACGCATTGGCCGACCAAGTGTGCACAGCGGGACATAGGTTTCAAAGGTAAATAGGAAGTCAATTTTCTATCACCATGTTTTAAAGTTTGGTATCTTGACACTTTGAGCTTCTGAAAACCCAGACAGAACTGACTTAATGACACCGTATAATTGCATTCTACATGAACATGTAATGAGATGTGTGGCACCAATACACAATGACAGTGTTCAGTGTCATTGTATTTCTGCCGTCCAAGTTATATTCTAAATACATAAAATGTCACATAAGCAAGTCTGGCTTTCGATGGCACACTTCTACGAAGATTTCAAAGAGCGTCATGCAACTCCTGCTCAAAAGTCTTTGATCAAGGTTACTCAATTCGAGGCCCCAGTAAAACATTCAAAACGTTTCATCGTAGACATGTGGAGGACATTTCCAAATTGGAGAAAAATGATGTCCGATGCAATTCCCTATCTTGACTTGAACCAAAATTATGTTTTTTTCCGGTGAACAAATGACTTCCCTTGGCATGTGTTTGTGACGGGTGCCAATACGCTCACCCTTTTGCAAACACCTGGTATCAGCACCATTTGATAGTGATTAACAAAAACATGCTCATCAAACAGTCGAAATCGTAAACACGATCATGCTTTTTGGCAGAAATTTCTTGTTGCCGTGGAACAGGTTTGTCGCTTTAATTCAACATGCTTGTTGGAGTTGTTAATTCAAAGCCAACATGAAGATAAAATCATTGATATCCGACCCAACCCCTCATGCTTAACATTGTGAATTATTAAACTTGTATTTCTATGAAAATGATATGCGGCAGATCAGTCCTGACTGATGTACAATATTTCATGGAAAAGTAACGAAAGGTTATGAAACAACCACATGCTGGAAATCAATCCTACTCTTAATTGAAGCCCCGAATGCTGACATGAAAAGGCACATATTAGAAAATAAAGATTTCCTAAACAGCAAATTGTACTATATTTTATAACTTGCCTGATGTGAATATAAATCGAAGTTATGCTCCGGCAACCGACCCAGTCCTCATTTGAGGGGCTTCATTTTGTTGCCTGGAAAACGTAAAAAATATAATATTTAATATTATCACGAATAGGAAAAGGGTTCATTTCAGCACTTGCCTGATGTGCATACAAATGTTCACGACGAATTATTGAACAGTGTACGGGTTACACTCCGACGTTTGGGCGAGGGATAAATGTTCATGGTGAAATGGAAGGTGGATTGATATGAATATTGGATATTGATAAAGTTTATACTATTTATACTATCAACGTGACCCAAGCCTTAGACGTCTACCACCTTCAAGGCGCGTGCCACTGGTGGGGCAGGATGCGCTTACGTGTTCACGAACACCTTGTAACATCACTATTCGATAGTGTTTCCTCAACACATGCGTGTGATACAGTCGGAATCGTACAATGGATTTTAAGAAAAGATTATTAAATGATTAGGGAAATGTATTTAATGTGCAGAATGCTTACAAACTAAGATCATAACCGGATTCGATCTTGCACCTGAACGGATTACTCGCCGTTCCTGTCTTCAATAGTGTCTCTTCGGATACCTCTAACTTGGAGGGTTCGATCAGTAAAATTTTCAAAGTCTTCAACTTCCCTGGCGTGTTGAAATGCTATAACTGAATTAAAATGACATAATCGAATGTGTTGGGAGCTAATCAACTGTAAGTTCTCCTTATTTAATGTGGCAGGTTGATCAACCTAGTAAATGGGTGCCGATAATGATTAGATCATTTAGCACTGATTTCAAAGTTATGTGTTCCAACTATCAAACAGTTGATTTTTTGAGCTGATTAAAGTTGCATTTAATCACATATTTTGCCTGGACTTGTCAGAGCAGAACAGGACAGAACTTTATTACACTCAAGGCTATGTTCCGGATTTACAGATCAGAGTTATAATGGCGACCAGAATATCTACTTGAAAGTATCCATTAATTGCTTTCAATTATGGGAGTCTCTTCATGAAGATATGATTTGTAGATTAAAAGAGCTGGATACGTTTCTACATTGATGGATTGACAGTGTCATTTAATGGTATGTACAGCTGTCAGATGGAATTAGAATATTTATGTTTAAATAAAACATGAAATTCGTCAGCTACGTCGTGACTGTTGCGTAAAGAGCATTTCCCATCCACTAAGAGCATATAGTTCCACCTTACACATTCGATAGGTAAATAATGACGATATTATCTGAACAAAAACAAAGACATTTACAGTTTTTGGGTAAGTTTACTAAATATGTTTCCAATGCAATTGTTGTTGACTTGACCTACTTGTTGTGAATTATGTTACACAAGGCTAACGGCTTTACGTTATGTCGTAATTTGCCAAATTCATTTATCACTTTGAAAACGGTTTCAGGCGTGTTGTTCAGCAGCGTTGGAAAATAAAGATTAATATTTTGTAGTCTTGACATGTCATAATTCATAAATGATTTCAGTTATTTCCATGTGAGAGATGTTCTTTATCCCCGTGGTCCAATGTACAGAAGAAGCATCAAGCGTACTGATCAGGAAGTCGTCTGCTAATGAATTCGGTGTGCAGCAGACGACAGGCGGATGAAAAATGGAGGGAATCGTGAATAACTTTGAGGAATAGTGATAACATCGCAAACTGATGACAAGTTAACTGGAAATAGATACATAATGAGACCTGCCACGGTCTCACGGAGTGTAATTCTTTGTATTTGTGTGACTAGAGATTTTGTGTGAGTATTTATTAAGTAAAATACCCTCCTCTGTGAACGATGGAGTGAGAACTGGCGGAATTGGATAAATGAATCACTAGATGATTATAATCCCTTGTGACAATCAGTAAAGATTTCTTATTGATTGATAAATCTGTGACAAAAGGAAGAGCCCCGTTCGCAACTTGGTATGGTATGTGACTGCTGCAGGCGTGGGTATAAGCGCATGTGATATGAGATGGAAACGCCAGATGAAATCCATTGGTTTCAGAAGCAGCAGTGTCTGTAATGTGTTATGTCTGTATGAAGACTGGACTGTCTTTCAATGGCAGTTTTGGTTGCCTGTCTTTGTCATCCTTGGTGATAGCGGTTGAAGGTCATGGCCAATTTCATGACGATCCAGTCGGGTAACTGATGTGACGGAGGTTATGAATCTGGTTTTCTTCACCCTTAAACTACACTTGTCTCGGGATGATCTAAAGGTTTTGTATCAGTATGTATGTATGTATGTATGTATGTGTGTATGTATGTATGTGTGTGTGTGTGTGTGTGTGTGTGTGTGTGTGTGTGTGTGTGTGTGTGTGTGTGTGTGTGTGTGTGTGTGTGTGTGTGTGTGTGTGTGTGTGTGTGTGTGTGTTCTAAATTAACACTAATTTCATTTTCAAATGATCACATCTGATCAATTCAACTGATGCGTTGAATATGTAACCTGTTTAAGAACATATTTGTATTATATATGGCGTACTGCTTACATATTCTGTTCCGGAATCCCCACGAGGTGACAGGCATGGGGTACTTCAAATCTATTCTGTTCAGGAATCCCCATTATTTACGTGACATTGCATTGAACAATACCTCCACGGCTACAACTTCACGTATGTTACTGCCATGAATATCACAGGAGCACATCCGTTAAGTTCACACAAGAGTAGTTATAAGAAACAGTTATCATGACTATAATTGTGATTAAAGCGTGTAGTGATGTTTGGCGACGGTGTAGTCATGTACGTCCACGCTTTGTATAGAGGATGTGCCAACAGACAGCGATATTATATTTCAATGTTTGCTCATGGTGCTTAAAAATTGCTTGCAAATTGGAAAACGACATAACACGTTTTTCCTTGACAACACCAGCGTATTGACATACGATACGAAGTCATAGTTGACGTTTTGTGTGGTTTTCATTTACGCTTACGTTGCCAAGGAACAACACGGGATAATCTCGTATTTAACAGCAAAGAACTTTATATAAATACCTAGATTTGTAATTGACCTTGACCATTGGCAATTTGGAGATGCTTGTAAAGAGCAACGAATACAAACAAGAAAAATCTGTTTCCAACAATACGGTTCACTGACTGAAACATGACCGTTTAACCAACAATACATATTAAATCGTAAGAAAGATTGATGTTGTGGAATTTTGACAGAGAATAACTTTACTTAGCAACTAAATTATCTACGTGTCCTACAGATAACTTGCAAAACTGTATATGACAAATATAATCCCTCAACTGAAAACCAAAAGCAGAACCTTAAAAAAATACGTCCAGCCATGGGAAAATATCAAAATCATTCAGTCTTTGCAATCAATATACCTTGTATACACCTTACAAGAGGTTGAATGTTTGGCTGGCCATGGCGATAGCAGACCTCCTACACAATAAGCGCGTTCATCTTGTTCACTTAGATGGCGTGCTTCCTCGTCTCGAGCGTTACGTTGAGTGCGGATTGTAGGAGGAGGAATGACCTCAAAGATCGAAATGAATATAGCCCATATTTTATCTTGACTCTGAAATTTAGATTCAAGTCTGAATTTAGTTGCGCGAGGGAAAATGTAGCTCAGTTTCATTTCTGAATGGCATTGTGTATTCATTGTGGTCAAATGTAACAAATGTTATATTTGGGATAACACTTCCTCAGTAAATTACAAATTCTAGTACTTGTAGTCTAGTTACAATTGACCACTTTCTAAATGGCATTATGTATTTGGACATGGGAGCCGTGACAATTTACACTTGTAAGAGGGGTACACAAAGTACGTAATCTAGACAACAAGTCGTCGGACTTTAATTTTGTGGAAGCTTCTGTGTCTGAATGGGTTAGATCGCTGACTTTGTGTGTTGGCGATTATCGTCTCAATCTAGGAGTGTGGGTTCGAATCCTGGGTGGGCTTCAACCCCCCAAAAATGACTCGATCGATAAAACATGTCGAGTGCACTAGGCGGCGTCTTAAGGTCGCAAATGACTTACAAACGATCACACAGTGGAGCGACTGTGTATGTGACAGTATAAGATAGAATGGGATAATGCGATGGAAAGCAAGACTTCAGAGACATATTTACGGCTGTTTTAATTAACGTTTCCCATTTCAGATACTGAAGCATTTTCAACATAGACATACGGCTGGAACGTTGGTTATGTCATTACCTTTGCGTTGGTGTGTTATATTTTACTTTACATCGGAGATATTGCGGCCCAATCTCAGTGTAATTACATCTGACGTATATGATCAGTGCTCAACTTGCATATCCATTTGAGTAAATTGAGATCTATATTAAGAATGTAATGTTCATTACAGTACTTGTTACTTGCAACCAATGCCGGTACATACTCGATTGTTTATTGATCGCCATAATATACTTGGTACATTGTTGAGTGTGGCTTTAAAAAAACAAAGAATCTGACGAAATATTTTTCCACATTAAGATGAAAATCAAGGATGGAACTTGGGTGTTCAGTACATAGCCTGTCTGCAAGGACAGATTGGGGTGGAACTCAGAATGGTCATAGGTTTACTACTTTGGTAAAATCCACGAGTGCGTGTAAGGGTGCTGACTAGTTAGTCTGGCAAATTTAGGATTCAAACCCACGATCGTTGGTTTCTGGCTCGTTCAGCGACTCAACTCTACGTCTTTGACCACAAGGCCACCCGTGCCCCCGAGATGCAGGAATCTTAGACGGTATGATCATGATAATGCTACTTCAACACAAAAATGTTTGTTTCGCGTGTCTCTTAAGGATCAGATGTAGATGGGCTGATGAACAGCTACACCATCATTCATACACAGAAATATTTTGTTTGTTTGAAACAGAAACGCCTGTTTCAACTGAATTCTATCAGCCAACAAATACAATACTGCCTCTAATCTTCAGCTGAGCGTTTTAATGCGCGGACGTCTTCTGTCTTCTGCTGGTTATGTTGGCTGCAACGAGCGCGAGGGATATAATTGGGAGAAACAAAAAGGCTTAAGGGCCTTCGAGTACTAAGAGATTGTGTGTGTTACTGGGGCAGTACTTCGCAGGGAATAGTGCTGCTTCAAGTATCAACTCTCGATGAAATCCTTCTTTGTTCAATGGTGATCATGAGTGTCTGTGAGCAATTAAAAAAGAAAGTTGCAAGAGTGAAAACTACTACAAAAACACCTTTCAT
This sequence comes from Haliotis rufescens, assembly GCF_023055435.1. Lineage (NCBI taxonomy): Eukaryota > Metazoa > Mollusca > Gastropoda > Lepetellida > Haliotidae > Haliotis > Haliotis rufescens. The sequence goes on from NW_025963902.1 coordinate 12,451,932, forward strand.
ATATCAGTACGGTACACTTACTCTAGGTTATGTGGCATATGTACTTGAGCATAATGGACTTCACAAACACTGCATAGGCACTGTGTCATTTGTGTACAAATTAATAAAAACCTTCGAAGTCAGATCACTGAAAACCAGTGATGACGCAAGGTGCTCGCGAAAAGTCCCTGCCATTACCCTAGTGGTTCAAGATCGTCACACCGATGTCCCGTGTTCCATTTCCCACATGGGTACAATGCGTGACAGTGCTGGAACATTGCTGTAAGCGGCGTACAAACAAATCATCCACTCTTTACGTTGAACCAACCATGGTCACTTTTATGATGAAACGTTATATATAAGACAAGGTCATGACCATGTGTTTATTTTGCAGAACGCCAGAAACCTATGATCGTGGGTTCGAATCCCGTTTTGTCCCGGTTATGTTTGTAGGTTTGTCAACACCATCCCCGTGTTTCTGTGTTTCACCAAAAGGGTAAACGTCTAAAACCTGCATCACATTGGGTTTTCCCTCACACATCAAGCTAACACGCCGTGATATAACTGAAACAGCTCTCTCATGTAGACATAATAAAGGAATGAGGTTACTCGTCACGTTTGGATAACCGGGTAGAGAACAAGTTACGTGTACCTCCCTTCTACTATCGCACAGTAATCAACATGGCGCAGCAAGACCAGCAAGGTTGATACACACGCATTGGCCGACCAAGTGCGCACAGCGCACAGGTTTCAAAGGTAAATAGGAAGTCAATTATCTATCACCACGTTTTAATTAAAGTTTGGTATCTTGACACTTTGAGCTTCTGAAAACCCAGACAAAACTGACTTAATGACACCGTATAATTGCATTCTACATGAACATGTAATGAGGTGTGTGGCACCAATACACAATGACAGTGTTCAGTGTCATTGTATTTCTGCCGTCCAAGTTATATTCTAAATACATAAAATGTCACATAAGCAAGTCTGGCTTTCGATGGCACACTTCTACGAAGGTTTCTAAGATCGTCATGCAACTCCTGCTCAAAAGTCTTTGATCAAGGTTACTCAATTCGAGGCCCACGTAAAACATTCAAACCGTTTCATCGTAGACTTGTGGAGGACATTTCCAAATTGGAAAAAGTGATGTCCGATGCAATTCCCTATCTTGACTTGAACCAAAATTATGTTTTTTTCCGGTGAACAAATGACTTTCCTTGGCATGTGTTTGTGACGGGTGCCAATACGCTCACCCTTTGGCAAACACCTGGTATCAGCACCATTTGATAGTGATTCATAACAACATGCTCATCAAACAGTCGAAATCGTAAACACGATCATGCTTTTTGGCAGAAATTTCTTGTTGCCGTGGAACAGGTTTGTCGCTTTAATTTAACATGCTTGTTGGAGTTGTTAATTCAAAGCAAACATGAAGATAAAATCATTGATATCCGACCCAACCCCTCATGCTTAACATTGTGAATGATTAAACTTGTATTTCTATGAAAATGATATGCGGCAGATCAGTCCTGACTGATGTACAATATTTCATGGAAAAGTAACGAAAGGTTATGAAACTGACATGAAAAGGCACATATTAGAAAATAAAGATTTCCTGAACAGCAAATTGTACTATATTTTATAACTTGCCTGATGTGAATATAAATCGAAGTTATGCTCCGGCAACCGACCCAGTCCTCATTTGAGGGGCTTCATTTTGTTGCCTGGAAAACGTAAAAAACATAATATTTAATATTATCACGAATAGGAAAAGGGTTCATTTCAGCACTTGCCTGATGTGCATACAAATGTTCACGACGAATTATTGAACAGTGTACGGGTTACACTCCGACGTTTGGGCGAGGGATAAATGTTCATGGTGAAATGGAAGGTGGATTGATATGAATATTGGATATTGATAAAGTTTATACTATTTATACTATCAACGTGACCCAAGCCTTAGACGTCTACCACCTTCAAGGCGCGTGCCACTGGTGGAGCAGGATACGCTTAGGTGTTCACGAACACCTAGTAACATCACTTTTCGATAGTGTTTCCTAAACACATGCGTGTGATACAGTCGGAATCGTACAATGGATTTTAAGGAAAGATTATTAAATGATTAGGGAAATGTATTTTAATGTGCAGAATGCTTACAAACTAAGATCATAACCGGATTCGATCTTGCACCTGAACGGATTACCCGCCGTTCCTGTCTTCTATAGGGTCTCTTCGGATACCTCTAACTTGGTGGGTTCGATCAGTAAAATTTTCAAAGTCTTCAACTTCCCTGGCGTGTTGAAATGCTATAACTGAATTAAAATGACATAATGGAATGTGTTGGGAGCTAATCAACTGTAAGTTCTCCTTATTTAATGTGGCAGGTTGATCAACCCAGTAAATGGGTGCCGATAATGATTAGATCACTGATTTCAAAGTTATGTGTTCGAACTATCAAACAGTTGATTTTCTGAGCTGATTAAAGTTGCATTAAATCACATATTTTGCCTGGACTTGTCAGAGCAGAACAGGACAGAACTTGATTACACTCAAGGCTATGTTCCGGATTTAGAGATCAAATTATAATGGCGACCAGAATATCTACTTGAAAGTATCCATTAATTGCTTTCAATTTTGGGAGTCTCTTCATGAAGATATGATTTGTAGATTAAAAAACTGGATTCGTTTCTACATTGATGGATTGACAGTGTCATTCAATGGTATGTACAACTGTCAGATGGAATTAAAATATTTATGTTTAAATAAAATGAAATTCGTCAGCTACGTCATGACTATTGCGTGAAGAGCATTTCCCATCCACTAAGAGCATATAGTTCCATCTTCCACATTCGATTCGTAAATAATGACGATATTATCTGAACAAAAACAAAGACATTAACAATTATTGGGTAAGTTTACTAAATATGTTTCCAATGCAATTGTTGTTGATTTGACCTCCTTGTTGTGAATTATGTTACACAAGGCTAACGGCTTTACGTTATGTCGTAATTTGCCAAATTCATTTATCACTTTGAAAACGGTTTCCGGCGTGTTGTTCAGCAGCGTTGGGAAAATAAAGATTAATATTTTGTAGTCTTGACATGTCATATTTCATAAATGATTTCAGTTATTTCCATGTGAGAGATGTTCTTTATCCCCGTGGTCCAATGTACAGGAGAAGCATCAAGCGTACTGATCAGGAAGTCGTCTGCTTATAAATTCGGTGTGCAGCAGACGACAGGCGGATGAGAAATGGAGGGAATCGTGAATAACTTTGAGGAATAGTAATAACATCGCAAACTGATGACAAGTTAACTGGAAATGGATACATAATGAGACCTGCCACGGTCTCACCGTGTAATTCTTTGTATTTGTGTGACTAGAGATTTTGTGTGAGTATTCATTAAGTAAAATACCCTCCTCTGCGAACGATGGAGCGAGAACGGGCGGAATTGGATCGATGAATCACAAGATGATTATAATCACTTGTGACAATCAGTAAAGATTCCTTATTGATTGATGAATCTATGACAAAAGGAAGAGCCCCGTGCGCAACTTGGTCATAGGGTATGTGACTGCTGCAGGCGTGGGTATAAGCCCATGTGATATGAGATGGAAACGCCAGATGAAATCCATTGGTTTCAGAAGCAGCAGTGTCTGAAATGTGTTATGTCTGTATGAAGACTGGACTACCTTTCAATGGCAGTGTTTGTCGCCTGTCTTTGTCTTCTTTGGTGATAGCGGTTGAAGGTCATGGACAATTTCAAGACGATCAAGTCGGGTAACTGATGTGACGGAGGTTATGAATCTGGTTTTTTTCACCCTTAACCTATACTTGTCTCGGCATGATCTAGAGGTTTTTGACGAGAATCATATAGGGGATCTTTCATTTATCACCCACTGTCACCTGGGATAATATATATATATGTGTGTATTAATATAAGCGCCGTATTTGTCAATGATATATATCCACCTGTGTATGTATGTATGTATGTATGTATGTATGTATGTATGTATGTATGTATGTATGTATGTATGTATGTATGTATGTATGTATGTATGTATGTATGTATGTATGTATGTGTGTATGTATCTATGTATGTATGTGCAGTAAATGAACACAAATTTCATTTTCAAATGATCACATCTGATCAATTCAACTGATGCGTTGAATATGGAACCTGTTACAGAACATATTTGTATAATATGTAATTAAAATATCAGGTGCCAGATCATGAAAATAGATGATCACTGTTAATGGAACCTTTAATTTCGGGGGCTATGAGGTAGTTTAGTGATTAAAGCGTTCGCTCGGGATACTCGGGTATGTTTCTAGCCACACACACACACACACAAACACTCACACACAAACACTCACACACACACACACACACACACACACACACACACACACACACACACACACACACACACACACACACACACACACACACACACACACACACACACACACACACACACACACACACACACACACACACACACACTGCCAACAAAACTTTCGTGCACATTGCGTTCATCCAACCGGTTATCTAAAGGATGTGAAAGTATAATAACTATAACAACTGAAATATTTTTGAAAACAGCGTTATGACCACCTCTCTCAAAGCACATACGAGCAGCGTTTACTACCTCCTCACCGTACGACATTCACGACATCAGACAATGCATCATGTCTATCAACGACTTCCCGCATCTTCTCAGAAGTTCTAGATCGCCCAATCAATCACAAACACAAAACCCACTTCTTTTTAAATAGACGTTTGCTCCTTTTGGTAGATACCAGCAAATGAGTTTTATCATCTTTGTCCACGCGATTGGCATCCGAAGACAAGAGTGATTTGATGCCAAAGACCTTGATGATCAGGAAACAACGGAAGATGTGTACACGTTCATCTGATCCGTGGCACATCAATAATGTATCTATCTACCCAAACTTAGTCTTCGTTAACATATAATTAAAGAAGGGCTCAACGAATGTGAATTGTGTTTGTGATGCAGAGTGTATAAGATTGGTCCAAATTATACGTTATGTTTCTTACTAATCTTGTGTGGGAAGCTGCTTGCCGTAAACGTAAATCGATGCTCATGCTGTCCATCACTGGATTGGATTGCTCAGGCTAGATTATTCACAGGCCACCGCCAAACAACAAACAAACAAACAAACTATTTGATAGTGATGAAAATACATATGCTTATGACACGATTCGTCGGAATCGTATAATGTGCTCTCAGATTTCTTATAATTATTGAAGCTGTAATGTCGCGTTTATTGAATGCATTATTAACAACTTTTGACACTGTGAGTGATTTCTATTTGTGCTTTTTCTAAAGAAATATGTGGACTCGGCGCGGTTTTTGATAAGTGCGAAGAGCCAATTAGAAAGCACTAAATATCCTTTTTTTCATTTGGACACATAGACCGAAGTATTTTGATTTGTTTCAAATACCGATCGCAAAAAGTTTGAAATAAAACAGTGCAGACCAGTCACTAACTAACTAAACTAATTACGTGTGAATATGGGGTGTAACTGGTCTCACTCAACGTGGGTGATCAGGCTCGGTGACTTGGTTGATAGCATGTCATCGTTCTCCGACGATGTGGGTCAATGCTCATAATATCAACCACTCGATTATTCACAGGCCGACGTCATATAGCGGGAACACTGCTGGTTGCGGCATTAAACAAACAAACACTAACCAACTGTCAGCGTCCATGCATTTAAACCTTAAATACATTGAAAGTCTAATTGTTTGATTCTGAACCGGAGAATCAAGTGACTGGCATCATGAGCATCAATCTATCAATTTTGATACGGTGACATTCTTCAAACAAGTCAGTGAGCCTGACTACTCGATCCCGTTAGACGCCTTGTACGATAAGCATAGTCGCCATTTACGACAAGCATGCGTTACTGAAGACTTAATTCTAACGGGTTACTTAGGCCATTAGGGGCGGCCGGGTAGCTTAGTGGTTAAAGCGTTCGCTCATCACGCCGGAAACCCAGGTTCGATTCTCAACGTGGGTACAATGTGTGAAGCAGCTGGCACTGATTGAAATGCAAGTGATACGCGGAGGTGAATAGAAATGATGAAAAGTGTTTCACATCAATTAACTCTTGTCATCGTGTTCATTCTCAGCTGAAGATACGGTATCCACGTCATCTATTTATTTCAGTGATACACCAGAGCTGAGTTAAACATGAATATAAATTTTGAAACTGTATAAAGATATACTTATGCATTCCTACACGAAAACCAAGAGCACATGTGTTTGGTCAGAAAATATATTTGTCTTATTTATGATGGTACGAATATCTATAAATACAGTTTAGACATGTCTATCGTTTATTCATATTAACGAAGAAATAAAACATAAGGACATAAACATAAAAAAGATGTTTCAGGTATGAATGTATTTGAACCACGGATGATCAGATTGAGGAGAAAATGTATATGCAATTAATTGAAATGTAGCCAGTTAATAAAGAGGATCATGAGTATTGAAATATCGCCTGTTGCGACAAGCACATGTTACTTTGGTGAGGTGAGGTGAGGTGAAATGGGGTTTAACGTCGCGTCCAAGATTATTGCACTTATATAGCGATGTGCATGTACGTGTGTGTGTTTGTGTGGCTGCTTGTACAAGTCCGGACTGATGCCGATTTATAGTGCTAGCCCACTGAGATACCATGCCGCAGTTTAACATGAATACCCCACTCAGACACAGTATACTGACTCCGAGCCGACCAGTCCAGTCCTCGCCCCTTAATGCCGAGCGCCAGACAGGCTAACAACTAGTACCATCTTTTAACGTCTTTTGGTATGACGCGGCCGGGGATCTAAACCCCGGACCTTCCGCTCTCCGGGCGGACGCTCTACCACTAGACCACGGAGGCGGTCTGTTACTTTGGACATAAAACTGTGATCATAACATGACACAGCTGACGTGGTTCTAATGCTGAGCAGATTAACCATTAAATAGCCTGACTGACTGGATTCAATTTTATATTAAAAAATATTGTAAAAAGTACTTAAATACAAATGAATGTAAGCGTTAAGCAGACAAGACTCAAACTTGATTGAAATGCAACGACATTTTTTACTGTAGGGATGTTGCAAGAAACACATTAGAACTGATGAAAGGATGAACGCCAGCAGTCTTCCACTTTCATCCTTACAGAAAAAACCCCGTTTCAGACACGTTAATGTAACTAACTAGAAGCATTTGTTTTGAATTCCCAAAAAATATGTTTAACCGTGGCTACGTGTTAATGTAATCTCGGAAGAACATTGTGTTTTTTTCAACATTTAAAAACAAACACCCTTCTTCGTTCTGTCATGATGAGATTGGTTCCTCTGACAACATCCACGTTAGATTCACGTCAAACAAGTACGTTAAAGCCGTTTTATATGATTTTTAATCTCAGGTTGAAGTAAGAAATACTCCAAAATTCCAGCGCGCAGATATTGGAGTGGAGAGAGGGATAATGATCGTTATGCTCCACATGTTAGTCCAGCATCATCACAGCGGTGACAGGAATCAGCCTTTAAATAAAAACACAAGTGACAAAACCCTTTCCATAATCATAAATGCAAAACGTCAATAAAACATATGCCATTGGTCGCAAAAGATAACATAGCGTTATATGAATGGATCACCCAAAATCAGCGATGAAACCAGGTGTTAGTATGTCCTGCGATACGAAATCTCTGCTTAAATCAGACTCCGGTGAACGATTCCGACAGTACAATAAGCATGTGTTTATGAATCACTGTAAAAAAATCATGACACCAGGTGTTCGCTAAAAGGCGAGCGTGTCCTGCACTACCGATGGCATCCGTCACAGACACATGCTAAGTCGAGTGTTCACCAAAAAGAGCACGGGAATAACGGTACAAGTCAATCTGGGAAATTGCATCTGACATTATTTTTGTCACTGATGCGTTTAATTTGAAGCTGTTCTACACATGGCTAGCATAAAATGAGTTGAAAGCTCTACTCTAGCCTTGAATGTTGGAAACTGATCAAACAACGTTTGAGCAAGATTCGAATTTGAATTTGAATTCTTCGTACATTAAAGTTGTACCCATGAAGAGGATTTGAAGCACTAGGCTACTCATTGTGACACTGTCTCCATAAAAAACGAGTTGGTAGAGTAGAAACAGCCGATGACTGTTTCCTATTCCAAATATAGTGAATAATAATAATAAAGCGACAAACCCCTTTCCCTTGAAACGTTGTAACCTTGATTAAACAACTACTGAGCACGAGTCTGACCTTAAGTGTAGAGAGGCAGTCTAAACACAAGAAAATTGCGAAATCTCGATATATCGGACTGGATATCCTTGTGGCCCGACATGCGTAAGTCATGTTGGTAGATGTTTGTTTATATGATTGAATAAAAGAACTTCGCCTGTTCAGCTATACTCTGTGGGGATATAAAAGGTTACTTGAAATTCCAATAGTCATATTTGTCCACAAACATCACAGGTGTTTTTGAATGGCGTTAACATGAAGCAATCCTCGGCTAGAATTCCGGTTAGAATTGCTCCACCAGCAACGTGTGCGTTTTGTAACTTAATGGTTTGGGTGGAAGGTTCTTTGACTTGGTTGGATCGTTGCTCATAATATCAGTCACTGGATTTGTCTACAGATCGCCATCATACAACTGGTTTGGGTGGAAGGTTCTGTGACTTGGTTGGATCGTTGCTCATAATATCAGTCACTGGATTTTTCTACAGATCGCCATCATTCAACTGGTTCGGGTGGAAGGCTCTGTGACTTGGTTGGATCGTTGCTCATAATATCAGTCACTGGATTTTTCTACAGATCGCCATTATACAACTGGTTCGGGTGGGAGGCTCTGAGACTTGGTTGGATCGTTGCTCATAATATCAGTCACTGGATTTGTCTACAGATCGCCATCATACAACTGGTTCGGGTGGAAGGCTCTGTGACTTGGTTGGATTGTTGCTCATAATATCTGTCACTGGATTTGTCAACAGATCACCGTCATACAGCTGTTTCAGTGGAAGGCTCTGTGACTTGGTTGGATCGTTGCTCATAATATCAGTCACTGGATTTGTCTACAGATCGCCGTCATACAACTGTTTCAGGTGGGAGGCTCTGTGACTTTGTTGGATTGTTGTTCATAATATCAGTCACTGGATTTGTCTACAGATCGCCGTCATACAATAGGTTCGGGTGGAAGGCTCTGTGACTTGGTTGGTCGAATGGATCGTCTCCAGATATCAGTCACTCGATTATTTACAGACCGCCGTCTTACAACTGGAATATTGCTGAATACAGCGTTAAACAAAAAACGAAGTCATTCCTATGACATCTCCGAACAATACAATGAGGGATTCCTTAAATGGACCCTGATTGCCTGTTTGATGTTTAACTCTGGGATTTGGATACGATCATATGCAATAAACTAAGTTCCCGAGTCTCACTTACCGACCCATGTCGCTTCTTGCAAGAGGCATAGATTGCTGGGAACCTCAAGGGTCCCCATGGGTCATACGGACACTGAAAGCGTGGGATACACATGCAACCAGCCATTTATCATACTTGTATCAATAGCAAATAAGCTATTGTTCATCCAAACTCAATACAGTAAAAAGCTTTTGCTGTCTATGCTATAATGCATTTACCAGAATTAACAATCGCATTATTCATTGCAATGGCACACAAGGGATATATTGAATCAAATCTGACTCCCTTTTTTCTGTAATATTTCATTTCACTTGAGACAAGACGTAGAGAAAGTGTATGCGTTATGTTCGCAATCTGGTTCTGTGACATGGTGTACGGAACAGATTGTAGTTCTTTAATAGATGCTCAGTACTGGTCGGCTGGGTATACAAATATACCTCACCTTACATAAAAATACTAACGTTTTTAATTGGTTACGGATCGGGCAAGTATTTTCCATTTAGCCCGCTCATATACCCCGTGGAGAAATTAACAGCAGCTCATGGAAATAAGCTTTCTTATCTCGCATAAGTATCGTTTGGCTAAAATAAACCGATGTTTTTTTCCGAATGCTTTGGGTAACGCCAAGTTACTCGATTCGTTTGCGTGGTTTGCATGCTGTCAAAATGGCTGAATTAAAGCGTTTACTCGGTGAAACGTCGGATATATATTCCGGGTCTGTATGAATGAATGTAATTAGGCTACATCACACCGTATACCGAGCGAGATCGGTTTTGTTTGTTTGTTGTTTAACGCCCCACCAAGCAATATGCCAGCTATATGACGGCGGTCTGTACATAATCGAGCCTGTACCAGACAATCCAGTGATTGACATCATGAGCATCGAGTTTGAGTTACGCAATTGAGTTACGATGACATCCATCAACCAAGTCAGCGAGTCTGACCAGCTGATCCCGTACACGACACGTCTCTTATGACAAGCATATTCGCCTTTTACGGCAGGCATGGGTTGCTGAAGACCTATTCTACCCAGGATCTACACGGGTGATCGTAGAAATTCATAATGTAACAGGTGTATATTCATAGAAAATCTGATTTTGTTATACATTATTTTATTATTTTGAAAACAAGGACGATTTTTGTCAACATTGTCAATAGGATGCATAATATTCTGATTGCTGATATTACATAAACAATGACATTTAGTTTAATCTCAATAGGTATAGTCTGCACCATATTTCATACGTTGACATTAGCTGCATGAGATTGTCTCAGATTATTGAATTGCTTTATTCTTTCTGTATTGCGTAACTTGAACAATTACTTGGGGCTTACCTCCCAGATCAAGCTGACGCCGTGATATAACTCGAATACTATCCCAAGCGGCGTTGAACCCAACATACTTACTCACAAATATGCGTGACATGACGAAGCAATAGAGAGTTATAGATTGTGTGAGGAAGTGAAGAGTTTGTACAAAAGCGTAGATCTCCACAACACAAATTTAAAATTTTCGCGAACACCTCATGTCATCACTGATTTTCAGTGATCCATTCATGTTTTCACCGCTATAATTCCCTTTACGCCCAACTACATAATCCGAGGTAATCCGAGGTATTCCGAGTAAATCCGAGGCAAGCCGAGTCATTCCGAGGTCACCCAAGGCAATCCGTTGTATACTTCGAATTCCTTCATCGAATGCAATCGTAAGAAATCCACTATGGAAAATATTCCTTACCGACGCCTGTAACATTTGGTATTACTTTCACATATTGAAAGTTACTCATTACATAACTTCTAGGCCTTGGCATATTTGGCAAGTTATCAATTGATACATCGCGACCCTTGAACTCAGCTTTAAATCATACATTGGGATAAGTCAGAAAGTTTGATTGCATGCCTGTTCAGGATATCCTCGCTACAACCAATCCTAGAGAACAAAACGAAGAAAAGCACATCCAACCTATCGTAGTGTCGACTCGATGCTTGTCTTGACTACAGTGACAGTGTACAGCAATCTGTGAATTCACCTTAGTATCTATTGGACACATTTTTACAATCACCTGTCAATGATTGGTCAATTGATCAGTGATGGCTAACACTTGTAATAGCCACAGGTTCATATCGCGTCGGCCATTTGACGTCTTATACTTGATGTAAATGTATTACGACGCGCTGTCATTGTGACTGACTTACTGAGGTAGTTCTTAACAACCCTTTCCCATCTAATGGGGATATTATGTGAATATATTTGTCGGAAAAAACTACAAAAGGGGTTCCTGTACATACATACGCTCATGTTACCTCTTGTTTTGAAGAACTATTTTATTCCGCAAAACAGCTGGTTGTTGTATGGCTGTCAGTGTAAACATGAAGTCAAAGGTACTAAATATAAGTGTGTATAGAACTAAGACTATATCCTTTGAGGTAAAAAATAGTAATCTAAAAATAATAAGAATTGACTGTTCAGGTTCATACTCCAATGAACTCACACAAAGTGAAAGTCAATCCTTAACTGACACAATATGGAAGCCAGACAGAAGAAAACTATTAATTTTGGACCGGCCATATCAGTATCAATGTAAATTAATTAATGGTAATGACGTCAATGCTTTGTGTAATAATTGTAATTGACCCCATATGAAAGTCTGACAGAACAAAATTGTTCATTTTGGACCGGACGGTAACGTCGCAATGACTGATAGAGAGTAAGCAAAATGTCACAATGAACAGTCGTAATCATCATAACAACTTTTCAAAAATTATAATGGTTTTGAGGGAAACTCCTATGGATATTTTATAATAATAATATGAATAATAATAACAAGAATCTATGCTCTTGTGTTGAAAATGTAGGAATTTGTTTTGTAAGTTAATACTGCTGACGTCAATGCAGTATTGACAACATTAAAACATATAGTAATACTCATCACCAATATCGGTCGAGTGGCATATAATTCGATATGTTCTGTACACACAGAGATTTTATTCTATCTTCCAGTTTCAGTCGACATGTAGAAGACTAGTAGTTTCACAAACTAATTCAAAGACACACATTGTATATATAATACTTTACTTGAAGCCAACGTAGCAGCAATTACGTTCTGCTTGACGATGCAAATTAATATGATGAAAGTGGCAATTTGCGTCAAGAAGATAAAACAAATGTCTCATTTAATCTGTTTTCGAAATTATTCCATTTTTCAACATTAGAATTAACAGTTAAATATTTGCATGATTTTGCATACTTTTGACCGGAATTTCACATTTAAATAAAAGCAACCAAAGCGTCAATATCATGGTCATGTGTTTATGAACCACTATCAAAGAGTGATGATACCATGTATTTCCTGTCCTACCAGTGGCACCGTTACAAACACACGCAAAGGCAAATCAATTGTTCTATCTATAGCATCTTCATACGTGTTTATGAATCCCTTTCAAATAGATACTGTATCAAAAGTATCAAAATCACAATAAACAACATTAAGAGTTCTCTTTATGTATATCATTTATCACAGTGGAAATACAGGAGTGCTGTTCTTCACGCGTAATAGTCTTTTGAGAATGTTTATATGGACACTTTTGAACATACATTCCATATTCATAATTGACTGTATACAGCCTCATTCAAACAAAGAAAACTGAATGTGATGGAGAGGTTCAGACTTGTTCAGGATGATATGCATACTTGTAGAAAAGTGTAAAGCTTTTACACAGATCATAGACGTGAGGTGAATTATGTATTAGAGTTACTCTTGTGAACAATTATTCTCAAATGACTATATACTCATATATAAGATTCTGTTTGTTGTTTAATGCCAAAGTGAACGTCTGATTTAATGCTGTCTGGGTACGATGGCACACTAACGGCACAGTCACTGAGCCTGACCATACTATCAAGTTAGTGGCCTACCCAAACCTAATATGTGATCCATATATTCTGTGGGAATAACAAACAAATGCATATCTTCTTCTTTATTGTTTCTTGTACTATATTGTATTTGTAAAAGGCTCGGTTATTTAGAGGTCACCATGATAAAGGTAGAGTAGTTGTTATTGTGATATAAACAGCATTCATTTTATTACAAACTGCATCGATAAAATTAAACACTTTATATTTAAAGTACGTAACGCTCATCTCTTTTTTACACTTCCACTGACGAAATGAGAGTACTGTTCACACACTGAAGAGTATTACCAAACTTAGACTAATGTCCAAGTGAAAGCTACCGTACCCGGCAATCCAACTCCTCCAATAAGTCTTCTATAGTGTTGACATTTGGCGATTTGGGGGTCACGGGGGGATCAGTATATTGTGTAACCGTATGAATGTTGTTGACGAGTGCCACAGAAACAAACGTGACGCTGTATGATTTTATCACAAAAACTGTTACCTTGCACTTCGTTTTTTTCTACAACGACAACCGCCCACGCCATTACGCTGCCGCCGCCAAAAAGTTGAGTTTCGGCAAAACGATGGTTAGCTCTGACAGGTCGTCTGGATCAGAGACCTATCTCATGATCTGACATCCTTTGAAATCCTGAAACTGCTGGCGGTATAGAGGATGCTGTTGCACACCTTTGCGGAAACTGATGTTGTCGTATGAAGCGGTCCTGGTCATGGGTAGGCGTTGTACCACGGTGATGGTCTGACCTGGGTGAGTTCCTTGACGTCCGGACCGCCTCCGTGGTCTAGTGGTAGAGCGTCCGCCCGGATAGCGGAAGGTCCGGGGTTCGATCCCCGGGGCGTCATACCATAAGACGTTAAAAGATGGTACTTGTTGTTACCCTTCCTGGCGCTCGGCATTAAGGGGTTAAAGCAAGGACTGGTCGGCTCGGAGTCAGTATACTGTGTCTGAATGGGGTATTCATGTTAAACTGCGGCAAGGTATCTCAGTGGGCTAGCACTAGAAATGGGCATCAGTCCGGACTAGTACAATCAGCCACACACACACACACACACACACACACACACACACACACACACACACACACACACACACACACACACACACACACGTACATGCACGTCGCTATATAAGTGCAATAATCTTGGACGCGACGTTAAACCCAATTTCACCTCACCTCACTTGACGTCCTATGTTGTTTGTACCGATACCAAAATTTAGACATGACTATATTGGACACATTTAATACCCTGGCGAAAGACGATTGCGATTGTCTTGCTTCTAAACGTTCTACTTGTTCCGTTGGGCTTCAACTTGACGTGACAATAACCGTTGTGACAGTTTGCTGAACGAAAACATTTTGGGAACCAATTCCACCCTGTCCTATTCATGGTGTGTCAGGAGCAGCACATGCGCGCGCATCGATGCCGTTTTCTATATGGTACTCCTTTTCTGGTGTTTCCATGTTACATTCAGGCTATGTATTTAGTCCTTGTTGCGTTTGACTGAATTCAACAATGACATTATTATTTAGACAGAAAATACTATCATAGTCATGCTTCACATATCGTTTATGTGCTTATGTCTTGCACAAAGAATATCACATAGGGGATATGTTGATACTGTACAAAGGAAAATTTCATTATGGTCGGATCATAGGTTTTCCGACATCACACGTTTTCGGACGGCCATGTTTATCGCGAGTATTCGTACTTTAACTGGGGATGTAGCCTCATACAGGTATTATAAATACTCAGATGATGGCTTGTTCTTTAAGAGAATGTTACAAATTCGTTCACGGGGATACACTAGACAGTCGAGATACATTCCATCACATGTTATTTCTGTATTCAAAAGTGCACACGTTCAATCATGCCTCAGGGATTCTTGTAAGTGAGACAACACTGGAATGTATGAGGACGCTTGCCCCAATGAGTACTCTCTGAGAATCCAGTCTGAAATGACAGCCGTTGCTTGAGGACCATCAGTGCAACACAAATCATATACTTAGATACGGGACCCGTGAAGATCCGGGGTAGAATAGCTCTTCAGCAACCCATGCTTGCCGTAAAAGGCGACTATGCTTGTCACAAGAGGCGACTAACGGGATCGGGTGGTCAGGCTCGCCTTCTTGGTTGATGCATGTCATCGATCCCAACTACGTGGATCGATGCTCATGATACTAATCACTGGAATGCCTGGTCCAGTCTCGATTATTTACAGACCGCCGTCACATATAGCTTGAATAAAATTAATAAATATACAAACAAATCCTTGATCACCGAGTGTTTCGTTTGTATGTACATTGCTGAAAGGTTCTGCAAATCCTAAGTGCGAATAAGGTTTTCTATGGTACGTCTTCATATTGCAAATGAAAATATGATCCACATCGAGTTCGTTGTTACTGACACATATTAATACCATAGGTTGTAACAATATATACTGAACCGCAAAAGAAACGTCACCCCGTTTCTAAAATGTAACATTACCTTGTCCGGAAAAATGAAATTTGATGATAAAAAAACAAAGCAGATGACAATAAAACCGATCGCCAAAACGCATCACGGCAACGGCCATGGTAACCCGATGTACGTGAGTTCCGTACAAATTAAAATGCACATGCGTTCCCCCATTTCTTGCCCTATAAAAATCCACCCGGATCGGATACCATTCATTCGTTATTGAATTGCTACCACGTGCTAAGATTGACAAGAAATCAGCGACACCAAGCCCTTGCAAGATTGCAAGCTGGACAAAGCGCCCGGCAAATAGCCAATGCATTTCAAGTGCACGTACATGTAAGGACCATATACAGGCTCCAGCAACGGTACAAGACCACCAAATCTACAGATGACCGACCACGTAGTGGAAGACCAAGGGTCACCACCTGACGTCAGGATCGTCAACAGCATCTTCAAGATCACTTTGTTACTGCTGCGGAAACTGCTTGACAGGCCATGGGGGCACACCAGCGATACATTAGTGCGGACACCGGGCGTCGACGATTGACGAGCAGATACCTCCACTGTCACAGGCCACACCGAGGACCCATTCTGACACCACGTCATCGCCGGGACCGCCTTCAGTGGGTAACACAGCACCAGCAAAAAAGTCCCCCTCTCAGACGAGAGCCGTTACTGTACGTATCACAACAGCAGATGGCAGAGAGAGAGATAGAGAGAGAGAGAGATTCTGACGCCGCCGTGGGAAACGTTATTCGGATGCTTGTGTTGTTGAGACTCGTGGGGTGGTCCGAGCATCATGGTGTGGGGTGGTCTTCCAGAACATCGGTCCAGGGAGAGGCAATAGTGTCACAACAGCTCGATACATTGATACAAGTCTTAAGACCACACGCCATACCTCATTTGGCACGTCCCCGCAACCACGAGTTTCAGCATGATAACACCCGTGCCCACACTGCGAGAGCAACAAAAGACTTCCTCCAACAGAATGGCATCAGAACCATACAGTGGCCTGCCCTCAGTCCCGATTTAAAATCCCATTGAGCACCTGTGGGACGAGATTCAAAGACGGCTGAATGACGTCCGACCAAGGACAACTGCAGCTGAACTGCATTAGTGCCTATGGCCTTTTGGGCTCAAGTGCCTATGGCCTTCATCAACCGCCTCATCCATTCCATGTATCGACGTTGGACGGCTGTCATCAATGCACATGGCGGACACACGAGATACTGACTTGTGATGCCATTTTCTCAGAGACTAGAGTTGTGTTTCACTTTAAGAACATTTGACACTTTAATTTCAACCTTGATGATCAGTTTTGCCAAGTTTCATCTTTTTAATATGTCTCAAAGTATGTTTAAAGCGTTTGGACAAATAAAGTTTCTCATATATCTATCCATGGTGACGGTTCAGTATATTCACATTAACGCTTAGTCAGATTTGATGGGGTGGATGTATTGATTATTTATTTGCGGATTGGCTGTGGTTTTTTAATCTGTTCATTGAGATGTTAATTTAAAAAAAGGTGAACAAACTGTATGAATCCGCATTGCGGCTTCTTTCAAATGTTTGCACATCATTTTTTTCGATTCACATCTCAATGAACCGAAACAAGTACACAGACAATCCTTATCATTAAATTCGACAACAAAGTACATGCTATCAACAACATTTGAACAAGTATCAAAAACAATTATATAAATCAAAGAAGACAAATATGACGAGATTGATAAACATCCCAGGCGTAGGAATCCATACTGTGGCGTGACATAAATCAGGTGATTATTTAATGTTTGCACATGATTTGACACACCCACTACATGTAAGTAAGTAGCCGATCAACGGAAAGTAGCATCAAACACAGTTCACAGGACTTGTCAATCAAGGCAAGAGGTAAGAAGATGAATGCACTGTAACTATTACGAATAAGAACAAATAGGTCAGAGAGAAGGCGGCTGTTTCAAATGACATGTTCAGTAACCGCAAGATTCCAACATTATATTTTCCTGTGAACTGGATCCAAGGCACAGTTGGAACATGCGAGGTAGAAGTGAAACCCGACGACATGAAACCGAGATTGTGCGATGCCGGTGTTTGTGCGGTGAGACGGTAGTATAGATTTGTTTCTGGTATGTTTGATACAGAAAACTAACACTATAATAATTAAGATTCGAGGCCTAACACCGTCATGATAATACCGGTGGGTAGGAAGGGAATTCACTCGGCTGTAATTGGAATTCTCCGACATTCCGTAGGTAGTGTTGAAAGTAATCCGCTTCGGTGGGCGTAGCTAATTTTTATTTTTCATCCAAAACTTGCTCCAACAGGAGATATCGCTTGGATGAGATCAAGCGATATCTACACTGTAGATATCGCTGCAATGAAATTGCATCACAATGCTTTGCAAACCATTGTGACATCATTGGTTACCATGACGTCACAATCATATGACATCACTAATGGCTCTGCTACTGAAGCTGTAAGCAGTACTTTTTACACTTAAGACACTGCTAATTACTGTCTACAAACTGAAAAGGTTTGAAGAATGATGTTGGATTATAAATAAAATCTCACCCTCGTGTCTTTTGATATCAAATATATCAACACTCGTTGATAAAAGTGGAAAAAAAACTCGGCAAGCCTCGGAGTTTTCCCACTTTTATCAACTCGTGTTGATATATTTGATATCAAAAGACACTCGGGTGAGATTCTCTATATATTCATTAGGAAATGAATACAATAAACAAAGCGACAAAACCCTTCGCATATCCAATAGAACTTTTTAAATATAGTCGAGTCGAGTGTATCATGAGCATATGTTTAAGAATCACCAGATTTTCGCGAAAGGGTGAGCGTGCCCTGTCACATCGGTGGCCCCCGTCACAAACACATGCAAAGGCAAGTCAATTGTTCACCTGAAAAAAACACGGGCACATATGGTGCAAGTCCAAATAGGGAATGGCATCGGACATCAGTTTTATCACTGATGCGTCAAATTTGAAAATGTCCTCCACATGTCTAGCATAAAACCTTTTGAGAGCTTTACTGATCGATATGAGGCCTTGAATCTTGATCAAACAACTTCTGAGTCGTATGATGCTCTTTGAAATCTTGGTAGAAAAAGCATGCTCGATTGTATCGAGGCTGCTGGAATATTGCTAGACATGAAGGGAAAGTTGACTATTCGAAAGTTGAAGTCGGAATCATACAATAGATATTTCTTAAACATAAACCTATGATTGTGGGTTCGAATCCCGGTTCGCCCCGATTATATTTCTAGGTTTGTCAGCACCATACCAGTGCTCGTTAGTTTCGCCGAAGTGGTAAACGTCTTAGAGCTACATCACTTCGGGCTTTCCTCTCACATTAAGCTGACACGCCGTGATATAACTGGAATACTGTACAAAGCGGCGTTAAAACCAACTCACTCACTCACTTATGGTTACAAAAAATGGCTTTGTTGGGATCGCTTGTATTCGGACATACATACAGGTATGGGGGCAAGGGTGGCCCAGTCGTCTAAGGCGCCGCGATTCGCTGTGCAGAGTTGCGTCCCTTGGGCACGCCAGAAACCTATGATTGTGGGTTCGAATCCCGGTTCGCCCCGATTATGTTTCTAGGTTTGTCAGCACCATACCCGTGCTCGTGGGTTTCACCGAAGTGGTAAACGTCTGAGACCTGCATCACTTCGGGCTTTCCTCCCACATTAAGCTGACACGCCGAGATATAACTGGAATACTGTTAAAAGCGGCGTTAAACCCAACTCACTCACTCACTCACATACAGGTATATTGATTGTTGGGACAAACGATCCTCGGAGTCCTATGTTAACTTTAGATATAACGTTCTGCATATTCAGAATCAGGATATTCGTAGACATACTAACTGTAATCCCTTACATTGGCCATCAATAGTACATTTAGACAAAGACAGATCTTTTCGGATCCAGATAGACGATGTAAATAATTACACAAAAATATGGAAATTTATCAAATCCCAAATAATTCAATTTATGTGTGTATTGTGCAAATGAATGCAATCAATTCTAAATCCTACGCAAAGTATTAAATCACCAGCATGTGTTATTGACCAATAAGGCCACCTTCATACCTATAACAAGCTTTCAATAGTCAAATTACCGTAAGAAACGACTTTGCCATATTCAATCTATCTTCACTGATTCACTGCAGAGTCGATGGTCAGTCTCACAGCAACAAGCCCCGACGGCACATGATATTTATGAAGACTCGAATTCGTAGAATCGCCTGTGGTCACATCACCAGTCCAGTGCTCAGCATGTGTCGGCAAACCGGAATGTTTGATAGAATCTCAGCTCTGTGATCCACATCATGGGTATCATCGGAAACGGCAACTGACATTTGATTCATCGTACTTTTTCTAAGAAACACAGCAGTGATTAAACTGCAGTTTGTACCGATACATTCCTCAAGAGATCATGGCGTTGGTGTCATTTTCGCAGAATCGTCGAAACTATCTTGAAATTTCAACTTCTATACCTTGAAATGTCAACTTAGTATCTTGAAACTTCAACTTAGTATCTTGAAATTTCAACTTCTATATCTTGAAATTTCAACTTAGTATCTTGAAATTTCAACTTCTATATCTTGAAATTTCAATATAGTATCGACAAAAAAACAAAAAACAAATGGCCCTTAAAGGCTTCCGTATAATGGAGACCACCACCAGACGTGCATTGCCATCCAGGTCACAGGAACTTTTGTTGTTGAGTATATAACCAACCTTTCTGACATGACACCCAGCACTGTGCACGGTGACATCTTCACAGGAGGCGGGGACATGTGTCAACCATGCCGACGTCATAATGTCTTTCGTTGTGTTCACACACGCCATGATTTTGTTATGCCTGAAGCTTGTCCTTTACGAAATAGATGTCAAACCTGTTTGACAACTGTGTTTACACAATATTTGACAGTTGTTTTTATTCAAAATCAAGATATAAAGTAATCCGAAAGTTATACCGATTCTCAATCTGACCATTTTAATGCTCTGATATTGATTTATATTTGCATCAGAAGTTCGAAATGCAAACGCATAACGTTCCGGCATTATGGGAATAATAGGAGGCCTCAGCTTATTTTAAAATTATCATCCAATACAAACGAAGTCGGGAACCGAAAACACGATTCGTTAACATGTTAGATCACCTCGCGCATACATTGTACACTTTCACACGTAACCTTCACAGTGTGTGTCATATAACAACTAGGACATATTCAGAAGGTGGTTGCGACCCGTGAAGATCCTGGGTAGAATAGGGGGCACGGGTGGCCCAGTCGTCTAAGGCGCCGCGATTCGCTGTGCAGAGTTGCGTCCCTTCGGACACGGCAGAAACCTATGATTGTGGGTTCGTATCACGATTCGCCCCGATTATGTTTCTAGGTTTGTCAGCACCATACCCGTGCTCGTGGGTTTCACCGAAGTAGTAAACGTCTGAAACCTGCATCACTTCGGGCTTTCCTCCCACATTAAGCTGACACGCCGCGATATAACTGTAATACTGTTAAAAGCGGCGTTAAACCCAACTCACTCACTCACTCACTGGGTAGAATAGGTCTTCAGCAACCCATGCTTGCCGTACTATGCTTGTCGTAAGAGGCGACTAATGGGACGGGTGATCAGGCTCGCTGACTTGGTTGATGCATGTCATCGTATCCAAATTGCGTGCATCGATGCTCATGATGTCAATCACTGGATTGTCTGGTCCAGACTCGATTATAACAGACCACCGGCATATAGCTGGAATATGGCCGAGTGCGGCGTTGAACAACAAACAAACAAATAGTAGGTGGTAGTACGGCGTTCGGCGTTCTATCAAGGCAATATATTATTTGTTTGTTGTTTAACGCCGCACAAATATTACAGCTATATGAGGGCGGTCTGTAAATAATCGATTCTGGACAGTTCTGTGATTAACATCACGAGCATCGATCTACGCAGTTGGAATACGACGACATGCATCAACCAAGTCAGCGGGCCTGATCACCCGATCCCGTTAGTCGCATTAGACAAGCATTATCCCCTGGGTTGCTGAAGAGCAAGATTATAAAGTTCCTATGCAAGTTATTCGACAGGAACAAACAAATTTACGTCAGTAACATTATAACGAAATTTCAAACACTTGTACTCAGAAAACGTAAGTTAAAATTAACTTGTCGTTTTCAGTTTCAACAAAATACGTAAATTTCTGGTCCATCACTTGTTTGTCTGGTTTGTTTACAGACCGCCGTTCATGGCAGGTGAGGTGAGGTGAAGTGAAATTTGGTATAACGTCGCGTCCAAGATTATTGCACTTATATAGCGACGTGCATGCACGTGTGTTTGTGTGGCTGCTTGTACTGGTCCGGACTGATGTTTAACATGAATACCCCACTCAGACACAGTATACTGACTCCGAGCCGACCAGTCCTTGTTTTAGCCCCTTAATGCCGAGCGCCAGACAGGGTAACAACAGGTACCATCTTTAAACGTCTTTTTGGTATGACGCGGCCGGGGATCGAACCCCGGACCTTCCGCTCTCCGGGCGGACGCCCTACCACTAGACCACGGAGGCGGTCCATGGCAGGAGTACTGCTGTGCTGTATTAGTCATCACACTCACTTTTTTGCACATTGTGTGAGTGGCGGTGCTACCGGTAGGAATGGACACCTAGCGTCATCACAGATCTTCACTGATCCATTCACGTAATCGTCACCACTAATTATCCTTTTACGCCCAGGGGAATCTGTTTTGGCAGATAATCGAGTCTGACCGTTCTCTGACATTGACGTTATATACCAACATGGGTGGCTGTAAAATACATATTAACACTACAAACAAGGCAACACAAGCGTGAGTGAAAACATCACCAAGCAGCATGGCTACAAATGGGTTTCCGAGATAGTGTCAGTCCCTATTATGTTAAAGTGATTGCTCCCTGACGTATAATGTGTAGGGAGTAAAGCAAAGAGTTTTGAGAAGTCGTGCATCAGGCATGGATGAGAAAAAAAACATTAAAAAAGGTATCTCGAAAAACCAACGTGTTTGTTTCCAGTAACCCAATATTATAAGCAACATCATTAGGGCTGTAACAGTGGTTAGAATACGATCCAGTTGAAGCACTTTTGAAGCCTCTTTGTACAATGCGGTAGGCTTGTTTGAAGCTATGCCACAACTCTTGTTTCACGCCCAGTGTCACTAGCAGATACATTACTGTTGTCCTTGTATACACGTCAGGCAGTTCGTTGTTATACTATGACGGGTTCACATGCGTGGGCTGAGTGGAAACAAAACATCCATCATCTCAGATTACTGATTTTACTGATTGGAGTGAGTGAGTGAGTGAGTTGGGTTTAACGTCGCTTTTAACGGTATTCCAGTTATATCTCGGCGTGTCAGCTTAATATGGGAGGAAAGCCCGAAGTGATGCAGGTCTACGTTTACCTCTTCGGTGAAACCCACTAGCACGGGTATGGTGCTGACAAACCTAGAAACATAATCGGTTTGAACCGGGATTCGAACCCACAATCATAGGTTTCTGGCATGCCCAAGGGACGCAACTACGCGGCGCCTTAGACTACTTGGCCACTCGTGCCCCCTTCACTGATTGGGATAAATGTTAAAGATTGGTGATATTCTGACACCACGAGAATGAATAAGGTTTTTGACAAAACGTATTGTGATACTAGGCAGCACATTCTTGGATAAACCAGTTACAATGTTACAAAAAATAGAACTGTGTACAAATATGCAACAATTAAACCTGTTTGAATTTTCGCATAACCTTCTTTTCTAAAAGTTCGGAAGGGATTTTGAATATTTATATTTGACGAGTACCTACAATATGCACACACTTGCGCGAGGCAATACATATTGGACAGAAAAATCGATAGAAATCAAGCTAGAGCGTGTTTTTCAAATGTCAAGGACAACAGAGAGCTTGCTTATTTTCGATGGCAAAGTCATATTTGCTTATCAAGGAACGTTGTTTTATTCGTGTGTGGCACAGAGCTTAACGTTGCAGTGTTTGTTTCATATGTCCACTTGCTGTCTGCTCACGAAGTAACTCTCCTTGTCCAATAAAGATGAGATGAGAGTTAAGGATATTGTTGATGTAAGGAATGTTTGTTTGTTTGTTTGTTTGTTTCAGCAATATTCCAGCTATATGACGGCGGTCTGTAAATAATCGAGTCTGGACCAGTAAATCCAGTGATTGACATCATGAGTATCGATCCATGCAATTGGGATGATGGCATACATCAACCAAGTCAATGAGCCTGACCAACCGATCCCGTTAGTCGCCTCTAACGACAAGCATAGTCGCCTTGTACGGCAATTATGGGTCGCTGAAGACCAATTCTACCCCGGATCTTCACGGGACATTGATGTAAGGACCTACCATTTGATATTCTCGGGGGGGGGGGGGGGGGGGGGGGGATTTTATACCCTGGGGGATTAGATATTTTTTCAACTACGGCCACTAAAACACTTATTCTTTATTTCAAACTGTGAGGCTTTTCGTTTTTGTACAAGTGTGACTATACTTTTTGGGGGTGAAATTCCAAACCCATCCCCCTTCGCCATGAACCATACTTTTTTTAAAGGCGAGTATGTCGTTTCAAAAGAGCATCCTACTCAAAACATTGACCTCAATCCACGTGGTAACACAAAGGAGTTCGTATTTTATACCGTCATGGACAAATGGGGTTATCACTGTTATAACAGATTCTGAATTTAACTCTAGTTAGTGTATCTTCTTACTTATAACAAAGGATAATACTATTAACAAAATCAATTATTCAAATGTCAACTGTCCATCTACATGTTAACATATTTCTCGTAAGTCGGCACACTACACCTCTCGTGAAAACAACTCAGATTTTTTTGTTTGTTGTTAAACGCCGCACTCAACAATATTCCAACTATACGACGGCGGTCTGTACATAATCGAGTCTGGACCATCTAGTGATTGACATCATGAGCATCGATCTGAGCAATTTGGTTATGATGACATGTATTAACCAAGTCAGCGAACTTGACCACCCGATCCCGTTAGTCGTCTCTTCCGACAAGCATAGTTGCCTTTTACGGCAAGCATGGGTTGCTGAAGACCTATTCTACCCCGGATCTTCTCGGGACGGTAACAGTAGTAGATGTATCAACATGCCACATGCAAGTTTATCAGTATCTATTATTTGAACTTTTGCTGATCAAGACTTACAATACGATTTTAGGTTGAGTTTCAAGGGATAACTTCGACACAGCTGTGTTTGACTGTAAATTAATAAAATTAATAAATTATTATTTTAGTGTTATATAGTTTCACGTTCAATTTGGGATATTTCAATGATTTTAGCTCTCATAAATAAAACATATTAATATGTTACATATGGAATGGTATAGATTTAGGCATGATTTTGTAACAATTTCACATAACATTTACAAATTTATTCCATAAATGAAAATACATCCATCGTTGCATTTTGATGGTAGATTTGTTAATGCTTAATTATTTACAGCGTTTACAGCTTTTAACATTTTCAGTTATATTTTTATATTAAATAGTTTTTTACTCAAGTATTAAGCGTATAGTCACAAGAATTGATCAATGTATTACCTTAGTGCACCTGATCAATCTTTTGTTATTATCTTTCATTTTAACATCAATTATGGCAAGCTGTGACTGTTTGCTGTCATTATTTAATTTCAGTATTCCATGAATAAATTATGTTTTTTTATAACAGAACATGATATTGTTGTTTGTTTAATCACAAAAACTTTGGTGGCATGTTTGTTGGTGAGGTACCATATGTTTATCAGAGAATGCTATCTTTTTAAAGAGGGACAGGAACATATGTACATTGACAATTCTTGAAGATCTGTTCTGCTGGAGAAACATAAATGGAAAACATCCCACCTTATGTATTTTGGTTCTCACCAATGAAAGAATGTGTAATTAGTCTGTGTGGACTTTCCAGGGCCCACTTGCACAAAACGATCTTAGCGCTAAGACTATTGTAAGCCTATGTTAAAGTATGGGAGTTAAGATCATCTTAGCCCTAAGATCGCTTTGAGCAAGAGGGCCCAGGTTTGTCGCATTGTGCTCAAGTCTCTGACCGAAACTTACATACCCATAATCGAACATGGGCTGTTGTGGGCAGTGTTCTACAGGTTTTCCTCCATCAGTCAATGTTATATATAAAAATTCAAAATAAATACAGATCATCACCACCCTTGGGTCTGTCATCTTTGATCATTTGATGAGTTTCAGAATCGCCAGCCAGTATACATGTCGGTCCCTATAGTGTTCCACTTGTGTCAGTCTTCTGGCTGGGGTGAAAAGAAATGTCCATGTACCAATGATTACCATTGCCAGATGTATTTCTTCCTGTCGGCCACACCCCGTGACTTATGTGGTCTCTTTTGCATAAACATGTCAGATACAAAATGAATAAGTCGAAAATCATCGAGCATGGAATCCATTTCGATTCCGAATTTAGACTTCAAAATTTGATGTTACGCAACGGCAGCGATCACGAAACATTTAAAACATAGGAGTAAAGACATCCGAAACTGCTATCAATGTGAATACTTATTATGTAACATGTGAAGATGATTCAATAGCAAATTATGTAATTTCTTTTGAATATGAATCTATGTCGGAATTTTCTCGAATTTTGCATATTTTGCCTCAATGTGTGAGATGCGGTATGTGCTTCAGGCTTCAGGAATGAAATTTGCAAGTACTTTGATTATTTGTAATAAGCTGCATTATTTTGCTGTTGGATCGTTTAGCTACTAGTAGAATGTAAATAAGATTTTAAGCATCAAATATTTTCAATTAGGCCACGCTAAAACGTATCACGCTTGTCAACAGCAAGTCAACGTCCAAAAGTTTATCAAAGAAATCATTTACAAACTCAATAAAAAATAGTGTCTGTGTAATCAGTGTAAATAATTCTAGAACATTGAGTTAGATATACCAAAAGGAGCGTAATAGTGTCACGGGATCAACCGCCGTTGCCATGATCGTATAGATTTCATCAAACAGGAAGATGTAACGATCCTGATTCTTTTTAATCAATTACATAGAACGTTTCTTATTTTTTTACAAATATAGAGGAACTTGAGTGTTTTCTTTTCATCAACTAGCAACAAATTATGATCGAAAGAAACAAATGATAATTGAAAAGAAAATATTGGACTGCTCAACTAGCAGTGCCTCAAGTCAACAATGGCCATCTTCCTTGAGGCAAGGGAGTCAACTGAGTATAAAAGTCCAGTTTACACCCTTGCTGAACAAGGCTGGGATTCCTGATTTTCATTTTGGCAGTATTAACGAGTCTATGCATAGTCCAATCAAAATCGTGCAACGAAGAAGACATCCGGTTCACAAGCAACACTGTTTTCAACGTGCAGATTTCTGTCAACTGTAGGATTTGCAAAGCATGGGTACCGTCAACTGGGCGTCGACAGATATTTTGCAAACATTTCATGTTTTCAATCAAGGTGCGCAAGTGAATTGATGCACTTCGCGGGGTAGGACCCGTCTTATTGCAATATAGATCTTGATTGATCAGATCGTTTTGACTGGGCGCCACCATTTTGTTTGAAGCAATTGCAAGTGATATAAGAGATGAAATCTGATTGGTCAAAAGGAGGGACATTAAAGGGACATTAACTCGTAATAGATACTGGTGGCACTACGAGCGATCCCATTTGTTCCAGCCTAGTTTGGCGAGGGTGGAAACTGGACTTTTATAGTCAGTTAACTCCCTTGCCTTGGGAAGATGACAATGGCCGTTTCAGGTTGTTGTGTATACGTACCGAGATATTTGGTCGAAACTTTTTTAATTCGCGATATTTTCTTTTTGAGGTATATAAGCTTTTGAAAGTTTTGATATTTAGCAATGTGTGTATGTATGTATGTATGTATGTATGTATGTATGTATGTATGTATGTATGGTACTAGGGGTGGCTTAAACGCCCCGAGCCTAACTATGATGAACTGCGTTCACGGAGATGGTTGCTAATTAGTCTTCAGCATAATCCTCTACGAGGTAACAAACATCTGCATGATACGTCTGGATCCCACTGGTGTAGAAGGCGTCCACCTGGTGGTGTAAGGGTTCCTCTCAGCAGAAATAACGTCATCATCATTTGTTTAATGCATGCCCATTGTTCTTTCTTCAAGTTTGGGACGAGGTGAAAATCTGACGGAACCAAATCTTGAAGATATTCAATGAGTTCAAAACCACATTTTGGCCTTGATCATCTCACGCATTTTTGCTTCATCAAATTACCACAGTATTATCCAATAATGGTCAGACCGGTAGTCAACCAGTGAGAATCATCTGGAATCCAAGAATACCGTTCTCATGAACGTGCCATTTGTTGAAACATGCTTTGATTCTTCGTCAGAGGAAACGTTATATGTTTCCACTGCTTTGACGGTTGTCTCTGGCTGATGATCATGAACCCAAGACTTATCCATGGTTACATATCTCTCAACGAAATCAGCTGGATCAACTTAAAAAAACACATGACACTGCAAACACGAAAACGTCGTTTTTTTCCGTATATGGTCATTGGACGGAAAAACGACTAAAAATTCATTAAAATTGATTAATTGGTCAGCGTCTAGAAAGTGTCCAGAAAAGGGTCGAGTTTTTCAAGCGTAAAATGGACGGACAAACGATGCTTTTTGCTCCGCCTTGTACAACTGTTAACGGCCAATCAGATGGCGCTGGTCCCCCGACGCACGTTATGTCCAAGGCTTCCTTTCGGAAGCTTTAGGTTACGTATTTCTGGCATGCCTTGCTCTAGTATCTGTCGCGCGCAGTGCAGCGAGATTTGCTGATAAGCTAGTTTTAGGATATGTTACATGTTAATGGAATTCAGACACGCGCCAAGAAGTCAAACGAAACAATGTTACTAAGTTTATTGTGGTAACGGCTATGTACAGTTACCCCTATCGGATAATGGGTTGTGTTTCATTTGGTTATAACAATAACTAATTTTTTAATGTGAAGTTTACAAGATTTACGACTTGGACGCGGGGTCGGTCACATGACGTTCTTCACGTGACTGTATTCTTGAAAAGGCGTAAACACTGACTACTTCCACATTCCTGGGGAAACCTTAGTATCTATTTGACACATCTTCACAATCACCTTTCAATGATCGGCCAATTGATCAGTGATGCCAAAGGCTTGAAATAGCCACAGGTTAATTAACAACTTCGAAAATATCTCCCGTCACGTTTATCGTGTCGGCCATTTTGACGTATTGTACTTGATGTAAATGTATTACGACGCTCTGTCATTGTAATTGACTTACTGAGGTAATTCTGTAAAAGATCTTCTCATCTAATGAGGATATTGTTTGGAAGATATTTCTTGTAAACATACTAAAACATATGGTCCTCGCTTTGGGGGGAACTATTTTATTCCGGGGTGGCCCATTAAATCTAGTAGTAAGTCAAGGCACCATGCGTGATCTGTTATTTTATGTGTTTAAATTACGATTTGGGGCGTTAATAAAATACACTGACGCAAGTATATTCTATTCAAATCAATTGGATAATTGAATATGCTTTCTTTTACATATTACATAACAGTGAGTGAGTGAGTTATTATTTAACGTCACATGGGCAATATATCAGCCATATCGTGACGAGAAGTTACATTTATGATACATTTATGATACATTTATGATACATTTATGATACATATATTTAAACTGAATAAAAAGCTGTCAACCAAGGACAGTAGAATAACTAGAATATCACAGACTTGATTTAAAACTAGTTGAGAATATTAAAAGGCAGTAAGCATTAATGAACACCACAATATAAAAATGGGCTAGAAATCGTCAGCAACTGAAGGGAGATCACCATACTGGGGACCATGGGGACTTACAGTACTTTTGCTTCCTGCATGGACCCCGGCAGGATTTATATCATCCCTTCAGTCACTGGCGACAGTGTACCAGTTAAGCCTTAGATTAAAATAACGAAGATACTACGTTTAAAAGCCTAGTGTGCAGAAAAATACTTCGAATGATATGGAACTTACATACCCTCTTAGGGGGACAATAATTTTACGCTACTTCAACCCCCCTCAAGGGTACAGCCACTAACAATCTAAGTTTATTACATAACATCACTGCACAAAATATGAACAGTTGCAGTAACACACTACGGTAATCGCATTAAACATCATTTTCAACTGTACAGTATTTCAGTATTTCAGTTATATCATGGTGTATCAGACTGATGTGGGATAAAAATCCGAAGTGGTTCAGGTCATCCAATGGGTGTTCGGGAAAAGGTGAGCGTATCCTGCCACACAAGTGGCACCCGTCACAAACACATGCAAGGACAAGTCAATTGTTCACCTGAACAAAGCACGGAAACACACAATGATGCCCGTCCTCAGTTTTACCGAGCATGTAAATTATTTTGTCCTTCAAATACATGGTCGAGTATAAACAATATGTTCATTCACGTAATACATGTCATACATTTGACAAAATGTATTGACTCGGAGCATTATTGTTAATCACAGCGTATGCAGTTGAACTCAACACCCATCCCATTATTGATAACCGTTCTTGAAGATCTATGAAATCAGAAGCTGCAACACTCTATCTTTTAACTGGCATGTCAGACTTCTATTTCATTACTCAGTTTTATTTGCACGGATTACTATGGAAGGGACATTGTCTCGTTGTCGCATTATCGCATTGACGCCTTTACAAAAACAAGCAAAACGTGTCAAAATTGACAAAAGCCCGACAATTGGCCATTTGTCGCATTGTCGCGTGTTCGCATTGTCGCTCTTTGATAATCCTTTTCTTTATTTTACAAAAGGGCGACGATGCCATAACGCGACATTTTCAAGGTCAAAATATGTCTCGTTGTCGCATCGTCGCCCCATCACAAATGTGTATAAAAGGCGTAAAGTTCAGTTATTGTTACAGTTAGGAAGTTCAACCTGATAAATGTACGTCTTGAAATGAAAACACAAGTCCGTCCGCGAGTCCATAACGTTTTATTGTGAGCTCTTCTCCAAAAGTGCTCAGTGTTCAACTCCCAGTTCCAAACACGTAGTACCTCCTCAATAATCCACATACCTCCAGTGCAGTGGTCTTCCGGAAGATCTTACTCTTGACCGTATTAGACAACTGACGAGTGCACGCCTGACCTGTGACCTCGTTGCAACCTTCGTGATGTGTTTGCCGAAGGGAGAGGTGTAGGAAATGTGTGCTCCAGCCCAGCGCAGAGCTCGCGACACACTGTATACTGATGTATACAATATATTGCAGTTGATATACTGTATACTGCATGTGATACTTATTTGCGGAAATGTTACAACTTTCAAGATTCAAGATTCAATTTGAGTATATTTCATATACAACAGACCGCCGTCATATATCACTGGAATACTGCTGAGAGCGGCGTTAAAACAAATTGTTTTCATAATGGAGCGCTGCAGTCATTTAAAATAGAACCGTATACATATGTACATGTAGTACCAACTCACTCTATTTGTTTCGAATATTCAGCAGAAAATATATTATTAACCAGGTCTTTGGGAAAAGATATCAGATTTTTATAAGCAGCCACATAGGGATGATAAAGGACCCCTCGCTGATTAGGTTCTTGTTTACTTAAGAGCAGTAAGATGATATAACCAAAATCCGGGAGCTCCGGCGGGGGGCAAGCTGGTCTTGTTAGTGTATGGTATGAGCTGTGACGTTGACCCAAGAGAATA
Source organism: Haliotis rufescens (assembly GCF_023055435.1). NCBI lineage: Eukaryota > Metazoa > Mollusca > Gastropoda > Lepetellida > Haliotidae > Haliotis > Haliotis rufescens. The sequence continues at coordinate 12,483,541 of NW_025963902.1, forward strand.
ATGTAAAACATGAGACCAACTCAAGTCTATAATGATTGGGAAAGTCTAGATTTCCACAGCTCTAGCCTGAAATTAAGAATTATTCTATGCTCCATTTTAATTGTATTATTTTCATTTTGTAGACATGGATCGACCAACCAGGAAAGAAATTGATGGAATATTAATATCACATGTTACCACTGATCCAGTTAAATTCATCACACAATAATAAATTAGTATTTGACATTACGGCATTTGAATTTTAGGGCATGATCATGTACATGTTCACTGTAGTAATGTACACACTAGTCAACTTGATTATAATTTTTATCAAAGTGTAGCGCGGCATCAACGATTACTTTATGATATCCTCACTTGTCATCGATGTATTGACATCGAACAATGGACGGCAATTCGAAATTCTTATGGATAGCTTCAATAGGGACAGCGCCGGTGTCAGTACAATTTTCCTAGTTAAAATAAGTATCTACAAAATATAATCCGAAGCAGACATGAACAATATTTTTTTATTAATGCTTACTTTCATGGATAGAATTAAGGCAATCTAGGCTTGCCAAATCGTTCTAGACTTGAGCTGGATTCCTTTTAAATTTATTCTGTATGGTCTGGGAAACGAACGGGCGTCAGTATCGCATTGAGAACTGGGACAGCCTTAATCAGTGTGATCGGATATGTTGTGGAGTTTCGGTTTTGGGCTGTTTGCTGAATATATAGAATTGCGAGTTATGTATACTCTGTATTCTTTCGTCATGGTAGCATATATATTTTCTATGTTGCTTTTTGAATTATCCACAAATAATGAGAACTACAATGTAAACCTCTCTCTGGAGAAATGCAATAATACTACTGAAGGGCATATCTGAAAAATGGGACTTCTCGACAAATATTTCTTTCTTAAATACTACCCGTTACAGGCATTCTGATCATTATATCATACTTTGTACAGTTTAAAAGTCAAATAATGGCAATTTGTGTATCTTTCTACATTTTGAATTAATTATATTTTCTGAAATAAAACCTTAGCATCAGATAGTGATATACACGAATATGATCTATACTATTATAAATGAATTATCAATTTCGTATTATGAATTAGATAAACAGAAATACGATAGTAAAACAAATTATTTTAATCTATTCTTGTGAATAGGTAACGAGAGATCTAGGCAACGCACTAACGTAGCCATTTATGAAAAATGAAATATTAAAAGTTTAGGGGTTTGAACATGCACATTGAATGACAGGGAAGAAAGCAACGCAATAATTAAATTATGAATCAAATTATGTTATAAATATAACAGAATATTTAGAAAATATAAGTTTAATTTCTCATTGTTGGAAGGTGTTTATAATTATATAGATTTTGTTTGATTGTTTGTTGTTTAACGCCGCACTCAGCAATATACCAGCTATAAGACGGTGGTTCTTAAATAATCCAGTCTGGACCAAACAATTTAGTCATTATCATTAAGAGCACCGATCTACGCATTTGGGATACGATGACATGCATCAACCAAGTCAGCGAGCCAAGTCGCCTTCGTACAAGCATGGGTTGTTTAATGCCTATTCTAACCCGGATCTTCACGGGTATTTTTTTAAATAATAAGGTACAATGAAATTCTGTATATGTCCATAATAAGTGTATATAAGTAGATGGATAATATGCCCATACACGCCAAGTAATTAATTTAAATGCAAATGATTCAATGATGAGTTCTTTCACAAGTCCATATTTCAAGGCATGTATTTGATATTCATAATAACTCCACAAAAGCTACACAATGGCAACAAAACGGTACCAGCATCACAGATACCAAATTATAATACATGAGATACATATAATTACTTAAAGTTAAAACATGTATCTAAATAGAAAATTAGAAGGATACACTTCCAACATTTTTCGTATTTTGTTTTCATTTGGAGAGAGAAGTTGTGATTGGTATCTGATGGGTGCAAACAGGTGTTCCCTTCCGCCCAGGCCTTGCGGCAATGCTATAGCCCAAAATGAAACAAGCCTTGTTCAACAGGTTCAGACTCAAATTTCTATCCCTCTTGGGCTCCTTTTAAATTTTAATATAATTTCTCGTGTCGATATGTGTCAGAAGAAATGAAATATTACAGCACTGGTGAATAGGTTATATGCGCATGTCAGCGTCGATCCTATAATATCCTTTTATGCAAAATACATATAAACTGATGAATTAAGGTAGTAATACTACGCAAATATATGTCCAGATGCATACATCAGTATCATCTCGTGATCTTAATTCGTGGGGCGGTCGGGTAGCCTAGTGGTTTAAGCGTTCGCTCGTCACGCCGAAGACCCGGGTTCGATTCCCGACATGGGTACAATGTGTGAAGCCCATTTCTGGTGTCCCCCGCCGTGATATTGCTGGAATATTGCTGAAAGCGGCGTAAAACCATACTCACTCACTCACTCTTAATTCGTGCTTTGAGCCCTTTTTCTACCGGAGATTCTGGGGTGTTACATCACACCAGAAAGCCAGGTCCAAATTCAAGTCATAATTTCATGGTCCGTCTTGTATGTTGGAAACCAATATCGCAATATGGCTAAATATTGCTGAACGTGGTATTAACCCGATTACTCACATAATTATTCCATTTTCTACAGTCATCTACGAACACTATCTTTAAGGAGGTATACATATATGTCCACATTTATATATATAAAGCAAGTCGTCCTGCACTCTTCCTTAAAAGATAAATGTTAAGCATTTCCTCTGTGTGGATTTATATAATGTAATATCGTTTTAATGTAATGCTGATGTAGTAAACGTACCACAGACCTAATGCTAGAATAACATCTAATTTCTGAAATGAACATATTTTACACAAAAAAAACGTTGTTTAAACAATACTTATAAAATATAAGAACAAGGAGCCAAGAGCCAAATATTGGGATGTGTTGGACAGATTTGTTTCGGGGTCTTATGACAGACAAACCTGATGCCTTTAAGTATAAAGATAAGTAAGTATAGATGTTGTACATATTCAAATATGTTCGTGATTAACCCAACCTTGAAAAATATTGAAAGATGAGTGGTAACTATTTATGCCTTTACTTCAAATTAAAATGAGAGCACATCAGGAAACATGGCACTTTAATATACGTATCTTGTTAACCCAATATTCTTTTTTAAGCAAGAGCAGGATGTATATCGAGAGTAAAGGTTTGGTTTGAAGGATTTGGGTCCTGGCTTGGGCTTTGTGTTGGACGTGTAGACGGCATTTCCAGGTTTGACGTATCAATGACAAAAATGATGTCAGATGCAATTCTCTGCCTTTTCGGGTGAACAATTGGCTTGCCTTTTGATGTGTTTGTGGCGGGTGCCACTAGTGGATCGGAATGAGCTCGCGTTTTTGCGAGCATCCAATGTCATCATTTATTATGATGAATCATGAAACATGCTCCTGATGTTGTCGCAATGGTGCAGTTGGCGCTACTTTTGGCAAGGGTTTCTCATGATAATGGAAATGCTTATGTCGCTTTTTTTTTACCGATAAACATGAAAAGATATAATGTTAGTGTATATGGTCATGTAATTAAGAAACAAACGACGAGTGGGAGTTGTTTATTGTACGATAAACAACGACCGAGACTCGTTTATTTCTATATGAGATATCAACATTACGTACAGCCTCTTTTAGGGTGTTAAATTAGGAAAAAATATACGCTTTACAATATTTACCCGTACTTAAATAATGATGATTCCTTGAATAGAATCCGACAGCGGCCATGCTAGATAAATCCATTTTAGGATTTGAGTTTGGTCCCGCATATTCTCACAATTTTCTCGTCAATCATCTGTACCTTTTCTCCCAATACCGATTGTCATATCACTCTCACTTTCGGATTCTCCAGCCACATTTATTGGGAACAACTCACTAGACACATACCTCTCAAAAATAAGGTCAAATTTACAAATTTTACTTTTCAAGTTGCGAGTGCATGTTCGAATCTCAATAAATGACGTCATGATAGAACAATGTTTTATCGTGAAATAAATATCGCTTCCTTCTTTGTTCTTTGTGATTTATCGCGTAGCTATCTTATATCATCAAATGCCAATTTCTTATTGCTTTATCATGACATATCCGTGTCATGCAGCAATAACATACACAAATATCGTTGACTTCGACGTTGAATAGTGTCATGAAATATGATTATCCTATTGTGTGCAATATTTCTGGTTGATAAATCTAACATATTCTTACTTTAAGAATAGCGACTATACATTATTATATATCCCTTATCAGGTCTCTGTAACATTTGCAAAATGATACAAATATAAAAATACAACTGAACCTAAATGTAATGTTTTAATATCCTTACGTTGCTGAGTGCAGCATTTAACAACAAACAAACAAAACATAATATCTTTAAGAAGTATGTTAACAATTCCGATGCTAAAAATAATCTCACAATCTCCATACCTCTTTCTCTCTATGAAAACATAATAACTTTTTTTTAAATAATCTGAAGGAATAATAATGGCAATACTATCATAATTATCATCAGTATTTATGTTACTTATCCTCAAGTGAAGTAGTCCTCCACACTATACATTCAGTGAAGAAGCCCATGAACATATGAACTATGTAACATACATTCATGGAAATTAGATGAACAGTTGAAGTTAGCAAATGATATTATTCGGTCGAACGTCTATCAGCCATCTATTCTATTCATGAAGAACATTTCACGTGGGACGAACAGAGGGAATTATGACTATCGACTTGCTAATTATTTTTTATATTCATGCCAGCTCAAACGATCTATTGGCTTGATTTATTGTTATGGTATCCACAAAATAAGTAGGATCCGATTTTTTCCGTTTTTGTTGAAATAAAACTGAATAATATTTGCTGTTTACATATCAAAGTTTGCCAAATTGTTACAAAATGTTTGCCCACAGCAAGGCTACGTATCCCCAACATATTGTGCTAGGCACAGTATCACTGTACTGAGGGAGGGCGGTATTCCTCCTTGTGGGTCACCTGCTTGGCAATATGGGACGGGAAAACTGCAGGGGGTGAGGGCAGTTAAGTTGATGGTACAGACAGATAAGAGAGATCATTTTACAAATGTGAAACCTCAGTCCACAAAGGAAGAGGCGAAAGCTGAAACTTGGTGAGGTTTACAGAACAAAGGCAGTTACTTCTAGTTTCTTACTGACTCTCGAAGATACATTTAATAAAACAATTAATGCGTGTGTGTGTGTGTGTGTGTGTGTGTGTGTGTGTGTGTGTGTGTGAGGTAGAAGAATAATTGTACACCATAAAAATGGCTACGTATGTAGTTGGGGTAGATATGTTGAATGCCCGGCCAGTATGATCTTTGAGTCACTACAGTTTCAGTCATTAAAATGCGTAAAACAGTATTTGAGTGAAAGAAAACACTATAAGTGAGTGAAACAAAAGACCTCAGTACAGGCACACCCAGTCCCCCAACCCTAAGTCTGCATGTACCAATACTCATACCTGCCACGTCCTCAACCACTTAACTTACTCACACAATCATCTGACAACATGTTCGCCAACCCTCGTATCACAACGCATGCACGCATGCACGCACGCACGCACACACACACACACACACACACACACACACACACACACACACACACACACATCACATTCTTCTTTCCCCACCATTATGTCTACGTCAGCCATCATGGATCCATGCGCATGCTTTCATACATAATCCATCCTCCCACCATTCCCCAACATCCATCGAACTATAACTATATCCGCCCTCATGAATCGGTATTCGTGCTTTCATACATACATACACCCCCCTACCACTCCCCTACATCCATCGCAGTATAACTATGACTATAACCGCCTTCGTGCATCCGCACTTATGTTCACATTGGATTGCATATGCATCGAATTGCACGTTTAAAATATCGTAAATATTTTACATGTACATATTATATATCAGCAAACAGAGATTATTATAACGCAATAGATTTCATCCGTCAAAACATCACAGAAAGAGGGGCAGCCTGGAATTTTACAATGGCATCTGAATGCACTAAGACGTTCAACTGGTCAGGAGGTGAGAGTTGCGGAAGATTACAATAAACTTCAGTTACAGATCTCCATTACGAATATCTAAAGTATGAATAAAGATCACAGCTTGCTATGACGTGTACTTCATGCCTGCAGAATTAGCAATGTCCTTAGCTCTAAATTGTATGTCTAAATGCTTATGTAGACAAAGACCCAAATGTATGTAGGCATGACCATATTATATTCTACGCAAATATCACCACATTTAAAAACAAAGCTAGATTGAGTCTTTGAAGGGCATTAAGAACTGATACACATAAGGAAAAATATTTATGGATGTCAACGGAGGAACACTGCGTTTCGGAATATATACTTTCACCTTCATCAGGTGCATATTATTAAATGCTATGAGGCAGAGAACATATATTTGTACCTGTAAGAACAACAAAAGTAAAAAGATAGCAAAGAAGGGAACGCAACAAGGGAGGCCAACAGATAACTGGCATGGCGCTGATTACCCCGCCTCCCGTTTGCCCATTGTCCATTTCCCATTACCAATCATTCATAAGTTAATTTCTGGCTTTAATTTGTCCATTGATAATCAACCATCAACGTCTATTATCTCCACCCTAAAAATATGTAGTTTACTGAGAAAGTGGTATCCAAATATAATGTGTGTTACTGTTGACCACTTTCTTAAAGGCATTGTTGGTTCAAAGCTTTCGGTCATAGAAGCCGTGCCATTTTTCTCTTGTCAGAGAGAGATTGGGGGGATAGATGATAGATTTAGCAACAAGTAAGGTCATCTTGAGTGGGAGGGTATTCGCAGATGGATTAGCATATGAACTATGATTCTCTTTAGGCAGAAAATGAGGATCCACGATGTTCGACCTGGTAGAAGTGTGTTATCAAACCCCACAGCATTGGTTTTTTGACTGACTGTAGCGTCAAAACAAACTCATTCATTTACTTGAACTGAATGTTCATCTTAATTGTTATGGATAGTCACGGAGCCATGATCCAGAGAACAGGGTGTCATTAGATAGAAATAAACTAAGTAATAATAGGATTACCAGAAAAACGGGGTTTTACACACAAGCCAATAAACTTCGCTCATTAACACCAGAGTAAGTCAGTACAAGATTGAAAACTGCCCCATAATTATGTATGACATGCTTGTCGGGTATTGCTACATATATATGTGAATACAAAGTTATTAAAATGAAGAGCAAAACTGATGAAAGTTAACAATAAACGTGTATACGTGTTATATCGTCACTGCAAAAATAATGATTGTTGTCTTTAGTATAAACATTCAAATACGTTATATCTGTATTAGCGATAGTGTCTTTGTTCCACCGGTGAGTCAGCGTTAGCCGTACTATCTCGTAGTATAATTGTATTTCTGAAGACATCGCGATACAGTTTTTACGATGCATCACGTCTGCACTAGCGCTTGATAACAGCCTTGTGTTTGAGTGTTTCAGTGGTTTAAATCGCTGCTCTTGATATTGTTGATTAAACTTTGATACTATGAACAATATAATGTTATGTGAGAGGTTGACTTTAGAACGGTAACATACTAATAGTATATAGGATGACATAAACAGAACAATGAGAAGTTCGTCCAGATTAGTGTATAGGCAACATTTAATAATTAAAATAATTACATTCAACAACTCCCCTTTTAAGTCCATTTTCCTGACTTATAAGTAAATGCATGAACAATCGGCCGGAATACAATGTATAGTTCTTGTCCACTTCCATATGACTATATAGCATACAATAAGCTATCGGGTCCCGTTTAGATCGGTTTGGGTGGCAGCCTAGATAGCCATAGAATAGTTTCATCTTGGAATCTCCCATATCACTGGGGATCCTCTTCAATTTAAATGGAGTTACTCGTTACGATTCCGAACCTTCACGTGACTGTGTTTATGAACCATTGTCAAATAGTGGTGACATTAAATCTAGGAAACAATACACGAAATCGCGCATGCACAGAACGGAAAATTTGGTCAAGGCATTAAGTAATTCGCATGCGCAGAACGATTGATTTCAGTACTTCCGCTAAGCGCTTCGAGTGCAGCGTCAAACGCGGGCCTGTAATCTAACACGCGGGGACTGACCAATGCAATCTGAGAAGTAGAAATACCGGTAGACGCTGTTGCTTGATTGACAATGTCAATCAAGAAAGGGAGGAGCTTAACGCTATCGTTCTCTCCCAGTAAATTCCGATGTCAAATAACGACGTTATTTGGACGGAAAAACGATGGTTTGAAAACGTCCAAATATCGTCGTTTTTCCGTCCAATGACCATATACGGAAAAAAACGACGTTTTCGTGTTTGCAGTGTGAGTTCTCACGAGAGAACCTAGTCAGAGTCATGGAACCCATTTTCTCAACTCTCACATAAGAGATGCCTACTGTAGTGGCTTTATGACGTGTGTTGAGTCGTCGATCATCCATAATCATATCATGTATGTAATCATGTATGTATCAATGTATGTGGAAAATTGAGGGACTTTCTGATCACCGGGGCTCTGTTTTCCCAACTTGAAATCCGCAACCCCCTTCGTAACAGGACCCGTGAAGATCCGGGGTAGAATAGGTCTTCAGCAACCCGTGCTTGCCGTAAAAGGCGACTATGCTTGTCGTAAGGGGCGACTAACGGGATCGGGTAGTCAGGCTCGCTGACTTGGTTGAGGCATGTCATCGTATCCCAATTGCATGTCATCGATGCTCATGCTGTCAATCACTGGATTGTCTTGTCCAGATTCGATTATTTACAGACCGCCGTCATATAGCTGGAATATGGCTGAGTGTGGCGGTAAACAAACAAACAAACAAACAAACAAACAAACCTCGTAACAGGGACACGGGAAGGAACATCACCCGCTGCAGGTGACACTTTGTCAGCATGGATGGCTGTTGGGGCCCTTTCAGTTGGAGATACTTGATGACAGCGCGGTAGCCAATGTTGTCCATTTTCATCAACCTAAAACACCTCGTCACTTTTATGCCTGGTTAAAATATGCTGCCTGGTTGTGTATTTAGTTCAAATAAGGCTTGTGAGTATGAAAAGTAGTGAACGTTGAACTACACATCTTTCGTAGTTAGGCTCAGAACTCTTCGGCCACTCCTTGATATGGCATAAAGAAAATCAATAACGTCCCTTACAAACATACATTTACATCATCCCCGGAAGCAGGGAGATACATTCCTTAAGAATTCTAACATTTTTTTGTAAATCAAAGATTCATGTTTCGTTCATGTCTCTGTCCATTAGTCATTTTTGCCTAGGGGACATCGCCATTACTATTGAACGAATGGCAATTCTGTTGTGCACTTAGATCAAAAGGAAAGATTTCTGGTTAGTTTTTGTAAAAAAACACGAGGTTGTGATGAAGAGGGAGAAAGACTGCTTTTATTGCTTCATGGAAGTGAATCTCAAAACGTTCACATGATTCAGAAATATATTTCCGATAAATATTGTTCAATCGTGTGTTTGTTTGTTTGTTGTTTAACGCAGCACTCAGCAATATTCAAGCTATATGACGGCGTTGGTATAAATTGCAAATGCACATCCATCTGATTGACCGCATGAGCATCGAACTACGCAATTAGGATACGATGACATGCATCAACCAAGTCGGCGAGCCTGACCACCCGATCCCATTTGTCGCCTTTTACGACAAGCATGGTTGTTGAAGGCCAGTTCTACCCCGGATCTTCACGGGTTCTGATAAATATTCAAAGTGTTTTCAAAAGACGGATATTAGGGATGACTAACAATGATATATATGCACTTTAAAACGATGACGAAATTAACAAAGACTACCAACGTCTTTTTGTTAGAGCAATTCACGATGTATACACACCACTTAAATTGCAGAATATAATTACACCCGATTCATTTGAGGCGGTGGGGTAACTTAGTGGTTAAAGCGTTCGCTCGTCACGCTGAAGACCCGGGTTCGATTCCCCACATGGGTATAATGAGTGATGTCCATGTCTGGTGTCCCCATATATTGCTTGAATATTGCTAAATTTGGCGTAAAACCATACTGACCCACTCCCTAGCCTTTGACTACAGAACAAGACATGACCTTCCGCGCGTGCTCCCGACTGATTATAACGGGATCATCGAGATGTAATAAAATCCAGTGTCTGGGGACGGTGGTATCAGACCACAGCTGCTGCAGGATCGTTCAACCTTCAGATTCTGGTCGAGGGCAGAATCAGCTGGTGACCGCCCACGCTTCTTCTTCCATGTGTCCAAGATGGAAAACAAGGGTTTGACACTCACGAAATGTCAATATTCCCGTTATAGGACACAGGTGTAAATTTCCTGGAGGAATCATATTAAAGAACGGACGTAACAGAAGTTAATGTATCGTCTTCGATTCGAGGGTTTGGTATTTTTTACCACCACCGCTGTATTAATAGAAATGCTCACAAACAAATTAACCCTCTTGAAAAGTACTTCTTCTCACGTCAGTGGTGACAGTTTTCGTCTTTCTAGCTGCTGTAGTTGCAGCAACGTTCACAGCGCAACATCCAACACGCAGGGGATTGGGACATATTTCACCATCTGATATACAATCTCTGACATTTGCAGGACACATAAAGGATATATTGCAAGATCCAAGTTTCTTCTGTGGGGACCATTCATATGGATGTTAAGGAGGTCCTATGATAAAATGGTATTACGAACGATTATGAAATCGAATATCATATATATTATAAATTAAAACAATGTTATAAATCGTCATGCCTTCGTCAAGGCCAGGTCCAGGCACAATATAAAGGGCTCTTGCTTAAACAAGTTACAGAGAAAATGATCGATTCACAAGCATATGAAGTCCTGATGCTTGTATATGATATGTTTAAAAGCATTTGCAACGTCAACAGAGAAAGACATAAAAGAGTTTGTAGCCATTCATTTTCTTTACTTTGCCATTTTGTGAAAGAGAAACGGAAAACAAAAGTACCTTGTTTCATCATGAGCACGAAATACAAATACTGCGCCTATAGGTAACAAGAATAAATATGTTTGAGGAGTCAAACATTTCGAAAACATGGCGGAAGAAGAGAATTGTTTCTGCAGCAATGACACGGCAGCCGCTATCAATCGTCACGTTTCAATTGATCCAAATTCAAGTAAACAAACCTAGGTTGGGCCCATGATCATGCCTTTCCGATAAACGTCTCTTTGTATTGTTGTTGCATTAATGATTCAGCGTAGTTGTATTGAATTATAGGTTACGACTGAAGAATACACCATGATTTAATATGTATATGGATAATGGTATTAGTTATTACTCATACGCGTGTTCTATTGGGAGTATTATCACTGCATTTCAAAGAGCATCTTTATCTCATTGAAATAAGCAGTTATTGCAAGGCAATTATATTCTTTATCTGTACATTTCGCATAATGATAGGAAGTGAGTGTAAAAAACAGATTCGCCCGTATGGCTGAGTATATGATGCCTGTAAAAATAATTTTGATCAGAAGGCGATATTGTGAGATTTTAATTTTTACAATGTCTTGTCATCAAATATATATTGTAGGTATAGAAGCACCGCGTTAAAACGGAACCACGTGAACGAAGGGTCACCGGTTTGGCACTTTCTCCACTTCTTCGCGAACACCTTGTATCATCACTAATAGATAGTGACCCGTGAGGATTCCGGGGTAGAATAGGTCTTCAGCAACCCATGCTTGCCGTAAAAGGTGACTATGCTTGTCGTAAAAGGCGACTAACTGGATCGGGTGGTCAGGCTCGCTGACTTGGTTGATGCATGTCATCGATCCCCATTGCGTGGATCGATGCTCATGATGTCAATCACTGGATTGTCTGGCCCAGACTAGATTATTCACAGACCGCCGTCATATAGCTGGAATATTGCTGAGTGCGGCGTTAAACAACAAACCAACCAACCAACCTATACTGGCAGAGGTTTCTTATGTTTGTCGCCTTTTGTTAACTATTATCAAGCGGTGCCGTGCTCTGACTATCACCATACCATACCACGGCGAGCACAGCAAGTGTATATTCTGTTAATGTAATTTTCAAATTAATATGGATAAGTATAATATTCTAACACAAATATGTCTCCATTTGATAAAATACATACATCGATAAATGTTTGAAAATTAATAATTTTTCGATTGACATAACATACTTACAGGCATCCTTTTGATTGAAAATATTACGTCTTATAGCCGTACTTCTCCAAACTCAAACAGTCAGTCGCCGTACTGATTAATCCTTTCCATGTTTAAGCTCGAGTATCGTTTGACATTTGATATAAGATTATACCTCTCGCAAATTCCAATCAAAATATTTTTCAGCGCTTTAGACAATGTCATCAAATCAACCACACAAGAGTCTTCTTCGAATCAATGCATCCAACCGCTATTCCTGCGTTAAACAACAAACCAACCAACCAACCAACTAATAGATAGTGAATCATAATTACATGCTTATAATATAGTCAGAATAGAACCATGTACTTTCCTTCTGGCAGAGGTTTCTTATGATTATAGGTATGTTTGTTGCCTTTTGTTAACTATTATCAAGCGGTGCCGTGCTCTGACTATCACGATACCACACCACGGCGAGCACAGCAACTGTATATTCTATTAATGTAATTTTCAAATTAATATGGATAAGTATAATATTCTAACACAAATATGTCTACATTTGATAAATTACATGCATCGATAAATGTTTGAAAATGAATAATGTTTCGATTGACATAACATACTTACAGACACCCTTTTGATTGAAAATATTACGTTTTATAGCCGTACTTCTCAAAACTCAAACAGTCAGTCGCCGTACTATTAAATCCTTTCCATGTTTAAGCTCGAGGATCGTTTGACATTTGATATAAGATTATACCTCTCGCAAATTCCAATCAAAATATTTTTCAGCGCTTTAGACAATGTCATCAAATCAACCACACAAGAGTCTTCTTCGAATCAATGCATCCAACCGCTGTTCCTGCTAAACCGGATTACTTCTTAATATTGTCATGATTTTAGAAGACGTTTACAGAAGAACTGGTAACCCACGATACCTCGTCACACTGCCTACATATGGGAGTGTACATGGGCCCAAGTACCACCTCACAGCAAACACTCCAGATGGCGCCTAACACGTTATTCTCCGGGCCAGTATATTTACCATGGTACTTGATCTTGGTTTAGACCCGAGTGACGTCTGGCGATAGGAACTGTTCCAATGGTAGATAGTTTTGCAAATGTTGAGCAGGAAGTTGGGAAAAGGTGTTTTGCGCCGCGGCTTTTAACAATATTCCAGCAATATCATGACGGAGGCACCAGAAATTTGTTTCGCATATTGTACCTATATGTGGATTCAAACCCGGGATTTTGGTGTGAGGAGCAATATTACAGTTGATATAGATGGATGTCGTTTAACAGAAGATGTATGTCGTAATTTTTTCATGGAGGGGGTTTTTACTGGTTTTATTTGTTTTATTCATAACAAATGTAAATATCAGAACTTATTCCTGAATCAGCCGGTTGAGATTCCGGGTTAGAAAAGGTTTGTTTGTTTGCCGCTCTCGGCAATATTCCAGCTTTATGACGGTGGTCTGTATATAATCGAGTCTGGACCAGACAATCCAGTGATTGATGTGATGAGCATCGACCCACGCAATTGGAATACGATGACATACATCAACCAAGTCAGCGAGCCTGACCACCCGATCCCGTTAGTCGCCTCTTACGACAAGCATAGTCGCCTTTTACGGTAAGCATAGTCGCCTTTTACGGCAAGCATAGTCGCCTTTTACGGCAAGCATGGTTTTCTGAAGACCTATTCTACCCCAGATCTTCACAGGTCGGTTAGAATAGGTCAATTGCAACCCATGCTGGTCTTTAGAGGCGACCTAATGGATCGGGTGGTCAGGCTCAGCGACTTGGTTGATTGCGTGTCATCGTACCCCGACTGAATTGTCTTGTGAAGACTGTGCAGAATATATAGACAGCCGTCATAAAGCTGGGTGCGTCGTTGAACAAATATCAACAAACAAACATCTCGAAGTGAGATGTGTTTTGTACAACAATGCAATCTCTATTTGCCGATATCGTATCACCGAAACGTAACAATACCGAACAACTTCTAACAAAAAGATGCATTTAAAATAAAAAGTGATGGGAACGACCTGCGTTACAATTCGTCAGTTGCTATGAACAGTTGGAAATGTTGGCTAATTCTCTGATCTTGTCATTCTGTGTTGAGGGATCTGGCATTTGTCAGGGAGTCAAACATAATTATTACTGGGCTTCAGGAATGTTGCACTGAGCAATATATCTACATTGAAAGACCAAACACGTTGACATCCAGTCAACTGTGTCTTCATTGTCTGAGTGTGTGCGACCGTTACATATCACAATATTTGGGGAAATTCTGCACTTATCAACTTCATCTGGTATCTGACTGTTGCTCTAGATTACAAACTGGACCGAAGCGGAATCTAACAAATGTTATATTTGGGATAAAACTTTCTTAGTAAAGTACAGATTCTAGTACTTTTTTAGGTTGAGTCCCATCCGGGATTCGAACCCACCCAGATTGAGGCATCTAATCGCCAGCACACAAGGTCAGCGATCTAACCCACTCAGCCACTGAGTCTTCCACAAAAATGAAAGCCCGACAACTGTTAGTCTAGATCACGTACGTTGCGTACCCATCTGACAAATGTATATTGGCACGGCTCCTATGGCCGAAAGCTATGAACACACAATGCAATTTAGAAAGTGGTCAAGTGTGTTCATGTCTAAACGGAATCTTTCGGAAAATTCAAATTCACTTACTTTAACACTACTTCTGTATGCGTACATACACTTACGAGTCAGTTATATAGAAAGACATGTACAATATTTCATAAACTTTCACTTTGCCATCAGTACCATCAGACCAGCAGAACGTTGTATAAGTTATAGAAGTATTGTACCAATAGGTTACACCCCAGCATCTAAATGTTTTTCATTTGCATGTCTAGTAGACTCTAAGGTAAAATATATGTACCAATCCATTGGAATGATATTGGGACTCCCCGCCTTATTGGACTAATACATTTAATCAGTGTGGAAGAGTGGGACAGAGGGGTCAGGTGGCAAGAAGGAAAATCAATATCAACCAAGGTCCGCAGACCAAGTACTCAATGTCAGAGAAAAGGTGAGGTTATTGCTAGAACCCGGCCCCATAAGGCCTGCCACCTTTGGGCTATATCCATTGAGAGACCCATCAAGCTCCATCATCAGATCTCAATGGTTCCCCCAATATGAATGATCACTGGCGAACATTCTTGCTTACTGGGCATATATGTGGCGCCAGATCTTTTTGTGTTTCATAACACCTCTTTCCATCATATTATGAAATAACGCCCTTACTATCAGGCTCCTTACATCGGGTAAATGTCATCGGTTTTCTTCAAAGCTATTTTCTCATTTCCTTAAAGAGACAATTTCCTGACATGATAAGAAGGCCTATTAAGGAGCAGTGAAGGCTAATAAACGAACTCTTATTTGCTGGAAGTCCAAACTTGAGTTTGATTGTACAGCCCTGAGGTTTAAGGAGATAACGTCAAACACCTGTTAGTGGGAATTTCTATAGCAGTCAAGGACTGAATTCTTAAGAATTGTGTATTCTGTTATATACTGGCTTAGGATTGACTTGTTTTATGGCAATATACATTCTTGTACATGTCAAGAACATGATCAGTTTTATTGATAATTATTACATGCTGGTAGTTTAGATATAGTTTTTATGGTATGCTTAAACTAGTATATTAGGCTTGGGGTTGTTGTTAGATAATGTCAGGTTATATCATGGGGTTAGTTACAAGGAAGCGTGACCAGCTATGACTGAAAGATAGTGAGTTAATTGGTATAACAATGGGGAGGTTAGGGGTAACTTAGTTGATAGCTTCGTGCGGGGTCTTTAATTTGTCAGTTGAGTTCGTCGTATTAGTTATTTCGGATTTACGGATAGGTATTCGGGTTAAATTGCATGTTAAGGTACGGGAGAAGTTATAGAATATTAAACTTCCGAATTACCAGTCTCAACTTAATAAATTCCATTGGGCGTACAGGGCAAAAGTGCGGCGAAAATTGTATGAATGGACCTCTTTATGTTATGTTTATATAAACAAACGCTTAAAACGGGTATGTACAATACAAGCGACAAAACCCTATCCATCAAAGCAGAGTCCATTGTACGAACCCGACTATTTTATAAGCATGTGTTTATGAATCACCATCAAATAGTGATGGTACCAGTGTTTGCTAAATGGTGAACGTTTCCTGTCCCACCCTCGAAAATGGGTACCTATACGCGTTGACATACGCTGGAGTCCCCGTACCTGCAGAAAACGTTGAACTCGTATTTGCCAGCGCACATACAGAAAACAAGATCCCCGTTCTTGCCAGCACATATACAGGAAAAAAGGTCGCCGTCCTTGCCAGCACACATACAGGAAGCAAGGTCCCCGTCCTTGCCAGCACATATACAGAAAACGTGGACCCCGTTCTTGCCAGCACAAATACAGAAAACAAGGACCCCGTTCTTGCCAGCACCTATACAGAAAACAAGGTCCCCGTTCTTGCCAGCACATATACAGAAAACGTGGACCCCGTCCTTGCCAGCATATATACAGGAAACGTGGACCCCGTCCTTGCCAGCACACATACAGAAAACGTGGACCCCGTCCTTGCCAGCACATATACAGGAAACGAGGACCCCGTCCTTGCCAGCACCTATACAGAAAACAAGGTCCCCGTCCTTGCCAGCACACACACAGGAAACGTGGACCCCGTTCTTGCCAGCACACTAACAGAAAACGTGGACCCCGTCCTTGCCAGCATATATACAGGAAACGTGGACCCCGTCCTTGCCAGCACCTATACAGAAAACAAGGTCCCCGTTCTTGCCAGCACAAATACAGAAAACGTGGACCCCGTCCTTGCCAGCACATATACAGGAAACGTGGACCCCGTCCTTGCCAGCACATATACAGAAAACAAGGTCCCCGTCCTTGCCAGCACACACACAGGAAACGTGGACCCCGTTCTTGCCAGCACATATACAGAAAACGTGGACCCCGTCCTTGCCAGCACACTTACAGGAAACGTGGACCCCGTCCTTGCTAGCGCCTATACAGAAAACAAGGTCCCCGTCCTTGCCAGCACATATACAGAAAACAAGGTCCCCGTTCTTGCCAGCACATAGAGAGAAAACGTGGACCCCGTCCTTGCCAGCACACTTACAGGAAACGTGGACCCCGTCCTTGCTAGCGCCTATACAGAAAACAAGGTCCCCGTCCTTGCCAGCACCTATACAGAAAACAAGGTCCCCGTTCTTGCCAGCACATAGAGAGAAAACGTGGACCCCGTCCTTGCCAGCACACATACAGAAAACGTGGACCCCGTCCTTGCCAGCACACATACAGGAAACAAGGTCCCCGTCCTTGCCAGCACCTATACAGAAAACAAGGTGCCCATTCTTGCCAGCACATATACAGAAAACGTGGACCCCGTCCTTGCCAGCACACATACAGAAAACGTGGACCCCGTTCTTGCCAGCACATATACAGAAAACGTGGACCCCGTCCTTGCCAGCACAAATACAGAAAACGTGGACCCCGTCCTTGCCAGCACATATACAGGAAACGTGGACCCCGTCCTTGCCAGCACATATACAGGGAACATGGACCCCGTCCTTGCCAGCATATATACAGAAAATTTAGTCCCCGTAATTGCCAGCACATATTCAGGAAACGTGGTCCCCGTACTTGCCAATTCATTCAAATGAGGAGTGAGTGAGTTAGGTCTAACGCCGCTTTCAACAAACCTAGAAGCATACCCGGGGCGAACCGGGATTCGAACCCACACTCGTAGGGTTCTGGCGTGCCCAAGGGACGCAACTCTGCACAGCGAATTGTGGCGCCTTAGCCAACTGGGTCATCCGTTCCCCCTTCATGAAATGAAGTCCTTGTAATTGGCAATACCTGTCCCAAAGGCCATAATAGTACAGTGAGTGAGTGAGTGAGTGAGTGAGTGAGTGAGTTGGGGTTAACGTCGCTTTTAACAGTATTCCAGTTATATCGCGCCGTGTCAGCTTAATGTGGGAGGAAAGCCCGAAGTGATGCAGGTCTCAGACGTTTACCACTTCGGTGAAACCCACTAGCACGGGTATGGTGCTGACAAACCTACAAACAAAATCGTGGCGAACCGGGATTCGAACCCACAACCATAGGTTTCTGGCATGCCCAAGGGACGCACTCTGCACAGCAAATCGCGGCGCCTTAGACGACTGGGCAACCCGTGCCCCCATATGAGTACAGATAAAGACGTCGTTTGCAAAACAAAATATAGGACTCCTATATGGTAAAAGAGCTCGACCTTTGTCTTGTCCACATCCATACACGAAAAGTTGCCGTCACTCGACAACACCTAGAACTAACACATGAAGACGCTATCTTTCACATAATGGTGGTATAGAACTTGACACCGCGATCAACAAACGCGTCTATCACTATTCAATGTTGAAGTAAAGACGTTACGTGTGAGAGTTATAAGTGATAGATTCTGTCTGTTGCGGCATGATAAAGTGCTATGATATGTCAGTTACGAATCTCTTGGAGCATTGATTAGATCTACAAACGTGTTAATTCGGACAATCATCGAACCATCTGACGTAACTGGGTTATTCTCATTCATGAAGTACCATCAGCGCAATGTCGTATTTACACTGCAGAAGAAATCGTAGGATTTCAATACATACTTCATTGGATAACTGGCCTGCTTCCAATACACTGACTCCTCGGGAACCGGTGTAAGACATGTCCAACAACATATGTACTGGAGGCACATACGTCTAGATTTGTCTCTTGTTGTGTTTCATTGCCTTTTGTAATGAATATTATCGTGAGAATACATTGTGTTGTGACACTTGAAATTTGACGTCGCATCGGAAGTATCTAAGCCCCGGAGCGTGTAGTTGGCATGAGGGTTGGGGTTTGGTTTCAAGCCACTTTCATCAGCATCTCAGTTATATCACGGCGTGTCAACTTGATGTGGGAAGAGGGAAGAAGCCCGAAGTGATGCAGTTCTAGATGTTTTCACTGAAGTGAAGGCAACGAGCTGACAAACAATGAGACCTCAAGGGAGTCCACGATCATAGATTTCTGGCACTACTAGTGAGTGAGTATGGTTTTATGCCGCTTTTAGTAATATTCCAGCAATACCACAGCGGGGGACACCACAAATGGGCTTAAAACATTGTACTCCTTTCCGGAATCGAACCCGGATCTTCGGCGGAACGAGCGAATGCTTCAACCAATAGGCTACCCGATCGCCCCCTGGCGCTACTGAGGGACGAACAGAGAACAGAGAATTGCAACGCTTTAGGCAAATTGGCCACCCGAGTCCCCTACCTGTACCCTACGTTATGGGTATGATTACACCAATGATCCTACATTGTAACGAAGTACTTAAAGTGAGATTTACTTCAAAGAGCACTACCAGACACATACTTCTCCAACAAGAGTTTTACAAAGCCGAGCATCCGAACTTGTGTAATGAGATGGCTCTTAAAGTTCGGGGTAAAGAGTGTCCCGAAATGAGTGGTTGACAGGTTTGGACCCGCAAACATTGGACACTGTCAGTTTGTGATATCTATAGAAACCCATATAGTTGTTGTGGTCATCTTTCAGCGTGACCAAACCCAATCTCGGACTGCCCTCTGGTGATGCTTTGTAGGAAGAGTGACCCCAGGGAAGACATTCCAGTCTATTGACTTCCCTTGGATATTAAAACGGAGTTGCCGTAGGGCCACAGCAACAATGATCTCTGACCAACGAATGACACCGTCTGGTCATGATTAAGTAGTTCCAAACTTATATAAGTTCTTATTTTCCATTCTCGTACCGTTGTGGACAATAATTGTCGTGCATGGTGAAAGTGCATATTGCATACACAATCAATAACTTTATTTATTCAATATTGAAGGCCATGGGTTTGTGAGTCCTATCCAGTTGCATCCTTGAACTGCCATAATATTGCTTTTCAAAACCATAAACATTGCCAGTCATCTCTTGTTCTGATGTAGTCATACTGCTCTGCATTTCGTGGATAAACTAACATTTACGGGAACAGTTTCGTTTCTTCACCCATTGTATTCCTTGTCATCAATAAATGTCAAGCGGACACTTACTTCTCTTGCTACATGCATCGTCATCACCCCGCATCTGCACTCAGAACCGACCCTTCCCACCATGTGCTGTGTAGGAGTGACAACCATCAACCCCATCCAACCTTATCCACTTTGGCGGGCATCATGCATCTCTCCACAGTCTTTACAAGTTCCATGCCCGCCATCTCTTTATCCAAACAGGCCACTGTACAGACAAGCAATGGCAGTTTGTTCCAGCCTTTATGCTTAGTCGGAAGCGTGAAATCAAGAACTGGCAGCACAATGAATAGGCTTGTCCAAATTCAGGGCTATGACTTTCTCACATAACAGATCGATGAGAAATATATATCAGTTCTAAAGGCTTGAAAGTAGCATTTGAAAAAGAATGATTCCTCAGCACATAAAATGAACATTTGAATACAGCGAGGGGCATGACACCAAACATGTGCCATTAGTGGATGTCATACAAATACCTAAATTATTGCATCGTTGGGTCAACTTATAAAGTGCAATAGACATTTGAAAGGATTGCGTTTCTCACAACGGCATTCACTGTATATTTAATGGGAGATATAATGGATAGAGTACAATTGAATAAGGCGAAACATTCGAATGGCTCAATCTGTATAGACAATTTGTGATACATAGAGTTGAAAAACACGGACGTTCTGCATATCGTAAATAAACAAATATGATTGTTGCACGGTTAGGACACTACGGTGATATGAATACAGTAGGAATAGCTGCATAATGTTAAAATCGTTAACATTGACAACGCTTATGTCGATAAATACAAAACACCAGCCACATTTTCCAGGTTATATGTACAAGTCGTTTACATTTGGCAATATTGTGGCAGCTATTCATTCTCTGTTGTTTCACCAACAATCACACCAGTGTCCACATCCATCACACCAGAGTCCACATCCACAGCCGTATCCACATCCATGATCCGCTTCGACATCCACAAACACATACACATCTACACCGACACCGACATCAACACCAACACCGCTGCACGTATATAAACCCAAACCCGCATTGACGCCAACTTCCAAAGTCAAATACATCCACTCCTACACTTGACCACATCATATCCTCTCTTGACCAAACCAACACTTGTCCAAATCGACATCACACTTGTCCACCCCCACACCTGGCCACACCTGGCCACACTTGTCCGCATCCACATCCACATTCTCACTCACACTTGTCCACAAGTGTCCACTCCCACACTTGCCCACACCAACATCCACCCTCACATCAACACCAACATTTGTCCATGCCCACGCCTACATCACACTTGGTCACACCCACACCACCCTTGTCCATATTTGTGCTCCACACACACATGTGCACGCTTACGCTTTTGTACACACACACACACACACACGCACGCACGCACGAACGCACGCACACACGCACACAGACACACACACACACACTCGGCCACACCCACATCTACACACTTGTGCACATCCTCACAACCCATGTCCACACTCGCACCACACTAGTGTACACCCATACCACAACACTCACACCACACGTGTCCACACATCCACCACAATTATTCCACAACCACAACCACACGCATACCAACAGCCATACCACACTTGTGTACACCCACAGCCACATAATTGTGCACACACACACACACCACAATTAGCCACAACCACAACCACACCAACAACCAAACCACACCTGTCCACACTCACACACCCACCACAATTATCCACAACCACAACCACACGCATACCAACAGCCATACCACACTTGTGTACACCCACAGCCACATAATTGTGCACACACACACACACCACAATTAGCCACAACCACAACCACACCAACAACCAAACCACACCTGTCCACACTCACACACCCACCACAATTATCCACAACCACAACCACACGCATACCAACAGCCATACCACACTTGTGTACACCCACAGCCACATAATTGTGCACACACACACACACCACAATTAGCCACAACCACAACCACACCAACAACCAAACCACACCTGTCCACACTCACTAAACCCACCACAATTATCCACAACCACAACCACACGCATACCAACAGCCATACCACACTTGTGTACACCCACAGCCACATAATTGTGCACACACACACACACCACAATTAGCCACAACCACAACCACACCAACACCAACACCAACAACCAAACCACACCTGTCCACACTCACACCCACACCACAATTAGCCACAACCACAGCCACACCAATAACTACACCTACAACCACACACTTTTGCTCACCCACACCACAATTAGCCACA
Source organism: Haliotis rufescens (assembly GCF_023055435.1). Lineage (NCBI taxonomy): Eukaryota > Metazoa > Mollusca > Gastropoda > Lepetellida > Haliotidae > Haliotis > Haliotis rufescens. The sequence goes on from NW_025963902.1 coordinate 12,506,113, forward strand.
ACCGCAACCTCACCCACACCAACAACCACACAACAATTGTGCACACCCACACCACAATTAGTCACAACCGCAGCCACATCACACTTGTCCAACAACCACACCACACTTGTCCACACCCACGACCACACCAACAACCACACCACACTTGTCCAAACCCACGACCACATCAACAACCATATCACACTTGTCCACACCCACGACCACACCAACAGCCATATCACACTTGTCCACACCCACACCACCAACCAAAATTATGATGCTCACCACACCGCAGTTAGCAACTACCACACCCATACCCACAACCATATCACACTTTACCACACCCACACCAACAACCACACACTAATTCTGCACACCCACACTACAATTAGTCACAACCACACCCACATCCACACCCACACCACACTTGTACACACCCACGACCACACCACGCTTGTCCACACCAACAACCACACCACACTTGTACACACCCACGACCACACCACACTTGTACACACCCACGACCACACCAACAACCACACAACACTTGTCCACACCAAAGACCACACCACACTTGTCCACACCCACGACCACACCAACAACCACACAACACTTGTCCACACCAACGACCACACCACACTTCTCCACACCAACAACCACACCACACTTGTCCACACCCACGACCACACCACACTTCTCCACACCAACAACCACACCACACTTGTCCACCCCCACGACCACACCACACTTGTCCACACCCACGACCACACCAACAACCACACCACACTTGTCCACACCCACGACCACACCAACAATCACACCACACTTGTCCACACCCACGACCACACCCACGACCACACCACCAACCACACAACACTCCAAGTTAGTTTGTTTCAGATCATGCGTATTATTTACAAAGGGAGAGATATGACAACTCACATCCCTCATCCAGTATCGATCATAACACTTCACAAAAGCAATCTTTAAAACGCTATCCTTGTTATACTCACTGGTACGGAATTGGAAAAAAATGGTTTTGCTAAAAAGAATTATGGCTTCCGATATGTATACACAAAACACAATGTATACGCTTTGATACATATTTAATCAAAGTCACTAATGTCCAGTACTAACTGTGAATAAAAAAGGAGGTGAGGTGAAATGGGATTTAACGTCGCGTCCAAGATTATTGCACTTATATAGCATGCACGTGTATGTGTGTGGCTACTTGTACTAGTCCGGACTGTTGCCGATTAATAGTGCTAGCACACTGAGATACCATGCCTCGGTTTAACATTAATACCCCACTCAGACACAGTATACTGACTCCGAGCCGACCAGTCCTTGTTTTAGCCCCTTAATGCCGAGCGCCAGACAGGGTTACAACAAGTACCATCTTTTAACGTATTTTGGTATGGCGCGGCGTGGGATCGAACCCCGGACCTTCCGCTCTCCGGGCGGACGCTCTTCCATTAGACTACGGAGGCGGTCGAATAAAAAAGGAACTGGTATCAAAGGTTCAAGAGGTACCGTAAGCCTGTTGTAAATGGTTATAAACCCAATTCATTAGACAGTTCCTTCTTACAAATGAAGCGTTTATGTAAAGTTTTAAGCAAAGAATGGGGCATTATTTACCGGGTCCGATGCGACCAGGTGTTCGCGAAAAGGACAAACACGTTCTGCTCTACCGGGAGCACCCACCACACATACAATTTGCACGTTCTCGTTAATGTCGTCCAGTTTGGACCAGTTCAGGCATTACAGTGATCAGTGGACCGCATGTAAGTGGATCTTGTGCTGGATGATAAAAGCTGGTGTCACGTCCCGGTAACCTTGAGTAAATATGGTGATTGTCATTTAGAGATCTCATAGATTGCACTGAATTCAGAGTAAACACAGGCAGAGAGAGCAGTGATTTAATGGAAGGAACAATTCTTGTCTCGTGATGGAGGCTGATCTACAGCAGTCTGGTGAGAACTGACTTTGAACTCAAATAAATTTCTCATATTCTGTTATATCAGATTTACAGTGGATATAATTATGTTACATGTTCATGGGAGACAAATAAGCATGCCTGATTACCACAATCAAGTAAACATATTCCCTTTATTGGCGTGATGAAATGTACATCAAACCAATTGAGCATTCGTTAGGACTGAACATCTTCTCATGTTTAAAAACACCCTATATTCTGAGTTAATTATGTGACCCCGAATGGTATATGTAGTGAAATAAAAATTGTTTAATTGCTGTGCTTTTATTAAGGCAATTAAACAATTGGAAGCTGGATTCTGCTGTTGGAAACACCATAGTGCAAATTTGTTTTGCAGGTGGTAGTTGTTATGGAACTGTCACTGAATGTTGAGATTTGAGAACACATACAATACAACTACACATATACATTAAAAAACACTACAGTTGTGTTAAGAAGGTTCCATATTGGTTGGTTGGTTGTTTAACGCCGCACTCAGCAATGTTCCAGCTATGTGACGGCGATCTGAAAATAATCGGGTCTGTACAGACAATCCAGGGATTAATATCATGAGCATCGATCCACGCAAATGGGATCGATGACATGAATCAACCAAGTCAGCGAGCCTGACCACCCGATCCCGTAGGTCGCCTTTTACGACAAGCATAGTCACCTTTTACGGCAAGCATGGGTTGCTGAAGAACTATTCTACCCTGGATTCTTCACGGGTCGGCTCCATATTGAAGACTGTCATGTCGAAATTTGGTCGACAGCGTGAAGTGAAAACTCCTTAGAACGTACAACGATGAAGTAATTGATGAAGGAATACGTTAATATAGACGTAAGGGGCGGTCGGGTAGCCTAGTGGTTAAAGCGTTAGCTCGTCACGCCGAAGACCCGGGTTCGATTCCCGACATGGGTACAATGTGTGAAGCCCATTTCTGGTGTCCCCCGCCGTGATATTGCTTGAATATTGCTAAAAGCGGCGTAAAACCATACTCACTCACTCACTAATATAGACGTTACATGTCCGAAGGCAGCAGCCAGCTTGTTTAGGCATATCATGTGAAGTGGTCGGTTCTCATACTATACTTTTGATTAAGTTATCATTACCCATGTGAACAAAACTCTAAACTCATATCAAAATTATACTGGAGCCATTTAATCAGTATGTCAGTGGATCTCCAAGCATGGGAGTATGTTATTGGAGGCATGTAACCAAACTTCAACACGTCCCTAAGGTGTGTAACGACGAGCAAAGGGCATTGTGAGGCTGTAGTGTCCTATGGGTGTAATTACATATTCTTAAAGACGTTGGATACCATTGTTCATGCGCATACCGGACGCGCATGTAAGGCCGAGTATTTGTAATGCGGTTACGTCCCTTTGACTCGCGGCTAATTGTACTTCCGCCAAAATAGAACTCATAGAAATGTAAATTTGGGCAAAAGTTACCTCCCCTGATTCATTATTTTAGGGGTATGCTGTGTTGATTGAAAATAATTTGAATATCCTCTGGTAACATGTTGTTTTTATTTTATAATTTTATTTCACAATGAATAAACATTAGAAATAAGTCAGTTGGAAAAATATCTTGATTTTGTAAAATGCTTTTTTGACTGATGAATCAATCTTTTGGGAAAATGTGTTTTTTTAAGTTAAATGATGTGTGAAATTAAAAATGTTTTGACTTGAATTTTCATTTTTCTGTTTAGTGTCATATCAATACTGTAATATGTCTATTTAAAAACACTCAATTAATAATCAAACTTTAAAATGACCATTTTATTGGCAAAATGATTTTATCATCCGGTGCCTCTAGATGGCGCCACTTAATCAAAAAATGTCGTGGTGACTCGGTTTTTTTATTGCGTAATTTGATTCAGGACATATTTTCCTACAAAATGATACCAAATATACCCATTTCTTGATTTTTTTTGTTTTTTGTATGCAACCTCTTTGATATAGCGTTATACAATATTAATACCTTACAATATTATACTGGGATACATGGCCAACATCTTCTTCATTAGGTTCGAATGTGCACAAACTGTACTTCCTCAATGATTCGTGTAACACGTTGGAGCTGATATCAAGAATGTCTTTGGACTATATGTGTAAATGTGCCTGCTCGAACAAAGGAAGCGAACGCCGTCATTTAATTTACACAAAAGTAATTCTAAGTTAATGCATTGTTTAAATTTTAACATAATTGGTGTACGATTTCTGCACGCTCAGTCGAATTGTGAGATTAGATATGCGCTTCTCAACGGACAGGTTGCTAAATCAAATTAAAGTAACGAATTAGATTACAGTTTGTGACATTAAAGAAATCTTACATTACGTTACGCAAACGAGGGAAGTTTATATCACGTAACCATGCAATCAATAATATGCCTATTTGCCATGTTTAAATATGGATCGTCGTGTTGGGAGTCTATAGTGCCCTTTCCTGCTGTTTCGTTTTGATAACAGTACATTCATCAATCTCACCGTCTGTGTGTAAGATTGCTCCTTTCTATCTTACATCTTCTTATCTTTTGCTGGCTGAATCCGAGACATTAGATACAACTTGCAAAACACGGAAATGATGTTTGATTTTCTTGTGGAAATTGCTTATTTACACATATTATATAAACATCAAAAGATGACCTGCTGTAGCAAGCACACATGTGTTATAACATAGGCATTACAACAACCAACGATCAAAGGGATGATAACAATGTTGAATGGCATGGGAAATCATATTGTCACATGTCTTTGAAGCGTCATATAAATCATTAGCAACTCTTATTGATTCTTCTGAGCGTTCACATCAATCTTGGCTGTGGCTGAGGTTTGTGCGGAAACATCTTAATGCTGAAGAACTTTTGTTTGTTTGTTGTTTAACGCCGCACTCGGCAATATTCCAGCTATATGACGGCGGTCTGTAAATAATCGAGTCTGGACCAGTCAATCCAGTAAATGTCATCATGAGCATCGATCCACGCAATTGGGATACGACAACATGCATCAACCAAGTCAGCGAGTCTGAGGTGAGGTGAGGTGAAATGGGGTTTAACGTCGCGTCCAAGATTTTGTACTTATATAGCGACGTGCATGTACGTGTATGTGTGTGTGTGGCTGCTTGTACTAGTCCGGACTCATGCCGATTTATAGTGCTAGCTCACTGAGATACCATGCCGCAGTTTAACATGAATACCCCACTCAGACACAGTACACTGACTCCGAGCCGACCATTCCTTGTTTTAGCCCCTTAATGTCGAGCGCCAGACAGGGTTACAACAACCATCTTTTAACGTCTTTTGGTATGACGCGGCCGGGGATCGAACCCCGGACCTTCAGCTCTCCGGGCGGACGCTCTACCATTAGACCACGGAGGCGGTCTCAGTGAGTCTGACCACCCGATCCCGTTAGTCGCCTGCTACGACAAGCATAGTCGCCTTTTACAGCAAGCATGGGTTTCTGAAGACCTATTCTACCCCGGATCTCCACTGCAGAGTAAGACGTGATCGTCATCTTCACAAAGACACATGTTTTTTGTATGTTTATGTGAGTTTGAATAAAACTAAGTAACCGATTCATCTTAGCAAGTTCAAAATAATCTGACAGACAATATATTTTTTACCATAGTTTACTCAATGGTAAAAAACAAAGCAAAAGATAGATGCATGAAATAATTGAAAAGATAAAAATCTCAACTAAATCATAATCTAAAATGACAGTCATACAGCATCCGATATTGGCAGGACAGCAGCACTATTGAAAAAAAAAACCCAAAAGAAGCTTTCAACGTAATGGGCAAAGGGCACACACATCTGAAATCGCTCAAGTTCATGGACACGTCAAGTTAATAGCGTGTGTGACTACCCCCCGCTGCAAGACACGCAAAAACTCGCACATAAAAGTCAGTCCTCTGATGACGTAACGTGGGATACGTCGCCATTCTTTCTTGGAGGACCTGGATCAGTTCTTGTCGGTTGGCTTGAGGACGTGGTCGCTGTCGAACACGATGAGGTATTCTCTGTGGGACATGTCTGGTGAGCGTGCAGGCAACGGTAACACGATGACGTTGTTGGCGGCAAGATAGTTCTGTATGAATCGGACTGATGGGGGTTTGGCGTCATTATCGTGCTAATAAAGGGCACCACGTGGCAAATGTTGTAGAAGTGGGAGGACTATCGGACGAAGAATGTCCTCCATGTAACGCTGAGCTGTCAGTTTCCGTAAACGGTGACCAGTGGTGTTCTCTCCTGCCCTCAAATTCCTTCCGGCACCATAACACCCCCTTCACCATACGGCACGAAGTCACGGCAGAAACATGCCGCCGTTCGTTCTCCCCTGTCTTTCATCAGCTCTGAGCAGACAGATCCAGCTTTCATCAGTGAAACGACGATCTGCAATTCACGCCGCTGCCAACGGTGTACAGTCCGCGCCCATGTCAATCTGTGAAGACGCTGGTACGCTTTCAGTAACTGTCTTCTGTAAGCCCTAATTTATTGAACCCTTCTATACCCTTATTGCACGTGTAGTTTCAGCTGCCCAAACGGCACTTGTTTTTCATTCTTTTCGCATTTTCTTCAAACACAAAACGTGTCGTGGAAATGAATCATTTTCTGCATAGAGTATTATTTTGTTAAGACGATGTGTTTAGTTTGAACATGTGTTTTTAATTTTGTGCATTTTTTTTTTAAAGTGGAAAAGTTTCGTTTGGCCGCCAGTTCAGATGATATAGTTAGTGACTGTATCAGTAAGTTTGATATTCAATATGAACACAGGAAAAACATTTTTTGCACAATGTTTGTGCAATATATGCATAGGTATTCTTTTTATTAACTATTATGTGTGTAACCATTGCGTACGCATATAGTATATGCATGTGCATGGGGTTCTCTGAAATTCTTGGTGCTTGAAATTGTGACGAAAACTCATATACAAGTTCATGTAACTTATTGCAAAAACCATAAACTTCTTATTTTTTTTGTCTGTCAAAACACAGTAATTAATCATATCTGAAACTATACAGTATCGGTACTGATTTCGTGTAAATTCATGCTCTAAAATCAATAATCTCATAATAATTGGTGTTGATAATGTTAAGACTCCCTTGAAACTATAACATTCATGCTCGGGGCACACATGAGAGGGTAAGATTTTTAGGCGATGTATCCGTCAATCATCTGCTGAAAAAAATCTGCAACTGATGATCTTCACTGAAGATCAACTTGTAGGAGTCCCTTTTGACGTTCATGAAACCGATGTGTAAATACCTGAACTGAAGTCAGAACAAACGCTTCATAGATTATATGACATCCGACACAGAGTCCCAAAGGCGAATAGGAAAGATGATTTAATATTTCCCGGATCAGAATGCCTTCAGTTTCAATACCGAATACCCTTTGACAGGCAATTTGGAGAGCTGCCGAAAATGTGGTCAGAGGTCTTTGCTAAACACGATTGCTGCCAAAGAACGCATGTATTTGTTTTAGGAGTTCCTCTGGCGTGACCAAACTTCATCTTCATCATTCTTTAGATGTGGAAAATGATCTTAAGTGAGACATCGCCTTAAATCTCCTGCCTCTTCCGTTGATGGATGCTGGACTTTAGAGATCCAAGAGCCAACATGCCTGAAGACTTGATGGATGCAGAATCTTTTCCACCCAAAATCCACACATATTTCAGTTGAAGCGTTCCACACAATTTGTTATGTTTTTTTCCTCTGGAGCAGTTCCAGCAACGGTATAGTTATCTGGTGGTTAAGGATGCAATAAATGTGAAATAAGCAGCATAGATTACAGCTGCAAACTAGATTGGATTGTACTGTATTCTAACTGCATAGAGTTGTCTCCTATATACCCAGCGGCGATGACCATCAGTCGGTTTAATCAGAGCGTTGCTGTGCTTCGAGACTTACAACCTCTCCGCGTTAAAACATCTGTGAGGAACCGACGACAATTCTCACTCGCGTACTGTCCGATCAATAGCCCACTCTTTACACTGATGCCGAAACACTTCACGGTAAATGCGGGGCTCCTTCGTTTACACCACCGTCTGGCACGATTGAGTATGCCCTTCGTGCATTAACTTCAGGGCGTGTTTTCAAAATGAATAGATTTCTAGTCCCCTAGGATTACGGTGATCGATCGCGACCATAATTATTTGACGTAGGAATGCTGAAATGTCAGGCCTATCCCATACCACTATTCGTGTAAATAAAACATTTGATAATCACAACTATTTGAATTGCTGGTTGAAGTTCAGATATATGTGCTTGTATCTGTATAGCTAGCCTTAGGGAACATAAAGTTTTCATATTTATCAATCTGGTGGAGATAGATAGCTATAGGAATGCCCTGTACCTTTTTTACAGAAGTTGTTGATCCCGCATAAACAGTTATCACAGAAATGATAGGAGTAGTGCACAATCTGAAACAGTTATCTGAGACGTTCAGTCCATGACTTCAGAACTCAATCGAAACATCGCGATTCCGTGTAACAGTCCATGTCACTGGTGATCCATAACTTAATACTTCCTCAAGTGTGCACATGGTATTTCAACCAATAATGCAAAGGACACCCGTTTGCAGCTTTAACATGTTATACATACGATAACCCGACGGGCGAATGTTCGATACTTGTGTTTAGATATGGCGCCACGTGGATGCCAAGAATGTAGTAAGCGTGGTCAATAATCTCTCGCATGGGAGAACCCCTTGATCTTTGATGACACAATGTGATATGGTTCTCTCGAGCCACTTCACACACTTGTCACTACATCATAGAGCATTTATACATCAGGGTTCATCGGCCTGATACAAATTCAATCATAACGCATTTGTTCCTCCATGAGCCTTCGAAGATGATGAACATGTCACACAGCTATGGAATATTGTAAGGGACATTATCGGTTTCTCGCGGGCGACTAATAAATACAAGTAACAAAACTCTTTCTATTATCTAAATGTAGAGGAGTCCTTTGCGCTAGTCTAACTATTTTATAAGCGTGTGTTTATGAATCGCTGATAAATAGTGATGAAAACAGGTTTCGCAAAAAGGGTTTCCGGTATTCTGATCCATCCGTGGCACCCGTCACAAACACATGCAAGGGAAAGTCAACTGTACACATGAAAGTGAAAATCCACGGCATGGAGACACATGACATGGGAGGAAAGTCGGAAGTGATGCAGGTCTTTAGATATTAACCACTTTGGTGAAACCCACAAGCTGGCAAACAATGAAACATTATCAGGGTGAGTCTTGGATGCCAACTGACTATCTGGCACGGCTAAGAGATGCGAACACCTCCGTGGTCAAGTGGTAGAACGTCCGCCTGGAGAGCGAAAAGTCCGGGGTCCGAATCCCGGCCACGTCTTACCAAAAGACGTCAAACGATTGTTGTTTTTCTGTCTGGTGCTCGTCATTTAGGGGCTAAACAAGGACTGGTAGGCTCGGAGTTGTGAACTGTGTCTAAGTGGGGTATTCATGATAAACTGCGGCATGTTATCTCAGTGGGTATATAATAGGTATTGGATCGGACAAGTACAAGCAGCCAAATATACACACAGACGTGCATGCACATCTCTATATAAGTGCAATAATCTTGGACGCGACGTTAAACCCTATTTCATCTCACCTCACTTGAGAGACGTAAATCTGCACAGCGCATTATTGCGCCTTAGAGGATTTAACCATCCGAGTGACCTTCTTGTACAGCAATGTATGGGCGTGCTCACACCTACGTGTTGGTGTTTCTTCAGAAAGAAAGGACATCTTGCTTTCCCTTGTCAGAGGCGGCGTTCCTGGTTCCTTTTTTTTACAAATATACCACACAAATCAATTTAATGCTCATCCGTCTCATTGACAAAGAACAATCTGACCAAGGCAACCGTTAGATCTACTAAGCCTCATATAGTTCCAAGAATAAAAGTTTATTTCATATTAATATGAACCTTAGTTCATCTATATTATTAATATTATATAAAAAATCCAGGAACATAATAACCTTTGTTTTGAGTATTAATCATGGCGATATTGCTTGGTTCTTCATATTTCAGCCGACTATTTCACATCCTCTAGAGGGTTATCTTTCGCCAAATGGCATTCATTATATGCAACTGAATAAAATATCACATTGAATGAACCAAACTCTAAATTTAAAGGGACTCCATGTGTAAATAGCCTTAAAAAAAGGTAGGGGATATAAGTGCAAAGATAAGTGTTGACGACAAACATCCAATGCAAGAACGTTTATGTCTGTAAAACTTAACACCAAAACATATGCGATAGTTTGCACGTGCAGCACGCAGTAGCGCCGCACACGTGTTAAGATGTTATTCCTGATTTTTCATCTTCAAGGAAGGTCGATTAATCTCGGTGTACCATTCGTTCCGTCAATCAGGTGTTTATGTATGAACTAGCGATGCGGTGTCTGCAACGCGCGGAACCTGGCAGAAGTCAGCATGCAGTGGTCAATACGTTCAATGTTTCACAGTCTGTGGTTAGCAGACTATGGATCAGGTACCTACACACCCCAAATATTGACGATCGACCACGTGCAGTCTGTCCCAGGTCAACAACAAGTGTACATGATCGATTGATCTGATACCAGGCTCTACGAAATCGAGGTCAAACGTCAAATCAAATTGCTGCAAACTTTCATCAGGCTACTGGAGTATATAATAATCGCTGATGCAGACTTGGTGGAAGATGTCAGTCGCTAACACAATACACTTAAACATATTACATACGCAGTTAATGGTAATGTTCTTTACTAACTGTTAATAACAAAGTCCTTTTATGATCACAAGTGGTATTAAAGTTGCAAGCTGCAGATTAAGCTGGAAGCAAAGTCATTTGTTCTGATTGTGCTTCTTACAAAATGAGAGATTATAGGTATAAAACCTGGAAAGTTAAGGTATTGAGGGTTTACCGGTAGGGCAGGGCATGCTTACTAGGCTATACCCTTTTCGCGAACACCTGGTGTTATCACCGTACCGTCTTCAGTTATCCATTCCTATCATATTTACAGCTAATTTGCCTTTAAAGCTCAATGGAATCTGTTTCGGCGGATTGGTTATTCTCTGGCGTTGACCATTTATGTTACCGAGGCCAATGACTTTGAAACCTGAAAAACTCACTCACTCACTCGGGTTTAAACGCTGGAGCTGATTCACATGCACTGTACATATAAAGGTGTTCGCTAGATCAAGGCACGAGCATGCAGTCAGTTAACTTAAATGTACGTCCAAACACAACCAAGATCATTTCTCACAAAATGCGATATTTTACTTTACAGTAATTGCTGCATGTGGTCTGTAGGCTCAGTCGAAAGGTCTGATTAGCTTGGTGTTTTTCAGCCTACGGTTTGTTAATCAAAATAAAGAAGCGATTAATTAGATTACAGTTTGTTGACATGGAAGAAGACACAGAGTACGCTACATAAACATTGTAGCCAATGAAGGAACGTTTATGTCATGTAACCTCGCAATCAATAATAAGTTTTTTCGCCATGTATATAAACAGATCGCCGTGTTGGGAATCTATATTCCCTTCTTCGGCTGCTGCTTCGTTCTGATTACATCCATCAATCTAACTGCCTATATTTAAGATTGCTTCTTTCTCCACCGCATCGTAAACGTTTTGCTCACTAAAAAGGATAATTCTTTAACTGTTTAGCTTAGGTTTAGAGACACCATCAGCCATTCAGTGTATGTAAACGGGTAACCGAAAGAAAATTTACCACTTTAAAAATGAAACTGCAAAAATTAGATTCAGACTAAATAAATGAAAAACACATCGTCTAAACACAACAATGCTCTAAACAGAATGTGATACACGGCCACGGCCACGGCCACGGTAAAATGCGTAAATGTGAGAAACACGTGCCGTGTGGACACCTGAAACACCACGTGCAATAGGGCTAAATAAATTATTCGGGCGGCGTGTCAGACACTAACACTGATAACAAACACCACATAAATGCCATGACTGACACTCGAACAACGCGAGCGGGCCCTGGGTATGATGCCGATGGAAGCCACCCATGCCCACATTGCTAGAACTTTTGCTTGGTTGTTCCCATGTTGATGTTACCAACCTGACCGCGCATACATCAGACAGACCAAGAACAGGCGGACCAAGGGTAACTACGCCCAATGAAGACTGGCACTTGCCTACTTTGCATCTCCGTAATCGATTTTGACATCAGCGACAAATCCCTTAGGGTATATGGGTAGTCGACAGACATTGGCCAGGCGACTCGGGTATGAAGGAATTAGGAGCTTACAGAGGACAGTTATTGACAGCACAACATGGTCGTCAGAGACTGAGATGGGCCTGGACTGTACGTCAGTTGCAGCGATTCGTCTGGAAGAGAGTCGTCTTCACTGATGCAAGCCGGTATTGTCTGTTCAGGGCTGATGGAAGACAGCGTGCTTACTGCCGAAGGTGGGGAACGAACTGCAGCATGTTGCGTTCAGGAGGTCGTGCCATATGGTGGAGGGAGTGTTATGGTGTGGGAAGGAATTTGACGGCAGGAGAGAACACCACTGGTCATCGTTTTCTGAAATGTGACAGCTCATCGTTACATGGATGGCATTCTTCGTCCGATACTCCTTCCATTTCTACAACAGCTGCCCCAGAGTCCTTTATAAGCATGAAAACGCCAGACCCCATACAGCCCGAATCGCCACAACTTCAACGTGTTGCCGTGGCCTGTACGCTCCTCAGACATTGCCCCATATAACACCTCTGGGGTGTCATGGATCGTCGTGATCGACAGCGACCACATACTCCAAGCCACCCGCAAGAACTGATCCAGGTCCTCCAAGAAGAATGCCGAAGTATCATCAGACGACTGACTTGTTCTTTGCGCCGGAGAGTTGTTGCTTGTCATGTGGTCACACACGCCGTCACCGTGACCTTTTATTGATCTTCAGAGATATTAGATGTGTGTGCCCTTTGTCCATTTCGTTGAAAGCTTGTTTATGCTACCTACCTTACCTCAGGTGTTACCGTCATGCCAATAGGGATGTATGGCTGTGATTTTGCATGTTGAATTCTTTGAGTTTTTTATCTTTTCAATAAAGTTTACTTCATGCATCTATCTTTTGTAGGTTTTAAACTAGAGTGATTTAAAACTGTGTTAACATTTATTTTAGCTGTCATATCATTTTGAATATACTCTTATAAATCGGTGACTTGATTTTATTCAAACTCGCATAAACATACAAAAAACATGTGTCTTTGTGAAAATGAAACTATGGTTCTTATGTGGTAATAAACTTGCAAAACACAGAAATTGTTATTGATTTATCTGTGTTTCACATCTTTTGAAAACCCGTGAAGATTCCGGGGTAGAATAGGTCTTCAGCAACCCATGCTTGCCGTAAAAGGCGACTATGCTTGTCGTAAAAGGCGACAAACAGGATCGGGTGGTCAGGCTCACTGACTTGGTTGATGCATGTCATCGATCCCAATTGCGTGGGTCGATGCCATTGATATTAATCACTGCATTGTCTGGTCCAGACTCGATTATTTACAGACCGCCGTCATACAGTTGGAATATTGCTGAGTGCGGCGTTAAACAACAAACCAACCAACCAACAACATCTTTTGAAAACATCGAAAGTTCAGCCTACATTGACCCTTGATGTAGTAAGCATACGCGTTATATAATTACAACAGTGGGCTATCAAAGTGATGATAACTATGTTTAATGGCATGGACACATCATATTGTGACATGTCTCTGAAGCGTCATAAAAATCATTAACAACTCTTATTGTTTCTTCAGAGCACAGCTGACGTTTGTACGGAAACATTTCAATGCTACAGCGGTAATGGTCATTTTCACAACGACAAATGTTCTTGTATGTTTATGTGAGTTAGCAGAGATTCTGTTATGAAAATGGAAAGAAGTTTGTTGTTCGTATTAATGTCTTATTCAAAATAGTATTACAGGTAGTGATTGTATCAATTCCTTTTGGTGTTCACAGCGTAAAGCAGCGTTTTACAAAGTGTGTTCGAATATGCATAAGTATTCATCTCAATTGGTATTTGTATAAAAGGCATGTGTATGATCCAACCTCAGTTTAGCGTTTGACGTATTTGTGTGAAATTAGGTACTTAATAATTGTGACCCTAACTCATATAATGTATTCTGGATTACTATTTTGATTTTTTTTCTGTTTCTTATATTTATGTATTTAGAATAAACTAATGATGAAACAGTAAATATGACAGTTGAAAAACCGTTATGCCATAAAACAATGCAAATCTATTGTAAAATGTCAAAAGCTTTCCCAGCTTCGCTCAGAAAAAATACCACTGTCTCTGTCTGAAAACTCTTGTCTCAAAAATGTTACAAAAACATAATACCTTATATCTGAGACAATGCCATATGATGTAAAATCGTGTTTCTGAAACCAGTGATATGTCAGTTTATGACAGTTAATCATGAGACATGCACGTTTCCCGCAAAAAGAACAACTCACATTTAGGTTCCCTTGAAGCAATACCGTTGAGATGAATGCAAACCCCTTGGGAAACACAGAAAATGGGAAGACATTTACAAGATGTATAAGTGTATTTCCGTCAATCATCTGCGGAAACAATCAGCAAGTGACGATCTGCTGGATGGACTCTTCCTAGGCGTCTGTGGAACCCGTGTGTAAAAGCCAGAACCAGTAACAGAACATACGCTCTGTATACCAGTATACCGTATCTCAAACAGTCACTGTGAAGATGGTTTAATTTTCTCGGGATCAGAATGTATCCAGTGTCAAGTAAACACCGCATATCACTTGAGAAGCAATTTGGAGACTTTTCGAAAATTGGGTCAAAGGTATTTGCTAAACATGATTGCTTCCATAGAAGCCATGTACTTGTTCAAGGACTTCCTCTGGCGTGACCAACCTTCATCTGTATCTTTCTGCGGATGTGAAAAATGACCCCGAAGGGAGACATCGTCTTAAATCTCCTGCCTGTTCCGCTGATGGATGCTGAACTTTAGTTATCCAAAGAGTTAACGTGCCTGAAGACTTGATGGATGTAGAAATGTTACACTCCCGGAAACTTCACATATTCAGTGGAAGCGTTTCCACACAATTTGTATTTTCTTCGACTGAAGCAATTGCAGCAACTGGTCTCATGGTTGGAGGATGTAATGAATGTGAAATAAAGCAGCATACTTTATAGTTGGGAAATAGCGTCAATTGTACATGTTCTATATACTTACTACATTGAATGTTTTCCTGTATGCCGTTGGGCGATGACCATCTGGCCGGTCAGCCAATTTAGTAATTATAAGAACATTAAAAGAATATTGTCGTCCTCAGACCTGTTCAGACTTCTGTGTTGAACTGACGACTATTCTCTGTCGCACACTTTCCGATCAATGGCATGGCCTACTGTTCACACTGACGCCCAAACACTTCACGGTAAATTCGGGTCTCCTTACTTTACAGCATCGCCCGGGACGAGTTAGTATGTTCTTCATGTATTAACATGGACACGGAAAAAAATGAACAGATTTTTAAATATGCCCTAGGCGTTCGGCGATCGATGGCTGGTATATATGACTAAAGAATGCTGATATGCCAGGCCCATCCTACACCAATTCTTGTATAAATACAGCTTTTAGCAATCTTAACTATTTTAATTGCAGGTTGAAGTTTATAAAGTAGCTTGTATAGGTGGCCTTGGCAGGATATGGTTGCGCACTGGTTTCCTTATTTATAAATCTGGTTGAGATGCAGTCGAACATCGTTGTGTCGAACTCGTGGGGACCTGGAAAATAGTTCGCGTTATCCAGGATTCGAGACAACCAGACATCTTGTGAGATAATATACCAGGTCCGGACCAATACCAAATTTCAGTGCCCAGGTTGCTGGTAGTGCAGGGGATGGCAACTCTGCAATTGATCTCACTGTTCCTGTCTAGACCGGCGTTATTGCATAAGTCATAGCTCGAATAAGAGATTCACTAACATAATACGTCAGTCAATTGTGTGGAGTTAGTAGAAAGTTGAAAGTATGGCTAATTTCGGTGTGTGAGTGTTATTTTTTATTTTGAACTGTTCGAGTCTTCAGGGGAATTTTATGCTAAATTTGGATACTTGGGACTCCCAAATGAGTTCGAGACAACCGGGATTTCAACATATCCAGTTCAACAGATCCGAGTATAATGATGATAAATATACATGGAATTAGCAGGGACCGGCAGGTAATCTCAAAACAACCGGGAATTCGACACATGCAAGTTCGTAACAAAAAGGTTCCACTTTAGATAGGAATGCGATTATATTATTATTGTTGTTTCTGTACGAACAGTTCCCACAACAATACAAATATGAGCAGTATAAAATCGGAAACACTGTTAGCAGTGTCATCATGCCCTTAAGTCCACCACGTTAGAACACAATCGAAACATCAAGACGTTGTTAAGCTATTCGACGGTTCACTTCATTGGTGTTCCATGATTTAATACTTGCTCATGTTTGCACACGGTATTAGAAACATTTATGCATATTCAGAAGACATCTGTGTGCAGCATTAACATTGTGCTAGGTTTCCATACACATTAATCCTTAGTTCTTTCCGGGAATAACTGTCTGAGTACTTGGCCATGCATATAAACCAGCATAAACGTAATAACAAACTCTCTTGGAATGTCAACGGATTGCATCCTAACGATATAAGGTTAGTAACATGAAAGTTGTGTTACTCCTCAAACTACACACAGTATGGCGCTCACATGATTCCAAATACAAGATTAAATTTTACATGAATACATCGAATAAAACAAATATTCGCCGAGTTATGCTATATAACTGGAACATTTAACATCGGAATATAGGTTTCTGCTAGGTTTCCATACACAAAGATCCTTACCTGATTAATAAAAAAGTTTATTTTCTTCTTAAAGAGTACCAATCTTGCGAAATGCAAAACAATTCCACTGAATAACTTTTTCTGCGATTTTCCAAGTCATTCTGATTCTGTGCGGTTCCTGTGCATCAGCATTTACTGTGTAACGTGATGTTGATTAAAACAGGCTATGACGTGTGTATACGTGCTTATCAGATAACCCGATGGGCGAATGTTCGATACCTGAGTTTAGATACGGCGCCACATGGTGCCTCATATGTAGTAAACGTCATCAATAATCTCTCGTATTGGAGAGCCTGTTGATATCTGATCACACAATGTGATGTGTTTCTCTCATATCACTTGTCTCACTCGTCACTACATCATAAGATTATTATTAAATCAGGGTTCGTTGGTCTGAAGTAAATTCAGTAATAACGCATGTGATGGGAAACATGTCACATGTCAAACCGCTATGGAACACTGTAAGGTCACTCTTTCTCTACTTTAGAATATAATTGACACAGCTCTTTCTATTATTATAAGACACTTCCTGGACATAGATGGGAAACATGTTACACAACTATAGGTTACCGCAAGGGACGTTCTCGCAGTCTCAACATTTGAATATATGAGACAAAACTAGGAAATATCTGATTCATTATACTCCAATAACAGTTGTGCATTACAACTGAAGTAGAAGGATCTGGCTTTGAATGTCAAAGGTAAAGGGTGTCCCGAAATGAGTGGCCAACAGTCTTTGAGCAGAACACAAGGGCAAACATTGAACAGCATGCCAACCTGTGACCAGATGTTAGATTGTGATTGCTATAGAAACCTATCAACTATACATGTACCTATCTAGCGTCATCTTCTGGACTGATTAACCTAATTGTTGACTGTCCTCAAGGGATAGGTTGTCAGAGGAGTGAGCGACAGGAACACCATTCCGTATATTGCCTTCTGTTCGATATTGGTCATTTTAGAACATGGGAGAACAAGACACTCCAAACGTATATGATATGTTTTAGTTCCAATTCTCATAATATTCTGACCTTCAACTGTGGTACATGATGAGAATGGCATATTTCATACACAACCAAAAACTTCTTTATTCTTTTAATATTACAAGTCAGTGGCCAGTGATTTCATGTCAGTTGGGTTCTGGAACTTTTCAATACATTGCCAATCACCTCTTGTTATCCATATCCATCAAATATCCTTACAAAATCTCGACTGTACTATTCCGACTATATTTTGAAATGTTATCCACATGTCTACCATAAAACACGTTGAAGTCCTGACTGAGGCCTTGATTGTTGTGACCTTGATAAAACAACTTCTGAGCAAGAGCCGAATGACGATATTTGAATACCTGGAAGACATCTGTAAACATCTGACCATGATCCAGTTATATTTCTCCTCATTAATGTAAGCCAAGCAGACCCTCACTTCTGTTGGTACATGCATCGTCCTCAATCCAAATCTGCACTTATGACCGGCCAATGTCCACCTAGTGCTATGTAGGAGTGACAGCCATCACCCATAACCAACTTTATCCATTCAGCCCAGCCACATAGATCTCTCCCGAGTCTTTATTAATTCCATGTCCTTCATTCTCTTTGTGCAAACACTCCAGTGCACAGACAATCCCTGGCTGCTTGTTCCAGACTCTATGCCGAGTCAGAGACATGACACCAATAACTGACAAACAAAATGAATGGGCTTGTCCAAATTTAGACCTGTGGTTTCCTCAGATAGATCGATGAGAAATGTATTTAAGTACTAAACACATGAAAGTAGTATAAGTTACCTTATACCTCAGCATATAAAGAACTTGAATACAGCTAGGGGTATTACATTTAAGTATATCAAACATGTGTCAGAAATGAATGCCTAAAGACGAACATCAATATCTGACTACTTTTATATACTTTGAATGACATTGTTTATATACTTGTAACAAGTGCTGCTCAATAAACAGTGATGTGGAATACATAGTTGTTTGTTTTCAGCGTATGTCTAAGTTGGTATTTCTGCTATCCAAAATGTCTTATTGTTGATATAAATGCGATGTTTAATAATGCGAGCAAAGCCCACTCGCATTTTTCGCATTTAATTCACGCTCGCGTTAATTTCAAGATTTACAGTAGTTCAAAAGAATCAATCACACTATAATGTCTAAAGACGCCTAACAACGTCTTATAACGACGGTACATATACCAATTTTTACAACTTATGTTTATAACAGACGTGGCATTGACACCATGCTAAGTTATCAATAACAACTTAAAACGTGCAAGTGGATATTTATTATTGTCCAAAGCTGCTATAGCGATCTACAGAAAGAGTGAGTGAGTGAGTTGGGTTTAACGCCGCTTTTAACAGTATTCCAGTTATATCGCGGCGTGTCAGCTTAATGTGGGAGGAAAGCCCGAAGTGATGCAGGTCTCAGACCTTTACCACTTCGGTGAAACCCACCAGCACGGGTATGGTGCTGACAAACCTAGAAACATAATCGGGGCGAACTGGGATTCGAACCCACAATCATAGGTTTCTGGCGTGCCCAAGGGACGCAACTCTGCACAGCGAATCGCGGCGCCTTAGACGACTTGGCCACCCTTGCCCCCATCTACAGAAAGAAGGAGACTCATCACCCTCACCATCTCCTTCCAGGGGCGGCGTTACCTCTTCGTTTACTTTCAGAAATATAGCACATAAATCAGTTGCAGTCCGCAGTGTGCCTAACCCTCTCATCGACGCGGAGCCATCTGTCCATGACACTGCCTGACTCACTAAGCCTTATATGTGGCCAAGAAACAAAGGTTTCTTGTATATAAAATGTACAAAATACAATTCACAAGCTAATGTGGTTTTAACTTTAAGGGGTCTTTTTCAAATTATTTCAGTAAGATAAAAACATTTGCCGTGTCCATATCACATCGTGACAATATACTATAATCAATAAACTACAATGGTTATCGAAAGTATTATGTTTCTCCCAGCGGCATTAACTATTATTTGACGGGATAAAATAAAACATGATTGACTGTAATAGAATATGGAAAATCATTCGAATGACCCAGTCTCTATTAGGATACTTTGTTACAGGTATAGTTGAAATACACACAGCTTATGGAGATCTTATGCACAAATTGAATGATTGATGCCGCAAGGCGATACCAATGTGAATTGATACGAATAATGTTAGTGTCAGTCGGTCACCTTGACATTGCGAATTTCGATAAATACAAAATAGGATACTATGCAGAAAAGTTGTTACTGATATAGTTATATCGAATGATCGATGCATGGTAACAACGGTACATCAATATAAATGGAATATGAATAATGTTAGTTATATCCTTAACCTTGACAATACAAACGTCGATAAATACAGCACACAAGCTATCGTACCCAGAATATATGACAAGTAACTTTTGACAATCTAATCTCTAAAGAAGAAAGATGGTCAGTTATGGGCCCAAAAGTGTTGGAATATTCATATCCCATTTCGCCATTTCTGGTGGCAAGTGGTTTAATATTTCTTACATCTGGCAATAATTTGGCAACTATTTATTCCTCGTTGGTTTCAAAATCCGAAAAGATTTCACCAACAACCAGACCTACCCTTTGCAATATCCATTGACCATACACACACCACATTTGTCGACATCCACGCTTGTCCGACCTGCTGTTCATAAAGAAATAAACGATGAGTGGGGATTGTTTATCGTACAATGAATCACTGCAGGGAGGATAAACCATGAGAGGCGCAGCCCCGAGTGGTTTATTCTCTCTCCAGTGTTTTATTTCTCATATGATATATCATCATGTACAGCCTCTTTGAGGATGATGATAAAATGTTCATGCTTCAAAAATCTTTACCCGTATTTAGATAATGATGACTCCCTCAATAGAATCCGACCTCGGCAATGTCGGAAGGTCCATTTTATGCACAGGTTCCCTCACATTCTCACAATCCTCACGTCCATTACCTTTTCTCCCAATACCGATTGAATTATCTCTCCCGCTTTCAGATGCAATCGTTCGGCCATCGCGGTTAGGTTACACACAACCAAATGTTTTCCCATAGACTTCTATAGTAACGTTATATTTCTTTTAAAAATAACTAAGCATTCAACAGCTATTACCTGTACGTGTATGCACAGTTTGGCCTTAGAGCAGCAATAAAAACAAAAAGATGACTAGCTTAGCCAGCTCCTTTACCGAGTACAGGAAGCTAAACACACCACCCCCAGTTTCGCACCAAATGTCACCTACTTGAAAATAGCTGTGGTCACATTCAGCATAAGTCATCATGTTGAAAAAGACAGTACTAAATATAGAAAAACATGGTCAGTTTTAATAACTGGATGGATGTACATTTAAAAGACATAAAAATCTTACAGAATATCCTCCAATCTCAGCCTGCAGATATCTCTCGATCTGCACTGGAGGCTCCCTACGGAAACCGCACTCTCCAAACTGGTTCTGTTTTGGTGTAGTAGAACATGTATCTGCTTTGCCGAGCTACATCTATGGGGAACAACTCACTAGAGACTCCCTTCTAAAAAATAACGTCGTCAAAAGTACAACGTCATCAAGTTGCGAGCGCATGTTCGAATCTCCAGAAATGACGTCACGATGGAACAACGTTTTCTCATGAAATAAAACATATTTCGTTCTTCATTGTTCTTGGTGTTTTATCGCGTAGCTGTCTTATATATAGTTATATATTATAACGAGTTGCGCAGGTTTCTTTAAATGTCATTATTCTTTGAGAAATCAACCTTGTATCACTTTTAGGAAATATACACTTCATATTCTACAGAATTCAACAGTTTTATATTGTATTATTCACATAATGTGATGCATAGCATGCCATACGTAGCTAAAAGCCCTTTTGAGATGGTGGGTGTTTCTTCAAAGATTAGATATGTGATCTTACTTTCCTAATCTTGTATAGATCATTACACGTCCTAACAACACGTGACCCCTTCAAACACAACGTTTTTAACAATCACTTATGCTTAATATTGTTTCACATGAATATCTTTAAAACAGAAAAAATCACCACTCTTCCGTGTCTCTCACAACACAAAGTACCAAAACATACTACACACTAGTTGTGAATAGGAGCAATTTTCTTTATTATCGTGTATCAACGTTTCAAGTGGTTATTTCAGCCTGTGGCAAATGATTGGAAAGTCAGATAGTTCTTCTTCAATATTGAAAGCTTGTTTATAAAACATTGACAGTTAAGTATAGGGTTTAGTTCGGATCATTTATAATAGGCACGTTCGTGTAAAGTTTCAGCAAAAGAATGATGCATTATAAACCGGTTTCATTGTGACAAACGTAAGCCTCTCCCAGAGACGTGATGAAACCGTAAAATGTGCATATTCTCATTAAAGTCGTTCTGTATGGACGAGTCCTATACTAAGTCTTCCACCAACCATCCAGGCATTACAGTAAGCAGGAAAATTGATCTCATGCTGGATGATTAAAGCTGATGTCACGTTTATGTTACATTGAGTAAATACGGTAATTGTCATTTAGAGGTCTCATAGATTCACTGGATGCAAAGAAAACACAGACACAAAAAGCAATTATTTAATGGAAGGAACAATTCCTGTCTCGTGATTGATGCTGATCTACAGTTGACTTCAAATCCTAAATACCATCCCTCTTATTGTGCCATATCAAATTTACCGTGAATGTAATTATGTTACATATTCATAGGAGACAAACTGGCATGCCTGATTTAAATGCAGACAAAGAAACAATTAAATGTTGGATTCTGCTGTTGGCAATACCTTGTAGCTAATTTGTTTAGCGCCTGAAAATCATCGTGACATTATCACTTTATGTTGACTAACTTGAGAATATTATCCATAACTTTATATTGTGTTAATATCAAGTTGAACTACTTTTCTTATTTACGATGTTTGACACAACGACTTTGTACCACAGTTAAGTATTTGATGTTTGCATATGCATGGTGATACATAATTTTATACCAAAAGGGTTTGGAAAGTTGTAAAACTTTTTAAAACTTTGGAGCTGATGTTCAGTATTTATGTGGATATATATGAATGTACACGCTACAACAAGGCAAGAGAATGCCATGGGAGAATGTAACTTAAAAACAACCTAGACAATTCAACTTTTACCATAACTGCTGCCCGTTATCTGTATTCTCAGTCGAAATCTCTGATTAGCTTGGTCTTTCTCACCCGGCGGTTATTTACATCAAATCAAAGCAGTGATTAATTAAATTACAGTTTGTTGACGTTGAAGAAGACGCATAAGCCACTACATAAAACTTGTAGCCAAAGAATGAGCGTTATATCATGTAACTCAACGATCAATAATGAGCCTTTCCGCAATTTCCATTTATAGATATCCTTCCCGGGAATCTATATCGTCTTTTCCAGTTGTTGTTTCGTTCTGATAACGTTGCATCCATCAATCTCCCTGCTTGTGTTGAAGATTGCCTCTCCGCCACATCATTGCCGCTTTGCTGACTAATACGGACTCAACTGTTCGCATGACACATGTCCATCCAGTCAGAGTATGCATATGGTAATAAACTTGCAAAACCCTGAAATTATTATTGAAGTCTGTTTTCACATCTTTTGAAAACATCAAAAGTTTAGCTGACATTGATCTTTGATGTAGCAAGCATAAACGTTATAAAACTACTACAGGAGACGATGAGAAACATGACCAGCCATTCCGTATATGTACATGGTAATAAACTGGCAAAACGCGGAAATTGTTATTGATTTCATATTGTGTGCATGTGTATGATCCAACCTAAGTTAAGCGTTTGACGTATTTGTGTGAAATAAGGTTCCCGATAACTTATTGTGGATTATTATTTTGATTTTGTTCTGTTTTCAATCTTTATGTATTTTACCACCATATGAAATGAAACAATAAATATGCAAGCTGACAAACAAGTTTCGCCATAGATAGTGCCAATCTATTGTAAAATAATCATAGTATCTTAAGGGACATGATGGAGTGGCTCGACCATTTTATTACCGTCTTCACCATGCGGTGGTTGTGACACAGAGGTCCACCCATGGTACGACCCGGAATATGGAGAGGGCGTCATGGAAAATGATAAATACAAACTTCTTTGGAATAGGCCTGTATACAGCCTCTGACGTATCCAGGCCAACAAACCTGATCTTGTCCTTTTTGATAGATCCAATGAAATCATTTATATTATTGAGTTTTCTGTCCCTTTTGATACTAATGTGATTGACAAGATTGAGGAAAAACATGGCAAATATGCAGACCTCGCTTTCGAAATGGCACGCTTGCATCCCTAGTACCAGGTTGTCCGACTCCCCAATGTTCTCGGTGCCTTAGGTTTGGTACCTCCCAATCTGTTGACTGACATTGGAAGAGAACCCGGGTTTGCTACCAGGAATACAGCCCTTTTGACAATCTGGGTAATGCAGAAGGTTGCAGTGTTTGGGAGTCGTCACATTCTCTGAAAAGTTCTGGGTGGGTTTGACTAGGTAGCGCTTCCTGGGATAAGTCCCATTCGCTGTCTGGGCTGCGTGTAAAGGGGGCAAGGGCCCTGAGCTGATGATGAGCCTTACCAGCCTGACTGTGCCAGGATCACCCAAATTAAACCCTCTTTGCTGCATTTTATATTTTAAACTGTAAATAATAACAATAAAAGCTGTTCCCGGCCTCATTGCTATCAGACTAAATATAACAGTTTGTGTCTGAAAATACTTACAAACACGTATTACCTTATATTTGAGACTATTGGTATCAAGTAAATCATGTTTTTGAAACAATGATGTAACACTGAAAGTTTAGTGTGATAGTAATGGGCGTTGCAGCGATAACGTTGAGGTGAATGCAATTGCCTAGAGAAACACATAAAGTGGGAAGAAATCTAGACAGTGGCGGGTGCTATCGGTAGAGCAGGACGTGCTAACCCTTTCGCGAAGACTTTGTGCCATCACTAATTTTCAGTGATTCATTCATATCATTTTCAAAGCTATTTTACCCTTTACGCAAAATGGAATCTGTTTCGGCAGATGATTATGGGATAGTTATTCTCTTTTATTGATATTTTATATTTACTTAAAATAGATAAATCATAAGCACACATCTCAATTGCACATCTGATCGACACGGCGCCAGTTGACAGTGACGCATGTCAGATCTACTGAGCCTTATATGGGCCCAAAACATCAAGTTTATTATATATTGATATGTTCAAAATCAAAATCACAGCCAAATGTTTAATTTGTTTTTAAATTATTGTAAACGCAAGAACATTTGTCGTGTCGATATCACATCAAGGCAATATCGTACGGATAATCATATTAAAACCTACATTTTCAAATACTTTATTTAATATATAAACTACACTGGACATCTTAAGGATTACCTTGCTCTCAACGGTATTATCTATATTGAATGGGATAAAAAAAACATTCATGATTGACTGCAATTAAATATGAATACTCATTCTAATGACTCTATACAGTCAATTTGTTATAGATAGTTGAAATACACACAGCAATGCATGGTTCAACGCTACATTAATATGAATGGAATATAAATAATGATAGTTGTATCATTAAACTTGACGGTGCAAACCAATAAATACAAAACATCCAGCTACCTTGCTATGTACAATTGACTTTGGGCCATCTCATCAATTCTAAAGAACAGTGATGATCAGTAATGGGCACGTAAGTGTTGCAAGAATTATGGTGATGGATAGAAGGCCTGATAATGAATGAATTGAATAACCAATGAGTCTGGACACGAATGAATCACAACTGTCTAGGTCTTCGTCTTTCGCTCTTTCCCGTGGCATGTGTTTTAATATTCCCTCCTTACATCTGTCAATATTTTGTTCTGCAAATATCACTTGTCCATCGCACACTTGTTCACACCACACTTGTCCTCACCAACACCCACACCACACTTGTGACTCCTCAGTGTGTACAGCTTCTCAGATCTCTACGCACAACTGTGTCCCTTATCCTTGCAAGGAGTCTTCGATCATGATTTCGAATTCATTTTTCGACTCGATCATAATGTTTGGTTTGTCAGCACCAAACACACATTCATGGGTTTCACAACAGCGATAAACTTCTACTAACCATCATCTTTCCTCCAACACCGAGCTTGCACGGGATAAAACTGGAATACAATTAAAAGAAGCTTTAAGCCTGAATTCAGCGTTTCCCAGCTGACGGTTTGTTAACTTAGCAAAGTAAAGAAGTGATTAATTACATTACAGCTTCAGTTTGTTGTCATAGAAGAATACGCACAATCCCCTTCATAATCATTGTTACCAATGACGGAACGTTATGTCATGTAACCTAGCAATCAATAATAAGCCTATTTGCCATGTACATTAATATAACGTCGTGTTGGGAATCATTCTCGCCTTCTTTGGTTATATCGTTCTGTTAACATTACATCTATCAATCTGACAGCCTGTTCAAGATTGTTTCTTTCTGCATAACATCGCTAACGTTTTGCTGACTAAAAGGGACTATTTAACTGTTTACGTGAGGCATGACCAGTGATTCACTGTATGATTACGGAAATAAATGTACCAAACCCAGAAACTATTATTGATTTCTCCTTTTTCACATCTTTTGAAAACATCACAAGTTTAGCTGACATTAACCGTTTAACCGTGTAGCTAGCATAAGCGTTATGAAATTACAAACGCTAACGATCAATGTGATGATAACAACGTTTAATGGTGTGGACAATCATTATCAAAACTTATTGTTCTTTTGAGCGTTATATGTATGTCTCGGGCAGAAATTACATTTGTACGAAAACTTCTTAATTCTACAATAGTAATGATGTGATCGTCATCTTAACAGAGAAATGGTCATGTATCTTTATATCAATTTGAATAACATGAAGTCACAAGTATTTCGTCAAACAAGATATTGCAGGAAGTGAACGCATCAATATATTTTTGATATGCATAAACCAACCAACCAACCATAAACTAGGTTCTTTGATAAGTGTGACCGAATTTCATATAATCGTGGAAGTAATAAACATATTATTCGATTAGTATTTCGATAGCTTCTGTCTCCTATCTTTATGTTTTTACAACACGCGTTTTGCCAAATCTATTGTTAATACCAATAGATATTCCCGGCTTCATTTCTATTTGAAACAATACAGTGATCTGTGTCTGAAAGCACGTGTCTCGAACTTGTTCGAAAAAGGTAATACCTTATATTTGAGACTAAACGATATGATGTAAAATCATGTTTCTGAAACCAATGATGTAATTATGAGAGTCAGTTGTGTAATATGCGTTACCCTAAAAACAATTCGTGTTAAAGCTCCTTTGTAGCGTTGAGATGGATGCAACTCCCTTGAGAACATATGAGATGGGAAGACATAAGGAAGATGTATCCCTTTATTTCCGTCAATCATCTCCTGAAACAATCTACAACTGGAGATCTTCACTGACAATCTGCTGGAAGGACTCTCCTTCGGACTTAACGTGTAAATACCTGAAACAAGAGGCAAAACCCTTCTCTCACATACAGTCACTGTGAAGATAGTTTTATTTTTCCGAGATCGGACAGCCTTCAGTGTCCCCTAAACACCGAATAGTCCTTGACAGGCAATTTGGCGAGCTTTTGAAAATATAGTCAGAGGTCTTTGCTGAACTGATAGCTACCAAAGAAACCATGTATTTGTTTAAGGCAATCCTCTGGTCTGATCAAACTTCATCAACATGTGTATAAAGATGTGGAAAATGACCTTACGGCAGACATCATCTTAAATCTCTTGCATCTTCCGATGATGGATGCTAGACTTCAGAGGCACAAAGAGCCAACGTGTCTGAAAACTTGGTGGATGTAGAACCTTTCACTCTCCCGACAACACACATATTTCAGTTAAAGCGTTTCACACAATTTGTAATGTTTTCTTTACTCTTCTTCACCCAGGAAGCAACTCATCCAGTGGTTTGATGGTGTAATGGATGTGAAATAAAGCAGCATAGCGTATAGTTGCAAATTAAAGTGGATTGAACTGTATTTCATCTGCATCTGATGGTCTTAAATCTCCCCACCTTGGCGGATCAGCCAGTTTAGTCCGAGCCTTGTCATATATTCAGACCTACAGCCTCTCTGTGCAGAACTGCCAACGATTCTTTGTCTAGTTTTTGCCGATCAATGTCCAACTATTTACACTGATGCCAAAAAAGTCACGGTAAATGCGGGACTCATTCGTTTATACAGTGTCTGGGATGAATTAGTATATCCTTTGTGTGATAACTTCGGGGCCGGTAATCAAAACGAATAGATTTCTACGAGCGCCCAAGGCTTACGTGAATCGATTGTTAGTATATTTGACTAGCAGCCTTGGGAAACATATAGTTGTCGACTTTGATTTCCATATTTATCAATATGGTTGAGATAGATAGCTACAGGAAGCTGTTGACCCTTCACGAAAAGTTATCATGGGAAGAAAATATGAGTAGTGCACAATCTGAAACGCACAGTTACCAGGGACATCAATGCAGAGAAGTCCATCACATCAGAACGCAATAGAAACATCGAGACGTCACGACGCCACTCCAAAGTACAATTCACTGGCATTCCATGATTTGATCCTTGCACATCTATGCACACGCTATTAAAACCATTGATGTATATACAGAAGACACCTGTATGCAGCCTTAGCATTGCACTATATCCTAGGTTTTGATATACATAAATCTTTTTTGGTAGTTACCTGATTAAAAGTCAATGTATATTTTCTTCATAAAGAATAATAATATTGCCCAAATGCAACACATTTCCATTGAAACGTTTTTTGTGTGATTCTTCCAACTCGTCGTGGTTCTGTACGTAGCTACATTTGTGCACTACCATTTACCCAGTAACGTGATTTTAATTAAAACAGGCTATCGCGTGTGTATACATACTTGTGAGATAACCCGACGGGCGAATGTTCGATACTTGTGTTTAGATATGGCGCCATGTGGGTGCCAAATATGCAATAAACGTCATCAATAATCTCTCGTATCGGAGAACCCTTTGATCTTGATCACACAATGTGATATGCTTTTTGCGAATCACTTGACTTGTCACTTCATCATAAAGAGTATTTATAAATCAGGGTCCATTGGCCTGAGATAGATTCAGTGATAACGTATTACTTCCCCCATGACACTTCGAGGATAGATGGGAAACATGTCACATGTCAAACCACTATGGAATACTGTAAGGGTCACTCTCGCACCACTTTAGAATGTAAGTGAAACATCTCTTTCTATTATTATAAGAACTCTCTGTTGAGGGCAGAGTCCGTTGTACTATTCCAACTTTATACATGTGCTTGTTATGCATTAACCCATGCTCATTATTTAGTCGACTCTCGACTTATTATTATCGACTTTCTATTGGATGGAAAAGGTTTTGTCACTTTATTTATTTGAATCAACATCAAATATTCATAAACATATATGTTAGTACAAAGGTGAGCATATCATAAGTCAAATAGTGAACTGCATCCAACATGCGTTTTGTCACTTATACGTTAAATTTAGAAATGTATTCCACATGTCTACCTTTCGAAGGTGTTTATAAGGCCTTACATTTTGTAACCCTGATAAAGCAATTTATGAGGTAACATCGTTTGAAACCTTGCAAACAGAGCATGCTCGATTGCACCTCGAACTTTGTGAAATGTAGACACCAAAAGCTGGAGCTGCTGGAAATACGGCTAGACATAAAAAGGAAAGTTATTGGAAAGTTGAAGCAATACAGTCGTGTGGATAGATTGTTGACACCAAGCATAGATCTGAAAATGAAACAGATGGGGAAATTTCACTGGTTTCTTTTATTCCTGGTTCAGTTGGGTAAATGAGTGGAATGAGCTTCATCAGCATAGATGTTGTCAGTATGATGAGGAATGTCGGAAGTGATACGGGTGATGCGGGTCTTAAGATATTTATCACTTTGGTGAAACCCACGAGCTGACAAACAATAACACGAAATCAAGGCGAATCTGGAATTCAAACTCACTATCATACGTTCCTTGCACGCTCGAGGGACGCAACTCCGCTTAGTGAATTATGCGCCTGAAAGGACTGGGCCATCCAAGTGCCCTACTTGTACCTCAAACTACAGGTGTGATAAAATGTGTTCTTCTAACTTAGTAAAAGAATATAATGTGACCTTAAGCTAGTATCTAGTAGGTATATGCAAAATGTGACGAAGTACTCAAAGGATTAACCTCAACAGGGGCTACTATATGCGTGATAACCAAACAACAATGGTGTAATTCCGAACAGTATGCATGATTAAAGCTGGTACTGTTTATTCAAGGTAGAGCGTGTCCTGAAATGAGTGGCCAACAACCTTGGACCAGCACTGAAGGACTAACATTGAACAGCATGCTTAAAATGGATAAATGTCACTTTGTGATCGCCACAGAAATCCCTATGCTGTACCTGTCTAGAGTCATCCTCTGGTGCGATTAAAGTAATTGTTAACTGTCCTCGGGGGATGGGTTGTCAGAGGAGTGACCCTCCGGAAAACCATCCAGTATATTGCCTTCTGTTCGATATTGGTCATTGGAGAGAAGGAAGTAGATTTGCCGCAAGGCCAGGGCAGCACTGACCTGTAACACAAGCATGATACACTCTGATCTGTGCTCAGTCACTCCAAACATATTATGTGTTTTTAGTGTTTTTAGATTCCAATACCATTCTCTCCTATAACTGTGGTGCAAGATGGGAATGGCATATTACATTCACAATCAATAACTTCTATAAAAATATATTTAATATCGAGGGGCACGGGTGGCCCAGTCGTCTAAGGCGTGGTGGCACGTGGTCCTGGTCACAGCGCACAGATTACGAATCAGGTGAAGTAAGGCAACGTCGGTCTCGGAGAGTTCTTGGATGGGTGACCACGTTCAGCAGCTTTACTCCTGAGAGTTTCTAGGGCTTCGGTCCTGCCCCACACTGAAGCACATGTACCACATGTGGTGTCTCCTTAGGCAAGTGACTTCGCTCGAAATGTGCCTCTGTTCACCCAGCAGAGAGTGGGTACCCGGTAGGATGAGATGGTAATGTATATCCTTGCATTATTATGAGTTCCCGACTAGACATAAGTACAATATTTTAATGTCATCTACCAACCCATTTACTGTTAAGAAACTAGCCATGTATATTCTGAAAGCTATGAATCTAAGGCAAAGTCTGTTGGGATCTCCAACTCCCATTACCACACTGTAACCATTGTATCATGGGCCTATGGCCTACAATACATCTGAATAAAAGTGAATGGAGATGGTAATGTGGCTGTTAACCTTCTGGCGCCTCACAGGCACCATGGGTTGTATACTCCCCAGGGAGATGAGAATGAAAATCGAGTGCTCACTGATCCATTGACCGGGGTAATAATAGTGTAGCGCTTTGAGCATCCACTTGGTGAATTGAATCTGGCGCAATATAAATGCACTTATTATTTTTATTTATTATCAATTCGCTGTGCAGAGTTGCGTCCCTTGGGCACGCCAGAAACCTATGACGGTGGGCTCGAATCCCGGTTCGCCCCGATTATGTTTCTAGGTTTGTCAGCACCATACCCGTGCTCGTGGGTTTCACCGAAGTGGTAAATGTCTGAGACCTGCATCACTTCGGGCTTTCCTCCCACATTAAGCTGACACGTCGTCATATGACTGGATACTGTTAAAAGCGGCGTTAAACACAACTCACTAACTCACTATTTAATATTGCAGTACATGGACCCGTCATGCCAAGTCAGTTGGCTTTTCAATAACATACACCTCGCCAACCGTCTCATTTTCTAA
Organism: Haliotis rufescens; assembly: GCF_023055435.1. Taxonomy (NCBI): domain Eukaryota; kingdom Metazoa; phylum Mollusca; class Gastropoda; order Lepetellida; family Haliotidae; genus Haliotis; species Haliotis rufescens. The sequence continues at coordinate 12,537,795 of NW_025963902.1, forward strand.
AGGAGCATCAAGCTCCAGGAATAATTTCTGTTCTTAAACCCAAAACCTTTTTGAGAATTGGAAGCAATTGTATTCCTTCTCATCAAGCAGGCTCTCACTTCTCTTGATGCATGCATCGTCCTCACGTTGCATCCCCACTTGAAAAAGATAGTAGCGTCGTCCAAATTCAGGCCTGTCGTTTTCTCACATAACAGATCGATGAGAAATGTATTTAAGTATGATACATTATGATTAAGTAAATACAGCAAGGGGTATTACACTTCAGTGTTTCAAACATGTACCAGTAATGGATGTCTGAACACAACTATGCATGATTCTATATCAATTTATGAGTGTATGTATATTTCTAAAGAATAAATCCCTATAACTGACGCCTCATATCATTATATGATGGTTCATGTACATCTTCTACAACACATGTTTACCACAGAAGTGACAGTGACATACAAAACGCTAAATTACCAATAACATCTTCAAACGTGCTAGCTGAATTTAATGATTGTCCATAGCTGCTTGAAAGGAAGGAGGAGACCCTTCACCCCCATCACCCTCGTCGTCGCCTTTCAGGGGCAACGTTCCCATTTCCCATCAGGCACATAAATCAATTTTAAAGCCACACTATCGGACAATGTCACCCGACCGATCCAGAGTTTTTAACAGTTTTTTAATAATATTAAGATGTACAAAAACGTTTACTTTGGGTATTTTCAAGTAATTATTTCAGTAATAAAAGAACATTTGTCATGAGAATATGGCATCATGGCAAAATCGCATGGTTGTTGATATTGCAACTACATTTCCTTTAGACAATATATAAACTACACTGGACATCAAATAATTATGTTTCTCCCAACGGTATTAACTGTATTGAATGTGATAAAATATACATGATTGACTGCAATTGAATAATCATACGAATGACCCAATCTCTGAAGATATAATGTTACAGATATAGTTGACATACACACAGGTTATGGAGATCGTGTACACACATTACATAATTGCTACACCATAGCAAGGCTATAGCAATGTGAATAATATATGAATAATGTTTCAGTCGTTCACTTTGACAATGCAAGTGTCGATAAATACAAACCACCAGATTAAATGCCCAGGATATATGTATTCTAAAGAACAATGATGATCAGTAATGGGCACGAAAGTGTTTCAAGATTGATATTCCAGCTGGTGATGGATAGAAGACACGATGATGAATGAATTGAATAACCAATGAGCCTGAACATGAACGAATTCAGAGCTTGCAGGTTCAATAGCCAGATCCCGCATCCAGACTCACACCAACATCAATGCCCAAATTTATTTTCAAACCAACACCCACACCCACACCCACACCCACACCCACAACCACAATGAAATCCATCCAAGGCCACATGTGTCCACACCGACACCCACACCCTAACCCTCTGTTCATTACTGTAACGTGTTGTACAGGCTCCTTAAATGGCATTATGTTTTGCGGAAACGACCCTCTATCATTTTGTGCTGCTATAAACTTCAAATACTCAATTCAAAATAATACATGTTCATGATGTAGTGTATGGCGTGTCGAGATGTAGACAGAAATTCTTTTGAGTCCCTTTGTGTTTCTGCCAAGACATAGACATGACAACTTACTTTCCGAATCTTGAATAGATCATAACACGTTCGAAAAGCCTTTGATCTCTTAAAACGCTACCTTTATAATTGTTGGTGTAGAATTGGCAAAAATGTATTGCTTCAAACCAAAATGATAAGTCGCTCATCTGTCGTATCTCGCACAACACGATACATCAAACCATAAACAAAATGCATACGCAGCTAATGGTAAAGTAGCAGTTAAAGCCTGTAGCAGTGCTTCTTACAAAATGAAGCTCAGGCATTAACCCTGTTATGAACAGTTAGATATTACGAACAGGATATGCCTACCCTTTCACACGAACACCTGGTATCATTTCAGACTTTTAGTGATCCATCCATAAACCTTTCATCAATATTGGCCTCTTACGCCAAATGGAATTTATTTCGACAGATTATCGCGACTGATTATTCTCGGACATTGACGTAGTACATTTAGTTAATAAAGCGACAAAACCCTTTAGAAATCTCTGCTTAAACCAGTGTCGATTGTACAATACCGACTATATCATGAGCATGTGTTTATGAATCACTGTCAAATAGTAATAATACCAGGTCTTCGCCAAAAGATGAGCGTAACCTGAACCACCGGAGGCACGCGTAACAAACACATGCAAAGGCAAGTCAACTGTTCACCCGAAAAAGAACATTGGAACATATGGTACAAGTCAGAATAGGGAATTGCATCGGACATCAGTTTCGTCACTGATGCGTCAAATTTGAAAATGTCCTCCACATGTTTATCATGACACTTTTCGAAAGCTTTACTGAGGCCATGAATGTTGTAACCTTGATCAACAAACTTCTGAGCAAGAGTCGTATGACGCTCTTTGAAATCTTGGTAGAAAGAGCATGCTCGATTGTGTCTCAAAGGTTGCGAAATGTAAACACCAAAATCATTTATAATAGGGACGTTCATGTAAAGTTTCAGCAAAAGAATGATGCATTATAAACTGGGTTCAATGTGACAAAGGTAAGCCTGTTCCAGAGACGTAATCAAACCATGAAATGTACATGTTCCTTTTAATGTCGCTCTGGATGAATTTGTCCTGTACTAAGTCTTGCGCCAACCATGCTCGTATTACAGTAATCAGTAGACCGCAGGAAAATAGATCTTGTGCTTGGTGATTAAAGGTAATGTCACGTTCCCGTAAGATCGAGTAAATACGGTTAATGTCATTTAGAGGTCTCATAGATTGCACTGAATTCAGAGTAAACACAGACACAGAAAGCAGTGATTTAAAAGAAGGAACAATTCTTGTCTCGTGATGGAGTCTGATCTACAGCAGTCGAGCGGCTGCATGTTTGAAGCTGACTTTCAACTCCTAAATAATTTTCCTCATATTCTGTTATATCTGATTTATAGTTGACTTAATTCTGTTACATGTTCACGGGAGATGAAGTAGAAGTTCTGATTGCCACTATCATGTTAACGTATCCTTTTATCGCCGTGCTAAAATGCACATCAAACCATTGGAGTATTCGGTAGCACTAAACATATTACCTTATATATAATCAGCTTCTTGTGCGTTAATAATGTGGCATCTGTAGTGAAATAACAAGCATCCTGCTGTGCTTTTGTTCAGACATGTCAACAATAAGATGTTGGATTCTGCTGCTGGCAGTACCAAATTACACATTTCTTTAGCGTCTGGCCCATGGTAGTCATCATGAAGTAGCCACTGAATTATGACTAATGTGAGAATAATTTCAAAATATAAACACCATAATGAGTGTGAGGTTTAAGGACAAAATAATATGGTTTGTGTCAAGATTAATTAGATTACAGTTTGTTGAGATTGACGAATATTAAATCGAATATGCGTTACCACTGAAGGAACGTTTATGTCATGTACCTCGGCAATCAATAAAAAGCCTATTTTCAATGATGAGATTTTCATATTCCTACTCTGGTTGTTGTATCGTTATTATTGATTTTCCTGTGCAAATCTTTTGAAAACAACTAGTTTAGCTGAGCTTGACCTTTCATGTGGCAAGCATAAGCGTTTTAAACCACTACAGGAGATGATACAAGTGATGATAACTATGTTGATGGTATTAAAAATCATATTGTCAGATGTCTCTGAAGCGTCATACAAATCATCTTATTGTTTCCTAAGAGCGTCTGTGTACATCTCATGAAGAGTTAATGTACGGCAACATCTTAATGCTACATCAACAATGACGTTATTGTCATCTTCACGAAAAGCAACTGTTCTTGTGGGTTTATATGAATTTGAATAACATCATCAGTCACCGATTCATTCGTGTTGTATTCAAAATAGACATTACAGTTAATGATTGTATCAATTCCTTTTGATGTCAGGTAAAACGTTACAGCATAAAACAGTGGTGTGCAGAGTTTGAGCAAACATGTATAGGAACGTCTATTCAACGGAATACGTGTATTTACAGGGCTGTGTCGCATTTATTTATGGATGTGAATAAGCCAACGTCAGTTTGTCTTTAAGAAACTACATGTATGTACTTGCTAATTGTAACCGAAACTTATTTCATGTATAACGGAACTCATACATATTATTGGATAATTATTTTGATAATTTCTGTTTTAAAATCGTTTTGTATTTACAACCCGTTAATAATGTACTCGTAACAGTTTTTATATAATACAGTAAATATGCATGTTGAAAAACGCCATTTTGCCGTGTGAAATCATGTTCTAAAACCAGTGATGTAATTATGACAGTTTATTGTGAGAGTATGCATGTTCAACTCATGTTAAAGCTCCCTTGTAGCGATAACGTTAAGAAGATGGGACTTCCAGGAGAAATATAAGTGATGGAAAGGCATTTACAAGACATATACCTTTATGTCCGCCAATCAGGTGCTTATACAATCTGCAACTAACGATCTGGTGGTATGACTCTTCCTTAACGTCTGTTGGATCAATGAGTAAATAGATGAACCAGAGCCAGAATAACCGCTCCATAAATCCCATGTCTCATACAAAGTCTGTGAGCGTAGTTTAATTTTCTCGGGATTAGAATGCCTTCAGTGTCGACTAAACACCGAATACCCTTGATGGGCAATTTGGAGGGGTTCGAAAATATCGTCAGAGGTCTTTCGTAAACATGCTTGCTCCCAAAGAAGTCATCCATTTGTTTGAAGCATACCTCTTGGTTGACCAGACTTCATCTTCCTCAGATTTGGAAAATGACCTGAAGGGAGACATCGTCTTAAATTTCCTGCCTCTTTCATTGACTTTAGGGATCAAAGAGCCAATGTACCTGAAGACTTGATGGATGTGGAACCTTTTACTCTCCCAAAGACAACACATATTTCAGTAGAAGCATGCCACATAATTTGTATTGTTTTTTTTCACTGAAGTAATTCCAACAACTGTGTATTTATCGGGTGGTTTAAGAATGTAATGAAAGTGAAATATAGCCTCATAGTTTGTATAGATGTTAATTAGAATGAATTGCACTCTGCTCTAATTGCAGTGAGTTGCTTCATGTATACCCAGGAGCGACGGCCACCAGTTGGTTTAATCAGAGCCTTGCCATCTTTTCAGACCTACAGTCTCTCCGTGTTGAAACCTCTGTGCAGAACCGACGAATTCTCTGTCTCATACGGTCCGATCAATGGCCCACTATTTACACTGATGTCCGTACACTTCACAGTAAATGCGGGTCTTCATTGTTTGCATCACCGTCTGGGACGAATTAGTATGTCCTTCGTGCATTAACTTCGGGGCGTGTAATCAAAATGAATAGATTTACACGAGTGCCCCAGGCGTACGATGATCGATCGCCAGTATAATTATTTGACTTTGGAACGGTGAAGTGTCAGCCCTATCCTATACCAATTTTCGTGTAAATAGAACAATTGGCAATCATAACTATTTGACTTGCAGGTTGAAGTTCATACAGCAACTTGCATCGGTACAGATGGCCTTGGTAAGATATGGTTGTAGATATTGGTTTCCATATTTATCAATCTGGTTGACGTAGATAGGAATGTGAAGAACCTATTTATTACAGAAGTTGTTGATTCTGTACGAAAGTTCGCACAGCAAATAAGATATGAGTAGTGTACAATCTGAAACGCAGTAATAAGTCCACGACGTAAGAACTCATTCGAGACGTGTCTAAGCTATTCAACAGTACACGCTTCCTAAGAAGTTGTTTGATGAAGGTTACAACATAAAAGGCCTCGGTAAAGCTTTCGATAAGTTTTACGGTAGACACGTGGTGGACATTTCCAAATTTGACGCATCAGTGACAACAATTATGTCCGATGTACTATTTTGACTTGTACCATACTTTCCGGTGTTTTTTTTCAGGTGAACATTTGACTTGCCTTTGCATCTGTTTGTGACGGCTGCCACCGGTGGGGCCGGGTACGCTCACCTTTTGGCGAACACCTAGCTAGTATCATTACTATTTGATAGTGGTTCATAAACACATGCTCGTGATAATATTATAGTCGGAATCGTACAATCGACTCTGCTTTATGGGTTTCTATTGGATATGGAAAGGGTTTTGTCGCTTCATATCCATGATTTGATACACGATATTAGAACTCGTTCTTGCTGTGCAGAAGACATCTGTATCTAGCTTTATTTCTTACTGGTAAAAATTGCCTGAGCACGTCATCCTAAACATAACAGCCTCATATAATCTCATCGAATGGAATCCTAAATATTTTACGGTGGTATATATCCTGAAGGTTGTTTTATTCCACTGACTAGACACGGCTTGGCCTTCACAGGAGTCCGAATGCGAACATTCGCCGATTTATGCTATACAACTGAGGTATTGTATGCTATTTTTTCACCTACATAAATGCTTACCGGATTAAAAGTAGAAGCTTTATTTCGTCATAAAAACTAACAATTTTGCCAAATTCAAGACATTTCAAATGAATATTTCTATATTCCTTCCCGACATGGTGATTATGTGAGCCGTTACATTTGTGCATTATCATGTACTCTGTAACTTAATGTTTATTTAACCAAGCTAGCATGTGTCTATACATATTCATCAAGATGACCCAACGGGCGAATGTTCGATATCTGTGTTTAGATATGGCGCCACGTTGATGCTAAATATGCAGTAAACGACAAAACGTCGTCAATAATCTCTCGAATCGGAGAACCCGGGGATTTTGGTCACACAATATGACATGTTCCTCTCGAATCATTTGACTCACATGTCACTAAATCATAAGAGTATTAATAAATCAGGGTTCATAAATTCTGTAATAACGCATTACTTCCCTCATGACTCTTCGAGGATATTGATCGGAAACATATCCCACAACTATGGGATACTGTAAGAGACATTCTGGTGTTTTCGCGATCTTGACAAAACACTTCCCATAATCATGAAACAACCTCTGCCAAAAGCATTTTACGATTCTGACTATGTCATAAGCACGGTGCTTTTAATCATTATCTGATACTAGGTTTTTGCGTATCCTGCCTTACTGGTTGCTCCCGTCACAGGCACATGCAAAGTTGAGTGTTCACCTGGACAAATAGGACAACTATTGTGCAAGTGAACTTAGGAATTGCACTGGACATCATTTTGGTCACTGATGCATCACATTTGGAAATGTATTAAAAATGCCTATTTAAGGCCAAGGCTGCTGTTTGCCTGATCAAGAGTTGTATGACGCTCTTTGAAGTCGTCGTAGTAAGATCATGCTCGACTGTACCTTAAACTTTGTTAAATGTAGACACCAAAGGCAGGAGCTGCTGGAATATTGCTCGTCGCAAAGGGAAGGTTGATTTTTGTCAAGTTGAAGTTATCCCTCTTATTATACAGTCTTCTGACCCGTAAAGATCCGGGGTGGAATAGGTCTTCAGCAACCCATGCTTGCCGTAAAAGGCTACTAACGTGATCGGGTGGTCAGGCTCGCTGACTTGGTTGATGCATGTCATCGATCCCAATTGCGCGGATCGATGCTCATGATATTAATCACTGGATTGTCTGGTCCAGACTCGATTATTTACAGACCGCCGTCATATAGTGGAATAATGCTGAGTGTGGCGTTAACAACAAGCAAACAAACAGTCTTGTAGATGGTCTCTTGGCACCCTCAATCTTTCTGCATTGGTCAAGATTTGAAACAGATGAGGTCGATTCATTAGTTTCTCTTATTTCTAGTTCATGTTATTGAACGACATCAGATAATCGATATACTTAAGTCTTAAGCATAAACATGTATGTCTTGGCCACATCCCGCGTTTTGAGTTTGCCAATCCGAGGAGATGCCTAGTTCTTGCCTAAATGCCTCATCCCTACATTTTACATTAAAGTGTATCTCTGAGGAACAATCATTCCTCATATGTTTTCTCATTAAACTTCGGAAAACAACTGCTTTCCTGTTTCACAGATTGTCCTTGAATTGGCTAGATATAGTAAAAGTGAGAGAATTGACATTTGAACGATCTCGCATTTTCCCACTGTTAGCTTATTTTGCAATGTTACCAAAGGTCGAGATCTAGTGAACGCTCAAACGGGGCTCGATTCTTATCTATTGACGCCACCCACACTCTTTAATCGACCCTATGACGACAGCACTACAGCATATAGGTCCCTCTTTACTCGTCAGAATACTGACATATGAAAGGGACGATAAGACTAAAGCATTTCCATTCATTTGAGTGGAATTTTCACGTATTGCTAAAACAACGTAAACTGCTTGGAATTACTGATCACCATTGAATACACACGAAAGTCAGATTGTCATTCTCAATCTAGATGTGTGTAAATCTTCTTTATATATTCCAAATACAGTTGCCGCCTCCATGGTCTGGTGGTAGAGCGTCCGCCCGGAGAGCGGAAGGTCCGGGGTTCGATCACCAGCCGCGCCATACCCAAAGACGTTAAAAGATGGTAGATGTTGTTACCCTGTCTGACGCTCGCCATTAAGGGGCTGAACAAGGACTGGTCGCTCGGAGTCGGTATACTATGTGGGTGGGGTATTCATGTTAAACTGCAGCATGGTATCTCAGTGGGCTAGCACTACAAATCGGCATCGGTCCGGACTAGTACCAGCAGCCACACACACACACACACACACACGCACACGCACACACACACACACACACACACACACACACGTGGTCGCTAAATAAGTGCAATAATCATGGACGCGAAGTTAAAACGCATTTCACATCACCTGACCTCCAAATACAATCAGTTTACGCTCCGTAAGAATCCTTCATATATATATATATATATATATATATATATATATATATATATATATATATATATGTCATACTAGATTTTGTTTATATATTATTTCGTTTTGAGTTCTGATGGACAAATCAACGGAATGTGACTGCTAACTTACTGTATCAACAGAATGAATGTTACACTTGGCCACATGTAAGTTCTTGTTCTGAACCGGGTGATTTGAACATTCTTATTCATATTCATAAAGAAACAGGCTGACAAAATGTGATGTTAAAATGCCATATGCGCTGTAAGAATCTTGCCCCTGTCCCTCACAATCATGTAAATGCATGTATTGATAATCATACTTTTATTATTGTCAGTTTTTTTTCTAAATGACTCTTGTCTAACATTTATCGTATGTGGCCAATTATATTCTAGTGACAGTTCTCAAAGATGACAGTATGTAATCAGTTTCATGGAAATCTTTTGTGTTTCTCAGTGATGCTGATACCGTCATCATTCACTATCATATTTAGGAATTCCAATAGCAAACCTTTGAAATAACTTCAAACTAAAAAATAACTAAAAAACTGATTATGATTAACTGGGATATAGACGTGCTTTTTTTCGAATCATATTTTTAATTTCTTTGATTTTTGGTATGAATGGACACTTCATAGATTACAAAAGTAAGCAGCTCTCGTTTATGTACATATTATCCTTATCATTCATAAAAAATACAGCACCAGGGCGCATCATTTCAAATGTGAAATAAATGTTTCATGGGGTGAGGTGAATTTACTATTTTGTCAATTATATAACGACGTACTACCAGGCGGGTAACAACAAGTACCATCTGTTAACGTCTTTACTATCCACAAAGCTGTACGACAAGAGGGATGACTTCAACTATGTAGTCAACTTTCCTTTTATGTCGAGCAATATTCCAGCGGCTGCAGCATTTAGTGTCAACATTTAACAACGACTCTTGCTAAAAGTGAGTGAGTTAAAGTTTAACGTCACATCGGCAATATTTCAGCCATATCGTGACGAAACAAAATTTGACATCAACAATATGACTCTTGCTAAAAAGTAGACCAGGGATACAACATTCCAAGACTTAGTTAAGCTTTTAAAATGTTTTCAGACAGACATTTAGAATACATTCAAAATGTGATGCATCGGTGATCATTATACTGTCCAATGCAATTCACTATTTGATTACAACCATAATTTCCAGTTTTTGTTCAGGTGAATATTCGACTTTGCATGTGAAGGTTGCCCCCGGTGGAGTAGCATACGCTCTCCTTTTCCCCCAAATCCTGGTATTACCACCACTGGATAGTGAATACAAAACACATGCTTATAATGTGGTCTTAATCGTAAAATGAACTCTGCTTTCACTGAAAATTTCTTATGATAATGGAAAGAGTTTCGACGAGATCGTGAAACGAGAGAATGTCCGTGACAATATTCAATAGCGGTTTGAGATGTTCCCTACTTATATCCTCGAATTGTCATGAGAGGGGTATCAAGCGTTATTATAGAATTTATATCAGACCGATGAACCCTGATGTATAAATACTCTTATGATGTAGTGACAAGTGAGTGAAGTGACCCGAGAGAAACATATCACATTGTGTCATCAAAGATCAAGGGGTTCTTCGATACGATAGTTAATTGACCACGTTCACTGCATGTTTGGCATCCACGTGGCGCCATATCTATACACAAGTATCGAACATTCGCCTGCCGGGTTATCTCATAAGCACATGTACGTACACACCCATGACAGCTTAAATCAACATCATGTTACACTGTAAATGGCAATGCACAAATGTAGCAGCGCACAGATCCAAAATACCTTGGAAGAATCATAAAAATGTATTCATTTGAAATGTCTTGTTTTTTTACGACGAAAACAAACTTCGACTTTTCATCAGATAAGGATTTATATATATGTACTCCGAAGTTGATGTACGAAGGACATACCAACTCGTCACAGACTGGTGTAAACGATATAACCATGCATTTACCGTGAAGTGTTTTAGAATCAATGTAAAGAGTGGACCATTGATCGAACAGTACGAGACAGAGATTTGTCGTGGGTTCTACACAGGTTTGACTCGCAGAGGCTGAAGGCCTGAAAGGATGCACCTCAAAGCAGTTTGAATTGAGAAAATCCAATCTAGTTAGCAACTACAAACTATGCTGCTATATACACATTCCTTACGACTCTTGCTCAGAACTTGTTTGATAGGCATTACTTAGAAGTTGGCGGATGACAAGATAGACACAATTTTATGGATAACAGCTTTTTACAGTATTAAAGAAGTTGTTATCCATAAAATTGTGTCTATCTTGTCTTGCTCAGAAGTTGTTTGATCAAGGTTACAACATTCCACGCCTCAGTAAAGCTTTCAAAAAGTTTTATGGTAGACATGTGGAGGACATTTCCAAATTTGACGCATCAGTGACAAATATTATGTCCGATGCAAGTCCCTATTTTGACTTGTATCATATGTTACCTTGTTTTTTTCAGGCGAACAATTGACTTTGCATGTGTTTGTGACGGGTGCCACCGGTGGGACAGGATACGCTAACCTTTTCGCGAACACCTGGTATCATTCCTAATTGATAGTGATTCATAAACACATGCTCATGATAAAGTCAGAATTGTAGAATCGACTGTGCTTTATGCTGAGATTTCTGTTGGATATGGAAAGGCACGGGTGTTGTTGCTTTATTTACATACCTTAAAACAACCGGATAACTACATGTATACAGTGGTTGGAATTGCTTCAATGAAAAGGACAATACACATTATGAGGACCATTTAATCTGAAATATGTCTTCGGAAGAGTGAAAGGTTCTGCATCCATCAAGTCTTCAGGCACATCAGGTCTACGGGTCTCTGAAGTCTAGCATCCATCAGCGGAAGAAGCAGGAGATTTAATACAATGTCTCCTTTGAGGTCATTGACCACATCTAAAGAATGGTGAAGATGAAGTTTAGTCACGCCAAAGTAATTCCTTGAACAAATACATGAATTCTTTGGCAGCAATCATGTTTAAGAAAGACCTCTGACCATATTTTCGAAAGCTCTCCAAATTAGCTGTCAACGGGTATTCGGTGTTTAATTAGTTGACGCTGAATGCGTTCTGATCCTGATAATATTATACAGTGACACTGTGTGGGATACGGGATCTATGGGGCGTTTGTCCTGGTTCTTTTTCAGGTGCACTTTGATTCCACAAACGACAAGCGAGAGTCCGTTTAGCAGATCGCCAGTGAAGATCATCTATTACAGATGGTTGACGGAAATATAGTTATTAATCTTTCTGTAGGCCATGTGTTTGTATAGGCAGTCACGTTCATCTTATCATTATCGCTATATGGACTTATAACATGAATTGTTGTTTTAGGGTACCGCGCATTACTCTCTCATATTTACATTATTGGTCTCAGAAATATGATTTGACATGATACCGTATAGTCTCAAGAATAAAAAAGGTATAAATACTTTTAACATGTTTAAGGCAAGTGTTTATGGAAACTGACTTTTCGAGTTTTACTTATCCCAATCCAGACGGGAAAAGCTATTGACATTGACAAAGCACTAGAGTTTTGTTGTTGTTTTTATTTATGGCAAAGCGTCTTTGTCAGCTTTCGTGTTTACTGTATTATATAATAACTGTTAGATTATTAACGTTTTGTAAATATATAAAGATTGGAAACAAAACTTATCGAGACAATAACCCTAAAATATGTGAATTAGTTTCCATAATAGATATAGTTTTGGTCATAGTTATCAAATACCTAGTTTCTCAGAGACACGTCAATGAAGTTGGTTCATACACATGCATACATACATCTATATGCGTATACAAATGCTTTCACATAATATCATTTGAGATGAAAATAAGTTCTAATGCATATTTGCACAAACTCTGCATATCACTGTGTTATGCTGGGGGGCACGGGTGGCCCAGTCGTCTAAGGCGCCGCGATTCGCCGTGCAGAGTTGCGTCCCTTGGGCACGCCAGAAACCTATGATTGTTGGTTCGAATCCCGGTTCGCCCCGATTATGTTTCTAGGTTTGTCAGCACCATACCCGTGCTCGTAGGTTTCACCGAAGTGTTAAACGTCTGAGACCTGCATCACTTCGGGCTTTTCTCCCATATTAAGCTGACGCCGCGATATCACTGGAATACTGTTAAAAGCGGCGTTAAACCGAACTCACTCACTTACTCACTGTGTTATGCTGTATACTTTAACCTGACATCAATCACTAACTGTAATGTCTATTTTAAATGAATCGTTGACGTCATGTTATGCAAACTCATCCCAACATACAAGAACATTTGTCTTTGTGAAGATGACCATCACGCCATTACCGTTGTAGCATTAAGATGTTTCCGTGCCTGAGATGTGCACAAACGCTCTAAAGAATCAATACGAGTTGCTAATGACTTTTATGACGCTTCAGAGACATGTCACAATATGATGTGTCCATGCCATTATACATAGTTATCATCACTTTGATAGCCCACTGTAGTAATTATATAAAGCTTATGCTTTCTACATGAAAAACTGTTTTCAAAGAATGTGAAGGAAAAGAGAAATCAATAATAAGTTCAGGGTTGTTCAAGTTTATAACCATACATGTCTCGCGTGAACAGCTAAAGAGCCAAACGATGGGGTGAAATAAGAACCAATAATAAGCATTGACAGGGAGATTAATGGATGCACTGTTATCAGAAAGAAACAACAACCGGAGAAGTCAATATAGATTCACAACACAAGGATCTATAAATATGCATTGCAAATAGGCTTAGTATTGATTACCCGGTTACATGACATTAACGTTCCTTCATTGGCCTAATTTTTTATGTGGTGCACTATGCTTTTTCTTCTTCAGTGTCAACAAACTGTAATCTTATGCATCGCTTCTTTATTTAGATTTAACAAACCGTCGGATGCGAAACGCCAAGTTAATCAGACATTTCGACTGAGCCTGAACACGTGTAGCAATTATGGTGAAGTAAAATAAATCGCTTTTTGTGAGAAATGATCTTGGTTGTTTTTGGACGTACGTTAACTGACTGCATGCTCTTGCCTTGATCTTGCGAACACCTTGATATGTACAGTGCATGTGAATCAGCTCCAGGGTTTTAACCCGAGTAAGTGAGTGAGGGAGTGAGTTTTTCAGGTTTAAAAGTTTTTGGCCTCGTTAACATAAATGGTCAACGCCAGAGAATAACCGATCCGCCGAAATGATATAATTAGATAACTGAAAACCAGTGATGGCACCAGGTGTTCACGAAAAGGGTAAGCATGTCCTTTTCTACCGGGAAACCCTCAATACCCAACTATCCAGCTTTTATACCTAAGCTCTTATTTTGTGAGAAGCACAATCTGACGAAATGACTTCGCCACCAGCTTAAACTGCCACTTGCAACTGTAATATCTCTTGTGATCATAAGATGACTTTGTTATCAACAGTAAGTAATGGACATTAATATTAACTGCGTTGGTAATATGTTTTGGTGCATCGTGTTATGAGAGATTTACAACTATGTTTTGAAGACATTCTTGTGAAACACATTCTCTATTATTTCTGCATCATCGATTATTATGTAAGTAGCGTTTAAAGGGATCAAGTGCCTTTCAAACGTGTGTGATCAAACATGTTTACTGAGTCTACAGACCACACGAAACAATTATGGTAAATGCATTTCAAACGTGTTATGATCTATATAAGATTCAGAAAGTAGGTTGTCATATCGTTATCTTGACACGAAAGCATCACGACTGAAGAGGATGTAGTTTTGGTCCGTCGTCATTTCCAGTGCAAGGGGCTAAAGGTTCGCTCCTATTTATTCCCGTTGCCACATCCATACCCACACTAACATCCGTTCTCAAATTCGAATTCAAACCCACACCCTACCCCCAATCTACATCTTATGGTAAATGCATTTCAAACGTGTTATGATCCATATAACATTCGGAAAGTAGGTTGCCATATACATATACAACTTATTATCCTCCTGACAAGGTAATATGCTAAACTTAACAAATATTGAACCTTGAGCAACATATGGTCCTTTGTGAAGCTTCACTATAAACAGTAAAAACAACAAACGCAATATTTGTGTGGAATAGAATATGGGCGCAGTTTATTACAACATTTGTGACGAAACCCTGGGGGGAGAGGTTTAAGACTAATAATAAAATAATAACTGAGCGCCGATATATCAGACGTGAGCAGCTCAGAGCATAAACAGGAGAGGCTTGTCTCACTGGGGTCGCCACAGATGAGTGCTAGTGTGTCAGGCATAGACTCTGTGATACTAGAAACCAACCCTTCTATTTTCTTACTTAAGTCTACACCACTATCCTTCACTAGGTCATTTGATCCAAGATGTAATGCTGGTAGCTGCACCAATGCGAAAAGAGTAAGACTTGTATTTATTGTGCTCCAGACCAACAAACCCTAACGCTTTTGATTACATTGAAGAAAACTGATATCTTGTAACTGGAAGACCATCAATATGTATGAAAAAAGTCTCTTGGAATGATGAATGGGGTCTGATATCCAAATACAATCTCAGCAATGCCACTGGGCAAATTGAAACATCAGCATGGGCTCCAACGTGCAGTTGAGCTGCTCTCAAATCGGTTTTTGACATGCGAATTGTCATAACAATACTTGATGAATTTAATATGACATCAGATAGCAGCAGTCCCTGATACGCTGGGCCTCTGTTACTCACTAGTTCACCTACACGCAAGAATCCAAAGAATGCCAAGGAGAACATACTCTGAAACAGAATAGTCTCGTACACCGACTTTGAATCAGATCGCAAGGCTTCCGTTAACTGTTTTAACAATGGTAAGGTGATAGGAGCTCTTGGATCGGCTTCTGAGCATCTCTTCTTATTCCTACTTCTTGATGACACTATTCTCTGTAGGGTCTGATAATGAGCCTTATTTATGATATCTACTGATAGCTGAGATATGTTGATAAGCTGTTGCTGGAGACTTACCCTCCAATGATAGCTTGGCTATGTAATGAGCAATCTGCGAAACTGGAACCGGCCAGGTCTGATCTAGGTTATTGCTGAAACGAAGCTCTTGAAATCCATGCAACGCATACTTGTATGCCTTATTGGTGTTTTGAGATACTGACATACTTAATAGCCTGTTAGCTTCGTCTTCCATATCTGCCATAGGGAATCTGGTACTGGGGTTGGCTGCGGACAATCCTGGGGTGCTATAATCCGAAACTGCTGCATCTGAAAGCGGGATAAAGAATCTGCTATGCTGTTGTAGCACCCTGGAATATATTGAGATTTCATGATTATGTTAAGCTTCAAGCATTTGAGTGTAAACAAACGGACTAAAACCATTACTCTCGGTGATGACGATGTTAACCTATTCAGTATATGAACTACTGCCTGGTTATCAGAATTATATATCACTTTCTTGTTTGTGAGATGTTCCCCCCAAATATGAACTGCCACAAATATTGGGATAAACTCCATGAATTTGATGTCTAAGGTGTAACCTTGGAGTCTCCATTCCTTGGGCCATAATTCAGCTGCCTTTGAAGTACAAACCAAATCCACAATGCTCTCCACCCGCACTATCTCTAAATATTAGAGAGTCACTTGACATCCAGTATTGGTATGAGAACACTGTAATACCATTATGACAGCTTAAAAATTCCAGCCATGTATTAATATCTCCCTTCATCCCTCTAGTCAGCCTGATATGATGATATGCTCTCTTTATATTTCTTGTTGAATCTATAAATCGTCTTGAAAATGGGCGTCCAATGGGAATTGCTCGGCAGATAAATTTCAACAAACCTATGAGTGACTGCATTTCCCTCAATTTCACTTTATTACGATCTGCAAACCCGTGAAGTAAGTTTTTACATTGATTGATTTTGTCTGTGGGTATTCTCAATTCCATTGTTACTGTATCAATTTCAATTCCAAGGAATGTCAAACAAGTACATGGAAGTACTGTCTTCTCACTAGCAATAGGAACTCCCAACTTCTGACATAGCAACAAAAAGGTGTCAAGAGCGTCTTGGCAATGATTAGGGTTAGGTGAGCTACCAAAATGAAAGTCATCCAAATAGTAAAAGTAATGCCCCTTGTTTCAACCTGCATTGAGTAGCCCAGTGCATAAAACTTGCTACTTTTTCAAAAACTGCACAGCGGGTGCGGCATCCCACTGGGAGGCACATATGTACATAATAGTTATCCTGAAGAAATATACCTAAGAGATCAAAATCTTGCTTATTGATTGGACATAATCGAAATGCACTTTTAATGTCTGCTTTTGCTAACATTGCCCCTTTGCCAAATTGGTGGTCTAAGTAAACTGCTTCGTCAAAATTTTGTAAGAAACTGAGGCATACTCATGATCATCATCAATATAATCATTGACTGATGTACCCTCTGGGTATGACAAATGGTGAATTAACCGATATTCTCCTGGTTCTTTCTTTGGGACAAGCCCAATAGGCGACACCCTTAAATTATGGAAGTGGTGGGAAACAAAATGGCCCTGCCATCCTACCTGATATAATTTCTTTCTGTAATTTCTGCCTGACTACTTCTGGTAGTTCTGTACATGATTTCAAGTTATGGGAATAACATGATTCCCTTGGACCTGTATAATTCAAAATAAAACAAAAACAAACCACCACCACCCCACCCCATAGGTATTCAGCCGTGTCTCGGTCTGGGTAATTTTTTAACAAAGCTGATAAATATTCCAGATTGACTGGTGATTTACCTTTATCAGGCAAAACTAGGTTGGTTTCCCATTTGGGGAGTTTACATGTGCCAACTTTGACATATTCTTACAAAGGCGGGAAGGGTGAGGCTTACTGCAACTGGTACACAGATGTGCATATCTGCCCACACTGCGGCTACATTTCGTCAGATTGAAGTCATGGCACGGAAGCTGGCCGATTTGTCCGCATGTTTGGCTTAACATCTTGGCCTTGGCCTTGACCTTGCCTGTAGTATGGATTGATACTGACACTTGATGATGGGGTTGCAAACATAAGCCAGAGTTCATTATTGATGACAGACCATGGTTTGTGAGGATTGTGAGCATGGCGAAGTCGAAACTGCTGATCATAGGAATGCCAATCATAACCCTTCATCCTTGTAGCTGCCATGCGTACAATATTCATGTATTTGAGCATGTGCTGTGTTTTGCCCCCAAATTTCTCCAGATAAATGCTGACAAATATCAAGAATGCATCTGTCCATTCCTCGATTGTGTTGATTCTGGGATAATTGCGCCTTATAACCTCAATACCCCCTTGTGCATTGAGGCCCATGAGTCCTACTGGTTTGTTGTCATAGGTCTCCTGTCTGAGCCCTTTAGTTAAGATCCCTAATTCCACATACTCATTTTTCCAAATTTTCTCCTTGATATTTTGAGATATATTGGAACCTAAGTTATCTTGGGAGAGAACGATAGGCTGAGGAGCAATAAACTGTGAGAAATCATGCACACCAAGCCCCTGTGACTGACTAATGCCGGTTGCCTTAGCAACCGTACCCCTGTCGCTGCTATCAAGCTCAATAGGCCTATCGCCTACTGGTTGGAATCTAACTGTAGCTGTACTACTATCAGTATTACTAGACCTACCACTTGTAATATTTATGCTGCTGTCAGACCTGCTACACGAATCTCAACTAAGGGGGATAACTCACCTGTAGTTGAGACGAAACTGGCGGGCGCAATCATTGTCTGCTTGGCCGACGTCGCTACCTCGCTGTCCGCTCGCTGAACAAGTTTCCTCTTTCTTCCAGCCCCCCTAGACTTAACAAACGCCCTGCCTGTCGACCCTAAGGATCTTGAGACATCTTTTTTCCGTGGCATAGCGAGCTGGAAAGCTGTTACTCTTGATAGAATACTTAATGTGCAGAGCGAGCAAAAATTGTTGTTGCTGTTTATAGCGCAACATGAGCGGAAAGGATTAACACTTGACAACTGCACGTGAATCAGACAGAGTAACCTCCCTTTCCCTATAAAATGAAACCCGCAGTTAATAATTGAATTGTATTATTATACTGAAGATATAATAAAATTATTTATCGCTATGAATACAAGTGGGGTACAAGTTGGGGTGTAGAGTGAGTGAGTACGTGAGTATAGTTTTACGCCGCCTTGAGCAATAATACAGCAACGTCACGGTTTGGAACACCAGACAGGGGCTTCACACATTTTACCAATGTAGAGAATCGAACCCGGGTTTCGACGTGACGAGCGCACGCTTTAACCGCAAGGCTACCTCCACGGCCCCGTGGTGTGATGGAGACAAGTGTAGTGTGGGAGCGGATGTGGATGTGGATGTTGATGTGGATGAAGATGTAGATTGAGGGTAAGGTGTGGGTTTGAATTTGAATTCAGGCACGGATGTTAGTGTGGGTATGGATGTGACAACGGGGAATATATATGAGCGAACCTTTAGCCACTTGCACTGGAAATGGCGATAGATCAAAACTACAATCTCTTCAGGCGTGATGCTTTCGTGTCCAGAATCATCAGTTATTTAATTCTTTCATTATCGAGTCTTCTATCCATCACCAGCCGGGATATAAATCTCCCAACACTTTCATGCTCATTACTGGCCATCTTTGTTCTTTAGAATTGATGAGATGGTTCAATGTCCCTTGTACATATATCCTGAGCAAGGTGGCTGGTGTTTTGTATTTATCGATATTTGCATTGTCAAGGTAAACGCTTGAAACTAACATCTTTCGTATTCCATTCCTTTTGATATAGCGTTGTTATGGTGCATCAATTATTCGCTTTGTGAATACGATATCAATAGCGTGTGTGTATTTCAACTATATCTGTAACAAATTGTCTGTATAAAGTTTGCATCATTCGAATAATTATCCGTATTCAATTGCAGATGAAGTCGGTCATGTTTTATTGCTCCCATTAAATAGAGTTAATGTCTTTGGGAGAAAAATAATCATCTAGATGTCCATTGTCCATTATATATTGACTGAGGATACGAAAATGTAGATTTTAATACGTATAACCATCGGATAATGCCATGATGTGATATAGACATGAGAAATGTTCTTATCTTACTGAAATAGTTTAAAATACTTTAAGTAAGAAAACACAAACAATTGTGAAATTGATTAACTATAAAGTTACACTTTTTTCTCAGGACAATACAAGTTTTTTTTGGCTGGTTGGTTGGTTTGTGTAACGCCGCACTCAGCAATATTCCAGTTATTTGACGGCGGTCTGTAAATAATCGAGTCTGGACCAGACAATCCAGTGATTGATATCATAAGCATCGATCCACGCAATTGGGACACGATGACATGCATCAACCAATTCAGCGAGCCTGACCACCCGATACAGTTAGTCGCCTTTTACGACAAGCATAGTCGCCTTTACGGCAAGCATGTGTTGCTGAAGACCTATTCTACCCCGGATCTTCACGGATCGACAATACAAGTGGATCTGACGTATGCCATCATCCGGTGACCCTGTGTCAACGAGAGGGTTTAGCATGACGTGCTTTACGATGTATCTCTGTACTTTATTTTGGTAACCAAAGGAAAATGGAACGCAGCCTGTAAAAGGATGCCGAAGATGGTGACGTCTCGCTTTCTTTCTATAGATCGCTACAGCAGGAACGTTTTCAAGATTGTATCTGTAACTGAGCACGGTGTCAATATCACGTCTGTTATAAACATTAATGTGCCATCAGGGAAAGTCATAACATTGCGGTGATGTACCCTGTCTATACAGACATATACACAATTATATAGAATTATTCAGATATTGTTGTATGGGTTTATACATCCATTACTGGTGTATGTTTGATAATTTAAGTGTTACACTTACTACTACTTACTTTATAATACTACTTCAGATGGTCGGGATATAAGATCATTCAAACGCTACTTTCTGGCGTTTTGTACTTAAATAAATTTCTCATCGATCTGTTATGTGAGACAGTCATAGGCCCGAATTGGGACAAGAATTCATTTTGCTGGACAGTTATTGGTGGCCTCTGACTAGCCAGGGATTGTATGTACAATGGGGTGTTTGGACAAGGAGTGAGTGAGTGAGTGAGTGAGTGAGTGACTGACTTGGGTTTAACGCCGCTTTTAATATTATTCCGCTTGGACAAAGAGAATGAGTGAGTGAGTGAGTGAGTATGGTTTTACGCCGCTTTTAGCAATATTCCAGCAATATCACGGCGTGGGACACCAGAAATGGGCTTCACACATTGTACCCATGTCGGGAATCGAACCCGGGTCTTCGGCGTGACGAGCGAACGCTTTAACCACTAGGCTACCCGACCGCCCGACAAAGAGAATGAAGGACATGCAACTTGTGAAGACTCTGGAGGGATGTAATATCCAGGCCTAAGTGTATAAAGTAGGTTTGGTTGGATGGTTATCGCACTCCCACAAAGCCCAAGGGGGCATGTGTCGGTTCTAGATGCAGATGTGGAGGGGAAACTGTGCATGTACTAAGCGAAGTAAGAGTCTGCTTGATATGCATTGATGAGTAAGAATATCATTAGTTCCAATTTTAAAATGTTTATAGGAGTTAAGAACAGATATTATTCCTGGTCACTGGTATGTTTAGCCACCAATAAATGCATACCTGAATTCCTCCTTTAGAACAAGAGACAATAGTATTGAAAAGTAATATTATGGCCACAACTGAATTGGAATCAAGGGCTGATGGCCTGCAATATACTGAATGACCACACTTTTAGGCCAGAATGGTATGAGAATCGAAACGAAAAACATATATAAGGTTAGAGCGATGGAATCAAGATCAGATGGCATCTGGATTGTGCTAAATGTAGGTGTGATTGTTTTCTTGGACTTCCGGCGAATCTACTCCCATGCTCTGAAATAACAGAACTTATATTAGGGCAATATACTGGAATGTTTTCCCTTTGGGCAACTCCTGTGACAACGCATTACCTGCGGACAGTCAACAATTAGGTTGATCACGCCAGAGGAAGACCCCAGACATATGTGTTTCTATAGCAATCACAATAGCCTTAATGACGCAGGGCACTAATACTTTTGATCACTGCACGGCAGGATGGGGCTCAAGGTTATACCGTGTTTTAAGGAAGGCCATGTGACCCTTTGTCAACCAAAGAAAATAAAGATATAATTTGTAAATGTAATATATACATTTGTACACCATTATAGGCAAGTGTAATACTAAAAGGAAGTAAGAGTCATCACATCAGCTAAGGTAAAATTATGAATTGTTTGTTCCCTAATTAAAGACGACACCATAAGTATTTTACATAACGTAAATAGTTAAGATACTTGTGGAATCTAACCATGGTATTAAACATCAAAGTTCTGAAGCCACCGAGTAGTTTCAAATCGATAACGATAAAAAAAGGTTTCCCATCCTCATGTATGCACGCATCGATTCAGAATAAAACAAATATTCGTTATAAGCGGAAATTATTAAATCCTATTACTGTTGCCCCACCCTATATATGCCGCAATGCATCCCCAAAGCAGATAATCGTTGCCATTAGGCATTAAACATTGCCTTGAGAGGTATTCAGACCGGAGAGATTCAGTTCTATTAAAGGGAGATATATTTAATGTTATGAGATCCGTGCTTAGTAAGGCCGGAGGGAGTGACTGCTTTTGGTTGAGTATGATTTAGTTGTGTTTTTTATGCTTCAGGACTCTGCCCAAATGTTTATATGGCAAACCATTGCGTTGAAATAAAACTTACTTGAATTTTCAGAATTTTCCAAGTGGTTCTAAACAAGTATTAATTGTATGACTAACTGTTCGATTGACATTCAAGACGATGGCAAAATATGTACGAAAAAATGGAAAACAACTTCTTGTTTATTGCATATATATACCGACGTTCCGATGTAGATTCTTACACCGTTATCAAGCTGGAATGACACTAGCAAGCTGGAATGACACTAGCCAAGTGATGAGAAGTATATATGCATGACCTGTTGCGATAAGCAGCATATATACTTCTCATCACTTGGCTGTCATTCCAGATTGATAACGGTGTAAGAATCTACATCGAAACGTCGCTATATGCAATAAACCAGAAGTTATTATCCATAAAGTTGTACGTTTTTCTTACTTAATGGTATTTGATTTTACTGAAGGTCCCAGTAAACTCATTGGAATTCCAACCGGCTGAAGGGATGAGTATGAAGCACAATAGATATTCTTAAGTGTTCCCGATCTCCACTTTCAATATCAGGCACAAAACTAATTCTATAATCATATGCGATCTCTGCTGAAAGTAGAGTCCATTGTATGATTCGGACCATATTATAACCAAATTACAAGTATGTGTTTGTCAATCACTATCTAACAGTGATAAGACCAGAGATTTGGACAAAGTAGAGCGCATCCTATTCCACCGGTTGCCCCCGTCACAAACCCATGCAAAGTTGAGTGTTCACCTGAACAAACACTGAGAAATATGCTTCAAATCAGACAGGGATATATAATGAATATGTGTTAATGAATCACTGTTAAGTAGTGATGATACCAGGTGAGTGCATTCTGTCCCATCGCTGGTATCCGTCACGAACACATGCAAAGGCATGTTAACTGTTCAACTGAACAAAACACCGTTACACATAGTTCAAGCCAAAATAGGGAATTGCATCACTTTTTTCACTGATGTTTAAAATTTGAAAATGTTTTCCATAAAATTCTTTGAAGGGTTTTACCGAGGCCTTGATTGTTGTAACCCTGATAAAAAACATATGTATGATGCTCTTTGAATCTTCCTAAAAGGAGCATGCTCGATTGCTGCAGCTGCTGGAATTATTGCTCGACATGAAGTGAAAGTTGACTGTTGGAACTTTGAAGTACGGTCTTGTGGAGAGTGTTTTGTCACTCTCAATCATTATGGATAGATCTAAATACGAAACAGATGAGGCGGTCTCACCGGTGTCCTCTATTTCTAGTTCAGGTGGGTAAATCAGTGGAAGGGAATTGGCTATCTGATGATTATTGAACGATATCAGATCATATCGATGTACCTGAAGCTTAATTTAAACTTCTTGGCCCAAGTAACTTGTTTGACTTTGCCAATCCGAACAGCAATTCCGATTTCTATGTAGAAAGAAACAGGTCTGCAAGAAAGGGGGCCCAATCCGTGCCCATGGGGGATGCCTACTTCTTCCGAGTTGTCTTACTCCGAAGTTTTACACAAATGTTATCACTGAAGAAGTCCTGCATTTCCCTTATTGTTTTTTCAGTGAGCTTCAGATGGCATTTGATTTCAAATTGTCCTGAACCTCTGAATATAGATGTGTAACTGAATGTCAGTTCACCACCTTATGTAACAAAAAGCCATATGAATCAAGGAATGAAGGATTTCCTTAAGTTTGTCATGTTGGGTAGTGGTGTACAAAGTTGAAAAAAATGTTTTGAGCGATCTTGGTTCTTTTTAATTAAGATTGCAAAAAGTCAAGCAAATCCTTTGACTTTATGAAAATGTACATGGTACTAATTATACTTGTCTCAAAACATTTGTGTGAATATAAAGAAAGTCCTTCCTTGATTGTACGAAGGATTATGGTCAGCCTTTGAGAGAGGGATTTGGTGGTACATGTGCTGGACCAAGCACTTAATATCTCTTTGTACTTGTGGAAAGTTTTTTTTCCCTCAGAATCTTTTACCAAGATCTAAATATAACGCAGATGAGGCGGTTTCCCTGGTGTCTTTTATTTCTTGTTCTTGAGGGTAAATAAGTGGAAGGGAATGGCTGTTCGACCATTACTGAGTGACATTAGCTCATCAAAATATCTAAAGCTTAATTTCAACGTCTTGGCCGAAATCCGGGCAGAAATTCCGATTCATATGCATAAAGAAATAGATCAACAAGAAGGGGATGCCTAGGTCTTGCCAAAATGTCTTAACCTACATTTCACGTATATTACAAGATGGACATAACCGAAAAATGATTAACAAAGAAGGAATACATAGGATCAAGCTTTTACTTTGAGACAACCGTACGTTCGACACATTAACGTTCGACACAACGATGTGGGACTGTAACTTTATCTGTGGTCAGCACGTTGTGTGACAAATGCCCCATAGTTCTTTGAATGAAGTTTGTTGTGTGTGATAGTTGTGAAAGCTTGCGTACCAATCTGGTGCTGAGCTTCATGCTCATGATCTCAACCGGTTGGGAGAAGGTGAACAGACGGACAGGCGGTGAACAATGTGCAATTCCAAGGGACGACTTGCAGTGAAGTGTGAAATAGATTTAATACTTGCATAAGACCACCTTGGAAAAAACAACTCTCATGAGTATGCACATAAGCACTTTATCAACAAAATTGGTTTGACATAGAAGCCTTTGAAAGAATAACCATTATCGTTAAAGGCACTTAAATTGCTCTGATGGGGGACATTCATGGACGCAGCTGGGATAGAGAGCTGGCGTCTCAAGGACACCACAAAAGCGTTTACGATCCGACGCAGTCACTCCTACAGGCTATGGTGAACAAGGATCACATGATATCAGAAATATCACCCTCTCACAGACACAATAGTCTCGATCTCCTGTCAGAATAGTTATCAAGTAGATCTTCAATACACACCGTCCAGCGCTATTTACCTAATGGCAATGCTTTTTTGTCATATATCGGGTGAGGTAACAGTATTTGGACCGAATATACCCTGCATATTCCAAAGATCTGGATTGGTGCTTACATACACGTGAATGGGAAACTAAAAGATGAAAATATGGTCGTTATTGATTTGAAAAGGTATAATCGCAACATAACTTTGATGTTTGATTAATATCGGGGTTTTATTCAACAAGTATAATACATATGTACGTTTAGTAAAATACTATTGGTTTCTTGCAATTGGAAACTAATAAATGAAGGAGAAAACAAGTTTCGAAACTTAATCTGAGCTGATATGATTCCTCTGACTTCTGTGTAGTGTTATTGGTTGTCTCGTTGAATTAATGCGTTGTATAACTGTATATTCTTCCCAGACGTATACAACACACTTTCAACACAAACATGCAGTTATTATATATTGCCAATGCGAAAGAATAAATAACCAGTCCAGATTATCCATCGAAACAGATTCCATCTGGCGCAAAGGACAAAACAGCTTTGAATGCCATATGAATAGACCGCTGAAAATGGTGGCGGGTGCTGCCGGTGGGGCAGGTCTTCGCGAAAAGGGCACGCTTGTCCTGCCCCACCGGCAGCACCCGCCACCCACACAATTTGCACAAAACAGTGAGTACCTATTGCCTGACGTCACGTAGCAGATCTCCTGTCGTCAGCGTCGTGGGTACATCTTGGAATTCGCATGTCACTGGCGATCACAGGTTGGCCCCACTACAACATAATAGTGGGCATGTCTGCATTTCATGCCGAAACGAAATGTCTCCTCAACGTTTTGTAGCTGAAGTTTGGTTTACGACACAAAAATTGATTTTAATGTTGAGTGGTATATTTTGGGTTTCTGTACAATGTAGTATATATAGCATGGTCGATATCAATTTGAAAACGCACGGTCGATACATAACTATTACAATGATATTTGGTTTAGCTCAGGGTTTCTGTATCAAATATTAGAAACATGTTTGTCAGATTATCATACCATAATTTATTATATACTTCAGTGTGAAAGACTGAGTTTTCCGAAGTTCAGAAAAGGGACATTTTCACTGCAGTGAACATAACAATTGATATTTCCTTGCAGTGAACATGACATTTAATATTTAACTGCTGTGAACATGACACTTTGACGTCATAACTATTGTCATACAAGAGTTACCTCCCTTTAAATTGTATCCCTTTATCGTAAGTGTCTACCCTGTACACAAACTGTTGACGTTCTTTCTTCGTTAGGTCCACATTGACAAGGAAAAATAATGAGAGATGTTCATTTATAGAGTTAATATCACTTCTAGCCGTTTGCATTTCTCTTGAAAATATTTCGCTATAAACTGTTAATATCTCATTTAACGCGACAATCGAGACTTTTCGCTTCGCAAAACGCATTTTTTGTTACTTGACCAGGGTGTATTCTTTCGCTTCCAACAGCGGTCTCCTAGTTTTCGAAAATATTTTGGTTAAAGTTGATTTTTGTATATTATCATATCTTAATGTATGATAAAGAAATTTCGTGACCCAAAATATTTTTTAATACTTTTTTATATATTTTTTTAAGATATTGCATGGAACTACTTTTTAGGTCACAAAAACAAGGGTGGTGAACCGTCCCTGTGTGTTAGGCAGGGAGAATTTACGTTTCAAGGTTTTACATTTGTAATGAAATAATTTCATTTTCCTGTAGACACTTACACAAATGTTTATGATAAATAGGATATTCCTCGTGTCTCGTGAAATATCATGTATCTCTCATCTCGTGGGGAAAAGGAGAAGTCCCCCACCTCCACGTCACTCAATGAGAGAAAACATGATATTTCACTCGACACATGAAATATCCTCTATGACTTTTTATGAATAAACAAAATTAAGATTGTACTTGTCACCAAAACATGCCTGCAGTAAATACGTGGATCAGTTATTTCATGCCATATGTTTTAGGCCATGGATCTTACGCCTCAATATGTGATAATGGTGTGTTTAGCTCATCTGGTGTAGCTTGAAGAAAACGATGAGGTCCTCCTCTACTTCGTCCTTCTCTTTAGGCTGGGGGCACGGGTGGCCCATTCGTCTAAGGCGCCGCGATTCGCTGTGCAGAGTTGCGTCCCTTGGGCATGCCAGAAACCTATGATTGTGGGTTCGAATCCTGGTTCGCCTCGATTATGTTTCTAGGTTTGTCATCACCATACCCGTGCTCGTGGGTTTCACCGAAGAGGTAAACGTCTAAAACCTGCATCACTTCGGGCTTTCCTCCCACATTAAGCTGACACGCCGCAATATGACTGGAATAATGTTAAAAGCGGAGTTAAACCCAACTCACTCACTCACTCACTCACTCACTTTTGAGCTGATTTATAGATGGAAAACGATTTAACGTTCAATGTGTGGCATTCCGAAACATTGTAATTTTAACAGGACAGTGTACCTTAATCAGCATCTGAACAACAAATTTCTTGAATTTCTATCACTATCATTATACCTAATATACGACTTCTGGAGATACTTCATCTACAAGAACACTATGTATTCAAAAGCGAGTTGCGGGCGGATCTTAGCAATATTGTTATTGACATGACAGGATCGGGTGGTCAGACTCGCTGACTTGGTTGATGCATGTCATCGTATCCCAACTGTGTGGATCTATTCTCATGATGTCAATCACTGGATTGTCTTGTCCAGGCTCGTTTATTTACAGACCGCCGTCATATAGCTGGAATATGGCTGAGAGCAGCGGTAAACAACAAACAAACAAACAAACATTATAGTTAGTTAAATAAACGACATGAATAACAAACGAGATATTACTTTTTTTCGGGACGAATTTAAGTATGAGGGTTAAAGTAAAACATGTGATTAGATTTAGTTACCACGATATATTTAGATGTTAATCTCTGTAAAGAGTTTATGAAGATTTTGTAAGGGTAATACACAAAGAGGGAAACTGTCATATCATAATTGTCTTCGTATTGCGTCATATTATGTACCAAATGTGTTAAGATTCAAACCCTGCGTCGAAATGGCATTTTGAAACTATTTTTGATCATCCACTGCCCACACGATTTACAGAGCATCCAGTTTTGTATCTTTCTGTGGTAATCATGTTGTGATCATAAATCTCAAATACAAGAAACCTTCTTTCATAAACATCTTCAGCATATCCCAAAGACTTTTCTTTAATGATCACTTTAACTGTAGGGTTCAATTCAAATTATGTTATATATAATACTGATATCACTTTGAATAATTTAAACTCTATTGCGCGAACTATGACAATGTGCGTATAAACCAGGTCATTCTGTGTATAGTTTGATTATGTTAATGTCAGACGGCGATGATAAATGACAAAGTCTCTGGCACATCTGAATCAGCATTAACCTCATTTACTTTTTCGAGTTAGTGTCAATGTAAACAATAAGATAATGTTGTCGGCTGCGATATAACTGAACAAATATCGCTCATTTTAATGTTAAATTTACCTTACTTTCGTATGTGTCGGAGACACACACTTAATACGTCGTTCACAAGTGTCATTTGGGAGACGCACTTCCCATACAGAGGCTCAGTCAAAATTTATATTGGACTTGCAAAACTCGAATTGTGGGCATAAATACTAACGTAATATCTTCCTGGACATTTTACTAGTTTTGAATGTATCTCTTATCAACAAACTCTGACACTTTTGGCTCTCAGGGATAGCTGAGCCTTAATGAGATTGTATGTTCATAATACAACAAATTTCAGAAGGTTGCATCATGCACGATTCTGGGAGAAAGGTTTCAAGGGTTTCATGTTGATGTTGTTGGCTACACATATCTTAATCGAATGATCAAATCACTGAGTGTGAATATTGCTGTGATTGGTAATCGCCATCTTAGACTTACTATAATCCTTTTGTCTGTAGTGGTGCATCAATCTAGGGGCCCGGTCATTTTACTCCTTGTTTGAAATGGAGGATGCTAAAACCATAACATTTTTGCCAAGATCAAATATCATTTTGTATGTCTAAAACAAAACAAAAACATCGAAGGGAAACTTTATTGCTAAAATTGATTTTCAGCGTCAGATAATCTGATTTTGTTCTTGCTGTCTGCTTTATTTGTGCTATGTTGATCCAGCTAGACTGTGGGTTCAAAAAGAAGTATATGTAAGGAATGGATTTGTTTTGTTATATCAATTCAAACAGAAGAATGATTACGGAAAGATTTCTAGCGCTATATTCCTGCTTTGTCAAACATTACCAGCATTGATTCTCACAGTTGGCAATCAGCTCGAATTTGCCTTCAGCTCCCAAGAGGAAATATTGCTTCAGACAGCATCGTTAATACGTGTAACATGCGGGAAGGATATATTTTGTCTCCATTTCATTTTAACATTTCACATTAAAATGTCATTGCCATTATGCACATTATTCTGCCTTCCATTTGATTATGTTCAAAATACATACCAAAGACATTTAGATATAATTAAATTTTAGTTGTGACATTTAAAGATTGATGACTTGTACTAACTTCCTGAATATAGCTCTTTACGAGATGACACAGAACATTACATCACGCTTAAACAAAAGAGTCGTAGCTAAAAGATAGAAATCAATTGCATCTTCTCACTCTGAAATACATGCGTATCTTCAAGACATATGATTTCTACCATATATAAAAGATCACCTCATTCATTCTGTGGAGCACAATAGCCCGAAATCATATGAAATGACAAATGGAATATCAGATCCATATTTGAATATGTGTCCGTTGCATGTGCATACATCATTATCAGAGTCAAATGTGTCGGACAGAGAGAAATGTGCATATGAATTATATTGACATAAGTGATACTGAATACTGTGACGTTTTGTTGGGGTATAATCAAACAGTCAACTAATTGCTTGAACCGTAAAACTCCCCTCGATCATGATCAGGAGGATTAACACGTTGGAACAATTCCGTTAGATCGGGAGCGTATACATTTACACGGTAAGAGTATTGTAGTCGGGAGATTGTACATTGACACGGTCGAAATATATTTCACATCAGAATGCTTGTATTTGTGTTCAGTCGAGTATAATTAAAAGATGTATGTCACGCATGTGGTAGACATTTCCAAATTCGATGCATAATTGACCAAGATTGATGCCATTCGACCTGTACTGTGTGTTCACGTGTTTTGTGAGTGGCGGTTGCTACTGGTAGAGAAGGACTTAGGTACCCTTTTTACCAACGCCTGGTGTCATCACTGATTTCAGTGGTCCATTCATATACTTGTCACAGCTATTTTGACCTTTACGTTAAATTGTAATGTGTTTCGGATGATAATCTGGACTGTTTATTCTCTTGCAGACAATTAATATTTTAGTGAACATCTGACTTGCCTTTGCATGCGTTTGTGACGGGTGCACGTGCCATCAGTTGTGCAGGATACGCTCACCTTTTCGCGAACACTGGTTTCGCTATTATCATCACTATGTGATAGTAATTCAAGGACACAAGTCCATGATATACTCGACTCGGAATCGTAATTGGTCTCTGCATTTTACGATTATAGAAAGGGTTGTGTCGCTTTTATTTAAATGACCTTGACCGATTCTGACTTGCGATAGATTACAAGAGAAAGAGAGAACATATTCTCAATTTACTATATACAATTTACAAATGCGATTTGGGGTGATATGTCATTCAGGTAGAGGTTTGTAATTGTTAATATAGATTACAAATAGTATGTCAACAGTGGTAGATTACATGTATCAAGCAACCAGTAGTGACAGAACTTACATGTCCAGTTGAGTAGCAGATGGTGATGGGGGGACGTACAGCGCATGATCCGTATTGGGACACCTTGTCGCCAGTAGATATATTACGAATATTAAGCCATCAGTTGTGACCGTAGGTGGTACCTGAAAGTACAGTGCATGATGTGTATTTGGACACCTAGTCGCCAGTAGATAGATTAAGAATATTTAGCCATCAGTTGTGACCGTAGGTGGTACCTGAAAGTACAGCGCATGATGTGTATTGGGACACCTAGTCGCCAGGAGATAGATTACGAATATTAAGCCATCAGTTGTGACCGTAGGTGGTAGCTGAAAGTACAGTGCATGATGTGTATTTGGACACCTTGTCGCCAGTAGATAGATTAAGAATATTTAGCCATCTGTTGTGACCGTAGGTGGTACCTGAAAGTACAGCGCATGATGTGTATTGGGACACCTAGTCGCCAGGAGATAAATTACGAATATTAAGCCATCAGTTGTGACCATAGTTGGTACCTGAAAGTACAGTGCATGATGTATATTGGGACACCTTGTCTTACTACAGAAGATAGATTAAGGAATATTAAGCCATCAGTTGTGACCGTAGGTTGTACCTGAAAGTCCAGTGCATGATGTATATTGGGACACCTTGTCTACAGAAGATAGATTACGAATATTATGCCATCAGTGGTGACCGTAGGTGGTACCTGAAAGTACAGTGCATGATGTGTATTGGGACACCTTGTCGCCAGTAGATAGATTACGAATATTAAGCCATCAGTTGTGACCGTAGGTGGTACCTGAAAGTACAGTGCATGATGTATATTGGGACACCTTGTCTACAGAAGATAGATTACGAATATTATGCCATCAGTGGTGACCGTAGGTGGTACCTGAAAGTACAGTGCATGATGTGTATTGGGACACCTTGTCGCCAGTAGATAGATTACGAATATTTAGCCATCAGTTGTGACCGTAGGTGGTACCTGAAAGTACAGCGCATGATGTGTATTGGGACACCTAGTCGCCAGGAGATAAATTACGAATATTAAGCCATCAGTTGTGACCATAGTTGGTACCTGAAAGTACAGTGCATGATGTATATTGGGACACCTTGTCTTACTACAGAAGATAGATTAAGGAATATTAAGCCATCAGTTGTGACCGTAGGTGGTACCTGAAAGTACAGTGCATGATGTGTATTGGGACACCTTGTCGCCAGTAGATAGATTACGAATATTAAACCAACAGTTGTGACCGTAGGTGGTACCTGAAAGCACAGTGCATGATGTATATTGAGGACACCTAGTCGCCAGGAGATAGATTACGAATATTAAGCCATCAGTTGTGACCGTAGGTGGTACCTGAAAGTACAGTGCATGATGTATATTGAGGACACCTAGTCGCCACTGTACAAAGTACGATTCCGACGACGGCATTATCAATACCGAACAGGTTCGTAAAGCTGACTGACCTGTGGCAAAGTATTATCCACAAACAATAATACTGGAATGTTTAGTGTTGAAAAGAGAATGTTAATGTAATACGTTCAGGTATAGGGACAAATGCGTCTAATCTATCCCCCGGTGGTAATACGTATGTGATGTTGGTTTAAGAATGTAATTATCTCATCAAATAGAAATATCATCCGATGCTGAGACACTCAAATTAGCAATAATATTTTATAGAAGAAATCATTTCCCTTTTAGTTTGGTCTTAAATATATACCTGACATACCCAATCACAAACGATCAAAGTGGTGGCGTGGACGTTTAAATGGTCTCTGACTTAACTGTTTAATGGATGACTGATAAAACTGAAAGCCACACAATGCAGAATTGCCACGTTCCTGCAAGCATATTTACATTTGATACCATTACAGCTCAAAACTGTGTTACTCCCGACCCTTAATCAAAAGTTTCTATTTGTACGTGAAATTACTGAAGATAGAATCGAGATACAGTATCACTTATTCAAATATGCTTGTCATCGATCGCCAGAAAGCCTGAAGCCCTGGGCACTTAGAAAGCAGATTGTATTTACAATATTAGACTTTGATTCACGAGGTTCCAACTGAACCCAGATTTTAATTTTAAACAAACAAATCGATATTTACGGGGCTTTTCGACATGGTGTAAAGTGCAAGTATGTGTGTTATGTTCCGAAGTTCCAGCCTGTCCGGTTGCCCAGTAGACAGAGGGTTGTCACGATGTAGACATGCTCATTTGGAGTGAGTGAACCCATTGCGCTGGAACGCCAAATTGAGCAGTCTGATCAACACCAGAATCAAAGAGCATCAAACTTCAACTATCAAATCAGACAGCAAATAAGCCATTTCGGACCAAATCAGCATCTGCCCTAATCACAACATCAACCTGGGACAACGTCCAAATCCTCTCCAGCAACCTCCATGATTTCTTTAAAAGAAAACTAACAGAAGCAGTCCACATTCGCCGCAACAAGCCTTCAATTAACAGAGATCTAGGCTAGTTTATCCCATCCGCATACAATGAACTCATTAAGCAATAATCACCACACCTATGCAAACTTATTCTGTTTAATTGGCTTCATGTACGATTGGCTTCGACCTTTGTGTTCTCTGCCCATCATGTTGTGACAGTATTTTCCTTCTGTTGTCATTACTAACTCATGTTATCCCACTCATGTATGCAATTGTTGTTACTGTTAATCCTCCACCTACTATATATATTCTGTACAATGTTCCCCTCATTCAATATAATGATAAACGATCTATTCGAGGGCCTATCCCCTAAAGTAAACACATCAAAATTCGCGGATGATGGAGCCATCTGGATCCGCACTAAAAGCATGAACATGGTCCAAAATTTACTCCAAAAATCTCTTAATAAAATACAACAATGGGCTGACAAATGAGGCTTCTCCCTTAACTCAGAAAAAACAACAGGAATAGTATTCAAACATAAAAACATGAAACCCGCCTCCCCAATCCTCCAGCTAAACAATCAAACAATCAAATTTCAAAAACAAACCAAATTCTTAGGACTTATTTTCGATGAACATCTCACCTGGGATGCTCACATCCAAAACCTAACAACTAAATGCAGTAAAGACCTAAACACCCTAAGATGCCTAACTGGCTCTAACTGGGGAGCATCCAAAGATACCCTCCTCTCTCTCTACATATCACTAATTAGATCAAAACTAGACTACGGCTGCGCCATATAGAACACCCTAAACAACTCTATATCTAAAAAACTTGACTCAATACAATATCAGGCTCTCAAACTAATTACACGCACCCAACATGGCACCTCGTAGACCTCACTTCAGGCCTTAACAGGAGAAATGCCACTAAGTCTGCGCAGGGAACAGCTAAGCTTAAATTTCTGGGCCGCGTCCCAATCAAACCCTCTCATCCAAAACTTAATAAACCAAAACATCAGCCCAAAAAACCAAGCTCTAGCTCGTAAACACCCCTTACATACCCCAATATCCCAAAGAATAACAAACTACCTAAATGAACACCAAATTAAAAATCTTAAACAAAACTGCAAACAATCAAATATCTTCACCCCTAAACTTAAAATACTCAAAATAGACACAACACTAGCTAGCCAAATAAATAAACAATCCGACCCAAACATAGCTAAAACTACCACACTAGCATACATAGACGAAAATTTGCCAAATTGGTGTCACATTTACACGGACGGATCCTCAGATCCGACCTCCAAACACACAGGTTTCGGAGTCCATACCACACAACCAACTAAAACCACACAATCCTTCCGACTCCCAAACAACCAATCAATATTCACGGCAGAACTAATGGGCATGGCCTCAGCCCTCCATAATCAAGAATCCAAAAAACACAAAAAAATCTTAATACTTACCGACTCCCTAAGTGGACTGCAAGCCCTCCAAAACAAAAATACCAAAAACCGACCTAAATTAATAAATCAAATACTTAAAAGCTCCAACGACCTAACTAAGGCAGGCAAACAAATAACCTTCTTGTGGATACCCGCCCACGTAGGAATATACGGTAATGAAAACGCCGATAAAGCAGCTAAACTATCCCTCAAAATCCCAGAAATAAGCTTAAACATACCCATCTCAAAATCAGAAATTAAAAGTGTAAACAAGCAAAAAATCACAAAAAATGGCATAACCTATATCTAAACTCAAATAGCCAAATAAAAAAAGTGCTCAGCAAACCACTAACCAAACCAAAAATTCTCCATCCATCCCAAAAAATCGACAGAGTAATCACTAAACTCCAAACAGGACACACCAACCTAAATAACCACCTAAAAAAATTAAAAAAACACATTACAGGTAACTGCCCACACTGCTAACAACCGGAAACCCCAGAACACGCACTCATCCACTGCACACACTACCTAACACATCGAACCGCATTACAAACCGCCCTCAATCTAAACAAGGCTCTTACTCTAGAAGCAATACTAAACCCACAAAATAAACTAGAAAACTTCAAGGCCTTAGGCGTATTCTTAATAAAAACGGAACTAATAAAACGCATCTAAAAACAAAATAACCTACCAAATCAAAATCACATAAACAAACAAACATCCACCATACCCAGCTCCCTTAGTTCTCCTCCCCAATCCCATCGGCATCTATTCCAAATCTCAAAATTCCCAAATTCTATATAAGCAACCCCTAAAACTCCCCTCTTGGGTTGCACAGACCACCTTCGCCCCTTTCGGAAACACATTAAATGGCCTGGCCGGGCCCGTGTGCGAAATACGCATCAGTCGGAAAGCGCACGTTAAATCTCCAAAGTAAGTAAGTAAGTAAGTAAGCCCTCATTCAGTCTTGCTTGACAAAGGTACAAGGATCGATACTGAAACGTCGCCTTTACAGTATTAAAAAAGTTGTTATCCATAAAGTGTGTCTACTTTGTCATCCGTCAACTTCTACGTAATGCCTATCAAACAATTCACCCTGATCTGGTTACATTTCAATACCTTGTAAGATTACAACAGCTGTCTTTGAAAAGGTCCAATGAAAGGATTCCTGAATATTCCTTTTCTGCAGAAGCATAACATTAAGTAATATCTGTAAAATGTCACCCCCCTGTAGGATCTCAGGCTATGTTTGTTTGAAATATAACGAACTTGCATTCATGAACTGTCAGCTCCACACAACGATATGAGACGATGTCTGCCAAAGGCGAGACCAGTACAATCAAACAGCCCGTCCTTTGCCATGTCAGTGTCGGTGTGCTCTTCCGCACTAAATATCACAAATATGTTGGCCCCTAATCGTCTGTGATGGACGATAAATAATAACTGTTTGGTATCCCAATAAAATATAACATGTTTTTGTTTGATATGAATGTTTCTGAAGACGAAACAAAGTGATGTTAGAGACAAGTATCAGAAACCAGCTGCGTGGATGAAGTTTATGATGTGACGGACAAATGACAGGGTTAAAGGTTTAGTAGTGGATCCATGTGGCGTCAGATTTCAATGAATAAATGAAACTAGCTAAAAACACTACATTTTCTGCAGACATGCAAACAGACATAATATGGCGTAACATGTCCATCGGGCCAGTCTCAATGTATGAATCAATATATTGTCGATATCTGAAGATGAACATGCTTCTCATCACACCTTTGAAGTATCCTTACAAATCTCCCCGTGCCTGGGGAATTTTTCATACCAAAAACACTTTGTCAGTTGAGTACCACAGATATTGTGATATATGTGCCATTCAGCAAAGCCTTACATCTTCAGCCGGAAGTCAGAACACGTGTGATTAAAATACACTGAACTCAAAACAACAACGCCAGAGAATAATCAGTCTCGATTATCTTCCGAAACAGATACCATCGGGCATAAAAGACAATATTGTGATGACAAGTATATGAATGAATCACTGAAAATTCGTGATGACATTAGGTTTCGCAAAAAGGGTAAGCATGTTTTGTTCTACCTGTAGCACCAACCACTCAGACAAGTTCCATAAATAGATGTGTTTGTTGGTTGAAGATATTAGATGAATATTACACGAGACAGTGACGTCTTAACTCGGATTAGTTAAGTTAACCAAAACCAGCGTTCACGTTGACTGACCCTCAATCTCATGTTGAGTTTATGAATTGTGTATTAATTATATTCTGTCAATTATTATTACATCACAATAAGTTAGTATTGCCTGCATTGATATCTAGTTTTGGTATTTAGGTAACTTGATGTACTTATGGATACTAAATGTTATGTAAACCGCCATAATGGTCTTATTACAGTGAACTTAAATTTGAACAGGAATTATGAATGTCGGTGGACTTGGCGGTACATCAGCCGAGAGACCGAGAGGCTGGAGATTGATCTGGCGGGATATTGTCCTACCTCGCTGGTCTGAATAAAGGAGGTGATGAGTGAGTGAGTGAGTTTGGTTTTACGCTGCTTTTAGCAATATTCCAGCAATATCACAGCGGGGGACACCAGAAATGGGCTTCACACATTGTACCCATGTCGGGAATCGAACCCGGGTCTTCAGCGTGACGAGCGAACGCTTTAACAACTAGGTTACGTGACCGCCCCAAAGGAGGTGATGAGACAGAAACGGGTTGACACATAAATGTTTTCGGAGATTGTAGCTGGTATGGTCATAGTCTGGCACAGAAATACAAACCATGGTTGCAGTATCTATAAAGTGAAGTGTCCATACTGTCTACTGGCATTCATCAATCAAAGGTTACCATGTTTAAGTAGAGGGTTTGGGTATATGACGATAATGTTTAAAGATGGATAATTTCGATACATAAGGCGACAAAACCATTTTCATATCCAATAGAAATCTCTATTTCAGTGTCGATTGTACGATTCTGACTTTACCATGAACATGTGTTCATGAATCACTATCACGTAGTAATGATACCAGGTGTTCGCGAACAGGTGAGTGTAGCCTGCATCCGTCACAAACACATGCAAATGCAAGTCAATTGTTTACCTGACCCAACACGGGCACATATGGTACAAATCAAGATTGAGAATGGAATGGGACATCAGTTTTGGAATTTGGAAATGTCCTCCACATGTCACCAAGAAAACCTTTTGAAAGCTTTACTGAGGCCTTGAATGTTGTAACCTTGATCAAACAACTTCTGTGCAAAACTTGTATGACGCTCTGTGAAATCTTGGTGGAAAGAGCTTGCTCGATTGTATCATAAAGGTTGTAAATGTAAAATGTAAACACCAAAGGCTGGAGCTGCTGGAACATTGCTCGAAATGAAGGGAAAGTTGACTATTGAAAAGTTGAAGTCTTCACTCATGTCATACAGTCCAGTGGAGAGTGTTTTGTCACGCTGAATCTTTGTGCATGGATCTAAATAAGAAACAGATGAGGCGGTCTTACTGATCTCCTTTATGACTAGTTCAGCATACAGTTTCACCACAACCCATTTCATTTGAAACAGATGCACTCAAAAGATTTCAGGTTGTTATCTGTTGCTATCCGATCTGCAGAGAAAGGCAAGACAAACATGAGACTATGAAGAAGGACCCAGTCAATGATGTCGGCAGTCAACCGTACGCACAGTTTTAGTGGTAGCATACTACTATATCTTGGTCCGCGATTTGACTTCAACAGATTACCAAGCGCTTGAAGCTATTCAGTGGAGATATTAAGTGAATATTACGCTGATAAGCGAAACGATTTAGGAGTGTCTTGAGACCCTTAGCCAGACGTCTCCGATAAATGCGACGTATTCTTGATGCACAACGTTATTAACGAAAGATTAATTTCCTTAACTAAGATCAGTCAGACCGTTTCCTCGTGGCTGCTCTAGTGACCAACTGACATCAACGAATGATTCGTTATAAATTATACTGGTAATTATTTACCATGCCGTGTTTGGTGAATCGTACCTTGTGGAGACAATCTGTGATGATTATTATCGTGGAATAGTCAGATTAGTGCGCACGAAATACACACATTTCAAAATAAATGACATTTGTCATGCTGGATGTTACAATATTCACACACTTTGTGCTTAGGATCTCAGCGACTGTTAAATAAAATATTAAAGACAATAATGAACCGATTAGACATTAGTTAATAAATATATATTAAAGGTTATTGACAACTCAAACTTAAGGAATTACTAAACATGCATGGCTAGTGCATGGCATTATAGTTAAATGAAATCAATCCTTCATGATAATTACCACTTTATACTAAAGAAAACTCCCCTTGCCTCTTAACAGATTGATTTTTATACTTTTAGCTTTTCACATGTGAAGATCTAACACCTGCAAAGGCTTTTGTTTTTAATTACACTTTTACCAGCAATCCGAGCTCACCAAAACCAAAGTTTGCTGCAACAAATCGCCCACGCGATGTCACGCTGCGCTTGCCATGCTTCGCTTTATCAAACTAATGCATCGATTTCATTGATGAAAAACAGGGAAACAAATGTCAAACCCAGCTTCGTGTCATCAAGGAAACAAAATGTCAAACCCAGCTTCGTGTCATCAAGGAAACAAAATGAACAACTTCAGGTGCTGTCTTCATAACTATGTACCTACTTCTCAGTTCATGCCTTTTAAGGAGTCATCAAAGTTATATAATTTAATTTGACACTTGAGACCTGGGCCCCGTTCCTCAAAGCGATCTTAGCACTAAGGTGGTCGTAAGTCCCATACTTAGCATAGGCTTATGGTCATCGTAGCGCTAAGATCGCTTTGAGGAACGGGGCCCCGAACCAATGCCATCAAAACGATAATATATAAAGTTCATGTTGAGATCTTAATCTAAGTCAGTATCAAAGTACTGTAAAACAGGAATTTAATACGACATGAACATAATGCGAGCTTTTGATTTTAGACATAAATGCGCTTTTTAAAAATGCGAGTGCCCATACCCTTTCCTAAAAATGTATGCGCTGGATTTATGTTCTGTGTTATTTTAATTAATGTAACCTACGTAAATAAAAGCCTTACCTGAAAAAAGTATATGTTTGTTATTTGATATTGATCCACAGTGTATAAACACTAATATTTTCCTGTCAAATGCTCACTTTTGTGTGCAGCTCTTGAGTGTAAAAGTATTAAGTACATAGTATAAATTTCAGATAATGGAACTCTCCAAGTTATCTCCGTTTCGCCAGACTCATCTTACACACTGCATCATTAGTACAATACGTGAATGGCCTCCCTTCATGTACATGGTAACTTTCTCTGATCTTACTGCACTTGAAATTAAAACAAGTCATGAAGTGATTTCATTAGATGCTTGTCTGCTTATCCAAGACACCAGCTTGCACCTCACATCTTCATATAGTGGGCATACAATCGAAAGTGTACTTCATCTTCTAAAACTGCACACAAAAACTCAGTTTGACAATATTTACAAATGCGATCAAAGATTTCTCTGGCGCCCTGTTTCTATGCACAGCTGATCTTAACATTCTATCATATATACCGTATTCGACGTAATAAGAACCCAGGGCGCTCTCAAAATTAGAAAAAGTGGGCTCTTATTAGAATATTAATTTTTTGAAAAAAATCAGAGTTGAAAGATCGTAAATGACAGCCTGAAATGTTTATATACGACAGATATATTTTTCCAGAATTGAATTGCCAATAATTAAGGGTGCATATAACACACGAGTGCGTATTATACGCGAATAAATATGCTTGTGTACATCGATCAATCGGAAGGGGTGCTAATTGGAATTGTTCACTAGCCAATATATTAGCAAATATCGCCGTGGGCGCTTATTAGAGCGGGGCGCTTATTACGTCGAATACTGTACATGACAGATGGTTCCGGAAAATATCATTCTTATATCAAACTAGATGCAGCTGGTCAAATGGGGATGGTATCCATGAAAAGTGTGAGTGGCTATTCTGAAAACCGAAGTGGCACGAAAACATTATATCATCATTTTAATATTACAAAGGTTTAACTCCAAAGAATATTCAGTTTCGAATAGCCATTGAAACAGGTTCCGTTGAGTGTCAAAGGCCAAAAAGCGGTGAAAATTATATGACTACTTCTCTGAAAATCATTGATGACACCAGGTGTTTGCGAAAATAGTAAGCATGTCCTGCCCTACCGATAAAACCCTCAAGTCACACAATTTGCATAAACAAATAAATGTATGTTGCCTGACGTCTCAGAGCAGTACCTCTGTTGTGCGACAAGAAACGCCAGTGGCAGGATAGCGCATTTCCTGATTTTGTTAAAACTAAAAATGATATTAGCACATTGGATATCAAATGACACGAGAGGTAGATTAAATTTATCTTCCAAAACCATTCTTCCAACTTGTCTCAGTTTGTAAACAGTGTACTGAGTGTAAAATGTAAGGCTAACCAGCTTCAGTGGCCGAGAGATTAGTTATAGCATTTGATTCTGATATCATGATAACCGATGACGTCACAATGGTTTGCATGTGGTGTGGTGAGGTGAAATTGGATTTAACGTCGCGTCCAAGATTATTGCACTTATATAGCGACGTGCATGCACGTGTGTGTGTGTGTGTGTGTGTGTGTGTGTGTGGCTGCTTGTACTAGTCCGGACTGATGCCGATTAATAGTGCTAGCCCACTGAGATGCCATGCCGCAGTTTAACATGAATACCCTACTCAGACACAGTATACTGACTCCGAGCCGACCAGTCCTTGCTTTAGCCCCTTAATGCCGAGCGCCAGACAGGGTAACAACAAGTACCATCTTTTAACGTCTTTTGGTATGACTCGGATCGAACCCCTGACCTTCCGCTCTCCGGGCGGACGCTCTACCACTAGACCACGGAGGCGGTCCTTGCATGTGGTGGAATTCCATTGCAGCGATTTCTCCTACGATCTAACTGGATCTATCTCAAGTGATATCTTCTGTGGAAGCCTGTTTTGGATGACACATGTATGTACTAATCAAAGCTGGAAGTAGTAACAAGGTTCAATCTGCCGACAGATATTTTTATGTTACATAGAGTGTAATGTTATTGCTCTAATGCCAACTAATATAACTGAAAGACTGAAGTCTCGCGATAAAAGTGAAACTACCTGGATCTAATGGTTACTGATTTATCAAACAATTATCTAAAACTCCCCGTGAAGCTTAATCACAATTCAGCCATGTCATGTGAATTGATTGAGATAAAGTTTTTTTCTTATTTGCCCCAAAGAAGCCGAATTATGCCACAGTGACAATCAATGCAGATATGGAGCACCAACTGGTTTTTTAGCACGTTGTGAAGAGGCATTATTTGGCTCCCTCTACAAAACAACAACACAATTAGCGAACTTTTAGTTCACACGGGTGTGCTATAATCAAACATAAAACTGTCTTTTTTGCAATGGCATGGCACACTCCCTCCTCGGAAATAAATCCAGAGTGTGACTGAAATTACGATGCGTTCAAACTCCAAGTTCAATTAGGTTAAAGAAATGTTTGTCTTTAATGCCTGTCTCAACACCAACATGTCCTTGTGTCTCCTCACCATAATATGCATTTATAGCACAGGAGAGCCGGTTTATTAAGTGTAGCTATTCCTCGTATGGAACGACTGCTATTGATTAAAACGATGAAATCGTAAACCATTTTTTCATGTTATTTATACAAACTTTTCTTCCAGGTAGAGAAAAACTGAATTTGAAACAATAAAGACATCTTTTTGCAGGGAAAGTTCAATCACTGACGCAAATGTGGGCGTTAACATGCACCGATTCCGATGTAAACTCTTCTTTAATGTTGTTGTATGGGGGAAATAAATCTGGGTCATTTCGGCATGCTCCTCTTCGGCATGTTCTCATGGAGAACACATGTATTTAAAAAACTTTTGAGGATTACTCCAACTCAATTCTGGCAAATAAGGGAAGAATTTACAAATTAAGACGCACTTTTTGATAAATTGTTATTATCATCTTTATAATATAAATAGTAAAACCATTGCCTAAGTCTGTGATCAGCAGTAGGATGTCATATTGTACAATGTATATAAGTTATAAATGTGACACTCATTGAGAACACATGTATTTAAAAAACTTTTGAGGATTACTACAACCCATTTCTGGCAAATACTTTTAAGGTATAAACTTAAGTGCCCACAAAAGTGGGTCATTCTGATGAAAGTTGGTTATTGTTCTCTGATAATATTCTCAAAAGGCGATGATTGATGTCATAAGCCCTGAAAAACATCCAAAATCATCAGGGTTATTCTGATTTGACTTCCCTTATTTGAAGGTGTGTCAGCGCTTGCTGATAACAGACCCAATTTGTTGAACAGCAACATGAGGTATATATCGCTGCTGTCAACGTTAAACACTTTTTTCATTTTTGGACTTAAACTTAATACTTCTCCAATGGAATATTACTTCATTGAGAGACGTATTTTCAAAATATTGCCATAGGCAACATTGATATTGGTGTTCAAATACTCGCGACTTGATCATAACAAAATATTCCACCATAAGCAGTTAGTTGTGAAATCTTTTATGCGATTTCAATCACCATAGACGATGAGTGAGTGAGTGAGTTTGGTTTTACGCTGCTTTTAGCAACATTCCAGCAATATCACGGCGGGGGACACCAGAAATGGGCTTCACACATTGTACCCATGTCGGGAATCGAACCCGGGTCTTCGGCGTGACGAGCGAACGCTTTAACCACTAGCCTACCCGACCGTCCCCCATAGGCGATGATGCAACCGGCATTACAAGTCAAATCTACTTAACCCGAATCAATGTATTAAAAAATAATCGAACCTCTTAACAATAATATCAAATTGTATGGTTATGATTGAGATCTAGAAAGCAGATAAAATATAACTTTATGATAAACAGTAGTTTTTAAGGTTGATAGTAAAACTATTGCCAAAGGCCATGATAAGCTGTATGATTCCATAGTGTTATATATAACTGCTGTTAATGTGAGGTGAGGTGAGGTGAAATGGGGTTTAACGTCGCGTCCAACATTATTGCACTTATATAGCGATGTGCATGTATGTGTGTGTTTGGCTGCTTGTTCTAGACCGGACTGATGCCGATTTATAGTGCTAGCCCACTGAGATACCATGCCGCAGTTTGACATGAATACCCCACTCAGACACAGTATACTGACTCCGAGCCGACCAGTCCTTGTTTTAGCCCATTAATGCTGAGCGCCAGAAAGGGTAACAACAAGTACCATTTTTTAACGTCTTTTGGTATGACGCGGCCGGGGATCGAACCTGCTGTTAATGTCACCCATAGAGACATACTGCATTTCCAAAACTTTTGAGGATTACTCGAAACCAGTTCTTGCGTTGGTTTTAGTTGAACATGAACGATTCGTCCGACGTACTTTCAATATATTACCACACTTACGATTGATATTGGAGTTCAAACACTCGCGACTCGATCATAATGGCCAATTTTATATCTACTGGGAGATGAGCAACCAGAGGCACGTATGGCCTCAAAATGAGATGAATTTTGGTGAGACTTTAATGTCCATG
This sequence comes from Haliotis rufescens, assembly GCF_023055435.1. Lineage (NCBI taxonomy): Eukaryota > Metazoa > Mollusca > Gastropoda > Lepetellida > Haliotidae > Haliotis > Haliotis rufescens. Next base: position 12,582,484 of record NW_025963902.1, read on the forward strand.
ATGGGATTCATTTTCACGCCCTTGTCTTTGTTTTAATTGTTTTTTGTTTATCGACTTCACGAAATACTTGGAAGACTCGTGAAGACCCGCATGGCCAACCTGACTGCTTAAAGAATATTGTCCTTGACAACTTCAAAAGTAAACTTTACTACGTTTGGGTAAGCAATGTACGTAAACTTGTTGATGGATTGGTTGACGTATCAGAAGCGGCTCACGTATTCATATATTTACAAAAATAGCCTGATATAAAAAAACACTCTTGACGAAGTGACAAATATATTATGGGCGGTTTGTATGTATGTTATGTGCTATGTTTATGTGTATGTGTTTGTGAGTGACTGCTTGTGTGTGTTGGCTTAGTACAGTAGACTCCGAGTCGAACATTCCTTTTTTTTGGCCATCAATGCTGAGCGACAGGTAGGGTAACAAGTAACGTCGTTTGCTATGACACGACAAGGGGATCGACCTTCTGCAGACGCTCTATCCACGAGACCACAGACTATGTTGTAGTTTCATGGAGATCAGTGGGAGAGTGAATGTATCAGGTATATCCTGGCGACCTGATATTATATCTGTTGATGACAGTAGAATGCTTGAAAGCATAGGCAGTGATCCACACCGTCACTTATTGTAACCATCCAGACATCATCTTGTCCTTCATTATAGCTAAAATGGATAGAATTATCATTAAACCGCCCGCACGTTATCAGAAATGAGCGGGCCACTGTAACTTGATAATGCCCTCATATTGCTTGACGACGGGCCATTATCAAGCCCGTTGTTAGGTGACGTCATAGGGTAGAGAAAATGACGTCCCGAATTATAGTGACGTCATCTGGTTTGTTCTATGACGTTTCCATATTTGTAAAATGTGGTCAGTGAGATTCGTGTTGATTGCAGTAAGTGTTTCAAAACCGATGTTGTTGTTTCTTTTTATTTGATAACAAATTCCATCCATTTTAGCTATAATAACGGTAACGCTCTTTTTCAGGGCATTATCATTTGCAGAAGCCCGAGGTTTTCTATTAACTGCCCGACGAAGGAGGGCAGTTGAAAAGACCGAGGGCTTCTGCAAATGATAATGCCCTGAAAAATAGCGTTACCCTTCTAACAAACAAGGACATGGGACTATGCCGGAATGCCCACAGTGTAGGTGTTTTGGAATCAGAGTAATATACTACAAATATCAAACTGAAATAAATGCAACTTATATTATTTGCTTATTAGTTTGTTAATAATCGAGTCTGGACCAGACATTCCAGTCACTGACTTCATGCGCATCGATCTAAACAATTGGAATACGATGACATGCATCAACAAAGTCAGCCTGCTTGACCACCCGATCCCGTTAGTCGCCTCTTTCGACAAGCATAGTCTCCTTTTACGGCAAGCATGGGTTGCTGAAGACCCATTCTTACCCGGTTCTTCATGGGTCCACAATCCTATTGGTCAGTTTTCATTTGTATTACGTGACAGTGTTGAAAAGTATTCCGATGGGTGATTACGTATGTACTGATATGAGATTGGTTTATAAAGCTAGCGATGACCATTTTTGATAAATTTTCCCCTTTTAACGTTAAAACTTCGTTAATTAACAAAATACACCAGAGACAGAAAGAAGATCTGGATCATCTTTTCCAGTAGACTATTTGTCGATGACTCGTATCATGCTGAGAGGGAAGGACATGGACGCCCCTCCTGACGCAGTTTTAGGCTGTGACGAAGCAACCTGTCATATTATGTGATCGGGGATCAGTGAATTCTCCAACGAGTGATTGCCGATGCAGTATGTATATAATACATCTTGGTGGCGCCACAATCCATGTTTGCTATGCCAGACACTGTTCCCTAGTTTGCAGAGTAAACACTTTGGCGAGTATAGTCACCAGAGTAAACGTCCAATACATTTGAAATGTCATTCCATGTGATTGTGCTGTATTTGTCAGAAAGAAGATCAAAATCAGCCTTTCCAGTGGACTGTTTGTCGACGACTCGCATTTTGCTGAGATGGGCTGACATTAACGGACATTCTGATGCAATTTGAGCGTTTGACGATCAATAAATTCTCAATTGAGTGATTGTTGAAGACCTATATATTGCCTGATGCGTCTTTGTGGCATCTTGGTGTCAGACACTGTTCGCTAATGTGCACAGTAGATTTGTTTCTTTGTTTATGTGCGACTTCTGCAAATAATTCATCTATACTCACACGCAAAAGAAACGCAATTCGAGTATGCATTATACATGTTATTTGTTTTCAACAGTAAAGACAAGAAATACTAATAGGGCAAGATTGACAAAAATTGACTGAAGACAGTTTAATGGATTAAAAGGCAGATGACATAATTGTTTTTTTCAAATGTTAAGGGCTTACACAGTTTCGGGTCAATACCCAAGTGTCAGTCAATACCTGGTGTGACCACCATTAGCATTGATCACTGCCACACATCTCCTGTACATTGAGTGGATCAGACGATTTGTGAAGGCCCTAGGGATCCTCCTGCACACATCCAGAGCAGCTGTGCGTAGTTCATCGGCAGTTGTAGGGACTGGGCACACATTGTGCAGACGCCTTTGAACCTCATCCCACAAGTGTTCGATCGGGTTCAGATCAGGGCTGAGGGCTGGCCACGGTAGAACACGGATGTTATGTTGTTGCAGAAAGGTCATGTTATCTCTGGCAACATGGGGACGAGCGTTGTCCTGCTGGAAAGTGTGTTGCTGATGTTGTGCAAAATATGGAACAACGTGGGGTCTGATCACTTGGTCGATATACCGCTGAGCAGTGACGCCGTGTCTCCGACCTTGACCAACATTCAGAAAGCACATGGGTCCAAGTCTCGATTTAAATCCAATCCTTGCCCATATCGTGACGCTAGGTCCACCCCATGAATCCCTTTCCACAACGTTTCTGTCAGCGAAACGATCACCTCGACGCCGCCAAATTCTGACTCTTTCGTCAGCATGGGAGACAAAAGCGGCTATCATCAGAGAAGATGACACGCCTCCACTCACGATGACGCCAATTGCGATGACCCTGTGCCCACTGAAGTCGTGCTTGTCGATGCCGTGGTTGGAGAACAGGACGACGTGCTGGTCAGCGACATCTGAGGTTGTTGGAACGGAGACGTCGGATCATAGCGTTCCGGCTAATGTGTCGAGTGTGAGTTCCTATGGTCTGTCGAGCATTTTCACTTGCAGTTAGGAACGGATGTCGCTGGTGTTAACGGGTAATCTGCCGATCTTGCCGAGGTGTGGTGACCCTAGGACGACCGCTCCGAGGAAGGTCATCTGTGGTCTGTATAGCATTGTATCGATGCAGGAGACGGTAAATTGTGGTTATGTTAACGTTGAAATGAAGGGCAACATCTTGGACAGACTCTCCAGCTTCCAAACGTCCGATAGCCTGGTTTCTCTGAATTTGAGTTAGGCGTGGCATTGTTGACCAAGGAGTGGTAGGTCAAAGAATCGGCCACAGTTTTATACCCACTACAGTTCGTGACAGTTCGTGCATTTTCGATTTCGCGAGAAATAGGTGCATGATACCCTAATATTCATTGAAATGGTGCGTTTTGGCGATTCGTTTTTTATGTTGCGTTTTTACTCGGGGCTTCCAAAATGCAACCAAAAATATTGATAACACCATCAGGCCTCACTACATGCTAAAACCCGTATCAATTTATGGTTCCGTGTTTGTTACCTATTTGCTTAAAACCACTTGCGTTTCTTTTGCGTGTGAGTATACAAGAACACTATGTAGTGTAAAGCAGGTTGCAAATCTTCATCGTCTTCTAGGTATATTTTCTGTACCCTATGTTTAGGCACGTCTTCCAGGTATATTTTCTGTACCCCATGTTTAGGCATGTTAAACATTTCACTAGTTAGCACATTTTCTACATGGTAAACAATTCACGGTACAATGAAGATGCTAATCACTGTGAAGAGATTTTAAAGGTTTTTTATTTTTTTTCTGCATTTCCTCTTACACTGTACAAAATGTGTTTAGGTTCTAAATGCAAGCCTAATTAAACACGTTATTCTTTCCCGTATGTTTCGAAATACAATTTCAAGGTGCTTTTAATATCTAAATGTGCTTGGAGAGAAAGATGTTATTTAATCATCTAATAACCAACAATTTTCAGAGATTTCACGTTGGCGTCCTTCTGTGGCAATCATGTTGAGGTGATAAATCTGAAACACAACAAACGTTCTGTCAGGTCCATCGTCAGCAAATCCTAATGATTTTTCTTGACACGATCACTTTAACTGCACGATTCAATTCAAATCATGTTATATATAATGCAGATACCTGTTTGGATCATGCAAACTCCAGGTCGCGCACTGTGAAAATGTGTGTATAAACCATATCATTCTGATGAGTTTAGTTATAGTTCGATCATATTAATGTCAGACGGCGATGATTAATGTCAAAGTACCTGACACATATGAACCAGGGTTAACCTTCTATAGTTTCGTGTCTGTGTGAACCGACACAAGAAGCGAATGTTGGCAGCAAGATAACGGAAATATCGCCCATTTCAAAGTTAAACTTTATCTTATTTTCATATTTGTCTGAGACACACACTTAATATGCTCTTAACAAAATGTTGCCAGAATAATTGGTGATTTGAGAGACGCGCTTCCAATACATTGCCTCAGTCACAATTGATAATGAACTTTAAAATCGCGGTATGTGTTCATAATTACCAATGTTATATCTACTGGGAGATTTTACTACATTTCAATGTATCTCATATCAACAACCTGTGATACGTCTGGCCCTCAGGAATAGATGTACATTGGGGACATTTGATTTCCTTAATACGACCATTTTTAACTACCCCCATCATGCGGGATTCTGAGAACAAGGTCTCAAGAGTTTCATGTTTGATGTTGTTGGCAACACGTATCATAATCGGATGATCTAAGCAATGAGTGTGAATAATGTTTTGATGGGTAACCACCATCAAAGACCTACTCTAATCTTTGAGTCTGTAGTGGTGCATCAATCTAGGGATCCGGTCATTTTACCTCTTGTCTGAAGAGGCAGTTGTTAAAAGCATAAACTCTTTTGTCTAGATAACATATCATTTTGTATCTTAACATATACCAACATATCGTTGAATAAACTTTACTTGCTAAAATTGGTTTGCAACTTCAGATATGTTGATTTTGACCTTGCTGTCTCTTTATTTCTGCTGTGTTGATCGACCTAGTCCGTGGGTGAAAATAGAAGTATATGCAAAGAAGAATGTGTTTTGTTGTGTTTTTTTCAAACAGAAGTATGATAAAGGAAATATTTGTTTTGTTGAGGTCGCCATATCTTCAATTGTCAAACCTTGCAGGACTCAGGTTCAATTTATGTCTCAAAGAAAGCACCACCTTTGACACATGAGCAATGAATCTCACATTTGCCAAACAGCACGAAATTCCCGTCATCTCGCGGGAGAGAATATTGCTTCAGATGGCAATCTTAACACTTGCAACACGCGGAAATAACGACACGTGAGCCTGGCTGTATATAGAACACAGAGTTTTCTTTGCCTTGATCAACCTGAACGCATTTCTGTATGTTCCGTTTATATGATACCACATTCTTCCTGACGGATTAGGTGGAATCAGGGGTGCCTCATGTATTCATGCATTATGTGCAAATAGTCCATGCGCACAAATGATGTATTTATTCAGTAATGGCACGTTGACAAATATAGTCCAAACTATTTAGATATTCAAATTTGTCTTTTCATATATGAACATGTGGTTCTGATATGTCATTGGCATTATGTGTATTATACCAATTGCTCTCAATTTGATTATGTACAAATGACATATCTCAGACATCTAGAGATTGATGATTTGCCCAAACTTCCCGCTTGGAGCTCTTTACCACATGGCACCGAACCGTCCATCACACATTGATAAACAAAGGTGTAGTAGTTTAGAGGTAAAAGTCAACGGGATGATATAAATACCTCCTCAATCTGAATTATGTTTCCAAGACTACAGATTACTACCAGATATCAATGTTCAGAGATCGATTTCTTTTCGTGAAATAGAATAGGACGAAATCATATGAAATGACAATTGAAATGTTAGATACAATTAAAATTTACGCCTGATGCATGTGAATATATAATTATCAGAGTCATACTTGAGAGGCAGTGAGAAGTGTGCAGATAATATATATCAACATAAGTGATACTGAATAGTTACTGTAACGTTTGTGTTAGGGTATAATAAAAAAATCAACTATTTGCTTGAACTGAAAAACTGAGGATTAACATGTTGGAACAATTCCATAAGATCAGGAGCTTATACATCGACAGGATTGAAATATATTCTACATCTTAATGTGGAGGGGCGGTCGGGTAGCCTAGTGGTTAAAGCGTTCACTCGTCACGCCGAAGACCCGGGTTCGATTCCCGACATGGGTACAATGTGTGAAGCCCATTTCTGGTGTCCCGGCCCCGCCGTGACATTGCTGGAATATTGCTAAAAGCGGCGTAAAACCATACACACTCACCCACTCACTTAATTTTGAACAGCAACATGACAATGGCATATATTGTGTTTCTGTGTTGTTAATAAAAAAGGTTCTCGAACAGGTATTTATAGTGAAGTAACGACGATATTTAGAATTAACCATAATAAGTTTGATAAAGTAAGTATATTGAGATTAATTTACCGACGTTTAGATTTTAATAGTTTGCTTAAATATGGAAAGCGAGCTGACATGTTCAATGTTCCTTAATACTAAACATGTTTTAGTCACGACCATGAGAAGATTTGCATGGCAAAGTGACATGTTACACGTGTATAATAAGTATACGCTGTGTGCCTGCGTCTACAATATCAACCATTTTGTATAAAGCATAGTTTGCTTTGTATTTAACTCCTCATCATTGTCTCTTCAAAGGGTTCGAGTTGATACAGTACCTGGCATAGTGTTTACGATAAGATAATCTACTTGAGCATTGAGTGCTAGTTGTTGGATATTTTCTGGCAAGAAAATAAAACTTCTTCATATCAATATTGATCAATGGCAAAAAGAGGAAACTTCAATATACCAAAGAAATCCACAGAAAAAATCCAGCCATTAACAGACACAAGACATGTACCTCCCCTCCGTATACCATACAATAGTGAATCAGTACCCCCAAATGGACACCTTTACTGTTATGATAGGAAACTTCATGATACCATAGAAATCCAAAGAAACAAACCAGCTATCAACAGAAACCAAGACACCTACCTACCCAGTGTATACTCTACTGTGCAATAGTGAATCAGTACCCCCAAATGGACACCTTACTGTTATGTTGTTACAGTGTCTTAAAATTGTTACCCGAGTCAGCTCTTTGTTATGACACCCAACCTCATAACTGTTTTCCCTGTTATATAATTGGCTTCTCTCCCGTTTTTCTTAGTGGCTTCCTTGATATTTGTTATCTTTGTAACGTCATCTTCCCAATGTAAACCTTCCACATTTCTATATTATAACATATTATAACATTCGCCTTCTCTGTATTCGCCTGATGGAGGGAGCCTCGCCTTCTCTGTATTCACCTGATGGGGGGAGCCTCGCCTTCTCTGTATTCACCTGGTGGAGGGAGCCTCGCCTTCTCTGTATTCATCTGATGGAGGGAGCCTCGCCTTCTCTGTATTCATCTGATGGAGGGAGCCTCGCCTTCTCTGTATTCATCTGATGGAGGGAGCCTCACCTTCTCTGTATTCACCTGGTGGAGGAAGCCTCGCCTTCTCTGTATTCACCTGATGGATGGAGCCTCGCCTTCTCTGTATTCACCTGATGGAGGGAGCCTCGCCTTCTCTGTATTCACCTGGTGGAGGGAGCCTCGCCTTCTCTGTATTCATCTGATGGAGGGAGCCTCGCCTTCTCTGTATTCACCTGATGGAGGGAGCCTCGCCTTCTCTGTATTCACCTGATGGAGGGAGCCTCGCCTTCTCTGTATTCACCTGGTGGAGGGAGCCTCGCCTTCTCTGTATTCACCTGGTGGAGGGAGCTCTGAAGAAGTTGCCTTAACGCGTCGTTATAAACATTGAAAAAAACTTGTTATCCATAGACATGTTTCAAGTCGTCAAGTTAATCCACGTTTTAAATGCCTTTCAAAGAGAAATGGAAACGAAGTGTACTTTGCATAAACTCACCATATAAAAACCATGGTATGATCAAAGACAGAAAAATATATATTTATCTCTACAGGGACAACTCTGTTGTGTAACGAAGACAATCTAGAAATGTATGCCAAATGCTGTTTTATGTTGATAAAATGCCATTTGTAAAGATGTGTTTCTGAGAAGTACTGATCATCGTTCAATTATATATTTCACTATCTTGTGAAGTAACATAACTTCAGATGGAGCAAGGAAATCAAGATCAGTTAGAACAGGCGAATATTTGTCGATAACTCGAATATCTTACTGAGAAGGCGAATGAGCATCCATCTCACACGAGAAGCAGTTTGTGGATGTGGCGGAGCGGCCTGTCATGTGAGATCAGGGATCGGTGGGTTCTCCAGTGAGTGATTGCAAGTGACCTATATATTGCATGATGCATCTGGGGTGGCGCCACGATCCATGTCGTCTAGCACATTGGCGCGTGTAATCATTATAATAAATATGCAATATTCATCTGAACCATATATGGTTGGACGTTACTTGAGGGGATAATTAAGTATCATTCAAACACATTCTTATTGGGAAATTGCAATATGTCGAGTCTGTATGAGACAAAGTACATAGGTTTCAGATAAGACCGACTGCAAACATTAGTTTTCAAACTGATTTTGTCTTGTTTGTTGTTTAACGTCACACTCGTATGCTAAATGGCGGCGGTCTGAATAATCGAATATGGATCACTCAATCCAGTGACTCACATAAGCATCGATCCAAGCAATTGGGTTACGATGACATGCAAATCAACCAAGTCACCGAGTCTGATGACTCGATCAATTAAGTCGCCTCTTACAACAAACATAGGATGCTGGGGGCCTGTATACTCCCCCGGAATCCCCATGGGTTTTCAAACTGTTGGATGCAGATATGTGCCGTATCAGTGTGACTGCTTGTACTAGTCCAGGCTAATACCGATTTTATAGTGCTAGCCAGCTGAAATACCATGCCACAGTTTAATATGAAAACCCCGCTCAGACTTAGTATAGGGAGTCCGAGCTGTGACCAGTCATTGTTTTAACCTGTTTAATGCCAAACGCCAGGCAGGGTAACAACAAGTACCATCTTTTAACGTAATTGGCACGATGCGACTGGGGTTCGAACATCCCACCTTTAGCTCTCCGGGCATACACTCTACCACTGACCAGTGGTCTCTGATTATGGTCGGAGTATTGAGTAACATGAGTAAAGGTGCAGCTCAGTGCCCAGGTAGACACGCGTGACTGACCCCAGGTTGGCGTCTTTATTGCTCATAACCTGGATAAATGTCGAACTGACAGAGACATTAAGGGAACAAGAAACGCATTACGCATATTGACAAGTGAGTAAGTGAGTAAGTTGGGTTTAACACCGCTTTTTACAGTATTCCAGTTATATCACGGCGTGTCAGCATAATGTCGGAGGAAAGCCCGAAGTGATGCAGGTCTCAGACGTTTACCACTTCGGTGAATACCACGAGCACGGGTATGATGCTGACAAACCTAGAAACATAGTCGGGGCCGGCGAACTGTGATTCGAATCCACAATCATAGGTTCCTGGCGTGCCCAAGGGACGTGAATATTGGTTTACGCCACAATCAACAATGCGACCGCTTTGTCACGATGTTCTGTAAACATTCGCGGGTAGCTAGTGGTTGCTAGCTTGAGCAAGGATCCGCGATGGAAACATTGTGACCAGCCGAGCATAATTAAAAGTTATGTGTCACGCATGTGGTAGACATTTCCAAATTCAATGCATAATTGACCAAGATTGATTCATTTGACCTGTACTGTGTGTTCACGTGTTTTGTGAGTGGCGGTTGCTACTGGTAGAGAAGGACATAGGTACCCTTTTTTTACGAACGCCTGGTGTCATCACTGATTTCAGTGGTCAATTCATTTACTTTTCACAGCTACTTTGACCTTTACGTCAAATTGTAATGTGTTTCGGAGGATAATCTAGACTGGTTATTCTCTGGCATTGACAATATTTTTAAGTGAACGATTGACTTGCCTTTGCATGCGTTTGTGAAGAGTGTCATCGGTTTGGTAGGATACGCTCACCTTTTTGACAACACTTGTTTCGCTGGTATCACTATTTGACAGTGATACTGAACACATGATATATTCGGAATCGTACAATGGGCTCTATTTTAGCACAGATTTCTTATGATTATGTACAGATTTTGGTCGAACATAATCTCAAATAACTGTCATGACGTGAATGCAGGTAGATATATTTCGATTGTGAGTGGTATGTCATTAAAATAAATTATAAGTGTTGAGGGTTTGTAATTGTTGGTATAGATTACCTATACGACTCCAACAGTGGTAAAGTACAAATATTAAGTGAGTGAGTGAGTGGGTTTTCACGACACTTTCATCAATATTCAAGAAATATCACGGCGGGAGACACCAGAAATGGGCTATATATGTGACATCCCACATGTTCAAACAAAGATAATCAATGTTGCAAGTGGTGGTCTAAATGTTCTCTTACTTAACAGTTTAATGGATAACTGATGAAAATGAGATCCACACAATGTTGAATTTCAACGTTCTGACATGCATATTTACATTTGATATCAAAACAGCTCAAAACTGTGTTACTCCTGACCCTTAATCAAAAGTTTATATTTGTACTAGAAATGACGAAAGATAGAATCCAGATCCAAGTATCACTTATTCAAATATGCTATTCGTCGATCTACGGAAAGCTTGTAGCCCTGGACATCGAGATAATCGATTGCATTTAGCATGTTCGACTTTGAATCACGAGGCTCACCCAGGCTCTAATATTAACCATAACTATCTATATTTGCAGGGGGGCTTTCGACATTGGTACAAACTGTCCGAAACGGATCTGACAGATGCATGAATGTGCGTTTTGTTTTGAAGCTCAAGACTGCCAGTTTTTCCAATAGACAGACAAGTACTCATGCTCTCGCTTTTGAGCATCTGGAGTGTGTAAGTCCTTTCCCAAATTGGTCAGGTCGTCCTCATGAAAGGCCATGCCGTACATTTAAAAAGAAAACAGCTTCTGTACATGGAGTTATGAAACCGACAAGCAGAGGTGTGGTGGTTTGAAACCAAGGGCAATTATTAAGGCGAGTTTGTATTCGAATCCAAGATGAGCGGATCCTGTCGCAACTAAGGGAAGCAATACTTTATTTTGTGAGTTGTGTCGGTTCACTGGCTCAACATGGAACACCAAATGTAGAAAGTCTGTATTACACAAAGGTGATGGAAAGAAAATCGCAACCATGTCTGAAGTCAATATAAAGTAGAGCTCCAGGCTAGTGTAGGAGGAACTATTCTTACCCTGACAAACAACATATATGAATTTATGTGGTCAGACATAGCGTCAGAGATAAACATATGATCAAACACACTCCGTGGCATAAAATGTCTATGATGACGTCATAGCTCCCTTTACGATCCACCTTACTTTCGAACGCCTGACGTTCATTGGGCGACAGAAGCAATAAATTCAGTGTTATATCTTCCTCATGTCTGTAATGCTGACATTATTATTCCACAAAAAACAGTAAATTTGCACCGTCGACAATTATATGAGTAAGCCTGAAGCAGTCTAACTTCCAAGCAATCTTTGAGCCCACTTGTACCTGTCCACGAATCTTAGCTCTCGGTACTGGGCACCGATGATTCGTTGAAACTGGATTCTATCCGCGTCATAGAGAAGGGACTCGAAAGACTCAGGGCAGACACTGTCAGTTTTAGTATTGATTGCTGCACTTACCATATCATTATATCAAGATCAATTCCACATGTTTCGGAAGTAACTGGCGTGTTTGTACGAGTGATAGGTTGACCCAGCCTAAACGGTTTGTTGGATGAATAGTCACATACTCACTATCAAGGTGTCTAACACCAGTCGTGGGGGACGTGGGTGGTAGGACGTGGTTTCCATTCCGCAGGAATAGGACAGACCGCAGTCCTTTAGGTTCGATCGATATTCTTAACCAGCGCGACTAATTTTACATCGATTAAACCTTTACATGGATATTTGAATAGTGAATGATTTAAAACCCAGGATTTACGATGAAAACAAGAATCAAGAAACAGCCTTCTGATGAGACATTACTTTAGCAAGGTTTTGACGAAGAACATAAAATAAACGTTATAGATCCTCACGATCAGTACTTCTCAAACTATATGTTACGATACGTTGTGTATGGTAAGCCTATATTGTTATGACAGGTATGGCTTTAGTTTTGTCAATACATCGTAACAAAACACATTTCGCGAATTTGTGATCCAAAATATTTCTCATGATTTGTTTGAATAGTGAATCATTTCAAGCACACGGTGAAACACGAATGGAGAAACAACAGTTTGATGAAAATTACATAAGAGTAATAGATTCTCACGCTGAGTAATTTCACAAATTATCTGTTTAGTTTGTTTCAGTGAAATAAAATTGATAACATTACAACATAAGAGCTCATACAACAAAAGTGTGTTGAAGGTTTCGCAAATATTTTTAATAATGACATATTACGTTCTGCGGTGAGTGTTTCGCAACGGCATGCCAAATCGTTGGTTGAAAACACATTAACATATCTCCAGAGTGTTTGTACATGCATTTCGATATCTGCATGAGATATTGCTTCCAAAAAATAAGCGAAATTGCGAAGTAGTTACATACAAAATTAATCAAATATTCACTGACTCGCTCATTTATATGTGAGTGACATATCCTTCATTCATTGCACATGTCAATACGGCAGTACTTATGTTGGACCTTTCTTGAGGAACCTCAATGTATATAATTTATTATGATAGTCTGGATGTGACGTAACCTACATCTTGATTACGTATGGAATACAAATATCTTCATCAGCACAATTCTCATAATCATTGGTTGTCACAAAGCTTCCATGGTGATATCACCATGATCTAGTTACATTTTTATACCCTGTAAAACTGCAGCAGCTGTCTGCGAAAGGTCGATCAGAAAATGTTCTAAATAGACATTTTTGCCAGGAGCGTAAACTAATATCTGGAAAACGTCACTCTCTCTGTTGGATCTTCTGCTGTGTTTGTCTGTCTGGTAATAGTTGGCTAGTAATGAAGTCCTGACACCCTTCCTTCATATAACGATCTTGTATTCATGAACTTGAGGAGAACACAACTGTCGACTTCACTCTAAGATATGTGATGATGTCTGCCTATAACGAGATCAGTACAAACAAACGGCCCATCCTTTGCATGCCAGTGTCAACGTGGAGTGTGTGCTGTACCATGTCACATATCACAAATAAGTTGGCCCCTAAATGTCTTTAAGGGACGATAAAGAATTACGTTTTGGTATACCAATAGACCATAACATGTATTTGTTTATATTGATGTATCTGAGGACAAAACAAAATCAGATAGTTGTAGTGTAGGTATCAAAAACAAGGTTTTGAAGTTCATAATATACTGAACCGCAAAAGAATCGTCACCATGGAAGGATATATGAGAAACCTTATTTGTCTAAACACTGTAAACTTACTTTGAGACAAAGTAAAAAGATGAAACCTGGCAAAACTGATCATCAAGGTTGAAAGTAAAGTGTCAAATGTTCTAAAAATGAAACACAACATATGTCTCTGAGAAAATGGCATCAAAAGTCAGTATCTCGTGTGTCCGCCATGTGCATTGATGACTGCCGTGCAACGTCGATACATGGAGTGGATGAGGCGGTTGATGAAGGCCAGAGCTTTTGAAGTTAATAATATGATTGACAAATGACAGAGTTTATGGTTATGTAACGGATCCATGTGGAGTTAGATTGCAATGAATATATGAAACAAGCCATATACACTACATCTACTGCAGACATGCACACAGAAATGATATGGCATAACATGCCCTCGGACAAGTCTCAATCTATAAATCAATATATTGTTCATATATGCACATTGTTATATGCTTCTCATCACATGTTTGAAGTATCCTTACAACTTGTCTGTCGCCAGTGCCTGGGGGAGATTTCATACCGCGAACACTTTGTCACTTGAGTAAAGACTTATATCTTTAGGCGGGAGTCAGAACACATATGTTTAAAATACACTGAAATCAAAACGTCGACACCGGAGAATAATCAATCTCGATTATCTTCAGAAACAGATTCCATAGGGCATAAAGGCAAAATTATGATGAAAAGTATGTGTGCATGGATCACTGAAACAGATATATCCAAACCAGTTTGGGCTGTTATCTGTTGGTATCCTATCTGCGGGGAAAGGCCATGTATATAGAAGACTGCTGAAGAAAGGCCCAGTAAAAGATATCGGTCATCAACCGTACTCACGGTTTGAGCTGCAGCATATTACTATCTCTGGGTCCGCGATTTGACTTGAACAGGATGTTAAGAGCATGCAGCTATTCAGAGGTCATAAGTAAATATTAAGCTGCTCAATGCAGGAGCGTCTTGGGATCCACAAGCCAGACCTCCGATTAAGACATCGTTTCGCACAAAACCAGATTAATTCCCTCAACCAGCGTTTTGCTCGTGGCTGCTCTTGTAACCATCAAAGAACAATATGTTATATTCGTAATTATTTTCTCATGCCACGATTGGTGCACCTAATGGAGACAATCTGTGATGATGCCTATTATCGAGGAGTAGTCAGGTTAGTGTTGAATTAACGAGAATAAAATTTAAAACTTAATCGAATACTTGTAACATATTGTACTTTTAGCTCTTCATTTGTGAAGATTCAACACCTCGAAAGTGTTAAGACTTTTGTTTCCCGTTACACACTCTTACCGGTTATGCAAGATCAGCAAAAACATCATCGCACCATCAGGTGTTACGCTTGCCTTTCATTAATTGGATCAAACCTCAAGCTTGATGCAACTAGTCAAATGGGGATGGTTCCCTTGAAACGTCTGAGAGGCTATTCTGGACACTGTGTTATTGTATTTCAACTACTCATGTATAGTGTAGGATTGTGAAGTGGGAGTCAACACGATAATTATCGATTGGGGGGGGGGGGGGGGGGGGGGGGGGTCATATGAAATCTGTAAGTTTTAACGACGGTTAATCACCGTTTTAACGACGGTTAATAATCTCATGTTACATTACCAATAATGTCATTGCTCCAATGGCAACCCTAATCATTATAATTCACAGTAGTTAATTACCATGATAAATATGAACCTCATTGGCTCTAATGGTAATGATCTTTTTTCTAAGCCATCTCTTCTAAAGCTCATTTAGGCACAAATTTTCTGCATTTGAAATGAGCCAATTATGAAATCATTTTGTATAACCCTCCTATCGCATGCAGCATATTCACCAGCTTTAAAAAAAATATTATTTACTGATTTATCAAACATTGGTTATGGCTACCCAGAGTTATTTGTGGAGGCTCGATACGGATTTGGACAAAATAACATTCAATGAATTACTGGACTGCAGACCGCATTAATTTTCCTTTTAACTCAAGGCATGCGTCTTACTGAATGACAATATACAGTGTTGTCAGTGTTGTCAAAATCAGGGACGTAACGAATCGTGTTCAGTGCAGCTTTCCATTAACTAGTATTTATGGTGTTGGTCACTTGATTGTTCGTGAGCTCGTGAGAATTATTTCATGTAAAATATTTAAATCTAATTATAGACACATTTCTCAAGTTAATCCTAGACTAAACTCATGTTGTATTTTCGTATGCGACTGAAATTTAAATCTGGAGTTTTACACATTGTTTTAGATTGTAGCGTCACGTGGAGGCGCCATTGTATGTAACGTTATAATAATATAACTCTTACCTTTAGCAGATGGTTGAGCAACCTTATATGTGATTTAAATCACTTTCCCATCATTATGTTATCCCCATTTCGTCATGCTTTGTAAAAAATGTGTTTAGATTCAAAACTCAAACCAGATTAAACCAGTTTTGTCCGCATGTTTGTAAACGCAATTTTAATACTATTTTAATATAAGTAAATATGTTTGTTGATTATACTTGAAACGAACACATTACCTACATGATTTAATTCAAATATATCAAATATATATATATATATTGAGCTGCAGATTAGTTCGATAATTATCGCTCATGTTAACCTTAATCTTTATCTTATTCTCATATTTGTCTTGGACACACAACATGTCAACAACAAAGTGTTGGCAGAAGAATCGGTCAGTTGGGCGCGCTCACCATACAGTGCCTCAGTCAAAATTGATATTAGACTTTAAAAACTCGGAATTAGATCATAATTACAAAAGTTATATCTACTTGGACATTTTACTACTTTTCAATTTCCTATCAACAAACTACGACATCCGGCCCTCAGGAATTGACGACAATGTATGCCCATAATACAACTCACAATTTGGCTCAAATATCTTAATCAGATGATCAAATCGCTGAGTGAGATTATTGCTTCAAATGATGGGTAATCACCATCTAATACTAACTCCAATCTCGATCTGTAGCGGTGCATCAATCTAGGGATCGAGTCATTTTATTTCTTGTTTGAGGATGAGTACCTTAAAACCATAAACATCTTTGCCAAGGTTAGATATCACTTTGTGAACACAACCAAATACCGCAAGAAAACGTCACGTGCTAATAATGATTTACAAAGTCAGATCATTTGGATTTGCTCATGCTTTGATGTCGATCAACCGTGGGTTCAAATAGGAAAAATATGTAAGGAAAGGTTGTTTTGTTAATGTTATATCTCTTCAAACAGAAAGATGTATTTTACCAAGTTCACTATATCCTGATTTGCCAGCAATGAATCTCACACTTGGCAAGCAGCTCGATTTTGCCGTCAACTCCCAAGAGGAAATATTGCTTCAGATAGCATCCTCAATGCGTGCAACACACGGAAAGAACGATATTTTTTGTTCATCATGGCTGAATGTAGATCATGAAGTTGTCCCTGTCTTGATCAATTTGAACGTATTTCCATATTTCAATTTATAAGATAACACAAACTTCATAATGGATCAGTTGGAAGCAGGGCGCCTCGTGTATTCATGGTTATACATTATCAGAAAAGAGCCCTGGTGCACAATTGATGTATATAATCAGTAATGGCACATTGACAAAAATAGTATTTTTGTCTCCGTTTTATTTTTTAACATTTGGCAACAAAATATCATTGCCATTATGCATGCACATTATTCTTTTTGCCTTCCATTTGATTATGTACAAATTACAGCCCTAAGACATTTAGAAATGGATGATTTATCCAAACTTTCTGCATAGAGCTCGTTACTGTTTGAGACAGAACCTTACATCACACTTTGACAAACACAGGAAGAGTAGCTAGGAGTCTGAAGTCAATTGGATTGACATTAATACCTCCTCAATCAGAAATATATTTTCAAGACTACTGAATAGTAGATATATATTAGAATATACGGCAGTTCCAAGTGACTTTATCATTATCAGAGTCATATATGACTGACCGAGATAATTGTGCATATCCTATATGTCGACATAAGTGATACTGAATACTGTGACTTTTGTGTTGGGGGATAATCAAACAGTCAAATATTGGCCAACACGGAAAAACTTCCCTAGATCATGATTAGGAGGATTAACATGTTGGACCAATTCCATTAGATCAGGGGGTGATACATCGACACGACTGAAACTTATTCTATACTTTAATGTGGAACAGCAACATGACTGAACGCTGGCTCATATTGTGTCGTTGCTGGTATTGTTTATAAAAAAAATTCTTGATGAGGTATTTATGGTGACATCCACGACATTAAGACTTAACCATAAGAATGTTTGATCATTTGAATATATATGTTTCTTAATACTAAACATGTTTAGTCATGACCATGAGAAGAAATGCATAATAAAGTGACATATTACACGCGACTAATTACACGTTCTGTGCCACTGTCGACAATATTGACCATTCGGCATAGCGCGTAGTTTTGTTTGCAGTTTTCTTTGCATTTAACTCCTAATAATTGTCTCTTCAAAAGCGTTCGGTTTCATACAGTACCTAAAATAGTGTTGGATGTTTCCTGGCAAGAAACCTCTTATTTTCATGAACATCTATCACTGGAAAAAGAGGAAACTTCATGATACCATATAAATCCAAAGAAACAAACCAGCTATTAACAGAAACCAAGACACCTACCTGCCCAGTGTATACTCTACTTTGCTATAACCAATCAGTACCCACAAACTGACACCTTCTTGACTGTTATGTTGTTACAGTGTCATATATTGTTACCCTAGTCAGCTGTTTGTTATCACACCCAACCTCATAACTGCTATATTATTGGCTTCTTTCCCGTTAATCCCAAGTGCTTCCTTTTTATTTGTTATTTTTGTAACCTTTTCCTTCCTTGTGTAAAAAATCAGCCTTTATATATTATAACATTCGCCTTCACAGTATTTACCCGATGAAGGGGCAAGAAGTAGCCCTAACTCGTCATTATAAACACCTAAAACATTGTTATCCATAAAATGTTTCATGTCGTCAAGGTATTGCAGCTTCTCAGTGCCTGTCTAAGAGAGATGGAGACAGAGTGTCCTTTGCATAAACTCAATATTCTAGTATGATCAAAGGCAGAACAATAAAAATATATATCTACATTATTCCTTTGTGTAATGAAGACAGTCAAGAAATGTTTGTCAAATGCTATTGCATGTTGATAAATGTAATTTATAATGATGTGTTTCTAAACAAGTGCTGACCATGTTTGAATTATAAATACATTTTCACTATCTCGTTAAGTAACATAACTTCAGATGTAGTAAGGAATCCAAGCTCAGTTGAACAAGCGGAGTATTTGTTAATGACTCGTTTATCTTACTGAGAAGGAGCATCCTTCTCACATGAGAAGCAGTTTTATGGCTGAAGCATGTTGTGAGATCAGGGATCGGTGGGTTCTCCAGTGAGTGATTGCCAATGACCTATATATTGCATGATGCATCTTGCTGGCGCCACAGTCCATGTTCCATAAATTGCACACTCAGCACTTGGACGGACGTAATCACTGGAATAGATATGCAATATAGATCTGAACTATTAATGGCAGCAATGGCATTTCTACATAATTGGACGTTATTTGAACGGTTGGTTTGTTTTTTTACGCCGCACTCAGCAATATTCCAGCTATATGACAACCGTCTGTAAATAATCGAGTCTGGACCAGACAATCCAGTGATTGATATCATGAGCATCGATCCACGCAATTGGGATCGATGACATGCATCAACCAAGTCAGCGAGCCTGACCACCCGATCCCGTTAGTCGCCTTTTACTTGAACGGATAAGTACCATTCTAACTCATTCATTTTGTGAAAGTGCAATATGTTGAAAGACTTTTATTTTCGACCACGTCTATATGAGACAATGGACATGTGTTTCAGAAAAGGACTCCTGAAAACATTAGTTTTTTTTCAAATTATATTTTTCTTGTTTGTTGTTTAACGTCACACTCGCGGCGATCGGAAAAATACCGAGTCTGGATCACTCAATCAAGTGTTGAATATAATAATCGATTCAGGCTGGTGGGTTATGATGACATGCAATCAACCAAGTCACCGAGCCTCACTACTCGACCCATTAAGTCGCCTCTTACCACAAACAAAGGACGCCGGGGACCTGTATTCTTACCCGGAGTTCCCACGGGTGTCAAACTGTTAGTCATGTAGATACCAGCTGCAAACGAGAGAGATTTTTTCGGTGAAGTCAAACCTGCTAAAAAGATACAATAGGACATCACCACCAGGATTGATCGAAACGTACTCATCCGTCTCAAAAGAAATCTACGTCAGGTCCAAGCTGGTGCAGTGACATATATTCTTCTTCGTACACTGAATATATTACGAGCGTTTCAAACGGAACAGATAAGACAGTGCCAGACAGACACCAAGATGCGCTGGACAGCCTTGGAGGTAACTGTTGGTTTATATTACTAGATCAGGGCACGGCGTATCACATAGGGTTCATTGAAGAAACGTGCAGGCCGTACACGGCCTTCAAAAGTCCTTGGGGACTATATGAGTGGACAAGAACTCTTTTGGGATTACCTGGTGCCCCAAGTGCCTTTCAACTGTCTTTAAGGACTGAGAGATATATTATGCTTTCCATACTTGGATGATGTAATCGTCTTCAGCAAAGATTTTACCCAACACATTGGATGTCAGAACAGTCCTGAAGAGGTAAGAGAACATGGAGTCAAGTTCAAACCGCAAAATGCAACCCGATCAGACGTCAAGTTCGCTGTCTAGGGCATCTGGACCAAAAGACAAGGTAGCTGTCGCGAAGTTGAAAGATAGACAACCAGCAACTGTTGGAGAAAGTCGCCAATTACTTGGATTCATTGGCTATTACAGGCGGTACATTCCGGACTACTCCAGGAGAGCACATTGCCTATTTGAACTACTTTGTGCTCCAGGTGATCGCAGCACAGTCAAAAGGAAGTCTCCAAAAAAGCAGATCAGGAACAAAAACAATAGATAGGGACACGGACTGAGGAACATATTAGGGTACTTAAGGAATTCGTTGACATTCTGCTCAATGATAAAATCATGGCCTACCCAGATTAGGGAGCGAGAATTCACCCTACACGTCGATGCCTCACAAGAGGGACTTGGAGCGATTCTATATCAAAAGAAGTAGGATGGTAAACTTGCCAATTGTGGCTTATGGATCAAGGTCTTTATCACCAGCAGAGAAGAATTACCTCTCACTCCAGGAAACTAGAGTTCCTTGCCCTCAAGTGGGCCAATACAGAACGCTTGCGTGACTACTTGTACTATGCACCAGGGTTTACAGTTTACAGTCACAGTAACCCGTTAACGGTTCTACTGGCCGCACAAGACAGAAAGACGATACGTAACCAAGGAATGCAGGTGCTTGAAGGATCGCAAACCCAATCAGCCCACTATAGCTCCATTGCAACCTATATCTACATCAGCTCCCTTCGAGTTAGTCTCTATTGTCTTCCTCCACCTAGCGCCATGATATAACTGGAATACTGTCAAAAGCGTTGTTAAACCCACTCACTCACTCCTCAACCTGGAGAAAAGTGTAGGTGGCTGTGAATACATCCTCGTCGTTTGTGATCACTTTACCAGGTTTTCTTAAGCCTTTAGCACAAGAGATAAAATCTGGTAAAACAGCAACAGATAAGATATTTAATGATTTTGTGCTGAAGTTTGGAAGCTCCATCATGACCAGGTTACTGAGCTCGAGAACCATCTCTTCCATCAACTTCAGAAATATTGCAGGATGGCAAGATCGTGAACAACACCCTATCACCCACAAGGAAACCGACAAGTTGAACGTTTCAACAGGACTCTTTTAAGTATGTTGAGAACCCCACCCAGCCAAATGAAGACCAACTGGAAAGATCACATGAATAAAGTTGTGCATGCTTACAATTGTACTCGTAACGACGCAACTGGTGTTTCACCTTTCTACCTCCTCTTTGGATGCTCACTACGACTGCCAGTTGATCTGATGTTTGGACTGGACCAGGACATATCAGGTGCCAAACCTAGCAAGTATGTAGAACAATGGAAACATTGTATGGCACAGGCATACATACAAGCTCACAAACAGACATCAAAGAGTTCTAGTCAAGGCAAGCACCAGTATGACAAGAAAGTTAGGAGCACAACTCTTGTTTCAGGGGACCAAGTACTCGTAAGACATATGTCAGAACGAGAAGTACCTGGTAAGCTCAGATCGTATTGGGAACCAAAGATCCATGTAGTGGTGAAACGAGCAACAGAGGATGGACCTGTGCATAAAGTTCGACCAGAAGATGGTAATGGACGCACCAGAGTCTTACACAGGAATATGTTGTTGCCTTGTAATGGGTTACCAGTAGAGATCCAGGAGACACAGCAAAGCAAATTGAAAGGCCCTAGACTCGAGATTGTGAGACCAAAAGCTAAGCCAAGACAGAACCTCCCAAAGTGCCCATAAGTGAAAGTGACGCTAACTCCTCAAAAATGATCATTGAATGTGGCAAAGGAAGTAGCAGTGACAGTAAAGAATCTCAAGTCTCTGATGAGAGTGACTCAGGAGAGTCTGTGGGTGATAGAGACAACAGTGAGGGAGCAGCTACAGGGCGAAATGCTGAAGATGATAGTTCAAGTGACGCCAATGCTAAACCCGAGACTGACAGTTGTCGGGTACACCATCAACATGCTGTTACTCAGACCTCATCAGCAGACACTGACTTTGCAGATGACGAGAGTTATGAAATTGATGGGCGACGAAGGAGACGTCGCAGACTTCCACCAGCGAGGTTGACATTAGACACCATCGGGAACCATTCAATGTACAGACCTGGGGTAACTCTAAATACGATGGGACCAGCATGGCCCATGCTACCAAACCCATAGTGGTATCAAGCGTTCCAGATGATGGTACCTTAGGCAGTTGTCAACCCAATCATGTATCCTATTCACCATAGAGCTTAGAGTGAATGTGTGATTCCTTGATGTGGTGTAAACCCCTCTAGTTTTCTCATTCCTTGTGAAACAAATGTGTGATACAAATTGTAGTTTTGTATGACATCTTTCAAAGCTCTGTAAGTTTTATTCACATGTTGCAGGTATTGCCAGTTTGCTGTGTAAAGTATGATTGTGTGATGTGTTTTATTCAGCCAAAGATTATATATTTTTCTGTTTCATAGTCGGTTTGTAAACAAGTATGAGTGGTTTTCATTGCAAGTTAGTTAATATACTGTTGGTAAAAAGTATTGTTCATATGCATGTTGTGAAGTGTCGGGTCGACATTTAATTAGGCGGTGTGGATGTAAGATTGATGTGAAAGGTGCGTATTTGAGATTTACGGTCGAAGGGAGGCAACTCTATTATGCTCGCTCAAACCACGCTTGACAGAATTGGCCAATCAGATTGCAGCGCCCACTCTTGTCTGTGTGTCGACTGCTAATAAAAATTTCCTCTGTATATTTTCAACCTGGTTCAACGGTTGAGGGGTCCAACACCTCCTCCTCTATATCACGGCTGTCTGTAAATAATCGAGTCTGGACCAGACAACTCAGTGATTGACATCATGAGCATCGATCCACGTAATTGGGATATGATGACATGCATCAACCAAGTCAGCAAGCCTGTCCAACCTTTCCCTGATAGTCGCCTCTTACGACAAGCAAGGGTTGCTGAAGATCACTTATAACCCGGATCTATACGGGACAGGGTAATAATATATAGCGTGACAAGTAATCCTTTAGAAGGTATCTATTTTGTGGAATTTTGATCTGTCGCACGTATGTATAAATCTACAAACCTACACGCGAGTCACAGCTGGATTTGTGGCCACACAAACACGTGAAATTGTATCTCGCACAACAGATGTACCATTGCGAAATACTGACATGCTGTCATGAGTATGTGTGCTGCATGGACGCCCGTGAAGATCCGGGGTAGAATAGGTCTTCAGTAAAGCATGCTTGCCGTAAAGGCGACTACACTAGTCGTAATTTAAGAGTCGACTAATGGGAAAAGTTATTACCCACAGACAGTAATCAGCTTTATCAAAGACTCCCTTTAATACAAAAATGTCGACCCGTTAAGATCCGTTAAGATCCGGTGTAGAAAGGTCTTCAGTATGCTCAGTTATTTTCCGACCGCGGCCGAGTGTGGCGTTAAACAACAAACAAACAAAATACAGTTTGAAAAGAACTTATATTTTCAGAGGTCCTTTTCTGAAACACATGTCAATGTGTTATTCAGACGTTGCCGAAAATAAAAGTATTCCAACATATTGCACTTTCACGAAATGAATGAGTTAGATTGATATTTATCCGTTCAAGTAAGAGGCGACTTACGGGATCGGGTGGTCAGGCTCGCTGACTTGGTTGATGCATGTCATCGATCCCAATTGCGTGGATCGATGCTCATGATGTCAATCACTGGATTGTCTGGTCCAGACTCGATTATTTACAGACCGCCGTCATATAGATGGTATAATGCTGAGAGCGGCGTTAAACAACAAACAAACAAAAAACAACCGTCAGTCGGACACTCATCATGAAAAATGTATCAGTGCTATACTGACGCAAGGGAAGACCCTGACGGTTAAGGGTAACTCAATGTGAAAAAATATAAAACAAAAATCGTTATTTTTACAGCAGCATGTATTGACTGGTTACATGTGGGCACGACGTTTCCGTCAGTTCATCAAGCAGGTCTCAAATTTCCAGCGCCTGTCTCTGCAACAGAATATACGAATCTTAAAATGTATGCATATTATCCCTAACAATAGCTCAAACGTTTAGTCAAACTATTTTACAGTCAAACACAGACGTTGTTTCCACTCATTCTAACAGGGTCATACAAAATGTTATAAACATTATCATGAAACAAAGACATTCATTGACTTGTCAAGATATCTTTACATAGGAACGAATAATTTCGTTATTTGATAAGCGTCCCACTTTAAAGTGTTCTCTCTGAAAGGAGCGTTTACATTCTTCATTTCTTATATAAAACTGGAAATATACAAATTGAAACATTGCTTTCTAAATTTGATAAATGAAAAACTGACAGAAGACAACCCAGTGTTTGACATCATGAACATCGAAGTACGCAATTGGTGATGTGAAATGAGGTTTAACGTCGCGTCCAAGACCATTGCGGTCACTTGGCGACGTGCCCACACCTGTGTGTGTGTTTGTGTGGCTGTTTTCAATGCCGATTTTATGGTGCCAGCCCACTGAGATACCATGCCGCAGTTTAACATGAATACCCCACTCAGACACAGTATGCTGACTCCGAGTCGACCTGTCCTTGTGTTAGCCCCTTAATGCCCAGTGCCGGGCACAGTAACAACAAGTACCATATCTTTTTGTATTTTGCCGACCTTCCGCTGGGATACGTTTCCTTGTTTGTTTGTTGTTTTTACGCCGCACTCAGCAATATTCCAGCTATATGACGTTGGTCTGTAAATAATCGAGTGATTAACATCTTAAGCTTCGATGCACGCAATTGGGATACGATGACATGCATCAACCAAGTCAGCGAGTCTGACCACCCGATCCCGTTAGTCGCCACTTACGACAAGCATAGTTGCCATTTACGGCAAGCATGGGTTACTGAAGACCTATTCTACCCCGGATCTTCACTGGTTACCGCATTGTTGATTGATAAGGGACCAAAGATTTGAAATCATAAAATTTAATTGTGGGCAAGTAAAAAAAATTCAGAATTGGTGGTCGTCAACCAATGCTGGTGGTCGTTTGAGCGGTTGTTAAGCTCGTGTCAACGTCGCTCATAATATCCATAAATGGTTTGTCTAACTCGAGTACTTACACCATATTACCTGTAAAGATCGAGGGTAGAATAGGTCTTCAGCAACCTATGCTTACCGTAAAAGGCGACTATGCTTGTCGTAAAAGGGATCGGGTGGTCAGACTCGCTGACT
Organism: Haliotis rufescens; assembly: GCF_023055435.1. Classification (NCBI taxonomy): domain Eukaryota; kingdom Metazoa; phylum Mollusca; class Gastropoda; order Lepetellida; family Haliotidae; genus Haliotis; species Haliotis rufescens. The sequence goes on from NW_025963902.1 coordinate 12,608,060, forward strand.
TGGTTGATACATGTCATCGATCCTAATTGCGTGGATCGATACTCATGTTGTCAATCACTGGATTGTCTGGTCCAAACTTGATTATTTACAGACAGCCGTCATATAGCTGGAATATTGGGGCGTTAAACAAACATATAAAACAAAGTTAGAATTGTTCAGCACCTAAATATGTGAGACAGCATTATGCAGAGCAATGCACTTACTCGTAGTGGTTGCTGTGATAGCTGGAGACTCCCTTGAGGAAGTGTCCTCCAGGAACCCTGAAGTTGAGCCTCATATCCCATCTGTTGACAAAGCGGGTCGTGCCACAATGCACCAATTGTTTATCTGAAAGAGATATGTCACAACAATGTTATGTAAACAATTAGTTGACAACTAGATCGGGTATTTAAATCCCAAATGAACATTATTGTTGTCGCCATTTCAATTACCAGAAGCGATTATTAATAACAGGCCTATTTTCACGACCATAAGGTGTTTTGAACCGTTATTATTACATTGAATTACGGATTCATAACGAAAAATGAACTGAGTGAAAGAACATATTTCACAGAAACATGAATTTTGACCAGTTACATATAAGTGAGACCATGTTCTTTTTTTAAAGACGTGTGCTGACGTACCTTTCAGGGAGCAACAGTAGAACTTAAATCGTCGGTCCTTAAAGTAGTTGTTGTAATAGCTGCTGATGCCAATAATGACGTCATTGAGGGGGCATTGGAAAGATATCGGTAGTTCAAATCTGTTCACATAGCCTGAAAGAGTGATTGGATGATTTGTGGGTAAATGCCGCTAGTAGTAAAGACAATGACAGTTCTGGCTCACATCCACTTGAGCCAGATTTATATACCAATACTGCTACTACAGAGGGATTTTTTTATGTGAAAATGATGATGCGATTCAACGATCGTCACGAGTCTAAACTAAATTGTAATGAAAATATTCACCCTGTGGTAATTCTCGGCATTTGATTGGCTTGTAATTCTCCATTATTATAGACTTATGTAAGCATTTGTTCAAATGTGATCAAACGATAGGAAACAATCCTTTTTTAATCTCCAACCAGTTCTTTGGTTTTGGCACGGAATAATTGACGCGCTTGTTGTCTCCCCTGTTCTAAGAACTTTTTTTCTCTTCTTCTCTAATACCACCTGTCTTATGAGAATTGGATCGAATTTCCTGCTTCATTGTATTGTATTTGGTTAGTTCTGACAACACTAAACAAAACTCCTCCTCGGATATATCTTACAATCAGCCCGTGCTGTTGAAATATGATCCTCAATGCTCTTTAACTTTGCTTTGGCGAGTATCCGAATATTATGATGTTTTAGTGCTTTCTGTTGCAACTTACGAGAAATTAATTTTATTGCTATTCCTGCCAGTCCTGAGACTCTGGCTGCTACTTCCATACAAAGTACGATAGGTGTGGTGATTATAGTTGATAATAAACTAACGCCGGCTACACCGAGTCCCATGCCAGCTGTTAGAATGGCAGTGTCAACTCTGTCGAGAGCATTCACAGCTCTGCAATACTTTTTTTACAATCCAAGTCCCTCTCCTTCTCTATTCGATGTTATATGTCACTTATTTGATGTAATCAAAATCCATCAACAGTGTCCATATTTCCATATGCCTCATCGAGCACCAGATATAAACCCATAATGTATATTATTATATCATATAATAGTCTTTAATTGATCTTGCTTAAATGTTTTGAGAGTATACATCAACCTCAGTAAATGTATATTATGCGGCATAAATATCTTAGTAAGAGAAATGCTTTCACTTTTCCTAACTTGGAGCCCCTCAAGGGTTGGAACGGGTAATACTCCCATATAAATAATACTGCAATGTCGACGCTCGTGTTTCTTGAGCCATTTAATTAATAGACCTGGTAATATCTCGAAGGCATCTTCTGGTGCATCTCCAAACAAGACTTCAATAATAATTGTAGAATAATCAGGTATAGCATTCAAGTTCTGTTTTATATCATTGAATTCAGTAACCAATTTTAAACTAACATTTTTTTAATGCTTGACGACTCAATTACATATGACCTGGGTTTTCTGGCAGGGGAGCGACTAACACACTTTTTCGTTTTGAGGGAATATAAGCCCCGAGTACGATCCCACTATTCATTATCTTACTTAAATTATGCACCATACCCGTCATCACATATGGTGGGGTAATGACGATATTCAGTAGCCTCTCAATTTTTTCTTCTACCATAGTCCATTTATTATCATTGTTACGAGTAAGATTGTATGAATTGTTTTTATTGAGTCTACTAATGTCGACATCACTTAAATATCCTAGATTAGCTGTGAATACAACTTCTTCCAACTTGTATACATTATCTTGTAAGTGTAAAGCGTATAACTTGCCATCGGTACCGGGTTTACCAAATCCTTCTGTGTCTCCAAGATCAGAAAGCACAATTGTATTACATTGTCTAAGGTTATGCATTCCAGGGCCTGATGATTCAACCATTATTTATAATATGGAGCGTTACACTCAAGTATCCTGTATGTACAGGTTGATGTTTTACATCTAATACAGAAATTTTGAGATCTGAAATAATACCCCGCTGTAACTGTTTATATTGTAATGATGAGAAAGATTCCGTTCTACAACTATTGTATTTTTCATCTTTGACTGGAACAGCTCTTAGCAGAGTTGAAGGACTTTCGAGTTGAATATTATCTGTTGTACTGTTCTGATCAATATGGATGCAGAACTCTTTATAGGGAACTAAATCTGGTAATTCAAATTCATGCAATATTTCTTTGGGTAATACTTTTCCTCCTACAAATCCAAGTGTAGCTGCTGTGTTCAGGATAAGAATTACATCCTTTTCTCAAGGGTTTAAAATCAGCATCCCATTCGACTCATTTTGGGTGAGACTAGCTTCCAAAGGCTTAAAAATGTCATCATTTAGTGAGCATACACTGTAATACCCATCAGGTATAATGTTGGGTTTGATTCTAATGTTGTCTTCAATTATTAATACCTCATTTTTTTTTCTCACAAAGCTTATATTGGTCCACCACAGGTAATATTTTACATCGCAGAGAGCGACTTCAAGTTGCCCAGCTGAGTTATTGATAGTATGAAGCAGTTGAATAGACTGACCATTTGTTATTGCTGGGAGTGTAACATAGGTATTAAATATACAAAGATACTATTTCATAACTTAAACATGAAATCAACTTACATTACGAATCAGTTGATTTTAGTAAGTGCCTCTGGTGCTAAGTTTTTTGTTATTTCCCTGATATCTTTGAAAAATACCCGGTCACGGCAAAAAGTGATAAAATGGTGCATGATTGGTTCCAAAATCCAAAGCAATTTTAGCAGAACCAGTTTAACTTTGCCATATGGTGTGCCATAACAGGATGTGGTGTATCACTTTATGCCAACGGATATGAACTAAATAAGTCTGTTTTATCATTTCACATGTACTATCAGATTAGACACATACCTAAAGAAATTAATGCCCCATTACCGCAGGATCGAGCATGGAATTCCTCAAATAATCCGTACAATAGGTTCAAATATGAACGTATTTGTCAGGAATTTAATATTTTTTCCAGTAGAGATAGGCGTCTGCATCGAGTAAACAATGGTCTAGGTATTCCGTACGCTGGTGCACACTCTGTTAAAGAAGTCAGCGATGATTTACTGAAAAGTGACGAGTAGAGAGACGCTCGTATGAACTTTCAGGGTTGTGTTGCTTTCACCGTCCAAAAGGTTGAGCAACCACCTGGAAATGCTTGGAATCAATTTCTTTATGGTAAAACAGAAAATAATTTTAATACCCAGGAGTTGTAAGAGTTAAAAAGGGTCAATAAGAACTTATGTATGGGCAATTCTTGGTGCACAATCGCAAACACGAACGGGAATAATTGCTTCTTGGACGGCGCTCAAAAACAGTTGACTTTCACTTTGTGTGAGTTCATTGGAGTATGAACCTTCATGAAGTGAGGGCCAAACTGTGTGAACGTCGGAGCTTGCGACAACGTTCGTACAATGTTTACTGAGTATGACATGGTTATATACAGCTAAGATAAACATGTACAAAGAGAGCAACACAGACAGTAACCAGGCAACAAAAAGATAAATTCGGAGAGGACATGCTGGATAAGGATGTCGCGATACAAGTATCAAATGATACAAGAAATATCTCCATACAGAAACCACGATTCGATACGTATCTCGATACTGCACATTCAACATTTTGTGCAGAAAACCCATTCATTTGAATGAAGAGTCCATAAGACTCGCTCATAAAGGAAAAGGACAACTGACAAGTGACTAATACCCATCAACATGAAACTATTCTGTATGAGAAAATAATAAGAAACAAACGAGTTTCCGTTCTGTAAGGTAAAGCCTATCTATCGGACCGGTTTTGTATCCGAAAGATGATCAAGAAAGTTATGAGATATTGAAGAAATAGTTTATACTTGCATATCGATATGAAAATGTAAGTGAGATAGCTATAGGTTTAATGCTCCTCCGGGTGACTTGAGGGAGTGCTCCTTCGGGTCAGTTCAGGGAGTGGCAGTGTTCACAATGTAGGCCCCTGAAAAGTAGATTTCGTGACCCGTAGTTTCAAATTTGTACGGGTCCTTGTGGCCTGCAGTAAATCTATGTGTCAATTTATTTGTCACAATAAGCTGCATGAGGGCATGTCGAATTTAGTCGGGGCCTGCAGCTTCTAAAGTATGTGAGTCCTGATTGCAGCCTGGCAATTAATTTTATTTCCTACACTGGTGAGTGAGTCCTGCTGATCTAGGACAGGCGGGTGAGTGAGTGAGTTTGTTTTAAGCTGCTTCAGGCAAGATTGGTGAGATTTGCAAGATAATTATCCCGTGGTGTGTCACAAAAGTGTGTCCCACTGTGTGAGCATCTTAGCGCGAGGTCACTGTTAGTGACACTGTTTCTACACACTTGACATTCTGTGTGATGTCATGTCGATGTACGTTGTTTCCTAATGAAGGCGAGTTGTTTGTTGTCCCGAAGACCGTACAGAAGTTTGTTGCCGGTTGTGGTGACAGCAACGTGCATGTGTGGGACATGGAGTCGGGGAATCTCTAGGTACACCGTGGAGACCAAGGACAAAAACTGTTTCCTCACAACATATTATACTTATGATTGTGATTTCTAAACATTGTTAATCACTACATGTAATTTGAATATGTAATGATATTTAAACCAATATTTTAAAGTTGTAGATTTACCTTCCCCGTTATGCTTTTATGTTGTATGATGGGCACGTTGCATTAATAGGGATGTGTATTATCAAAAAAAATGTTTTAAGTGAATTGCAATATTATTGTGATTCAAGTATCTGTATGGCGATATATTGGGAGGTATCTGTATTGCCATATACAGAGAATCTCAAACGAGTTTTTTCACTTTTATCAACGAGTGTTGATGTATTTGATATAAAAAAAAACGAGAGTGAGATTTTATTTATCACCCCACATCATTCTTTTAACTTTTGCAGTTTGATGACAGTAATAAGAAGTGTCTTAAGTGTAAAAAGTACTGCTAACAGCTTCAGGGGCGGAGCCATTAGTGATTTCATTTGATTGTGACATCATGGTAACCAATGACGTCAGAAAGGTCTGCAAAGCATTGCGATGCAATTTTATTGCAGAGATATCTACAATGTAGATATCTACCAGTTTTGGATGATAAATTGTGATACAAGTATGTGTATGTCGATATATTGGGAGGTATCTGTATTGCGATATACAAGTATTTGTATGGCGATATATTGTGAGATAAGTATCTATATGGTGATGTATTGGGGGGGTATCTGTATTGCGAATAGTGTGATACAACATGATACAAGTATGTGTATGGCGATATATTGGTCTACCATACCAAACACCCGCGTTCGATTCCCATAGGTGCATTTAGGATCGGTTCCAAAAATATAATAATCACTTATTCACTGACTCGCTCATTTATTTGCGAGTTACATATCCTTCATACATTGCACATGTCAATACGGCAGTACTTATGTTGGACCTTTCTTGAGGAACCTCAATGTATATGATTTATGATAATAGTCTGGATGTCACGTAACCTACATATTGATTACGTATGGAATACAAATATCTTCATCAGCACCATTTTCATCCTCATTGGCTGTCACAAAGCCCCATGGTGATATCACCATGATCTGGTTACATATTTATACCCTGTAAAACTGCAGCAGCTGTCTGCGAAAGGTCGATCAGAAAATGTTCTAAATTGACATTTTTGCAAGGAGCGTAAACGAATATCTGGAAAACGTCACTCTCTCTGTGGGATCTTCTGCTGTGCTTGTCTGTCTGGTAATAGTTGGCTAGTAATGAAGTCCTGACACCCTTCCTCCATATAACGGTCTTGCATTCATGAACTTGAGGAGAACACAACTGTCGACTTCACTCTAAGATATGTGATGATGTCTGCCTACAACGAGATCAGTACAATCAAACAGCCCATCCTTTGCATGCCAGTATCAATGTGGAGTGTGTGCTGTACCATATCACATATCACAAATAAGTTGGCCCCTAAATGTCTTCAATGGACGATAAAGAATTACGTTTTGGTATACCAATAGACCATGACATATATTTGTATATATTGACGCATCTGTGGACAAAACAAAGTCAGATAGTTGAAGTGTTAGTATCAAAAACAAGGTGTTGAAGTTCATAATATGATTTACAAATGACAGGATGTATGGTTATGTAACGGATCCATGTGGAGTTAGGTTTCAATGAATATATGAAACTAGCCATATACACTACATCTACTGCCAACATGCACATAGAACATGCCCACCGGACCAGTCTCAATCTTTTAATCAATATATTGTTCATATATTCACATAGTTACACGCTTCTCATCACGTCTTTGAAGTATCCTTACAACGTGTCTGTCGCCAGTGCCTGGGGGAGATTTCATACTGCGAACACTTTGTCAGTTGAGTAAAGACTTATATCTTTAGGCGGGAGTCAGAACACATATGTTTAAAATACTCTGAATTCAAAACGTCGACGCCAGAGAATAATCAGTGTCGATTATCTTCAGAAACAGATTCCATAGGGCAAAAAGGCACAATTGTGATGAAAGGTATGTGTGCATGGATCACTGAAAATCAGCGTTGATACAAGGTTTCGAAAAAGGGGAAGCATGTCCTGCTCTACCTGAGGCAAAGCCATTCATACAAGTTCCATAACAAATTATGTGTTTCGCGATATAAGATCTTGGCAGTTATGCTAAGACGACTAAAACATCCTTCACATTGACTGGCGCCAAATATCAAGTTGAATTTCTGAATTGTGTATTCATTATAATCTGCCATTTATTAATACCTTACAATCATTAATTATTGCACATTTATCGGGTCAACACATAAATGCTTTTTGTAGATTGTAGCTGGCATGGTCATAGTTCATATGTCCACAGGAACATAGGTCATATGTTCGTACTGTCTACAGGCATTCAATTAAAGTTCACAATGTTCAATCAGAGGATATGGGCACATGTCGGTGGTGTTCCAAGATGCAATACAGCGTCACCACACCAATATGAACCAGATAAACACAAACCAGTTTTGGCTGTTATCTGTGGTTATCCTATCTGCTGAGAAAGGCCATGTATATAGAAGGCTGCTGAAGAAAGGCCCAGTAAAAGGCCATCGGTCATCAACCGTAACAGCAAAAACATCATCGCACCATCAGATGTTACGCTTTCCTTTCTTTATTAAACTAACGCATTACTTCAGGAAAACTGGGAAAGCAATTCAAGCCATTCTTCGTGTCACCAAGGACACAGAAAAGAAAAACATCATCTTCATAATTATGTTCACGCCTTTTGAAGTTGTCAAATTCTATCATTTATTTGGGCACACCAATGCCATCAAAACGACAATAGATTAGATACATTTGTATCATATACGTTATTCGAATCAAACCTCAACCTCATATAGGTAATCATATTTTCATTTATTTTCCCTTTATGTTAAATATATATGTGCCATCCAACATGCCCAACCACAGAAAATCCATGTTGTAAGTGGCAGAGATGGAGTCTTTAGATATGTTCTCTTATTTAGCAGTTTAATGGATAACTAATTAAACTGAGATCCACATTCAGCTGACTGTCCACGTTCTGACAAGTATATTGACATTTGATACCAAAACTGTGTCACTCCCGACCTTAAGTCAAATAGTTCTATTTCTACGATAAATGGCGTAATAAAGAATCGAACTATCAGTACAACTTATTCAAATATGCGTGTCATCGATCGTCGTAAAGCCTGAAACGCTGAGTACCTTGAAAACCCGATTGTATTTACCATATTTGACTTTGATCCACAAGGTTCCAGCAGAATCCAGACTGTTATTTAACAACCACTCAGAAAAACAATAAAATTACGCAATTGTTCAACATTACGAAATGCCACGCCTGACCGAAAATGACCGTCTGCCAGCCATTGGTATGCTTGAAGCAGGATCGAGTCAACGTGCTGTTGCAAGACAATTTATGGCAACGTTGGCAACAGACGAATGCAGTCAGAGACCATCCACGGAGTGGTAGGCCATGCCTAACCAATAATCGAGAAGACAACTGGATTCGAACAACACACCTACGAAATCGATTCCAGTCAGCAACAGTGACTGCAAGAAGCATCCCTGGCCTTCGACGACGAATATCTTCACAAACCGTACGTCGTCGCCTCAGATGTGCAGGGATTGTCTACAGTGATTCAGACGGCCATGCAGTGGGGACAAGTTCTATTCACTGACGAGTCTCGTTTTCACCTCAGCCACAGCGATGGACGGATTCGAGTGTACCGACGTCGATGTGAACGTTATGTCAATCATTGTGTCATGGAAGAAGATCGGTTCGGGGCGGCAGTGTTTTGGTATGAGGTGGGATTACAACAAGACTGAGGGCCCTTTTGATAGTAGTAGAGGGAAATGTCAATGGACAGCGCTACCGCGACGAGATTATCGCCCCTGTTGTTCTACCGTTTTTGTGTCGTCATGGCCCTGGCATTACCTTCCAACATGACAACGCCTGGCCTTATATTGCTCAACTTGTTCAGGATTCTCTTCAACAAAACAACGTCAATGTCATCCCCTGGCCGGCCCGCTCCCCTGATCTCTCACCAATCGAGCACATGTGGGATGTGATGGATCGGCGCCTTCGACGTCAACCACGTGTTCCTAAGACACTCCAGGAACTTCGAAACATGCTCCAGTAGATATGGACAGATATCCCACAGGACTTTGTCCGACGCCTGGTCCATTCCATGAGACGGAGATGTGTGGACACACACGCTATTGATTTGTAAATTGCCATTTTGGCATGTTCATGGGTTTTTTTATGAAATCACGCATTTACTGAAGTCAGTATAGCAAGTTTAACCATTTGAACACTTACAGGAGTCTTTTATCTGTTGCAAACCGAATTTGTTTCAGATTTGGTAAAAAACATAACTTTGCATTAAATCTTATTCATTGTCACAGGAACTTTTGTTGTTCAGTATATATGATTTACGTGGTCAGACATAGCGTCAGAGATAAACATTTGATAAAAAAAAACACTCCGTAGCAAAGATAAGTTTATAATGACGTCACAGGGCCCTTTACGATCCACATTAGTTTCGAAAGTCTGGCCTTCATTGAGCGACAGCAGCAATAGATTCAGCGTTATTTCTTCTTTACGTCTGTAGTGCTGACATTATCACGCCACAAGAAACATATATAGTAAAACTGGTCTCAGGTAATCTGCACAATCGACAACTACATGAGTAGGTCGGATGCAGATTATGTTCCCAGCAACCTTGAGCACACTTCGATCTGTCCTGGAGTCTGTGCCCTCGGCACTTGGATACGCTGAATCTGGATCCCGTTCCCCGCCATAAAGAAGACAGTGACTCGAATGACTGTCAGTTTTAGTATTGATTGTGGCAGTTACTATGTCATTATATCAAGATTAATTCCACCAGTTTGGAAGTTACAGGCGTTTTTGTTCCAGTGATAGCTTGACCGAGCCTAAACGTTGTTTTTGTATGAAAAGTCATATGCTCACTATCAGTGGGAACGTTGGCAATTGGACGTTGTTTCCATAATGCAATAATATGATAGACCGCAGATTTTTATGTTTGATCAATATTCTTGACCAGTGCAGCTAATTATACATCGATTAAATGGGTTTAGAATTGACCTTCAGCAACTGATACAGTCATATCGTAAGAAGATTAGCAGGATCAGATTGGCAGGCGTGCTGACTTGATTGATGCATGTCATCGTATCCCAATTGCATAGAAAGATGCTCACGATGTCAATCACTGGATTCTCTGGTCCAGATTTGATGCTTTACACACTGCTGTGATCTAGCTTGAATGTTGCTGAGCGCAGCGTTAAACAACAAACAAAACCAAATCCTTGCGTTCGATTCCTTATATGGCTACAATATGTAATTGATAAATAATATAATCACGAATTCACTGACTCGGTCATTTCGTAGGAGTGATTTGGTCAACAAATAACATGAACATTGTGTGAGTTGCGGGTGCTTCCGATAGAGCGAGTGAGTGAGTTGGGTTTAACGCCACTTTTAACAGTATTCCAGTTATAACACGGCGTGTCAGCTAAATGAGGGAGGAAAACCCGAAGTGTTGCAGGTCTCAGACGTTTGCCAATTGAAACCCACGAGCATGGGTATGGTGCTGACAAACCTACAAACATCAGGGCGAACCGGGATTCGAACTCACAATCATAGGTTTCTGGCGTTCCCAAGGGATGCAACTTTGCACCTTGAATCGCTTCCGATAGAGCATTCATATAAATGTCATCACTATTATGCCATTTATACACATTGGAATCTGTTTCGATAAAAAATCGAGACTTGACGTTGGCGTTGACGTTTTATATTTACATGTGTGTACGGTAGTACTTATATCTCACTGTTCACAGGGAACCTCAATATACCTGACTTTTAATCAATAATTGTCATATAAACAATGTATAATCCTCATATATAGCATTTATGCACCTGATGAAGCATAAAGTGTATCCTCCGAAACGTTGTGTTCCTCATAATAAGAAGTTGCCATGCAAAATTTCTCTTCCTTATGTGTATCACTTCTAAATGCCTTTCAAAGGCTTAATACTGGTGATACTCTCGATTTGACGTATCCGACATTTTGATTTCCTATGGAATGCGGGTGTCATCATCATCATTCTCATCCACAATGGCTGTCACAAAGCTGCCACAGTGATATCACTCACCCTGGTCTGGTTACATTTTTATACCTTGTAACACTGCAGCAGCTGTCTTTGAAAAGGTCCACTGAAATGTTTCCTGAATATATATTTTCTGAAGAAGCATTACATAAACTAATATCTGTAAAATGTCTCCATCTCTGTAGGATCTGATGCTTTGTTTGTCTGACTGAAATAGCTGGTTGGTAATGAAGTCCTTCATTTAACGATCTTGAAGTCATGAACGTGAGGAGATTACAACTGCCGACGCCACACAACGAAATGAGATGATGTCTGTCTATAACGAGATAAGAACAATCAAACAGCCCATCCTTTGCCATGCCAGTGTCAATGTGGAGTGTAGGCTGTTCCATACCAAATAGACCCGTGAAGATTCCGGGATAGAATAGGTCTTCAGCAACCCATGCTTGTCGTAAAAGGTGACTATGCTTGTCGTGAAAGGCGACTAACGGGATCGGGTGGTCAGGCTCAGACTTGGTTGATGCATGTCATCGATCCCAATTGCGTGGATCGATGCTCATGATATTAATCACGGGATTGCCTGGTCCAGACTCGGTTATTTACAGACCGCCGTCATATAGCTGGAATATTGCTGAGTTCGGCGTTAAACAACAAACCAAACAAATGTCATACTGAATGACACTAAGAGGCCAACTTGCGTTTATGTTGAGTTTGTGAACTGTGTATTTATTATAATATGTAAGAAATTAATACATCACAATCATTAAGTATTGCATTCATATCTAATTTGTGTCTTTTATCTTTAATCTTATAGCTGGAATATTGCTGAGTGCGGCGTTAAACAACAAACAAACCAACCAACCATACCAAATATCACAAATACGTTGGCCCCTAAGCGTTTGTAATGGGCGATAAAGAATATTTTTTTGGAATCGCAATAGACTATAACATGTCTTAGTTTGATATGGATGTATCTGAGGGGGCACGGGTGGCCATGTCGTCTAAGGCGCTGCGATTCGCTGCGCAGAGTTGCGTCCCTTTGGCACGCCAGAAACCTATGATTGTGGGTTCGAATCCCGGTTCGCCCTGATTATGTTTCTAGGTTTGTCAGCACCATACCCGTGCTCATGGGTTTCACCGAAGTGGTAAACGTCTGAAACCTGCATCACTTCGGGCTTTCCTACCACATTAAGCTGACACGCCGTGATATAACTGGAATACTGTTAAAAGCGGCGTTAAACCCAACTCACTCACTAACTCACTGGATGTATCTTAAGACAAAACAATGTCAGGAAGTGGTGATGGAACAGACAAGTAACAACACGATCTGCGTTGCTGAAGTTCAAGAAATGATGGACTTATGACAGGGTTTAAGGTTGTGTAATCGATCCATGAGGCGTCAGATTTCAGTGGCTATATGAAACTGGCTACATACACAACATGTACTGAAGACATGCACACAGATATATTAATAAGGCACCACATGCCAGTCGCGCCAGTCTCTACATATGAATCAATATATTGTCGATATTTGCACAAAGACATGCCTCTCATCGTGTCTTTGACGTATCCTCACAACGTGTCTGTCGCAGGTGCCTGGGGGAGATTTCATACCAAAAGCACTTTTGTCAGTTGAGTCCTAAGGATATAGGTGCCATTAGGCAAAGCCTTACATCTTCAGCCGGGAGTCAGAACACGTGTGTTTAAATTACACTGAACTCAAAACGTCAAAGCCAGAGAATAATCAGCCTCGATCATCTTCGGAAACAGATGCCATAGGGCATAAACGGCAATATTGTTATGACAAGTATATGAATGGATCACTGAAAGTCAGTGATGACATTAGGTTTCCCGAAAAGGTAATCACGTTTGGCTCTACATGTGGTGAGGTGAGGTGAAATTGGGTTTAACGTCGCGTCCAAGATTATTGCACTTATATAGCGACGTGCATGCACGTGTATGTGTGTGTGTAGCTGCTTGTACCAGTCCGGACTGATGCCGATTTATAGTGCCAGCTCACTGATAATACCATGCCGCTGTTTAACATGAATACCCCACTCAGACACAGTATACTGACTCCGAGCCGGCCAGTCCTTGTTTTATAGCCCCTTAATGCCGAGCGCCAGACAGGGAAACAGGGTAAAAGTACAATCTTTTAACGTCTTTTTGTATGACGCGGCCGGGGATCGATATCCGGGCCTTCCGCTCTCCGGGCGGACGCTCTACCACAAAACCACGGAGGCGGCCCTACTCTACCTGGAGCACACGCCACTTATACACGTTCCATAAAAATAAATGTGTTTATTGGTTGAAGATATTAGATTCATATTCCACGATGAAGTGACGTCTGCACTCGGATTAGTTGAGATACCAAAACCAGTTGTCATACTGAATACCCGTGCAGATTCCGGGATAGAACAGGTCTTCAGCAACCCATGCTTGCCGTAAAAGGTGACTATGCTTGTCGTAAAAGGCGACTAACGAGATCGGGTGGTCAGGCTCGCTGACTTGGTTGATGCATGTCATCGATCCCAATTGCGTGGATCGATGCTCATGATATTAATCACTGGATTGTCTGGTCAAGACTCGATTATTTACAGACCGCCGTCATATAGCTGGAATATTGCTGAGTTCGGCGTTAAACAACAAACCAACCAAATGTCATACTGAATGACACTAAGAGGCCAACTTGCGTTTATGTTGAGTTTGTGAACTGTGTATTTATTATAATATGTAAGAAATTAATACATCACAATCATTAAGTATTGCATTCATATCTAATTTGTGTCTTTCTTTTATCTTATTACAGTGACCGTAAGAATGAACTGGTATATTTGAACAGGAATTTGGAATCCAAAGTTTACGTTAGGTTGACATTGATGTAGAGACAGCTTGAAGCATGCAACACATGCAACACGTGTTCTCTTTTGTCATGATATGGTGACGGTTTGAGTAAGACTTGTCAAATAAAACGAATTATGACTATCGATTGACTTGGTCGTGCGTCCCGAAGGGCTGGAGATAGATCTGACAGGATATTGTCCTGCCTCGCTGGCCTGGTGATGATACAGAGACGGGTGAACACATAAATGCTTTTTGTAAATTGTAACTGGTATGATCATAGTTCATATGCCCAGGGACGGTCGGGTAGCCTAGTGGTTAAAGCGTTCGCTCGTCGCGCCGAAGACCCGGGTTCGATACCCGACATGGGTACAATAATGTGAAGCCCATTTCTGGTGTCCCCCGCCGTAATATTGCTGGAATATTGCTAAAAGCGGCGTAAAACCATACTCACTCACTCACTCATATGTCCACAGGAACATAGGCCATATGTTCATAGTGCCTACAGGCATTCAATTAAAGGTTCAAGCAGAGGATTTGGGTACATATCGATGATGTTCCAAGATGCAATACTTCTTATTTAGAATCAAGATACAGCTTCACCACGCCCATAGGAAACAGATATACCCAAACCAGTTTGGGCTGTTATCTGTTGTTATCCTGTCTGCTGAGAAAGGCCATGTATATAGAAGACTGCAAAAGAGATCGGTTATCGACCGTACTCACGGTTTGAGCCGCATCATATTACTATTTCCGGGTCCGCGATTTGACTTGAACAGAATGTCAAGAGCTTGGAGCTATTCAGAAGACATAAGTAAATATTAAGCTGGTCAATTCTGGAGCGTCTTGGGGTCTACATAAATGCTTTTTGTAGATTGTAGTTGGTATGGTCATAGTCATAGTGACGGTGATGTTCATAGTTGCAATATGCCTTATTTAGATTCAAGATACAGCTTCGCACGTATATGAAACAGATGTACCCATTTTACGTTGATGTCTGTTGTTATCCTATCTGCCGAGAAAGGCCAGGTAGGTGGGAGGCTGCTGAAGAAAGACCCAGTCAACGAGGTCGGCAATCAACCGTTATCAAGGTTTTGGCAGTAGCATATTAGTTTATCTGGGCCCGCGATTTAACTTGAACAGAATATAAATCCTTGATCTATTCAGAGGACATACCGTATTCGATGTAATAAGTGCCACTTTCTAATAAGCGCCCACGGCGGTATTTGCTAATATATTGGCTAGTGAACAATCCCAATTAGCACCCTTCCGACTGATCAATGTTCACAAGACTTACTTATTTGCGTACAATACGCATTAGTGTGTTATGTGCACCCTTAATTATGGGCAATTAAATTCAAGAAAATACGTCTGGGGTACATAAAGATTTCAGGCTGTCAGCATAAACCCCGAAATTTATCTTTCATCTCTGTTTTTTTAACCAAAAAAATATTCTAATAAGCGCCCCCTATTTCTAATTTTGAGAGCTTCCGGGGCGCTTATTACGTCGAATACGGTAAGTGAATATTACTCTCCTCACTGAAACGATTCAGCAGCTTCTTTGGACCCACAAGGCAGACGCATCCGATAAATGAGGCGTTTTCTTTGCGCACAACGTCATTAACAAAAGATTAATTCCCTTTACTTGAGGATCAGCCAGACGGTTTGCTCGTGCCTGTTCTAGTGCCCGACTGACGGCAAAGAATGGTTTGTTACACCGGTAATTATTCCTCATGCCGTGTTTGGTGCATCATACCTTATGGAGATAATCTTTGATGATTATGATCGAGGTGTGGTCAGTTTCGTGCTGAATAAATGAGAATATAAATCTTAATCCACTTGTTTACATTTCATAACAAATAAAGCGGGTGAAGTCTAATTGTTCCTGTGCGTCATAATGACATATATTTGTCATGCTTGATGTAACACTATTCACACATTTTGTGCTGAGGCCTTCAGAGACTGTTAAATGGAATATGAAAGACAATTATGACACGATTAACACCAGCTAAATAAGAGCTATTAAGCTATAAGGTTATTGAAAATTTAAACAAAAGGATTTTCTAGACGTACATGCCATTATACTTATATGAATTCAATCACTCTTGATTATTATCTCACTTCAGTATATAAAACTGATCCGTGAAGATCCGGGTGGAATAGGTCTTCAGCAACCCACGCTTGCCGTAAAAGGCGACTAGGCTTGTCGTAAAAGGCAACTAATGGGATCGGGTTTTGCCTTTTACACCGACCGCCTCCTGGTCTGGTGGTAGAGCGTCTGCCCGAAGAGCGAAAGGTCGAGGCCTATCAGTGATCATTAACTTATTTATCAAACAGTTATCTAAAACTCTCCACGAATCTTAATCGAATATCAGCCATGTTATTTGAATTGTTTGAAGGGTTTTCTTATTTGTCCCAAAGAAGGCGGATTATGCAACAGTGACAATCAATGCTGACATGGAGCACCAACTTGTTCATAACATTCGCCTTGGCAGTATTTACCCGATGAAGGGGCAAGAAGTAGCCCTTAACACGTCGTTGTAAACACCTAAAACAATGTTATCCATAAAATGTTTCATGTCGTCAAGGTATTCCAACTTCTCAGTGCCCATCTAAGAGAGATAGAGACAGAGTGTCCTTGGCATAAACTCAACATATCAATATTCTAGTATGGTCAAAGGCAGAACAATAAAAATATATATCCACATCATTCATTTGTGTAATGAAGACAGCCAAGAAATGTATGTCAAACGCTATTACCCAACCCAACTCACTCACTCACTCACTCACTCCTCAACCTGGAGAAAAGTGTAGGTGGCTGTGAATACATCTTCGTCGTTTGCGATCACTTTACCAAGTTTTTTCTAGCCTATGGCACTAGAAACAAATCTCGTAATACAGCAACGGATCAGATATTTAATGATTTTGTGCTGAAGTTTTCCGTCAGAGCTCCATCATGACCAGGTTACAGAGCTCGAGAACCATCTCTTCCATCAACTTCAGAAATATTGCTGGATGGCAAGAACGTGAACAACACCCTATCACCCAGAAGGAAACGGACAAGTTGAACGTTTCAACAGAACTTTTTTAAGTATGTTGAGAACCCCACCCAGCCAAATGAAGACCAACTGGAAAGATCACATGAATAAAGTTGTGCATGCTTACAATTGTACTCGTAACGACGCAACTGGTTTTTCACCTTTCTACCTCCTCTTTGGATGCTCACCACGACTGCCAGTTGATCTGATGTTTGGACTGGGCCAGGACATATCAGGTGCCAAACCTAGCAAGTATGTAGAACAATGGAAACATTGTATGACACAGGCATACGAACAAGCTCACAAACAGGCATCAGAGTTCTCGTCAAGGCAACTGACATCTATGATGCACAGTCTCTTTACTCGTGTCATGTATGTGTTATGTATTGACGTGTATGTTAAAGGGGCACTGATCTAACGCAATTCCCCGGACTGATTGTTGCCTTTGTTATTGTTTTCCCCCCCCCTGTGAGTACCCGCATGATACGCAACGCAACTGAGCGTGACCAGAGACTGGGCTACCGTCTATAAGGACAGCTAAATAAACTTGGAGGCTGGAGGCAATATTTGTTTTACGCATTTTTGCATAAACACTGATTGGTTAACTGTGATCTATAAAGATTTCGACAAAGGGCGCATGTTAATTAATTTCTTCAGCCTAAACCAAAAGACAAAAAGAACTGCGGAGCTCATCAGATGTCGTCATTTGGAAATACCCCAGATGGTTATAGTTTAATATTAAAAAAAGTATCCATGCAGTGAAAGGATTTTCGGATTTCGGCTTGCGTCGATAATACGATTACTACTCCCTGGTTGTCATCCACGTTTTCTTGTATAACCTACACGTGTGTATTTGTCGTCATTCACTTGATGCTCAGTTAATGAATTTATTACAGGTACAATTAGTGGTAGCACCACTTAGATTACCTGACAAAGGTTCCCATTTGGCATTTATAGTGTCTGGGGGTAATTATTCAATCTAACTCCAGGTTTGAAGAAAGGTGAAATGTGTGTTATGTAATATGCACGTGGCAGCCCAGCAAGAGGTGAATGATCAGTTGATTTACTTTGTTTTGTAAATCAACGGATCATTCCTAGAAATCAAAGGATAAACAGAAAATACGTTGACTGATTAATCACTGTTATCTTGCACAGTGGATATGTCAAGAGTGAGTGTTTACATGCCTAGGTTTACTAAAACAAAGGGAATACACTCATATCATGACGTGAAGTGCCGATGTAAAAACAACATACTTTGTACAAAGGGTTAACTGATAATACGTTGATTGATTGATCATTGTTATCTATCACTCAATGGATTTTTTAGGAACCATGGACGTTATGAAAATTGTTGTCACGTGGGCTTTCTAAGCCGACCATTGAGACTTGACACCTATGTAAAACACCTGAAACAATCCAAGTGATCTGTTGAGAAACGAACAAGGGTTATAATATCCCGAAACGATATCTATCTTTTAAAATATTTGATTGTTACGGAGACACGTGACATCGAATAAGTTTCTTTGTACAGCTGCAGACGAGTGGGATATTGTTCCTTAGTGTGGATATTCACGGATACTTTCTTTAAACAAGGAAGCTGCCTAAAAGTTATACACATACATTTGGTAGGTTGTAATTATGATATTTGCATTTTGTTTTCCTTCATTTGAACCGATTCGTTCTTGTTTCTCTACGTCTTGGTTGGGAAATTCGTCACTTTGTAAAATAACTGAATATTTAGACGTTTAATAAATTTGTTACACATTTCACAGTAAAAAAATGTACACACTATAAAAAAAGCAATGCTCAGGTGAAATATTTACTTTGTTTTGCAAGTCAAAATAGTGTAAACGAAAATCGCAAAATTACCAAGCAAGTGACTTATCAAAACTTCGTCACCATTACCGATGCTACCCACAAAGATACCTACATTTCCTTATTATCTCGAAAATTGTATTTCATTTTGTTGATCAATGTGACCATACGCCCTTATTGCTACCCATTAAAGTGACTAATGCGCTTACGAATGGCGCAGCCGAGGTCGCGAACTAGTCTCGATTTCTGCTATACATCCGGGTACTCACTGGGAAAAAACAATAACAAAGGCAACAACCAGTCCCGGGGAATTGCGTTAGATCAGTGCCCCTTTAATGGTATGTTATGTTACTCGTATAATGTGTTCATATATATGATGGACGGTAACTTTTGAGACTTCAAAATATTCAAAAGATCATTGATGTCAATCAGTGGATTCTCTGGTCCAGACTCGCGTATTTACAGACAGCCACCATAGGGCTAGAATATTGCCGACTGCAGAGTTTAACAACAAAGAACACAATAACCTATTTTATGGCTAACTCAAGTAGAATAGGTCTTCAGCAACCCATGCTTGTCGTAAAAGGCGACTATGCTGGTCGTAAGAGGCGACTAACGGGATCGGGTCGTCAGGCTCGCTGACTTGGTTGATGCATGTCATCGATCCCAATTGCGTGGATCGATGCTCATGATATTAATCACTGGATTGTCTGGTCCAGACTCGATTATTACAGACAGCCGCCATATACATGGAATAATGCTGAGTGCGGCGTTAAACAACAAACAAACAAAACAACCGTCAGTCGGACACTCATCATGAAAAAAATATCAGTGTTATACTGACGCAAGGGAAGACCCTGACGGTTAAGGGTAACTCATGATCAATGCGAAAAAATATATAACAAAAATGGTTATTTTTACAGCAGCATGTATTGACTGGTTACATGTTGGCACGTCGTTTCCGTCACTGGATCGCGCAGGTCTCAAATTTCCAGCGCCTGTCTCTGCAACAGGATATATGAATCTGAAAATGTATGCATATTATCCCTAACAATAGCTCAAACGTTTAGTCAAACTATTTTACAGTCAAACAAAGCCGTTGTTTCCACTCATTCTAACAGGGTCATACAAAATGTTATAAACATTGTCATGAAACAAAGACTTTCATTGACTTGTCAAGATATCTTAACATAGGAACGAATTAATTCGTTATCTATTAGGCGTCGCACTTTAAAGTGTTCTCTCGTGTAGAGTCTTCATTTCTTAAAGAAAACTGGAAATATACAAATTGAAACATTGCTTTCTAAATTTGATAAATGAAAAACCGACAGAAGACAACCAAGTGATTGACGTCATGAGCATCGATCTACGCAATTGGTGATGTGAAATGAGGTTTAACGTCGCGTCCAAGACTATTGCGGTTACTGGGCGACTTGCCTACACCTGTGTGTGTGTGTGTGTGTGTGTGTGTGTGTGTGTGTGTGTGTGTGTGTGTGTGTGTGTGTGTGCTTGTACTAGTCCGGACAAATGCCGATTTTATGGTGCCAGCCCACTGAGATACCATGCCGCGCAGTTTAACATCAATACCCCACTCAGACACAGTATGCTGACTCCGAGCCGACCTGTCCTTGTTTTACCCCTTAATGCCCAGTGCCGGGCAGGGTAACAACAAGTACCATCTCTTTTTGTTTTATGCGGACCTTCCGCGGACGCGCTACCACTAGACCACGGAGTCTCTATGCCATTAGGATACGTTTGCTTGTTTGTTTGTTGTTTAACGCCGCACTCAGCAATATTCCAGCTATATGACGTCGGTCTGTAAATAATCGAGTGATTGACGTGATAAGCATCGATGCACGCAATTGGGATACGATGACATGCATCAACAAAGTCAGCGAGTCTGACCACCCGATCCCGTTAGTCGCCACTTACGGCAAGCATAGTTGCCATTTACGGCAAGCATGTGTTACTGCATTGTTGTTTGATAAGGGACCAAAGGTTTGAAATCATAATTATTAATTGTTGGCAAGTGAGCATCAGTGTACAAAAGACCTGGTTCCAGCAACTTTTTTTTCACAATTGGTGGTCGCCAACCAATGCTGATGGTCGCTTGAGCGGTTGTTAATCCCGTGTCAACGTCGCTCATAATATCAATCAATGGTTTGTCTAACTCGAGTACTTACACCATATTGCCTGTGAAGATCCGTGATAGAATAGGTCTTCAGCAACCTATGCTTACCGTAAAAGGCGACTAACAGGATCGGCTGGTCAGACTCGCTGACTGGGTTTGATACATGTCATCGATCCTAATTGCATGGACCGATACTCATGTTGTCAATCACTGGATTGTCTGGTCTAAACTTGATTATTTACAGACAGCCGTCATATAGCTGGAATATTGCTGAGTGGGGCGTTAAACAAACAAATAAAACAAAGTTAGAATTGTTTAGCACCTAAATATGTGAGACAGCATCATGCAGAGCAATGCACTTACTCATAACGGTTGTTGTGAATGCTGGAGACTCCCTTGAGGAAGTGTCCCTCAGGCATCCTGAAGTTGAGGTCCTTATTCCAATTGTTGACAAAGCCGGTCCAGCCACAACGCACCAAACGTTTACCTGAAAGAGATATGTCACAACAATGTTATGTAAACAATAAGTTGACAACTAGATCTGGTATTTAAATCCCAAATGAACATTTTTGTTGTCGCCATTCCAATTACCAGAAGCGATTATTAATAACAGGCTTATTTTCACGGCCATAAGGTGTTTTGAAACGCAACAATTACGGAATCATAACGAATAATAAACTGTGTTAATGAACATATTTTACAGAAACATGAAATTGACCAGTTACATGTAAGTGAGACTTTTTTAAAGATATGTGCTGACGTACGGTACAGGGAGCAACAGTTGAAACTAAATCGTCGGTCTTCGTAGTAGCTATTGTGATAGCTGCCGACGCCGGTAATGACGCCATTGTAGCATCGGAAAGATATCGGCTGATCAAATCTGTTCACATAGTCTGAAAGAGTGATTGGATGATTTGTGGGTTAATGCCGCTAGTAGGATAGACAATGACAGTTATGGTTCACTTCCACTGGAGCCAGATTTATATACCTATACTCCTACCACAGAGAGAATTTTTAATGTGAAAATGATGATGCGATTCAACAATCGTCATGAGTCTAAACAAAATTGTAATGAAAATATTCACCCTGTGGTAATTCTCGGCATTTGATTTGCTTGTAGTTCTCCATTATCATAGGCTTATGTAAGCATTCGTTTAAATGTGATCCAACGATAGGAAACAATCCATTTTTAATCTCCAACCGGTTCTTTGGTTTGGGCATGGAATAATTGACGCGCTTGTTGCCTCCCATGATCTATGAATTTTTTTTCTCGTCTTCGCTAATACCACTGGTCTTATGAGAATTGGATCGAGTCTCCTGCTTCATTGTATTGTATTTGGTTAGTTCTGACAACACTAAACGAAACTCCTCCTCGGATGTCTCACAATCAGCCAGTGCTGTTGAAATATGATCCTCAATGCTGTTTAACTTTGCTTCGGCGAGTATCCGAATAGTATCGTGTTTTAGTGCTTTCTTTTGCAACTTATGAGAAATAGATTTTATTGCTATTCCTGCCAGTCCTGAGACTCAGGCCGCTACTTTCATACCAAATACGATAGGTGCGGCGATTATAGTTGATAATAAACTCACGCCGGGTACACCAAATCCCATGCCAGCTGTTACAAGCACGGTGTTAGCTCCGTCGAGAGCATTCACAGCTCTGTGATACTTTTTATACAATCCAAGTGCCTCTCCTTCTCTATTCGATGTTTTATGTCACTTATTTCATGTATCGAAATCCATCTACAGTATCAATCTTTTCAGATGCTTTATCGAGCACCGAATATAAACCCATAATGTATATTATTATATCATATAATAGTCTTTAATTGATCTTGCTTAAATGTTTTGAGTGTATACATCAACCTTATTAAATGTATATTATGCGGCATAAATATCTTAGTAAGAGAAATGCTTTCACTTTTATTAACTTGGACCCCCTCAAGGGTTGCAACAGGTGATACTCCCATATAGATAATACTGCAACGTCGACCCTCGTGTTTCTCGAGCCATTTAATTGATAGACCTGGTAATAGTATGAGTATGAGTATGATCCCACTATTCATTATCTTAGTTAAATTATGTCCCTTCCCCGTCATCACATATGGTTGGGTAATGACGATATTCAGTAGCCACTCGATTTTTTCTTCGACCATAGTCCATTTATTATCATCGTTGCGAGTAAGATTGTATGAAGTGTTTTTATTGAGTCTACTATTGTCGACATCACTTAAATCTCCTAGATTAGCTGTGACTACAACTTCTTTCCGCTTGTATACATTATCTTTTAAGCGTAAAGCGTATAACTTGCCATTGGTACAGGGTTTACCAAATCTTTCTGTGTCCCCAAGATCGGAAAGCACAATTGTATTACATTGTCTAAGGTTATGCGTTCCAGGGCCTGATGATTGAACCATTATTTATAATATGGAGCGTTACACTCAAGTATCCTACATGTACAGTTTGATGTTTCAAATCTAATACAGAAATTTTGAGATCTGAAATAATACCCAACTTTTACTTTTTTATTGTAATGATTAGAAAGATTCCGTTCTACCACTATTGTATTTTTCATCTTTGACTGGAATAGCTCTTAGCAGAGTTGAAGGACTTTCGAGTTGAATATTATTCGTTGTACTGATCTGATCAAAATGGATGCACAACTCTCTATAGGGAACTAAATCTGGTAATTCAAATCCATGCAATGTTCGTAAGGTAATACTTTTCCTCCTATAAATCCAAGTGTAGCTGCTGTTTTTGGGATAATTATTTCATCCTGTTCTCCAGGGTTTAAAATCATCATCCGATTCGCCTCATTTTGTGTGAAACTAGCTCCCAAAGGCTTAAAAATGAACAAATGAAATGCTTAAAATCACTGAGTGAGCATACGATGAAATACCCATCAGGTATAATGATGGGTTTGATTCTAACATTGTCTTCAATTATTAATACCCCATATTTTTCGTCTCACAAAACTTATATTGGTCCGCCTTGGGTAATACGTTACATCGCAGAGAGCGACTTCAAATTGCCCAGTTGAGTTATCGATAGTATGAAGCAGTTGAATAGACTGGCCAATTGTTATTCCTGTGAGTGTAACATACATATTAAATATACAAAGATTCTATTTCATAACTTAAACATGAAATCAACTTACATTACGAATCAGTCGATTTTAGTAAGTGCCTCTGGTGCTAAGTTTCTTGTTCATTTCCTTGATATCTTTGAAAAATACTGGGTCATGGCAACTAGTGATAAAATGGTGCATGATTGGTTCCACAACCCAATGCAATTTTGGCAGAACCAGTTAAACTTTGCCATATGGTGTTCCACAACAGGATGTGGTGTTTCTCGTTATGCCCACGGATTTGAACTAAATAAGTCTGTTTTATCATTTCACATGTACTATCAGATTAGACGCATACTTAAAGAAATTAATGCCTCATTCCCGCAGGATCGAGCATGGAATGCTTCAAATAATCCGCACAATAGGTTCGCGTATGAACGTATTTGTCAGGAATTTCATATTTCTGCCAGTAAAGATTGGCGTCTGCGTGGAGTTAACCATGGTCTAGGTATTCCGTATGCTGGTGCACACCCTGTTAAAGAAGTCAGCGATGATTTACTGAAAAGAGGTTGGCTTCTTCTGAGCTTTGCTCTCTCGAGTAACGAGTGGAGAGACGATCGTATGAACTTTAAGGGTGGTGTTGCTTTCACCGTCCAAAAGGTTGAGCAACCACCTGGAAATGCTGGGAATCAATTTCTTTATGATAAAACAGAAAATAATTTTACTAACCCAGGAGTTGTAAGAGTTAATGGATCAATAAGAACTTATGTATGGGCAATTCTTGGTGCACAATCGCAAACACGAACGGGAATAAGGGTTCTGGGACGGCGCTCTATGCACAAAAACAGCTTGTCGCAAACGCGTACGTAGAGGATGCGATTAATTCACCAGTTGACATACCATCTTCTATGAAACGTTATTAAGATGTTTTACAGTACGCTCAATCCAAAGTAGACTACGTTTTTGAGGCAGGACTATACATTTCTCCGAGTAATATGGAACTTAAGATCGGTCAAGTGATTGGCTATAATAATAAAATTGTTATTGCTTCCAATCAACAAAAACCAGGTCTAAATTCTGATATTAACACCGAATTAATAATGCATACAAACACAGGTGCAACGGGAATAGTAAAACCACAGATATCTACTGACGCATCGAAACAAGTGCAACAGCCACAAGTGTCACCACATATTGACGCTACAAATCGACACTATATCGATGAAAAAACAGCGCTTTTAGTAGGTGGAGTCGCGGCTGGTTTACTCATGATTTGAATAAATAGTCTTTAACGGATAAGTACAACAGCCCGGCAATTGCTACGATCAGTGCCCACCAGTTTTGACTAAGCCAAGTGGTGGTCTTTGCTAATAGATTCAAGAGCCAGGAAACAATACTCCCTATTATACCGGGAAGTGCAGACGCGGCTTTCCAAGCGAGCTTTCCCAGTGCTTCTCCTAATGCCTTTAAATGTTTTTTTTGCCTTTGTCTTTGATGCCACTTTTATCACTAGGTGGTGTGGGTGGTCCACCTCCACCGTTTAAGGCGAGAGTTAAAGTAGGTATGATAAATCCCATTGCGGTTAAAATACTGGCAATGGTTATCCCCTGTGTTCCAAACAATGTTTTAATTTTATCGGCCAGTGTAGTATCATTGTTGAGGACTTGATCAATAGTTTCTCGAATTTGACTGATTTGTGAACCAAGTGCCTTTCTATTACTCGAAGCCGCTTTAAGGCGGGCCGATCTTTCATCTTCTAAGTTACGCAATCTTTCCGCAACGCGTCATCTACTGAATTCATCGCCCGCCTGTTCAATTTTTGTTTTCTCATAAGCTATAAGCTTGTCGAGGTCAGATAGCTTGGCCATATTATTGATGAGTTCTCCCCGCATTGTTTCCACTGACTTGTCAAGGCCTCGTAATTCCCTAATATTGTATTTAAAGAATGGTACCTTTAATGTGAAATTATCGTAGTAGGTATCCAAGATTTCTGCGAGTCCGTCTGGGGCCCGCTTCGCGCGTTCTTCCAAATTATCTTTATCTATGGCACCGAGTTCATTTCGAAAAGTCTGAAGAACCTTAGTAGTCTTCGAGTACGAGAATGCATAAGATCAATATCCGCAGAGTCACGCAGTCACAGTATTCCTTTGCGATCTATCTTAAACTTTGAATAGTCACGTCCAATTGGGGTAACATATTTTTTGTCTTCTTTTAAGTCATCGTAATAATCATTAACGGATGATTTCAAAAGTTCATCATTAAGATTCATGCCACCAAAACTGGTTTCATCAGTTCCCTCTTCGATTGTACTAGTATCAGTTAGGTTATCTAGATTAATATCATCCATTTTTATATTAAACATAAGGTTACATAATTTCAATATAAACAATGTCTTCGAGATACGGATGCCAGTCTGTAACTATAAATAATAACCCGAGTACCATTTATCAGAATCAAACATTTCTTGTTCGCTTTCCTAATCTAGGCGCTCACGATGGGTTAGTTCCAGGAACTGTACGACTATCATTTACAATTTATTTGATTTCAACCGATGCTAACAGAGAGCTCATTCAGAACATAGGTCGTGCGATTGTTAAGAAAATCGCGATTAAAATTAGCGGTAATGAAGTTTTGAGTATTGACGACAGCGATTGTATACTTCTGTTACATGGATCTCTGGAGAACGGCTAAAGAATGAGAAAACTTACAGTACCAAGGTATTTGTAATCAGAACACATTGAGACTGCGTGTGGGTGCTTGTACTGGTGATAGTACCATCGTTGAAGATAAGGCTGTTGCTGATGCATTAGGTAACCGATTCTATATTCCGCTCGACTTTGAATTACTAGATAGTCACAAGCCCTTCTATCAAGCATCCTTAGGCGATAGGTTAGAATACGAACTCACTTTTAATGACAACAGCAGAGTAATCAAACTTGCTGATGGTGAAATGGGTAGCTATTCTATTGACAATATCTCACTGCAGTATGATATGATAACAGATCCTGAATTAGCCAGAAAAATTCGTAACCAGTATACTAGAAGTTTAGCCATTTTGTACGATCACATGCTTCGACACCAAAAGATTGCCAGGAACAAAATGGAATATCAATCGTTGAAGGGTAATTAATGTTTTTCGAGGACCCTTCTAAAGCATTTGGAAGAGATACCGAGAAGTTCAACAACCCCAAGATTACAAAAGTAGAATTGACTATGGAGGGTGTACCTAATCAACTATATAGTCAAGGCATGCGAGTATATTGACAGTGGGTTGAGGTTTAGAAACTCCCTTCTATAAAACGACCAACCCCCCAAAAGATAATGGTCATCATAATTCAAGCGAGTCCTACTTTGCAGTGATTTATCACGCTTTTCATGCAACATGCATCTGGCGTTCGAGTATTTCCGTCTAATCAGCAATATTCCAGCTATATGAAGGCGGTCTGTAAATAATCGAGTCTGGACCAGACAATCCAGTGACTAACATCATGGGCATCGATCCACACAAATGGGATCGATGACATGAATCAATCAAGTCAGCGAGCCTGACCCCCGAGAGCAGAAGGTTGGTGGTTCGATTTAGACCATCACGGCCATGTTTAAAAAATCAGAATTCTGTCAGCAGCTTTAAAATACCATTGCTCTAAAAACAGTTCACCTTTAATTACGCAGAAGTTTCCACAAACAAAAAAGTCCACCGACAATAGAAAAACGGCAATATATGACAGTCAAAGATTAAATGTCGTATGTGAAGGTCAAAGTGTCGAAAATAAAAAAAATTGTCCTTTCAAACCCTTACCACATAGTGCTATTCAAATGTGAGGATTTCACACTGGCTTCTGTTTCAAGATGATTTGCGCACACAGTAAGTAAACTACGGTTATAACGAACTCAAAGGGGGGCACTATTTTTAGTTCGTTATGACCGTAGTTCGTTATAAGCATAAGTATAGCATATATACAGCAGTGGTCGGGACAAAAAAATAAGTTCGTTATGAGCGTGTTCGTTATAAACGTAGGTTTTGTATTTCACTTACTATGCCATTGACAGTATCCTAGTCCTGGTGTATTCTGACAGGTGAACTTGTAGCGTCTGTCTCCATGGTAGACACTATTATAGCTTTTCCAGGAAGCAATGGACTTCCCCGAAGGACATTCGTAATTGAAACGCTTGTCAAAGTCGTTGACATATTTTGACGTCACGACAGAGACAAGAGATAGCAGCAGAAACGCAGTCTGGAAGCAGTGGAGGCACACGTATGATGGCAGCCATGAAACATAATACAGAATCGAAACAACGACAAAATCAAGTTTCAATAACTACTAATTCCATTTACCTTTCTGCCACCTTGTGCTGATTCTTTTAGCACACTTCACAAGAATTATGTTATACTTACCTGGGTTGTCAGTCCAGAGAGAGGTCGTATTAAGATGATGTCGTATTGGCCATTCTCGATACACTCATGAATATTTGTTAAAATGTGAGGATCCTCCATTCTGCATCCCTTGTGATAAAAGAATCACGGTCAAGCATGTCCTGCTCGACTGTATTGATTTTTCCATCTCAAGGGATAACTATTTCAAAGTTTCATCGCACAAGGATCTTTTTTATCAGGTAAGTTCTCATTTAATTCTTCTTCTTTTTTTAAAGAAATATAATTATTAAATAAATTTGAAATAAATGTTTTGTAGTTAGAATTGGTAGAGAGAAACTTGTTAACTGATATTGTTAGTGTCTTTATCCTTGATGGGGGTTGAAGTAGTGAAAAATGATTGTCCCCCAGAGAGGGTATGTGAGACCACGTCATTTAAAGTAATTTTTTTCGACCACAATTTTTATCGTGGTATATATGTTCATTTAACTTTCGCTAAATGTGTCATTAATCGCCAACAGCGGAAGGGATGATGTAAATCCGGCCGGGGTCCATGCAGGTAGCATAAGTACTGTAAGTCCCCATGGACCCTGACATGGTGATCTACCTTCAGCTGCTGGCCATCTGAAGCCCTTTTTTATATTGTACCGTTACTTATACTGATATCTTTTTATATTTGTATGCAAGTTTTAAATATAAATCTGTGATATTCTAGTCATTTTACTGTCCATCGATGACAGGTTTTTATTAAATTTAAATATATGCATTAAAAATGTATAAATTTCTCGTCACGATATGGCTGAAATATTTCCCCTGTGACGTAAAGCATTAACTTACTCACTCACAAGAATTAAAGTTTCCTTTGACAAGAAATATTTTACAGAACATTTCACACTGCCCATTTTTTACATCTTACACCCGTGAAGATCCGGGATAGAATTTGTCTTCAGCAACCCATGCCTGTCGTAAAAGGCGACTAACGGGATCGGGTGGTCAGGCTCGCTGACTTGTTTGATACATGTCATCGTATCCAAATTGCGTCGACCGATGCTCATGATGTCAATCACTGGATTGTCTGCTCCAGACTCGATATTACAGACCGCCGTCACATAGCTGGAATATTGCTGAGTAAGGCGTTAAACAACAAACAGACAAAACTTACATCCACCATTTGCAGCTGACAATGTCTGTATGGAACATAATAACATGATCTCTATCGGCAAGCTTTTCCAATCAATAATTGCCGAAAAGGCAATGTTTAAAAATCTAACCTTGGTGATAAATGATACAATACATTTTTAAACAACGGAAATAAACTAATTGCTGCTTAGTATTTCATTACTGAAATGATCTTGTTATAAACATTCTTTTCAATGAATATATAAATGGAATATCAAACTCGTTAAGGAAAAAAACACAACTTTGATGTAGACTCGTAACTTTATAATACAAGGTTCCACTGCAATTATTCCCTCAAAGAAAGAATTGGGCCTTATCATACTTACAGGGAACATCATAGTGTGAACACACAGCGCCTTGGACTACATGCACTGTGCGCCAGTATATATACACGTGTATACCATCTGTAACTCCCGCACCGTGTACGTTGTGATTGGTGGTCAGATGATTCTACGGTGATTGGAGGGAGTCATATCTTACGTTTAAACTACATCCTGTGCTCAGTAAATTATCTTGACAATATGTGACTATGAAAGTATTAGTTTACTGAATATTTAACCTTCAATTCTAACATTCATTTATAAGTCAATACCTATTAGGTTCTAACATGCCTGTGAGTGTGTGGCTTAACGATCAGCGTAAAGAATGTGTATGAAAAAGTTAAAATTTAAAAAAATGTTACACAGTGGACAAAATCTATATCAACACTCTACATCTTCGAACTCCTTTAACTCGCTATATCATTGAAGATAATGAAACATCATTAACCATAATCTGTAGCAACAGTCCAATGTTTCGTACAACTTTAACTCGCTATATCATTGAAAATAATGTAACATCGTCAACAATAATCTGTATCAACACTCCACTTCTTCGAACTCCTTTATCTTGTTATATCATTGAAGATAATGTAACATCGTCAACCATAATCTGTATCAACACTCCACTTGTTCGAACTCCTTTAACTCGATACATCATTGAAGATAATGTAACATCGTCAACCATAATCTGTATCAACACTCCCTCTTGTTCGAACTCCTTTAACAAACACTCCACTTGGTCGAACTCCTTTAACTCGCTATTTCATTGAAGATAATGTAACTTCGTGAACCATAATCTGTCTGAACACTCCACTTCTTAGAACTCCTTTAACTCACTATATTACTGAAGATAATGTAACATCGTCAGCCATTATCTGTATAAAAACTCCACCTGTTCGAACTCCTTTAACTCAATATATCATTAAAGAACATGTAACACAGTGGACATAATCTGTATCAACGCTCCACTGCTACGAACTCCTTTAACTCACTATATCATTGAAGATAATGTAACATCGTCAACTATAATCTGTATCAACACTCCACTTGTTCGAACTCCTTTAACTTACAGTATCATTGAAGAAAATATAACTTCGTCAAACATAATCTGTATCAACACTCCACTTCTTCGAACTCCTTTAACAAACACTCCACTTCTTCGAGCTCATTTAACTTACAGTATCATTGAAGATAATTTAACATCGTCAACCAAAATCTGTATCAACACTCCACTTGTTCGAACTTCTTTAACTCGATATATCATTGAAGATAATGTAACACAGTGGACATTATCTGTATCAACACTCCACTTGTTCGAACTCCTTTAACCCGCTACACCATTGAAGATAATGTAACATCATGAACCATAATCTGCGTGAACACTCCACTTCTTTGAACTCCTGTAACTCACTATATCATTGTAAATAATGTAACATCGTCAACCATAATCTGTATCAACACTCTACTTCTTTGAACTCCTTAAACTCGATATATTGTTGAAGATAATGTAACACAGTGGACATAATCTGTATCAACACTCCACTTGTTCGAACTCCTTTAACACGCTTTATCGTTGAGGATAGTGTAACACAGTGGACATAATCTGTATCAACACTCCACTTGTTCGAACTTCTTTAACTCGATATATCATTAAAGATAATGTAACATCGTGAACAAAAATCTGTATCAACACCCCTCTTGTTCGAACTCCTTTTACTTGCCACAAATATATGAAGATAATGTAACACAGTGGACATCATCTGTATCAACACTCCACTTGTTCGAACTCCTTTAACCCACTACACCATTGAAGATAATGTAACATCATGAACCATAATCTGTATCAACACTCTACTTCTTTGAACTCCTTTAACTCGATATATCGTTGAAGATAATGTAACACAGTGGACATCATCTGTATCAACACTCCACTTCTTTGAACTCCTTGAACTCGCTTTATCATTGTAAATAATGTAACATCGTCAACCCTAATATGTATCAACACTCTACTTCTTTGAACTCCTTTAACTTGCTATATCATTGAAAATAATGTAACATCGTCAACCATAATCTGTATCAACACTCAACTTGTTTCGAACTCCATTAACTCGATATATCATTGAAGATAATGTAACATCGTCAACCATAATCTGAATCAGCACTCCACTTGGTCGAACTCCTTTAACTCGTATATCATTGAAGATAATGTAACATTGACAACAATAATCTGTATCAACACTCCACTTGTTCGAACTCCTTTAACTCGCTATATCACTGACAATAATGTAACATTGTGAACCATAATCTGTCTGAAAACGCAACTTCTTCGAACTCATTTAACTCGCTATATCATTAAAGAAAATGTAACTTTGTAGGAATTTTTTTTTTTATAAAAACTCCACTTGTTCAAACTCCTTTAACTCGCTATATATTTATAGAAAATGTAACACAGTGGACATAATCTGTATCAACACTCCACTTCAACGAACTCTTTTAACTCACTATATAATTGAAGATAATGTAAAATCGTCAACCATAACCGGTATCAACACTCCACTTGTTCGAACTCCTTTAACTCGCTATATAATTGAAAACAAAGTAAGATCGTCAACCATAATCTGTATCAACACTCCACTTGTTAAAACTCCTTTAACTTACTTAATCATTGAAGATAATGTAACATCGTGAAACATAATCTGTATCAACACTCCACATGTTCGAACTCCTTTAACTCGCTACATCATTGAAGATAATGTAACATCGTGGACATAATCTGTATCAACACTCCATATGTTCGAACTCCTTTAACTCGCTATGTAATTGAACACAAA
This sequence comes from Haliotis rufescens, assembly GCF_023055435.1. Classification (NCBI taxonomy): domain Eukaryota; kingdom Metazoa; phylum Mollusca; class Gastropoda; order Lepetellida; family Haliotidae; genus Haliotis; species Haliotis rufescens. The sequence continues at coordinate 12,640,915 of NW_025963902.1, forward strand.
GTAAGATCGTCAACCATAATCTGCATCAACACTACACTTGTTAAAACTCCTTTAACTCACTATATCATTGAAGATAATGTAACATCGTGAACCATAATCTGTATCAACACTCCACTTGATCGAACTCTTTTAACTCGCTTTATAATTTAAAACAATTTATGATGGAGCAACATAAGAACGGTGGGCAAAGAGTAGTTGCTAGACGCAATTGTTTAAACATTATTCTGCATTGGTTTGTATCCAAGATTCGCCCAAATTATTATGCTTGGTCTGTGAGCACCATTCATGTGCTAGTTTGATTTTCCAAGAAGAGAAATAACAACAACTTGAATATTTCGCTTTCCTTTCCCCTGAAATCGACGCGGCGTGATATAACTAAAACACTGGTCTACACGGTGTTACTCACTGGCTCACACACTCACACACTGGCTCACTCACTTTATGAGCATTGCATCTGTGAACTTATAGATATACAGCAAGTTGTATTTGATTACGGTAATGTTTGTGAACCACTGCAGGTGTGACGCCTGCATGAAATACATACAACAGATGCGCGTGTCTGTCACTGAAACATTACCGGATTTGACACGTCAGAATGACATTCATTGTTACAAAATTAAACTATGCCTTCTAAAATTACATTGTAACAATTTCTTGGGAAGTGGTTTGGTGAACTCGACTTGTGACATCCGGGGATGTTTCCTTTATGAACACCAAGGTTTGGGGAGTTGTGTTCGTGGTAATTAATTTTGTATGTTTGTTGTTTAACGCCGCAATATTACAGCTATATAAGGGCAGGCTGTAAATAATCAAGTCTGCAACAGACAATCCAGTGATTGATATAATGAGCATCGATCTACGCAGTTGGATACGATGACATGCGTCAACCAAGTCAGCGAGCCTGACCATCCGATCCCGTTAGTCGCCTCTTACGACAAGCATAGTCGCCAGTTACGGCAAGCATGGGTTGCTGACGACCTATTCTACCCCGGATTGCGGCGTTTAACAACAAACAAACAAAACATCATTGCTGTTAATCAAGATGGTCATAGGCGGAACCAGAGGATGGGTCCAGGGGGTTCAGACATCGGTGAGATAATTATATGCCAAATTCCAGTTAACATGCTTGGTGTTCTTGAGACACTCTGTATCAAAATCAACTTGAAAAAAATGGGGCACAAGGTAACACTATTAAGACACATCACTGAAACATTACTGAAAACAAGTAAGCGTTTTCTTTAGAGCAACTAAAAATCTTTGTCACGCGGTTAATTTGTTTGTTTGTTGCTTAAGCACTCAGCAATATTCCAGCTGTATGACGGCGGTCTGTAAATCCAGAGAATCCAGTGATTGGCCTCATGAACATCGATCCACACAATTGGGATACGATGACATGCATCAACCAAGTCAGCGAGCCTGACCACCCGGTTCTGTTAGTTGCCTCTTACGACCATCTTCCCGAGGCAAGGGAGTTAACTGACTTTTAAAGTCCAGTTTCCACCCTTGCCGAACCACGCAGGAATTCCTGGGCTCGATCGTAGCGCCACTAGTGGTTATTACGAGTCATGAACCGTCTAAGCCTCTCCTATGGACCAATCAGATTTCACCTCTCGTATCACTTGCACTTGTATCAAATTGACAGTCACGTTCTTACATCGCGAAGTGCATCAAATTGCGTGAGCACATTGATTGAAAACATGAAAAGATTTGGAAAATACTTGTTGTCAACGAGTTGGCGGTGTACATGCATTGCAAATCCTGCATTCGACCGAAATCTACACGACAGTTTACGAACCTGATTTCGATTTCGTTGCGCGGTTTGGATTGGACTATGCATAGACTCGTTAGTCCAGCCAAAATGTAACTCCATAATACCAGCCTAGTTCGGCAAGGGTGGAAACTGGATTTTTATAGTCAGTTAACTCTCTTGCCTCGGGAAGATGCTTACGACAAGCGTGGTCGCTTTTAGTCCGTCATGCAGACCCTGAAACAAATATATCCAATACATCTCACGCAAGTCTGTAATGTTTGGCAAGTCTTGATTACTGCAGTAAAGAAAGTCTCTGGGTTCCTTTTTATTATATTTTATAACTCTAATTTAACAACTGTTTTATTCTGTAAAAAATATACTGCACAACAAATGTTCCTGTGAGTTTGAATAAGATTTAATGCAAAGTTATGTTTTTTTACAAAATCTGAAACAATTTCGGTTTGCAACAGATAAAAAAACCTCCTATAAGTGCTCTAATGGTTTAATTTGTCATACTGACTTTAGAAAATGCGTGATTTCATTTAAAAAAAAACATGAACATGCCAAAATGTCAATTTACAAAACAATAGCGTGTGTGTCGACCTCTGGTTGCGATGCAAGCAACACATCTTCGTCTCACGGAATGGACAAGGCGTCGCACAAAGTCCTGTGGGATATCTGTCCATAACTACTGGAGCATGTTTCGAAATTCCTGGAGTGTCTTTGGAACACGTGGTTTACGTCGAAGGCGCCGATCCATCTCATCCCACATGTGCTCAATTGGTGAGAGATCAGGGGAGCGAGCCGGTCAGGTGATGACATTAACGTTGTTTCGTTGAAGAGAATCCTGATCAAGTCGAGCAATATAAGGATGGGTGTTGTCATGTTGAAAGGTAATGCCAGGGCCATGACGACTCAAAAACGGTAGAATAACAGGGCCGATGATCTCGTCGCGGTAGCGCTGTCCATTGAGACTTCCCTCTACCACTATCAAACGGGTCCTCTGTCTTGCTGTACTCCAACCCCATACCATAGCGCTGCCGCCTCCGAACCGATCTTCTTCCATGGCACAATGATTGACGTAACGTTCACCTCGACGTTGGTACACTCGAATCCGTCCATCGCTGTGGCTGAGGTGAAAACTCGTCAGTGAATAGAACTTGTCCCCTCTGCATGTCCGTCCAGCGTAGACGCTGTCTGCACCTCTGTAGACGTGCTTGGCGGTCGTTTCCTGTCAAAATGGGACGTCAGGCGGGTCTTCTGGCGACAATCCCTGCACATCTGAGGTGACGACGTACGGTTTGTGAATATACTCGACGAAGGCAAGGAATGCTTCTTGCAGTCACTGTTGCTGGCTGGAATCGATTTCGTAGGTGTGTTGTTCGAATCCAGTTGTCTTGTCAATTATTGGTTACTCGTGGCCTGCCACTCTTAGAATGGTCTCTGACTGCATTCGTCTGTTGCCAACGTTGCCATTAACACCAACTGGTGTTTCTGTGGACGTTAAATTGTCTTGCAACATCACCTTTACTCGATCCTGCTTCAAGCATATACCAATGGCTTGCAGACGCTCATTTTCGAACAGGCGTGGCATTTCGTAATGTTGAATAATTGCGTAATTTTTTTGTTTTTCTGAGTGGTTGTTGTCACCACGATGCTGTACCACGTTGGGTATTTGTGACTTGATTCCATACATGTACTATAATATTGAAAACCAAACTTTACTAAATACACTAAAATATTGGTGTCACAGGAACTTTTGTTGTTGAGTATATGTTCAGTTCCGTCTAGGTGTTAGCCTTAGTCGCCTTTTACGGCAAGCATGGGTTGTTGAAGACCTTGTCTACCCCGGATCTTCACGGATTTGTCACTAGTTAAAACATTATTAATGATTTAAGAGGTTTGTAAGAAGCTCTATGTAATCAAACATACCAAGAAATGCATTTTCTATTTTCTTAATAACTTTCTTAGTTTAGGGAATAATCTCAACGTATATGTTGCAAGCATGGAAGACCCATTCTACCCCGGATCATCACGAGTTACGGTGTAGAAGTGACGCGTAATAAATGATAAGTGGGAGTTGTTTTTCGTACAATAACACACTGCAGGGAGAATAAACCATGATGGCCACAGCCCCTGAATCATGAGTCTTGTGAGAATGGAACTGCAACCTGAATAGAAATCCCTTGCATGGACACAAGGTGGTCCTAGGTCCACATTTGACCAAAAATGATGTTTTTAAATTTTCTTTCCAAATGGTCGCTTTTTCTAACAGGTGGCACTGATGCCCCAGTTGTCTAAGGCGCCGCGAATCGCTGTGCAGTGTTGCGTCCCTTGGGCACGCCAGAAACCTATGATTGTGGGTTCGAATCCCGGTTCGCCCCAATTTTGTTTCAAGGTTTTTCGTGCTCGTGGGTTTCACCGAAGTGGTAAACGTCTGAGGCCTGCATTACTTCGTGCTTTTCTCCCACATTAAGCTGACGTGCCATGATATAACTGGAATAATATTAAAAGCGGTGTTTAACCCAACTCACTCACTCACTTTTCTAACATTGTTGTAAATTTCATTAAACCTGTTGCTTGAATGTAGTTTTTCAGTGATTCTACGTCCAAAAACTCATTAGATGTTTTAAACCAGAATGATCTATGTTCATGTCCAGTCAAATTCTTGGCACAGATCATGTGACAAGGAGATAGGACCGCATACTTCCAAATCTTTTTTTTTAGAAAGAATCATTGGTTATCATTTATCAACTGTAGAACGTAAACATTGGAATTGAATTTTGTGATCTGTCAGCTGAAATACTGAATAAATAGTGAACAGTGAGAAAGTGTTAACAATTCTTCCCATAATTTGAATTCGACATGTGACTTAAAAAACAATCTCCCCTCTCTTTTGTAAAGAAAGAAATTCTCAGCCTCTAAAACTGAAGGAAAAATTAGTATAACGTTCGACGAGGGTGAAGAAAACATGCGGCTTTACAGCACCACATACTGTCGACACAAGGCCTCGTTCTACTTGTATTGATCTAAAATTAAAATAACTTGTACTATAAGTTTAGGGAGATTCCCTTCTGGTTGGTAACATTTGATGTTGTAATAATTATGATAATGATAATAATAATAATAATAATAATAATAATAATAATAATAATACTAATAGGCCCATTTACAGCCTCAGACGTATCCAGGCCTTTGTCCTTTTTTTATAAATCCAATGAAATCATGTATATCATTGAATTTTCTGTCCCCTCTGACACTAATGGCATTGACAAGATTGAGGAAAAACATGGCAAATATGCGGACCTCGCTTTCGCTTGCATCACAAGTACTAAGTTGTCCGACTCCCCATTGTTCTCGGTGCCTTATGTTTGGTACCTCCCAATCTGTTGACTGACACTGGGAGAGTACCCGGGTTTGCTTCCAGAAATACAGCCCTTCTGACAATCTGGGTATAGCAGAAGGCTGCACTGTTGGGGAGTTGTCATGTTCCGAAAAGTTCTGGGTGGGTTTGACTAGATAGCGCTTCTGGGAGAAGTATCATTCGCTGTCTGGGCTGCGTGGAGAGGGAGCAAGGGCCCTGAGCTGATGATGAGCCTTGCCAGCCTGACGGTGCCAGGATCATCCTCTTTGCTGCATTTTTTAATTGTAATAAGTAAATTATATTAATAATGAATTTAATGAGACTGTCCAACATGTCCGGTATGAAGGTTTATACTCCAATGAACTCAAACCAAGTGAAAGTCAATTCTTAAATACAACCCGAACATCGTCTTCTGGTAAATTAAGTTATACTGCTTACACAGTCTCTTTTCTCTTGGTAAATGTAAGTGTCTGCACTGTCTTCCACATTCATCTAGAACGGCGTCGTTGATTGCGTTGTTTGGCAGGTGAAGCATACGTGTGAAGTATTTAGTCTGCAATCTTTCATAGTACTGAAATCTCCATAATTCTGAACTGTAAGTTAAAATTCGTAAAGTCATTCCATCAAACATTTCCGTTGCTGTATGTCCTGGTTAACATCCAGAAAGACATGCTTTTTCTGCTTTTTGTTCCGTATTTGTCGTTGCTCTTGTCCAGATTAGTTATGGCGTGAAGAATACACCTAGGCACTTGAGAGAAGTGGTTGTTTCTACTTGATTTCCTCTGTAATACCATTTTCCGTAGTGTCGCAATGGTGCTCCATTTCTGGAAACTATTATTTTTTTATTTTCGACATTTAAAAAAATACCCCATATCATACAAAAATCATTGATGCAGTTCTTCTGCGACCTGCACTGTCAGCTGAATTTGCGACATCATCGGCATATAGCAACGAACAAACATTTGGCCCTTCTTCTGAAATAAAAATTCCTTTCAAATTTGCTTGATTCAGTTCTGTAACAACTCCATTGACAACTATTGTGAATAATGTATGGCTTATCATGCACCCTTGACGTGTTTCGACACAAGAGTAACAATATTCCGTAAAACCATTTTCAGTTCATACACGTGATTTAAGGTTAGAGTACACAAAAATATCTCGATGCACTGTCAGAAATCTCCATGAATTCCATAATTCAGAGAGGATTCCACGGGAAAATACGGGTTAACCCAATCAAAAGCTTTACTAAAATCAAAGAGTGAGAGTGAGTGAGTGAGTGAGTGAGTGTGTGAGTGAGTGAGTCAGTGAGTCAGTGAGTCAGTCAGTGAGAGACTTGGGTCTTACGTCACTTTTAGCAATAATCCAGCAAAATCACGACGGGGAACATCAGAATTGGCTTTAATCATTGTATCCATGTGGGGAGTGGAACCCGGGCCTTAAATTCGGCATGACGAGCAAACGCTTTAACCACTATGCTCTCCCACCGCTGTATTCAGTGAAAAAGCTCGGATGTGGTGTGTGTGCGTTTGTGCGTCTGTGTGTTGTCAAATATATATCAATACCCTAGTTTAAACAGATGTCTTGATGAAACACAATATATCTTTTAAAACACTTCTATTACTGGACTGAATATGGACCAGACCATAGAACATATATATTCCTTTTTGTGCAATCACTTTATTGTGTTAAATATTGTGATATTATCTATTTGCACATTTATGTTCTCGTGGAATCTAAATGAGTATTTTATATTGTAGATTCACTAGTGAATGTTTCTTAACATTACAAACTCAACTGAAACAGACAGGCTTAGGTTCGAACCCATATCAATCGATATCCGACACTGTGTTAGCCTAAAGGTTATAACATTTCACATTTACCTCCCTTACCGGAAGTTGGAGCAGGACATGTATGGCGGTAGGAATCAAAACGTAAACAACAGTATGCCGACAGAGGTGAGTTGATAGATGTATACAAGACATTATTCCAAATATGTAAACGTGTCGTTTTCATGGACGTCTAGTAGCCAGTGATAATTAGTGTAGCTTCCTCAACATGTTCTATTCAATTATCATAATTTGAGAACTTTTGTGATTCTCCTGGTTTTTTTCTCATTAGAGACGGGGGCTGACCTCGGCTCTTACCATTTTTCATTATGCATTAGGTCGGGGACGAGTCCAAATTTACTACCCGGGTATCCGACCATCTATTAACCGACCCCCTATTACCCGACTCTACCCGGGTACCCACTGCAGGTCTCAAGAGTTGGGAACAAAATGTCTGATTGGGAATTGTGTTACCGCAGCCCTGGCCAAAACCATTTAGATACCTGTATCAAACGATCAGATCCTGCATACACGGAAGTTGACTGAAGCGTTCTCTATAACTCAAACATATCAAGTCAAAAGGAATGTGTTTATTGTCAGAAAGCAATGCAATCATTAGGAACATGTAATGTAACCACTGAGCTATAGTGAGTTTTGTCATTAAACATTATATCACATGACTAACCACGGGTCCAGGTAGTCCTCAGGGAAGCCTGATACGACTCAGGACCCATCCGACCTGAGTACCCAGGTTACCCATCCCAGCCCTATTATTCATGTTTATTTTGGTAACATTGCAGTTTATCGGGTGCTGCATACTTTAACGCCGAAAATGATGAACAAAACGGACTCTTCTATCTGTCATTTCTTCTCCAAAATAGCATTCTAAAACCTAATCAAGCTATTTTACCCAAAATGCATAACCTGTATATATATGTCGCGAAATCCACAGTACATTAATAATTGACTTTCACTTTGTGTGAGTTCATTGGAGTATGAACCTTCATGAAGTGAGGGCCAAACTGTGTGAATGTCGGAGCTTGCGACAACGTTCGTACAATGTTTACTGAGTGTACTGAGTATGACATGGTTATATACAGCTAAGAATAACATGTACAAAGAGAGCAACACAGACAGTAACCAGGCAACAAAAAGATAAATTCCAAGAGGACATGCTGGATAAGGATGTCGCGATACAAGTATCAAATGATACAAGAAATATCTCAATACAGAAACCACGATTCGATACGTATCTCGATACTGCACATTCAACATTTTGTGCAGAAAACCCATTCATTTGAATGAAGAGTCCATAAGACTCGCTCATAAAGGAAAAGGACAACTGACAAGTGACTAATACCCATCAACATGAAACTATTCTGTATGAGAAAATAATAAGAAACAAACGAGTTTCCGTTATGTAAGGTAAAGCCTATCTATCGGACCGGTTTTGTATCCGAAAGATGATCAAGAAAGTTATGAGATATTGAAGAAATAGTTTATACTTGCGTATCGATATCAAAATGTAAGTGAGATAGCTATAGGTTTAATGCTCCTCTGGGTGACTTGAGGGAGTGCTCCTTCGGGTCAGTTCAGGGAGTGGCAGTGTTCACAATGTAGGCCCCTGAAAAGTAGATTTCGTGACCCGTAGTTTCAAATTTGTACGGGTCCTTGTGGCCTGCAGTAAATCTATGTGTCAATTTATTTGTCACAATAAGCTGCATGAGGGCATGTCGAATTTAGTCGGGGCCTGCAGCTTCTAAAGTCTGTGAGTCCTGATTGCAGCCTGGCAATTAATTTTATTTCCTACACTGGTGAGTGAGTCCTGCTGATCTAGGACAGGCGGGTGAGTGAGTGAGTTTGTTTTAAGCTGCTTCAGGCAAGGTTGGTGAGATTTGCAAGATAATTATCCCGTGATGTGTCACAATAGTGTGTCCCACTGTGTGAGCATCCTAGCGCGAGGTCACTGTTAGTGACACTGTTTCTACACACTTAACATTCTGTGTGATGTCATGTCGATGTACGTTGTTTCCTAATGAAGGCGAGTTGTTTGTTGTCCCGAAGACCGTAGTTGCCGGTTGTGGTGACAACAACGTGCATGTGTGGGACATGGAGTCGGGGAATCTCTAGGTACACCGTGGAGACCAAGGACAAAAACTTTTTCCTCACAACATATTATACTTATGATTATGATTTCTAAACATTGTTAATCACTACATGTCATTTAAATATGTAATGATATTTAAACCAATATTTTAAAGTTGTAGATTTAACTTCCCCGTTATGCTTTTATGTTGTATGATGGGCACGTTGAATTAATAGGGATGTGTATTATCAAAAAAAATGTTTTAAGTGAATTGCAATATTATATATAATTATTGTGATTCAAGTATCTGTATGGCGATATATTGGGAGGTATCTGTATTGCCATATACAGATAATCTCAAACGAGTGTCTTTTGATATCAAATAGATCAACTTGAGTTGATAAAAGTGGGAAAAGTTTTTTCACTTTTATCAACGAGTGTTGATGTATTTGATATCAAAAGACACGAGAGTGAGATTTTATTTATCACCCCACATCATTATTTTAACTTTTGCAGTTTGATGACAGTAATAAGAAGTGTCTTAAGTGTAGTACTGCTAACAGCTTCAGGGGCGGAGCCATTAGTGATGTCATTTGATTGTGACATCATGGTAACCAATGACGTCAGAAAGGTCTGCAAAGCATTGCGATGCAATTTCATTGCAGAGATATCTACAATGTAGATATCTACCAGTTTTGGATGATAAATTGTGATACAAGTATTTGTATGTCGATATATTGGGTGGTATCTGTATTGCGATATACAAGTATTTGTATGGCGATATATTGTGAAATAAGTATCTATATGGTGATGTATTGGGAGGTATCTGTATTGCGAATAGTGTGATACAACATGATACAAGTATGAGTATGGCGATATATTGGCCTACCATACCAAACACCCGCGTTCGATTCCCATAGGAGCATTTAGGATCGGTTCCAAAAATATAATAATCACTTATTCACTGACTCGCTCATTTATTTCCGAGTTACATATCCTTCATACATTGCACATGTCAATACGGCAGTACTTATGTTGGACCTTTCTTGAGGAACCTCAATGTATATGATTTATGATAATAGTCTGGATGTCACGTAACCTAAATATTGATTACGTATGGAATACAAATATCTTCATCAGCACCATTTTCATCCTCATTGGCTGTCACAAAGCCCCATAGTGATATCACCATGATCTGGTTACATTTTTATACCCTGTAAAACTGCAGCAGCTGTCTGCGAAAGGTCGATCTGAAAATGTTCTAAATTGCCATTTTTGCAAGGAGCGTAAACGAATATCTGGAAAACGTCACTCTCTCTGTGGGATCTTCTGCTGTGCTTGTCTGTCTGGTAATAGTTGGCTTGTAATGAAGTCCTGACACCCTTCCACCATATAACGGTCTTGCATTCATGAACTTGAGGAGAACACAACTGTCGACTTCACTCTAAGATATGTGATGATGTCTGCCTACAACGAGATCAGTACAATCAAACAGCCCATCCTTTGCATGCCAGTATCAATGTGGAGTGTGTGCTGTACCATATCACATATCACAAATAAGTTGGCCCCTAAATGTCTTCAATGGACGATAAAGATTTACGTTTTGGTATACCAATAGACCATGACATATATTTGTATATATTGACGCATCTGTGGACAAAACAAAGTCAGATAGTTGAAGTGTTAGTATCAAAAACAAGGTGTTGAAGTTCATAATATGATTGACAAATGACAGGATGTATGGTTATGTAACGGATCCATGTGGAGTTAGGTTTCAATGAATATATGAAACTAGCCATATACACTACATCTGCTGCAGACATGCACATAGAACATGCCCACCGGACCAGTCTCAATCTTTTAGTCAATATATTGTTCATATATTCACATAGTTACACGCTTCTCATCACGTCTTTGAAGTATCCTTACAACGTGTCTGTCGCCAGTGCCTGGGGGAGATTTCATACTGCGAACACTTTGTCAGTTGAGTAAAGACTTATATCTTTAGGCGGGAGTCAGAACACATATGTTTATAATACTCTGAATTCAAAACGTCGACGCCAGAGAATAATCAGTGTCGATTATCTTCAGAAACAGATTCCATAGGGCAAAAAGGCACAATTGTGATGAAAGGTATGTGTGCATGGATCACTGAAAATCAGCGTTGATACGAGGTTTCGAAAAAGGGGTAGCATGTCCTGCTCTACCTGAGGCAAAGCCATTCATACAAGTTCCATAACAAATTATGTGTTTCGCGATATAAGATCTGGGCAGTCATGCTAAGACGACTAAAACATCTTTCACATTGACTGGCGCCAAATATCAAGTTGAATTTCTGAATTGTGTATTCATTATAATCTGCCATTTATTAATACCTTACAATCATTAATTATTGCACATTTCTTGGTAGCTGCTCGACTCTGGACACTAACCTTTATGAAAACTGTCATTAGATGTACATCTGCTTTTGGAACGCAAGTTTCGTGTCAGCAATTGCAGAAAAAGAAAATATATCAATTTCAACCTCATTAAAGTGATTTCAAATTGAACTGGTATATTTGAACAGGAATTTGGAATTAGTCCAACAGTTCGAATCCTAAGTATTACGCTTGTTGGCCATAATACATGTTCTCTTGCGTTGTGTTATGGGGATGGCACTTTTGAAATTAAACGTGAGGGTTGATTCCCAACAGAGACTCATCATGACTGTCGGGCGACTTGGGAGTACGTCCCGAGAGGCTGGAGATTGATCTGACAGGATATTGTTTTGCCTCGCTGGCCTGAAGAAAGGATGTGGTGAGACAGAATCGGGTCAACACATAAATGCTTTTTGTAGATTGTAGCTGGTATGGTCATAGTTCATATGTCCATAGGAACATAGGCCATATGTTCGTACTGTCTACAGGCATTCAATTAAAGTTCACAATGTTCAATCAGAGGATATGGGCACATGTCGGTGGTGTTCCAATATGCAATACAGCGTCACCACACCAATATGAACCAGATAAACCCAAACCAGTTTTGGCTGTTATCTGTGGTTATCCTATCTGCTGAGAAAGGCCATGTATATAGAAGGCTGCTGAAGAAAGGCCCAGTAAAAGGCCATCGTCCATCAACCGTAACAGCAAAAACATCCTCGCACCATCAGATGTTACGCTTTCCTTTCTTTATTAAACTAACGCATTACTTCAGGAAAACTGGGAAAGCAATTCAAGCCATTCTTCGTGTCACCAAGGACACAAAAAAGAAAAACATCATCTTCATAATTATGTTCACGCCTTTTGAAGTTGTCAAATTCTATCATTTATTTGGGCACACCAATGCCATCAAAACGACAATAGATTAGATACATTTGTATCATATACATTATTCGAATCAAACCTCAACCTCATATAGGTAATCATATTTTCATTTATTTTCCCTTTATGTTAAATATATATGTGCCATCCAACATGCCCAACCACAGAAAATCAATGTTGTAAGTGGCAGAGATGGAGTCTTTAGATATGTTCTCTTATTTAGCAGTTTAATGGATAACTAATTAAACTGGGATCCACATTCAGCTGACTGTCCACGTTCTGACAAGTATATTGACATTTGATACCAAAACTGTGTCACTCCCGACCTTAAGTCAAATAGTTCTATTTCTTCGATAAATGGCGTAAGAAAGAATCGAAATATCAGTACAACTTATTCAAATATGCGTGTCATCGATCGTCGTAAAGCCTGAAACGCTGAGTACCTTGAAAACCCTTGATTGTATTTACCATATTTGACTTTGATCCACAATGTTCCAGCAGAATCCAGACTGCTATTTAACAACCACTCAGAAAAACAATAAAATTACGCAATTGCTCAACATTACGAAATGTCACGCCTGACCGAAAATGACCGTCTGCCAGCCATTGGTATGCTTGAAGCAGGATCGAGTCAACGTGATGTTGCAAGACAATTTAACGTCCACAGAAACACCATTTGGTGTTTATGGCAACGTTGGCAACAGACGAATGCAGTCAGAGAGCATCCACGGAGTGGTAGGCCATGCCAAACCAATAATCGAGAAGACAACTGGATTCGAACAACACACCTACGAAATCGATTCCAGTCAGCAACAGTGACTGCAAGAAGCATCCCTGGCCTTCGACGACGAATATCTTCACAAACCGTACGTCGTCGCCTCAGATGTGCAGGGATTGTCTACAGTGATTCAGACGGCCATGCAGTGGGGACAAGTTCTATTCACTGACGAGTCTCGTTTTCACCTCAGCCACAGCGATGGACGGATTCGAGTGTACCGACGTCGACGTGAACGTTATGTCAATCATTGTGTCATGGAAGAAGATCGGTTCGGGGCGGCAGCGTTTTGGTATGAGGTGGGATTACAACAAGACTGAGGGCCCTTTTGATAGTGGTAGAGGGAAATGTCAATGGACAGCGCTACCGCGACGAGATCATCGGCCCTGTTGTTCTACCGTTTTTGAGTCGTCATGGCCCTGGCATTACCTTCCAACATGACAACGCCTGGCCTTATATTGCTCAACTTGTTCAGGATTCTCTTCAACAAAACAACGTCAATGTCATCCCCTGGCCGGCCCGCTCCCCTGATCTTTCACCAATCGAGCACATGTGGGATAAGATGGATCGGCGCCAACCACGTGTTCCTAAGACACGCCAGGAACTTCGAAACATGCTCCAGTAGATATGGACAGATATCCCACAGGACTTTGTCCGACGCCTGGTCCATTCCATGAGACGAAGATGTGTGGACACACACGCTATTGATTTGTAAATTGCCATTTTGGCATGTTCATGGGTTTTTTTTATGAAATCACGCATTTACTGAAGTCAGTATAGCAAGTTTAACCATTTGAACACTTACAGGAGTCTTTTATCTGTTGCAAACCGAAATTGTTTCAGATTTGGTAAAAAACATAACTTTGCATTAAATCTTATTCATTGTCACAGGAACTTTTGTTGTTCAGTATATATGATTTACGTGGTCAGACATAGCGTCAGAGATAAGCATTTGATAAAAAAAACCACTCCGTAGCATAGATAAGTTTATAATGACGTCACAGGGCCCTTTACGATCCACATTAGTTTCGAAAGTCTGGCCTTCATTGAGCGACAGCAGCAATAGATTCAGTGTTATTTCTTCTTTACGTCTGTAGTGCTGACATTATCACGCCACAAGAAACATATATAGTAAAACTGGTCTCAGGTAATCTGCACAATCGACAACTACATGAGTAGGTCTGATGCAGATTATGTTCCCAGCAACCTTGAGCACATGCACACTTCGATCTGTCCTGGAGTCTGTGCCCTCGGCACTTGGATACGCTGAATCTGGATCCCGTTCCCCGCCATAAAGAAGACAGTGACTCGAATGACTGTCAGTTTTAGTATTGATTGTGGCAGTTACTATGTCATTATATCAAGCTAAATTCCACCAGTTTTGAAGTTACAAGCGTTTTTGTTCCAATGATAGCTTGACCGAGCCTAAACGTTGTTTTTGTATGAAAAGTCATATGCTCACTATCAGTGGGAACGTTGGCAATTGAACGTTGTTTCCATAATGCAATAATATGATAGACCGCAGTCTTTTATGTTTGATCAATATTCTTGACCAGTGCGGCTAATTATACATCGATTAAATGGGTTTAGAATTCACAGGATCAGATGGTCAGGCGTGCTGACTTGATTGATGCATGTCATCGTATCCCAATTGTATAGATAGATGCTCACGATGTCAATCACTGGATTCTCTGGTCAAGATTTGATACTTTACACACTACTGTGTTATAGCTTGAATATTGCTGAGGGCAGCGTTAAACAACTAACAAAACCAAATCCTTGCGTTCGATTCCTCATATGGGTACAATGTGTAATTGATAAATAATATAATCACGAATTCACTGACTCGGTCATTTCGTAGGAGTGATTTGGTCAACAAATAACATGCACATTGTGTGAGTGGCGGGTGCTTCCGATAGAGCGAGTGAGTGAGTTGGGTTTAACGCCGCTTTTAACAGTATTCCAGTTATAACACGACGTGTCAGCTAAATTAGGGAGGAAAACCCGAAGTGTTGCAGGTCTCAGACGTTTGCCACTTGAAACCTACGAGCATGGGTATGGTGCTGACAAACCTAGAAACATATTCGGGCCGAACCGGGATTCTAACCCACAATCATAGGTTTCTTGCTTTCCCAAGGGATGCAACTTTGCACCTTGAATCGCTTCCGATAGAGCATTCATATAAATGTCATCACTATTATGCCATTTATACACATTGGAATCTGTTTCGATAAAAAATCGAGACTTGACGTTGACCTTGACGTTTCATATTTACATGTGTGTACGGTAGTTCTTATATCTCACTGTTCACGGGGAACCTCAGTATACCTGACTTTTTATCAATAATGGTCATATAAGCAATATGTAATCCTCATATATAGCACTTATGCACCTGATGAAGCATAAAGTGTACACTCCGAAACGTTGTGTTCCTCATAATAAGAAGTTGACATCCAAAAATTCTCTTCCTTATGTGTATCACTTCTAAATGCCTTTCAAAGGCTTAATACTGGTGATACTCTCGATTTGACGTATCCGACATTTTGATTTCCCATGGAATGCGAGTATCATCATCATCATCATCATCATTCTCATCCACAATGGCTGTCACAAAGCTGCCACAGTGATATCACTCACCATGATCTGGTTACATTTATATACATTATAACACTGCAGGAGCTGTCTCTGGAAAGGTCCACTGAAATGTTTCCTGAATATATATTTTCTGAAGCAGCATTACATATACTAATATCTGTAAAATGTCTCCATCTCTGTAGGATCTGATGCTTTGTTAGTCTGACTGAAATAGCTGGTTGGTAATGAAGTCCTTCATTTAACGATCTTGAAGTCATGAACGTGAGGAGATTACAACTGTCGACGCCACACAACGATATGAGATGATGCCTGTCTATGACGAGATAAGAACAATCAAACAGCCCATCCTTTGCCATGCCAGTGTCAATGTGGAGTGTAGGCTGTTCCATACTAAATAGACCCGTGAAGATTCCGGGATAGAATAGGTCTTCAGCAACCCATGCTTGTCGTAAAAGGCGACTATGCTTGTCGTGAAAGGCGACTAACGGGATCGGGTGGTCAGGCTCGCTGACTTGGTTGACGCATGTCATCGATCCCAATTGCGCGGATCGATGCTCACGATATTAATCACTGGATTGTCTGGTCCAGACTCGATTATTTACAGACCGCCGTCATAAAGCTGGAATATTGTTGAGTGCGGCGTAAAACAACCAACCAACCAACCAACCAACCATACCAAATATCACAAATACGTGGGCCTCTAAGCGTCTCTAATGGGCGATAAAGAATAACGTTTTGGTATCCCAATAGACTATAACATGTCTTTGTTTGATATGGATGTATCTGAGGGGGCACGGGTGGCCCAGTCGTCTAAGGCGCCGCGATTCGCTGTGCAGAGTTGCGTCCCTTTGGCACGCCAGAAACCTATGATTGTGGGTTCGAATCCCGGTTCGCCCTGATTATGTTTCTATGTTTGTCAGCACCATACCCGTGCTCATGGGTTTTACCGAAGTGGTAAACGTATGAGACCTGCACCACTTCGGGCTTTCCTTCCACAATAAGCTGATACGCCGTGATATAACTGGAATACTGTTAAAAGCGACGTTAAAACAAAACTCACTCACTCACTCACTTGATGTATCTGAAGACAAAACAATGTCAGAAAGTGGCGATGGAACAGACAAGTTAAAACACGATCTGCGTTGCTGAAGTTCATGAAATGATGGACTTATGACAGGATTCAAGGATCGATCCATGAGGCGTCAGATTTCAGTGGCTATATGAAACTGGCTACATACATTTACTGCAGACATTCACACAGATATATTAATAAGGCACCACATGCCAGTCGCGCCAGTCTCTACATATATATATATATATCAATATATTGTCGATATTTGCACAAAGACATGCCCCTCATCATGTCTTTGACGTACCCTCACAACGCGTCTGTTGCCAGTGCCTGGGGGAGATTTCGTACCAAAAACACTTTGTCATTTGAGTCCCAAGAATATATGTGCCATTAAGCAAAGCCTGACATTTTCAGCCGGAAGTCAGAACACGTGTGTTTAAATAACACTAAACTCAAAATGTCAAAGCCAGAGAATAATCAGCCTCGATTATCTTCGGAAACAGATACCATAGGGCATAAAAGGCAATATTATTATGACAAGTATATGAATGAATCACCGAAAGTCAGTGATGACATTAGGTTTCCCGAAAAGGTAATCATGTTTTGCTCTACCTGTAGCACCCCCCACTTATACAAGTTCCATAAAATTATATGTGTTTATTGGTTGTAAATATTTGATTGATATTGCACAATGCAGTGACGTCTGCACTCGGATTAGTTGAGATACCAAAACCAGTTGTCATACTAAATAAGGCTAGCTTGCGTTTATGTTGAGTTTATGAACTGTGTATTTATTATAATATGTAAGAAATTAATACATCAAAATTATTTAGCATTGCATTCATATCTAATTTGTGTCTTTCGGGAGCTTGGAGGAGGATCGACTCTGGACACTTAAATTCATGTAAACCGTCATTAGATAAACATCTGCATTTGCAAAGCATCCATGAGTCTGAAGCTAAATATGGCGAGTTTCGAGTCTGCAATTGCAGCAGAAGAAAATGTATCATTGTTCAATCCTATTACATTGACCGTAAACTTGAACTGGTATATTTGAACAGGAATTTGGAATGAATCCAAAAGTACGAATCCTAAAGAATACGTTAGGTTGGCATTGTTGTAGACACAGCTTGAAGCATGCAACACATGCAACACGTGTTCTCTTTTGTCATGATATGGTGACGGTTTGAGTAAGACTTGTCAAATAAAACGAATTATGACTATCGATTGACTTGGTAGTGCGTCCCGAAGGGCTAGAGATGGATCTGACAGGATATTTTCCTGCCTCGCTGGCCTGAACAAAAAAGGTGATGATACAGAGACGGGTGAACACATAAATGCTTTTTGCAGATTGTAGCTGGTATGGTCATAGTTCATATGTCCAGGGGCGGTCACGTAGCCTAGTGGTTAAAGCGTTCGCTCGTCGCGCCGAAGACCCGGGCTCGATTCCCGACATGGGTACAATAATGTGAAGCCCGTTCTCCCCCGCCGTGATATTGTTGGAATATTGCTAAAAGCGGCGCAAAACCATACTTACTCACTCATATGTCCACAGGAACATAGGCCATATGTTCATAGTGTCTACAGGCATTCAATTAATGTTCAAGCAGATGATTTGGGTCGATGTCGATGATGTTCCAAGATGCAATACTTCTTATTTAGAATCAAGATACAGCTTCACCACACCCATATGAAACGGATATACCCAAACAAGTTTGGGCTGTTATCTGTTGTTATCTTGTCTGCTGAGAAAGGCCATGAATATAGAAGACTGTAAAAGAGATCGATTATCGAAAAGGGCACTAGGAGACTACTGAAGAAAGGCCCAGTAAAAGGCCATCGGTCATCAACCGTACTGACGGTGTGAGCAGCAGCATATTACTATTTCTGGATCCGCGATTTGACTTGAACAGAATGTTAAGAGCTTGAAGCTATTCAGAGGTCATAAGTAAATATTAAGCTGCTCAATGCAGGAGCGTCTTGGGACCCACAAGTCAGACCTCCGATTAAGACAACGATATAATTCCCTGAACCAGCGTATTGCTCGTGGCTGCTCTTGAAACCGAAGAGCTTGAAGCTATTCAGAGGTCATAGGTAAATATTAAGCTGGTCAATTCAGGGGCGTCTTGGGGTCTACATAAATGCTTTTTGTAGATTGTGGTTGGTATGGTCATAGTCCAGCAGTTGTAACCTATGCATTATTAAGTGAAAGGTCCACACTGTCTACGGTTCTTCAATTAAAGGTACAATGTTCAATCAGAGCGTTTTGGTATGTGACGGTGATGTTTATAGATGCAAACTCCCTTATTTAGATTCAAGATACAGCTTCACACGTATATGAAACAGATGTACCCATTTTACGTTGTTGTCTGTTGTTATCCTAGCTGCCGAGAAAGACCACGTAGGTAGGAGGTTGCTGAAGAAAGACCCAGTCAACGAGGTCGGCAATCAACCGTTATCAAGGTTTTGGCAGTAGCATATTAGTTTATCTGGGCCCGCGATTTAACTTGAACAGAATATAAATCCTTGATCTATTCAGAGGACATACCGTATTCGATGTAATAAGCGCCCCGCTCTAATAAGCGCCCACGGCGGTATTTGCTAATATATTGGCTAGTGAACAATCCCAATTAGCACCCTTCCGATTGATCAATGTTCAAAAGACTCATTTATTCGCGTACAATACGCACTCGTGTATTATATGCACCCTTAATTATGGGCAATTAAATTCAAGAAAAAATATATCTGTGGTACATAAACATTTCAGGCTGCCAGCATAAACCACGAAATGTATCTTTCATCTCTGTTTTTTAACCAAAATATTATTCTAATAAGGGCCCCCTATTTCTAATTTTGAGAGCTCCCTGGGCGCTTATTACGTCGAATACGGTAAGTGAATATTACTCTTCTCACTGAAACGATTTCTTCTTTGGACCCACAAGGCAGACGCATCCGATAGATGAGGCGTTTTCTTTGCGCACAACGTCATTAACGAAAGATTAATTCCCTTAGGGGCGGTCGTGTAGCCTGGTGGTTAAAGCGTTCGCTCGTCACGCCGAAGACCCGGGTTCGATTCCCGACATGGGTACAATGTGTGAAGCCCATTTCTGGTGTTCCCCCGCCGTGATATTGCTGGAATATTGCTAAAAGCGGCGTAAAACCATACTCACTCAAATTAATTCCCTTAACTGAGGATCAGTCAGACGGTTTGCTCGTGACTGCTCTAGTGCCCAACTGACGGCAAAGAATGGTTGTTACACTGGTTATAATTTCTCATGCCGTGTTTGGTGCATCATACCTTATGGAGACAATCTGTGATGATTATTATCGAGGTATAGTCAGTTTCGTGCTGACTAAATGAGAATATAAATCTTAATCCACTGGTTTACATTTCATAACAAATAAAGCGGGTGAAGTCTAATTGTTCCTGTGCGTCATAATGACATATATTTGTCATGCTTGATGTAACACTATTCACACATTTTGTGCTGAGGACTTCAGAGACTGTTAAATGAAATATGAAAGACAATTGACACGATTAAAACCAGCTAAATAAGAGCTATTAAAGGTTATTGAAAATTTAACAAAAGGATTTTCTAGACGTACATGCCATTATAGTTATATGAATTCATCAATCTTGATTATTATCGCACTTCAGTATAGAAAACTGACCCGTGAAGATCCGTGGTAGAAAATGTCTTCAACAACCCATGCTTGCCGTAAAAGGCGACTATGCTTGTCGTAAAAGGCAACTAACGGGATCGGGCGATGCATTCATAAAGCTTTCACCGCTAGCGCTATTTTGCCTTTTACACCGACCGCCTCCTGGTCTAGTGGTAGAGTGTCCGCCCGAAGAGCGAAAGGTCGAGGCCTGTCACATGCAACGTATTCCCATAAAAAAAGTGATCATTAACTGATTTATCAAACAATTATCTAAAACTCCCCACGAATCTTAATCAAAATTCAGCCATGTAATTTGAATTGATTGAGATAAAGGGTTTTCATATTTGTTCCAAAGAAGGCGGATTATGCCACAGTGACAATCAATGCTGATATGGAGCACCAACTTGTTCACGTTGTGACGAGGCATTATTTGAATCCCTCTAAACGCGGCCACACAATTACCGAACGTTTAGTACACATGGATGTGTGATAATCAAAATTGAAACATCTGCAATGGCATGGCATATTCCCTCCCGGGAAATTGTCCAGATTGTGTCGTATGTCTGATATTGATTGAAACGATTAAATCGCTGACCCGTGTTTTATTTCATGTAAAGAAGCTTTTTTCCAGATAGACAAAAACTGAATTTGCAACAACAGACACATCTTTTGCAGGGTAAATTCAAACTGTAACGTAAGTGTGGGCGTTGAAACGCACCGAGTCCAATTTAATCTCTTCCTAACTGACGCTGTGTGGGGGAATAAATCTGGGTCATTTCGGCAATGCTACTCTTCGCCTATTTGGTGTCCTAAATTGATGCAATCTTGACTAACACAGACTGACAATCATAGTATCCACTTCGAGGAGCATGGTATCATCTTTAGCCACTCATTCAATGATTTATTTGGCCACCGTATATTGGTTATGGTACCGCAAAGTCATTTGGAGGAGGTTCCCTATGGATCTGGACAGAATAACATTCTAACTTTACTGGACGTCAGAGCTGATTTGTCCTATAACTGAAGGCACACATCTTACTGAATGCAGACATACAGTGTTGTAAAAGAACTGAAGTAACAAATGTACAATTAAGTTATCCATTAACTGGTATAGTCACCTGACTTATACAATATGTGAACTCTTGAGAATATGTTCATTTAAAACATTTAGATCTAAGACTCATGTCTCAAGTTAATCGTAGACATGACTCATGTTGTATTTTCGCAGGCGACTAACATTGAAATATTAGGTCAATATAACACAATACTGGTAGCATGATGACGAGGCGGCATTATATATAACGTCAAAACAAATCTAATTAACGTCCACCTTTAGCAATTGGTTGTGCAGTCTGATATGTGATTTCAATCACCATAGGCGATTATGCATCTGACATTACAAGTGAAATTTACTCAACTCCTATTCAACTCATTCAAAAGTCAGCGAACCCCCCAACAATAAAATAAAGTTTCATATTTACTAACAGGGCAATGTATATTTAACAAAAGACATCTTTACTAACAGGGCAATGTACATTTAACAAAAGACATCTTTACCAACAGGGCATTGTACATTTAACAAAATGTACAGTTATTAAAGATGTCTTTTGTTAAATGTACCATGCCCTGACTTGACCAAAATGCCTGCAGTAATTCTAGAATTGGCATCCAGCGTGAATGTTGTCTTCACTCACTACTTCAGTCATCATCCTAAACACGTGGAAGACCCTGAAAACCGGTGTGTCCATCCTGATTGCTCACAGAACAATTGGAGTGATTTCAACGTTCATAAAATTATTTTCGTTCCACCCTTGTCTTTGTTTTATTTGTGCGTGCATCAACTTAAGCCCTGAGTTCAAGGACCTGATACACGCCGAATACCCGGGTTCGATTCCCGACATGGGTACAATGTGTGAAGCCCATTTCTGGTGTCCCCCGCCGCGATATTGCTGGAATATTGCTAAAAGCGGCGTAAACCCCAAACTCACTCACTCAAAGACCTGATAACGTCTTCCACGTGTTTAGGATGATGCGTGAAGTAGAGTGTGAAGGTAGCATTCAAGCTGGATGCCAATTCTAGATTCACTGCACGCATTTTTGGTCAGAGCATTGTACATTTAACAAAAGACATTTTGACTAACTGTACATTTTGCGAAATGTACAATGCCGTGACTTGACCAAAATGCCTGCAGGAAATCTAGAATTGGCATCTCACTTAATGTTGCCTTCACACACTACTTCACGCATCAGCCTAAACACGTGGAAGACCCTGACAACCTATGTGTCCATCCTGATTGCTCACAGAACAAGTTCCTTGATAACGTCAAAAGTAAATGTCATTACGTTCGGGTAAGGAACGTGCGCAGACTTGTTGATGGAATGGTTGGAAGACTGTTGAAGACCCGCATGGCCATCCTAACTGCTTGAAGAAAATTGTCCTTGACAACTTCAAAAGTAAACGTTATTAGGTTCGGGTACGCAATGTGCGTAGACTTGTTGATGGAATGGTTGACGTCCCAGGAGCGGATCACGTATTCATACATTTACAAAAATAGCCTGATATTAAGAACCACTCTTGACGCAGTGACAAATATATCATGGGCGATTTGTATGTATTTTAAAGATTTATCTACGTTGCACTTTTTCCTAACCGGCTTGCACTAAATCATCACGGCCATTACGTAAATTATTCAAAGTGCTTTCCATTTGATTATGTACAAATTACATACTTAAGATATTAAGAGATGATTTATTTAACACCCCTGCATGGAGCGCTTTACGCATGGCACAGAACCTTTATAAACACAAAGGACGTAAAGCTAAGAGGTAGCATTCAATTTGATTGACATTAATATCTCCTTAATCTGAAAAATATTTCCAACACCAGTGATTACTACTATAAATTAATCCTCAGACTTACAAATAGCACTGGTTTCATTTCGGTTAAAGAAAGCACCCCTAAATCATAGGAAATGGAAAAATCGAAAAAGAATACTAAATGTGCGAGGTTATGTGAGAAGATAGGTTATGATTGGTAGATATTTGACGGAGCCTCGTAGGGTATTCATGGTCGAGTGACTTTCACGATGTTCGGAGTTTAAATGTGAGGGTTTAGATAGAGAGCCAACAATCTCAATGTCTGTTAATTATGCGGATTTCTGATTCCTGACATCAGGATGAAACAGATGCGTTTGTGATGTCCCTGTCGTGTCTGTGGTTGTGCACGTCTTTGTCCCTTAGGCGTGTGAGGTCCTGTAAGTGTAGATTGTCACAGTGCTGATGTTGGTTAGGGCACGAAACGTTATATTTAACTAAAGCAATATATATAATGGCAATGAGGCGAGATGAAATACATAATATCGATAAGAACTGTTATTATTGGGGGATGGGTGAAATTAGGTGCGTGTGTGTGTGTGTGTGTGTGTGTGTGTGTGTGTGTGTGTGTGTGTGTGTGTGTGTGTGTGTGTGTGTGTGTGTGTGTGTGTGTGTGTGTGTGTGTAACGCCCTACCCACAAGACCACAGCGGCGATCCAGGTTTCATGGTGATCAGTGGACGAGTGATTGTATCAGCTATATCCTGGCGAGCTTTGATTGTTTCTGACAATAGGATAGCATAAGCAGCGATACACATCATCATGGTACAATCAATTTTACCGCCAGATAATACTCTGTAAGCACCAAGTCATCATATTGGAGTTTCGGGGGCACGGGTGGCCCAGTCGTCTAAGGCGCCGCGATTCGCTGTGCAGAGTTGCGTCCCGTGGGCACGCCAGAAACCTATAATTGTGGGTTCGAATCCTGGTTCGCCCCGAATATGTTTGTCAGTTTTTTTAGGTTTGTCAGCACCATACCCACGCTCGTGGGTTTCACCGAAGTGATAAACGTCTGAGACCTGCATTACTTCGGGCTTTCCTCCCACATTAAGTTGACGCGCCGCGATATAACTGGGATACTGTTAAAAGCGGCGTTAAACACAACTCACTCACTCACTATTGGAGTTTCGAGAAGCATGGAGTCCTTGGGGTTTGTTCCCAGCCGGAATCCCCAGTGTGAGTGTTTTCGAATCTGAGTAAAAAGCTAAACGTATCACACCTAAATATTTTTACACTTGTATTGGTCAGCATTGCGACGAAAGTGTGGAAACGTATTCTGATGGGGGATTACATGTTCAGTGACAGGAGATTGGTTTCTAAAACTAGCGATGACCATTTTTAAAATTGTTTCAAAACAAATGTTACGACTTCGCTTATTAACAAAATACACCAGATATAGAAAGAAGATCTGGATCAGCTTTTTGTCATGGCTCGTATCTTGCTGAGAGGGGCGGATATGGACGAACATCCTGAGGCACATGTAGGCTGTGATATTATGTGCCATATTATGTGATCAGGGATCAGTGAGTTCATCATACATCTTGGTGGTGCCACTGTCATTACATGTGATTACATGTTTACTGACATGAGATTGGTTTCTAAAACAAGCGGAGACCATTGTTAAATTCTCTCTTAAAATGTTACAATTTCGTTAATGAACAAATACATTGTTGATGACTCGTATATTCCAGAGTGGGGCGGACACCCGTGCCTCCGTGCCTTCGGTAATGATATGTGTCCTTAAGAAGCTCATACATGAGTTGAAAGGACAAGCCGAGTAAATGGATCTGTGGATTGCAGACTTACTCGGGTTTTTTCATTAAAATGTAATGAATACGTATCTGGAATCCTGACTGAATATAGACTGAGTGACACTTCAACTTCACTTCACCTTCCATACCAAGCTGAAACGCTGCTGGTTAACTTAAGACTAGACTTTCTGAATTAATGCCTTTTGGACGTTCATTGAGTTTATTAGCTCGTAAGCGCGAAGGAACGACACAGAAAGAATTATTTAACATATGTCATCTCGTTGAGTTAATGATTGTGTGATGACATATATCTCATAATTCGTACTATGTACTGTTAAAAGCGTCAAAACCACGAATCACTAAGAGTTCAGTGTACAATTCCGACTACATCATATTCAAGTGTTTATGGATCACTATCAAATAGTGATGATACAAGGTGTTCGCGAAACGTGAGCGTATACTGCCGGGTAACTAAAGACTAGACTTAAAGGGACGTTAGACCAGACCTACTCACTTACTTTCTGAATTAATGTCTCTTGAACGTTCATTGAGTTCATTAGCTCGTAAGCGCGAAGGAACGACACTGAGAGAAATATGTGTTTATGGAACACTATCAAATAGTGATGATACAAGGTGTTCGCGAAACGTGAGCGTATACTGCCCCATCGGTGCTACCCGTCACAAACATATACCAAAGTAAGTCAAATATTTACCTTAAAGAACATTGAACATCATTTATTGTCACAGATGCATCATCACATTTGGAAATTTTTCAAAGCTTTTCAGGGCCGTCGGGTAACCTAGTGGTTAAAGCGTTCGCTCGTCACGCCGAACACCCGGGTTCGATTCCCGACATGGGTGCAATGTGTGAAGCCCATTTCGGGTGTCCCCCGTGATATTGCTGGAATATTGCTAAAAGCGGGGTAAAACTATACTCACTCAAAGCGTTACTGAGGCCTTGACTGTTGCAGCTTGGACCAAATAACTTTTGCCCAAGAGCCGCTTGTCGCTCTTTGAAATCATTGCGGAAAGACCATGGTCGATTGTACCTCAAAAGTTGGGAAATGTAGACACCAAAAGCCGAGCTGTTGGAATACTGCTCGACATAAAGGGACATTTGGGAAGTAGATCATTCCTCTTTGCAGGGAGTTGTTTGTCACTCTGAATATTTATGTATATATAAAGAGCAAAATGTTGACGATGTTGATATGTTGTGCATCATGCATTCATGTAACTATGTTAAGGAGCTAGAGTTCAGTGTACAAATTATTGATACAATTAAACACTAACATCAGAAAATGGACCATGTAATGATAGAGCGAGTATCAGAAGCTCTGCCCAAGTCATATCTACCACCCAGCACATACTACGACCCGTTAGGCCAGCCACGTGATCCCGTAGGGTCTGTTGTAAAATCGTGGCATCTAATGTAAATTTTATTTTTAAACAACAACAAAATCGTCAACGCAAATCAGTCTTGATTATCTGCAAAAACAGATTCCACCAGGCGTAAACACCCACGTGTAAAGGCATGTGCCATCAGGAATGTTTAATCAGACGTTATTCTTGTCACTGTATTCATTTGCAAAATATATGAAGATAGATAGCTCTAACGTCTCTTCGAAAAGTCATTTCGCAGAAAGTAGACCAAGGGGGAATGATGTTTGTTCTAAAATGCTCTTTTGGCAAGAAATATTAACTTTAACGTTAAGAAATGGAGCAAATTGAAACTCATTTGCCCAATAGAGATTAGTCACTGATTTATCAAACACTAATCTACAACTCTTCATGATTTGTTATCACACTTCTTCCACGCCATGGAAGTTGATTGCGATGTCTTATTTGTCAAAAAGGCAGCCGAATCATACTGAAGTGGCAATCAATGTATATATTGAACACCATCCGGTTCTCTGTCACTTGTGGGAAGACGCATTAGTTGGATATCTTAAGACACAGACACACAATTACCGAACATTCAGTTCACTCGTGTATGTGATACTCAAAAATAACGATTCAGCTGGAATGACATGGGAAACTCTCCTCGGAAACAAATCAAGAATGCGAACGATGTGGTTAAATAAATCGTTGTCTTCGATGGTTGTCTCAAGACAGAGATATTCTTGCTTCTCCTGATGTACGTGCGCTTATTATTCAGGAGAGATGTTTAAATATTGTGTATTATGGCTTTTTAGAAAACGATTAAATCGTGTATCTGTTTTCTATTTCATTAACTGAAGCTACACAACAAATTTACATCATTGAAATTAAATCTCGTAACGTGATATGTTCAGTCCCTGTCTCTAGGGTGGACATTTCTTGCCACTGAATCCAAAGTAATCTGTTCTGTAACGTTGTTGTTTGGGGAAATTAATTCGTAGTCATTTCGGCAAATTGTTCTCTTCGCTTGTATTATCCTGAAATTGATACAATCGTTGATAACACAAACTGACAACTGCAGTATTTACTCATGGTTAATGGAACGTGATTCGCCTTTCATTACTCAGCACATGATCTTTTGTCCACTGTTCATTGAATCCGTTAAGGCACACTATGAAAGTGGATAAATAAGATTCAATTAACTACGAGGATGGGGCGCACGTCCCTATAACCAAAGGCACGTGTCTTACTGAATGAAGATGTACAGTGTTGTAAAACCACTGATATAAGACTGAAGTGTCGGGTGTAGTTATCAATTGAAGTAACGAGTATTTATCACGTGGATCACTGTGTGATCACTTCATAAAATATATAGGTTCTATGAAGACATTTTTAGTTAATTGTAGATAAGGCCAATGTCGGATGTAAATGGCGACTTATATTGAATCGGGTTGAGGGTGATGTGAAGTAAAATGGTGTTTAACGTCGCGTTCACGATTACTGCACTTATATATATCGAAGTGCATGCACGTGTGCGTGTGTGTGTTTGTGCGTGCGTGCGTTCGTGTGTGCGTGTGTGTGTGTACTTGTACTAGTCCGGACTAATGCCGATTCTATAGTGCTAGTCCACTGAGATACCATGCCGCAGTTAAACATGAATACCTTCTCAGACACAGTGTAGTATATTACAAACTCCGAGCCGACCAGTCTTTGTTTTAGACCCTCAATGCCGAGCACCAGGCAGGGTAACAACAACTATCATCTTTTTACGTCTTTTGGTGTTACGTGGACGGGGATCGAACCCCGGAACCCCGGACGCTCATTCGCTAGACCACGGAGGGGGTGAGTGAATACTACAAACTACCTTTAGTTTCAAAGACAACGATGACCAACTGTGTGTGGCGTCCTACCCTGACATCACAAAACAATTAACTCTTGACAACTTAAGCGTATTTCATTTAATATTTGTTTGATATACAATGTCATCTGTTATGTGTGTATGTTGTACTGTGATGAACAGTTATTTAAGCTACTCATATTAATTAAATAACTCATTTAAGGAGAAATATATACTCTATACTTGTTCCAATCACACCATATTTCTATCAAATAGATCCCTGTGTTCACCGTACAGGTCGCAAATCAAGTGAAGTTGAGTAGCGGAGAGGAGCTGGATGGGGTCCTGCCCTACACTGAAGCAGATGTAACTCATGTGGTGCATCCTTAGGCATGTGATTTTGTTCACAAAGCAAAGATGGCAACGTGACTAATAACCTTCTAATACCTCACAGGCTACTTTGAGGTATACTCCCCACGCATCCTGATCCAGTTAATGGTGTAATAATAATATTTAAACACATTTCAGCTATAAATTGGAAAGTGCGCAATACAGGATCATCATATCTAAAAGGTAGAAGAACATGCATACTTGAAAATGTGATCAATTATTCTTCGCCAAGTTCTCCGACATTAAACTCACTGACAGTTCATTAACGCCAAACGCTCTCAAAACGATCTGTATTAAATTATCCAGATATTCCTTTCCTCTATGAGCACCCAATGAAGGCAGAAGATAAATTAAATATTCGACAACAAAATAGCGTATATTAAAGTTATGCTGCAGTATTATTTCGTTATGGCCTGACATACGGATTTAATATTCTCTCTGCAAAGTGTTGGTTACGCTTCTATTGGGAGACGTACTTTAATTTATGACAGCAATCAAAATTTGCATTGGACTTTCAAAGGTGTTCGAATCTTTTTGTAATATGGACGATATGGCAGCCATTTTGAAAAACTGCTTTATGGATATGTTTCCGAAATGAAATTTTGTATATGTATACTTACTTTTGGCGCTTAAGATTTGTGTTGCAATATTGTAATATTTGACAATTATGACCCTGATTTGACCGTCGTACTTTGACCATGCTCTTAAATTCTGTCGAGATGCATTCATGGCTCTGTAAAAAGAAGTCCCATCGGAAACCATCCAGTGGAGTTGGCTTGTTCCCATTGTCCTCTCTTTGATATATTACTTGGGGTTAGGAGCGTCTCACATATGCATGCCTTTACAGAAAATTTCCCACGTGCATTATAACAAATGTAGTATGAGTGATTTGTGTGTATATTAATGAATAATTTCCAGGTTGCAGTTTTTCCTATCCAGGTTACACGAAAGCGTCAAGGCCATTACACAAATCTCTCTTTTTGCCTTTCTTTTGATTATGCACAAATTACATACCGAGGACATTTAGAGATTCATTATTTATCCAACTCCCCCGTGTAGAGGCTATTTAGGAGATGACACATAGCCTGACATTACACTTTGGAAAATAAAGGAGTTGTATGCATAAAGATAGAATCCAAGTCGAATGACATAAACCCCTCCTCCATCTGACATATACTAGTATATATTTCAAGACCACTGATCACTGTTATCAATCAATATCCAGGCTGGAAAGAGCATCGCTTTTTTTCCGGTGGAAATGTGTTGTTGTACACCATACGACAAGGAGAAGAGGACCAAGTGTTTAGTATTGGAAGGGAATACCAGTTGGTTGGTTGGTTGGTTGGTTGGTTGGTTGGTTGGTTGTTTAACGCCGCACTCAGCAATATTCCAGCTATATGACGGCGGTCTGTAAATAATCGAGTCTGGACCAGACAATCCAATGATTAATATCATGAGCATCAATCCACGCAATTGGGATCAATGACATGAATCAACCAAGTCAGCGAGCCTGACCACCCCATCCCGTTAGTCGCCTTTTACGACAAACATAGTCACCTTTTACGGCAAGCATGGGTTGCTGAAGACCTATTCTATCAGATATGCATGTAAATTCCTAAACATATATATATGATATCGGCATCATATCAGACAGACATTACTATACACGTATAACGCTGACATAGGTCATACATGGTATAGTGCCATTAATGCTGTGAGAACCCAGTAGTTATCTGTATCATGTAACTAAAAACGGGGCCCGTAAATAATGATCAGGATAATGTAGCTCAATGCCGTTAAAGTGTCACATAGCGTAGGTGTTACATTGATATAGTGAAAGGATTTCCACGAAAATCGACACCTTTCAAACATCCTATTGATCATGATGTTATACATCAATATGGTGGAAAGATCTCTTGGATCAAGAGAAGCTACATCATCACTGATGGTCTTCAGCAACCCATGCTTGCCGTAAAAGGCGACTATGCTTGTTGTAAGGGACGACCAACGGGATCAGTGGTCAGACTCGCTGACTTGGTTGATGCATGACATCGTATCCCAATTGCGTGGATCGAGGTTCATGTCGTAAGAGGCGACTAACGGGATCGGATGGTCAGGCTCGCTGATTTGGTAGATGCATGTCATCGTGTCCAAAATGCGTGGATCGATGATAATGATATTAATCACTTGATTGTCTTGTCCAGACTCGATTATTTACAGACCGCCGTCATATAGCTGGAATATTGCTGAGTGCGGCGTTAAACAACAAACCAACCAACCTGAAATAGAAGAATCTATATACATCAATTGATTCTGAGTCACGTTAGATTTGTTTCTGAAACTAGTGATTAACATTCTTCAAATAAATATGGTCACTATTTCAATGAAAAACAAATGCTTGAAATGTAGCAAGAGGATATAGCGTCGCTGGAATATGTGTATTCACTGTAAATATTGTCGATGTGTTGAAAGATGTGGATTTGGATCAGCATCCTGTGTCACCAGTAGGCTGTGACGAATCAGGCTGTCTTGTTTTGTGACCATGATTCAGTGGTTTCTCCAAAGAAATGTTGTTGATGCATGCTTCATTGTATGATTCACTTTAGTGGCGACCAATTTCATCACAGGCAACAATAAATGTACTTGTTCACGGTCACCCTAAGTTGTTTGTGGCTTGATAAAAGATCCTGACCGTTCATTGTGGCAACTCGAACTTTATTCTTATGATAAACAATGTGAACTTGGGACCTATTCTGGCCCGGCATCTCCATACTTGTATCAGACTACAGCAGTATGTAAGTGTTAGTGTCGACTAGATTGTAAGCCAGCGTGTCGACTGAAGTAGACTGGGTAGCTGACACGTGAAGAACAGTAAATGCTGCATTTGGATTTCTTTGAAAGAACCCTTGAAGATCCGGGGTAGAATAGGCCTTCAGTCTTCAGCAACCCATGCGTGCCGTAAAAGGTGACTATGCTTGTCGTAACAATCGACTAACGGGATCGGGTGGTCAGGCTCGCTGACATGGTTCATGCCTGCCATCGTATCCCAATTGCGTGGATCGATGTTCATGATGTCAATCACTGGATTGTCTGGTCCAGACTCGATTATGTACAGACCGCCGTCATATAGCTGGAATATTACTGAGTGCGGCGTTAGATAACTAACAATTCAAAGGACGCAGATGACGACATTCTGAATGCCTACCAAGTTCGTAAGGCTGACAGACAGACAAGTTCGTAAGGCTGACAGACAGACAAGTGCGTAAGGCTGACAGACAGACAAGTGCGTAAGGCTGACAGACAGACAAGTGCGTAAGGCTGACAGAGAGACAGGTTCGTAAGGCTGACAGACAGACAACCTTTACCCCATGGATGTCTGATGTGGTAAATTGTTATCCACAAAGAAAATTATATTACATTATACTTCCTACGACCTGGGACGTTTATGGTTAGAAAAAGAAAACATGAAAGTTTAATTTCGTCACAGATATAACAAACTTAAGTTGGAAGTAGGAAGACTTAAGTTGACAGATTTAGGGGTTGACATATTTCTTGTCACACATGCGTCACAATTGATCATCCAGCAAGACAGGCTGATGATTAAAAAGTACAATTATTGTACGAAGCAGAGAGAGAGGATGTTCATTGGTAGCTTGCAGAGAATATATAAAGCTTGAGTGAGTGAGTGAGTGAGTTGGGTTTAACGCCGCTTTTAACAGTATTCCAGTTATATCGCGGCGTGTCAGCTTAATGTGGGAGGAAAGCCCGAAGTGATGCAGGTCTCGGACGTTTACCACTTCGGTGAAACCCACGAGCACGGGTATGGTGCTGACAAACCTAGAAACATAATCGGGGCGAACCGGGATTCGAACCCACAATCATAGGTTTCTGGCATGCCCAAGGGACACAACTCTGCACAGCGAATCGCGGCGCCTTAGACGACTGGGCCACCCGTATAAAGCTTGAGAAGATGTATGGGTAATAGGACCATTGACACCAGCACTATGTCGGGCCATTTAATTGATGAGATGTGTTCTCAAAATAATGGGCTATTTTCGTCAAATTTCATTTTAGGTTTGGTGTTAAATCTATATCTGATATCCATCTTAGGATATCAGTGTTGCTTGGGATGAAGATAGTTTCTTGTTATCAATTGGTCACCAAACACTAAAAGTAATAATACATACTTCGTGAAAATATCATTTTAATATTTTAGATATATAACCGACAACCAACATGTTTAATCACAGAAATGCAATGTTGCTAGGGATGTCGATGGACGTCTACATGTAGTCACACTTATCAGTCTAATGGATAACTGACGACAGTGAGAACCATACAATGCTGAATTTCCATGTTCTGAAAAGCATATTTACTTTTGATACCAAAACAGCTGAAAACTGTCTTACTCCCGACCCTTAATCAAAACTTTCTATTTGTACAAGAAATTATGTAAGATAGCATCGAGATACAAGTATCACTTATTCAAATATACTTGTCATCGTCAAATATACTTGTCATCGATCTTCGAAAAGCCTGAAGTCTTGGGTACTTAGAAAAGCGATTGTATTTGCCATAGCCAAACTCTACCGTGATTCTAGAGGATACAGCTGAACCAAAACGGCTTTGTAAACCAAGATGGTCTATCTCCGCTATGACGCGTTTCGATTTTGGAGTAAAGATATAAAACTGCATCAGACTGCTGTATAGAGATGTTGTTTGTTCCGAGCAATATTTCAGTCGAACCATGAAGCTGTTTAATGTCTGAATACCTCAAGTGGCTTGTCATGTTCCTGGAGGACTATCACTATGGTGAAACATTAAAGCAATGAAGGTGATACACTGCACAGCAAGTCATGCAGCCCACGATCAAAGGTATGGTAGTCATAAACCAAACATCATTATCAGCGGATCCTGGCGCAACTAAGAGAACAAGCTCTGCATTGCGATAACTTGAAAACATATGCCAAAGGCAGGGGAAATGTCGTATGCAATATAACACTGCTAGTATCGCAAGGACTTATGAATCTTGGTCCCTGCTCTAAGCCTCATTCTTGAATGAGGGACGGTCGGGTTGCCTAGTGGTTAAAGCGTTCGCTCGTCACGCCGAAGACCCGGGTTCGATTCCAGAAAAGGGTACAATGTGTGAAGCCCATTTCTGGTGTCCCCCGTCGTGATATTGCTGGAATATTGCTAAATGCGGCGTAAAACCATACTCACTCACTCACTCATTCTTGAATGGCAGTTTGTTACCTGACATAACTATCGACACGCACCAATGGCTCAGAAAACTAAGACTAACGTTGGATACAAATCATATTTCTGACGTCATCAAACGTCACTTTACGATCCATTTTACTTCTGAATGTATTATTTTCCTTGAACGACATTAGCACTAGACTGAGCGTGATTTCTTTTTCAATCGCATAACTGATATTATTACGCCACAGTGAACGTCAAGACTAAGACTGCTTTCACTTAATCCGCATCGCTGACAATAATGAGACTTGGTCTGGAGCAGTAACACTTATTAAACCTTTGAGAACACTTATAACTGTATCGGGGTATGTTTCCAATGCTTCTTACACGGTGCCTGGTTCTGGAGATACGTCAAATTTGAATCCTATCCCACAGGAGTAGTTGAACCTTAGAACTTGGACGAGTTCCACTCAAGATAGGTTTTATCTTTATCCTATCTCCTGTCACGGAGAAGGAGTTGCGAGACTTAGGGCAGACACTGTCATAAGTATTTATCACAATAGCAAGATTAGTCCCACCAGTTTCGGAAGTAACTGGCGTGAATGTTCCAGTAATAGGGGGCCCAGACTAAACGGTTTCTCGAATAAAAGTCATAAATCCTATCAAGGTTTCCAATACCAGAGGAGAGGAACGAGGTCAGTAGGACTTGCGTGCCATACTGCACTAATAGGAAAGGCTGCGAATAGGTTTTTTCTGAAAACTCCGATCAATATGTTTTTGTAACTACTCTATTTATATCCCTGCTATACATGTAAATTGACACTTTTTATTAACATGATATTATGATAGGTTTGTTAAAAGAATACTTGAGTAGTGTTCCGGATATATTGCATTATATTTACTACATGGTATTCTGAGCTGACTACCTGGCAGTTAATTCATGGAGTGAAGTTCTTTCCATTACACGTTGACTAGCATTCCAGATAAGTCCTAAATATAATATACGCGTGATGATCCGGGGTAGAATAGGTCTTCAGCAACCCATGCTTGCCCTAAAAGGCCATTATGCTTGTCGTAAGAGGCGACTAACGGGATCGTGCGGTCAGGCTCGCTGACGTGGTTGAAGCATGTCATCGATCCCAATTGTGTGGATCGATGCTCATGATATAAATCACTGGATTGTCTGGTCCAGACTCGATTATTTACAGACCGCCGTCATACAGCTGGAATATTGCTGAGTGCGGCGTAAAACAACAAACCAAACCAATCCTAAATATTTCCAGTACCATGCTCGCGGATTCCACCAAAGTGATAAATGTAGACCTGCAAAATGCTAACTTGACGTGATATAGCAGAACTAATGTCCAAGGCAACGTTAGGTCGCACTCACGGACGTAATGAGTTAATTTAAGGTTGATGGAGAAGTTGTAAGCATTCCTTACCAGTGTAACAGTTATCATGGCGTATCGATTACTTGAACATAATCGCATAATTTACAATTGAGGCGAAAGCAATATTATCGACCGCCGATGTCCAAATTCATTATAATCACATCTTAGTGAAATTTGAAAACTAAATAAAAGAACATGTTAGAAGGGCTAAATGATGGCTGAGATTGTATGGAAAATCGCTTCCGTTTCAAATGTTTATCCAATTGAGGCGAGCGACAGACAATGATTTTGACGGAATCATCATACAGACCGTTCGGAATACCCCGTGTTAACCCTTTCGAGTTTGCATGATTAGAAAACAAATTCCGACTGTCATGTTCCCGATCTGGTAAGTAACGCTCTGATTGGTCAGATGAAAGGTCATTCTGACGTGATCCGTGATTGGATGTCCTCAGAGTTTTCTTCAGCGGTTGGGAGAACTAAGATCTGATTTTAATGAGATTGGCTGATATCAAATTAATTAACTTAGTTTAAGCAGTAGGCGTTTAAATTATGTACTGTTGATTTAGTTTCATACATGTATAGTTTTAAGGCAATATACCTTTGTTTTGAACGAACAGAAACTGATACATACAATCGATGTACACCTGGTGTGATAAGACGTTGTTTACAGTTAATCCGACAATTCTACAAGGCATTCAAATCTCACATCATGCATGGGAGGTAACCGGTTACCTGTCTTTTATTGTTGAAGATCTGAATAAGGGGAAATAGCACACTTCTTCCTACAAATTTGGAGATTGACATGGGTTTAATGTAGAAGGGTCTGTATGGTATAAGGTCTGAGAATAGGAATAATTCTGAAACATTTGTTTGAAAAATTATGTGATTTTACACATAGATACTGAAATAATTAAATTATCTGAAGGGTTTTTCTCAATATTTTTTTTATAATTATAACTATTTGACATCATCTGAACTGTTGAATGTTTAACTATCAGATAATACCGGCCTAGAAGGATTTGTTGTAACATATCAGCGATCAGCATTTTTACATCATATCGAAAAGTATTTTTTTTTATTATTGGTCCAGATGTTAAGCAAACATTCTCGCTTTCAGGGAACATGGGGTTCCAGCTGAGAGAACGTTTTCCCAGTGGTTACCAATCTGAGTGTTATCTGCGCTCACTCAACCAAGCCCCACTGTACTCGTCGGGGGGGGGGGGGGGGGGGGGGGGGGACAAAAGTAAAATGTGGGAGGTGCCATTCTGTCCAGTTGTAGATGATTTAGTGAGGATGTTGAACAGTCAAGAACAAAATGTGGAGCTTATAAATGTGTATAGCGACAAAACATGCAATTATTATCTCATTGTAATGAACCCTTTCCTATGTTTTGAATTATTATATCAAAGGATTTCAAAAGCATGGTATATGATGGAAACACAATTAGAGAAACATCACTTTGATGAAAAACTAATTTCGCAAACATTACACCATTGGTGCCATAGTAGTGTAATTTCTCGTCAAAAATACCTGTTTTAGATTCATGTTGTCAAAACATGATAAACCCACTCTAAACGAGGTCATAAAGTAAAAACGTGTAGAATTGGAGACGTGTTTGAAATGGCCATACATCCTCCTGCACTCAGTGTCAAACAAATCTTTGGATGGAAACACGTTAACACTGTTTCTTGGGAACTTTAGACGTATTGCTTTAGACATTGGGTAATATTCCGAAATGTTACCTACACACTTTGTAAAGTTCAATATTTAATACTATTTTGCCGTGCTGTACTGCATGACTGTCTCCAGTAACCCATGCTTGCCGTAAAAGGCGACTATGCTTGTCGTAAGAGGCGACAAACAGGATCGGGTGGTCAGGCTCACTGACTTGGTTGTTGCATGTTGCAATACCCCAATTGCGTTTGTCGATGCTCTTGATGTCAATCACAGGACTGTCTAGTCCAGACTGGATTATTTACAGACCGCCGTCATATAACTTTAATATTGCTGAGTGTGGCGTTAAACAGCAAACAAAAAAAACAAAAAAACAGACTCATGGGCATTCAGTTTGATACATTCTGTAAAGTGTACAAAACGAAATAATACAGGCACATGGATTCTAACATTTTGTTGAACTGGTTGTGTTTCACTTGTCTTTATAAAAGTACAGCTGGAGGTTACCCTTCCTTTCTGGGCAAAAAAATCCTCATGAACGGAAATTGCGCGGCTGAAGCTAAAAACAATTTTTTACAGAAGTGTACCCCACAAATGGCAGTAATCTGGGATTGGTGCCATGAAACAGTTTTCACTTATCACTATATAATACCCTTTTTATACATTTACAACTGTTATGTACACATTATATTCTATCAAGGTGGTCGTGTTAGGGCATTTCGTCAAGTATTTTGTTGGCGTGGCACGTTGGACATTTCGTCTGAAAGGTCTTTTCTTATGGCTGTAAAAAGTATGTTGGTGTTATGATTTGGCTTTGTAAGGTGAGGTGAGGTGAGGTGAGGTGAGGGAAATTCGGTTTAACGTCGCGTCCATAATTATTGCACGTATATAGCGACGTGCATGCACGTGTGTGTGTGTCTGGCTGCTCGTACTAGTCCGACTGATGCCAATTTATAGTGCAAGCTCACTAAGATACCATGCCGCAGTTTAACATGAATACCCCACTCAGACACAGTATACTGACCCTTAATGCCGAGCGCCAGACAGGGTAACAACAAGTACCATCTTTTAACGTCTTTTGGTATGACGCGGTCGGGTATCGAACCCCGGACCTTCCGCTCTACAGGCGGACGCTCTACCATAAGATCACGGGGGCGGTCTTTGGCTTGTAAAACAATATTTGTTTGTTTGTTTTGGGTTTGTTTCAAGAATTGTCTTTGGGTGCAAGTATTATGTAATGTTTGGCCCCAAACTCCATGAAGGTGCACAAGTGAACTCAATCCCTAAAAAACACCTCGACACAGCCTCCATTACTTAACACTGAAGGCGTCTCTTTACACTGACTGCAGACATATGTGTATGTTTTATGTATGTATGTTGTTTAACGCCACACTCAGCAAAATTCCGGCTACATGACGGCGGCCTGTACAATAATTGAATCTGGACCAGACAATCCAGTGATTGACATCATGAGCATCGATCCACGCAATTGGGATCGATGACTCGTATCAACCAAGTCAGCGAGCCTGACCACCCGATCCCGTTAGTCTCCTTTTACGACAAGCATAGTGGCCTTTTACTGCAAGCATGGGTTGCTGAAGATCTATTCTGCCACGAGAATCTTCACGGGTCAAACATACATGTAACATCAAACTAATTTAACAAGGTAATATGAAACGTCAACACCACAAAACAACCTGTCTCGAACATCTACCGAAACAGACCCCATTGGGCCTTATCAATGGATAGCTGAAAACTGCAATTGAGTGATGTTCGCAAAAAGAATCAGCATGCCCTGTTGTTGCCATAGGAACCGCCACTCACTCAGAATCACCCCATCCGGCGATTGGTTGAGTTGGATTTAAGTAAGTTATATCTTAAGGGACAAGTAGTTGTGTGCACTTGGTTTCATCATTGCAACTTGTAGGACGTGAGTTGTACGGAATAGGACATGCTCTATTTTCATGCGACAAGTATAGACCTGGGATCTATCTGGTAGGCCTGCAACAACAACAACACTGCAACATGGACCACAACATCGTCACGAAGGTGTGAGTGAGTGAGTTGGGTTAAACGCCGCTTTAAACAGTATTACAGTTATATCTCGGCGTGTCAGCTTAATGTGGACGGAAAGCCCGAAG
Source organism: Haliotis rufescens (assembly GCF_023055435.1). Lineage (NCBI taxonomy): Eukaryota > Metazoa > Mollusca > Gastropoda > Lepetellida > Haliotidae > Haliotis > Haliotis rufescens. Next base: position 12,679,981 of record NW_025963902.1, read on the forward strand.
TGATGCAGGTATCAGACATTTCCCTCTTCGGTGAAACCCACGAGCAAGGGTATGGTGCCGACAAACCTAAAACATAATCGGGGCGAACCGGGATTCGAACCTACAATCATAGGTTTTTGGTGTACACGATGGACGCAACTCGGCACAGATCTGGTCAGTCTCGATATGTAAATCAATACATAATCGCGACATTTCAACACGTCTCCCTGGGGTTTGGAATCAATTTTCCGGCCACAAACGTTTTTCTCATCAAATCTTTGAAGTGTCTTCATATACCCCAATGCGTCTGTAGCCAATGCCTAGAGGACCTTTGCACTGCCAGGAGAGCACTTTGTCAGCAGAGTACCACAGACCTGTTGATGTGTGTGACGTTTATTAAACCCTTAACTCTTCAGCCAGGAGTCAACATCAATAGGCGTGTGCTTGAAACACACTGAATCTATATAGATCTACCGTATCTCTAACACGAGGCAATAGCGTCAAAGCTCCGAGTGACCCGTGAAGATTCCGGGATAGAACAGGTCTTCAGCAACCCATGCTAGCCGTAAAAGGTGACTATGCTTGTCGTTAAAGGCGACTAACGGGATCGGGTGGTCAGGCTCGCATGTCATCAATCCCAATTGCGTGGATCGATGCTCATGATATTAAGGACCAATAATAAGGAGCTGAAATATTCACTGGACCAACTTAAACTGAGGGTGTGGTAGTGGGGGAGGGTTCGAAGAAGCACGTGTACTTCTCTTATTTAGAGAATAAATATTCTTCAAAGAACCCTCTGAACTATTGGCATAACACACACACACTTAAAGGTTGGTCGGTTTGATGTTTAACGCCGCACTCAGCAATATTCCAGCTATATGACGGCGGACTGTAAATAATCGAGTCTGGACCAGACAATCCAGTGATCCACAATCCACGCAATTGGGATCGATGACATGCATCAACCCAGTCAGTGAGCCAGACCACCCGATCCCGTTAGTCGCCTTCTACGACAAGCATAGTCACCATTTACGGCAAGCATTGGTTGCTGAAGACCTATTCTACCCCCGAATCTTCACGGGTCCCACACACTTAAAAAAACGTTAGGTTGTTAGCTGTTATTTCATTATCCTATCTGTCAAGAAATGTAAAAAAAAATGAATAGGATCACCTTCAATGAAAGATTTTGGTTTTTCTCCTTACAGTGAGTGAGTAAATGAGTGAGTGAGTTGGGTTTAACGCTACTTTAACATTATTCCAGTTATATCGCGGCGTGTCAGCTTAATGTGGGAGGAAAGCCCGAAGTAATGCAGGTCTCAGACATTCACAACTTCGGTGAAACCCACGAGCACGTGTATGGCGAACAGGGATTCGAACCCGCCCAAGGGACGCAACTCTGCACGGCGCCTTAGACGACTGGGCCACCCGTGCCCTCTTTTCCTCCTTACAGGTTTGGGTGTAACATTATCCGTTAAATGCCTTGAACATAATGTCACGACATTGAAGCTATTCCGAAGACACAAGTGAATATAACGCTAGTCATTGAAACGATTTAGGATCGTCTTGGGACCCTCCAGTCAGACGCCTCTCATTAAGACCACGTTTGCTTGGCACAAAACGTGATTAAAGCCAGATTAATTCCCTTAACTAAGGAAACATCTGACTGGAGGCTCCTGTAACCGACTGATATCAAAGAACTATTTGTTTTATTCATAATTATTTCCCAGCTCCTGTTTGGTGCATTACGCCTTAAAGAAACAATCTGTAATTATTATTATCTCAAGGAAACTCGTTATGTTTAAATGACAACTCTCAATCATCTAAGTTGCTTATAATTAATTTGGGTTTCATTTGAACTGTTCGTTTATGCTTCGCAAGAAACCTTGCCTTGCATGATGTTATAATATTGATCGAAGACGTTCAGAGACAATTTAAATAGATCATCAAAGACAGTAAACCAAAGCGTATAAAACAAACCCCAAAATTCTTTAACATTCTGAACAAAGGTGAAAACAGGATGTAAACGACTCTACAGTCTATCTTCAGTACATTGAGTGCGTGAGTATGATTTTACGCCACATTTAGCACTATTACTTTAATATCGAAATGGGCTTTACACACTGTACCCATGTGGACACACGCATCTGGGTCTTCGGCGTGACGCTTTAACCCCACAGCCTCTCTTTGTGGTACAGAAATATCTCAGATTAACACTACAACAGATAGATTATCTTTTACAGATCTCCAAAGTGTTTTTGCTCTTTTTTCATCCTCATTACAGTTGTGAAAGATCAGAAACACAAAACGAAACATTTTCTTCAACACCATCACCCACAGGTTGGTGTCACGATTGACATACGTCGAAATATCAAACCAATATATCCATTTTGTTTATGAAGTCAGTAAAGTCAAATACCTGACACTTCTTATCATCATCTATGCAATCTATAATTCATCATATGTTCCATATATCATGCATTTTAAGAGGTGTTATGATGATCCTTTATTGGAACAAGTTCCGTGCAAATACCTCAGGAAATGTTAATATTGCATTGCATGTAGCATCAGGAAAACACGTGATCCTGTCATAAAGATACACGCAGCTATTCTGATGAAAATAATACACCTAACACGCTCGAGTGGCTGCTTTGAAAGCTACTTATAAGCGCCATGGTGTGCTTGTGACGCTGGTAATGGACACAATCATTAGCGATAGGGGAATACTGGAGAGAGGTGGCGAAATTCAATTATCAAACATTCAAACAAACTCACCTCATCCTTGCTTGTCCTGTTGAAACTTTCCGGGGTAGAATACGTCTTCAGCAACCCATGCTTGCCGTAAAAGGCGACTAACGGGATCGGGTGGTCAGGCTCGCTGACTTGGTTGATGCATGTCATCGATCCCAATTGCGTGGATTGATGCTCATGATATTAATCACTGGAATGTCTGGTCTGGTCGGGGGGGGGGGGGGGGGGGGATCAGTAGGAAGGACATGCTTACCCTTTTCACTGACTTTCAGTGTTCAATTCATATTATGTTCGGGGCGGTCGGGTAGCCCAGTGGTTAAAGCGTCCGCTCGTCACGCCGAAGACCCGGGATCAATTCCCGACATGGGTACAATGTGTGAAGCCCATTTATGGTGTCCCCTGCCGTGGTACTGCTGGAGTATTGCTAAACACGGCGTAAAAACATACTCACTCACTCATATAATGTTCACCGCTATGTTGCCTTTTACACCCTATGGAATCAGTTTCGGATAATCGAGACTAGTAAATCTCTGGCGTTGACCTTTTATATCTATACAACGTCAAAAGGTTGGGGCACATAATAACCGGGATAATTTATCGGTGTCTGTGTAGCATAAACAATTGGAGGAATAATGACTCCTAAAGCCAGAAGCCTAATGGCAATGTTGTGCCATGCGGAAGGATCGTATTAGTTGTATATTGAAGAGATATAAAGTAAATCGTATTTTGTTTCTGATAGGGCCATTAGACTATTGAAAATGGCATCGATGACAGGTATTAGCAGATAATGCACATTGAATATCGAGAAGGTCGACTGATCTCATTTTGTGGAGGCACAGTTTATAGATATTCTTCAGAATCCCTTTCGCATCATCCTTCCTTGTATCATTTGATTTGAAATGATTGTTCGTTTAATTTCATTAAATTCAAGTTATACGATGATTGAAATCATGCTAAGCCAAGGTTACAGTGTGTATTCATTTGAGTATAAATGACTGACACAATCTTGTCATTTCTGAACCTATAACTCGCATGCTCCTTCATTACTTTGACATATTCCTGTCTTGTTTATCTCATGCTGGTTTATCTTGTAAATAATGTATTCTATGGTGGTGTCTGTCGGAGACATTGGAATTTGATAGTCAAAGAATTAGATTTAACCATTGAACTGTTTCCTTGACAACATGCTTCAATTATAAACATAAATAAGTCAAAATGTTCCTTTAACTCAAGAGTAACGGCACATGACATGTACACACTTTCAAATCGGATACCATATTACAAAAATGAATTCTACATAATGTACACACGTTGGTAATGTATATGAAGTGTTGATACCAGAATGAAATGAATGCGCTGGATTGGACAGCACCTTTGGAAATATTCGTTTTAGTCCTGAAAATGAAATCGCCATTTATTCACCAACACCACTAAATAGTACATGTTAAGTTTTTCAAGGGGCATTGCAAGTACGTCGTTATAATTCTGTTCCATGAATATACAGAAGGTATTTGAGAACAGTGGAATAACACAAGGTAAGTATCAAAGGATTTGAGGCGCTCATAAAATATTGAACTAACTGTTGTGGCAAGGTGTTTTTCTTGACACCTTCGTTACCATCCTGGTGTTGAGAGCAGCGCTGTGTGGAGCTGACCTTACAGTTATCAACTTCAGGAAACGACATTGTTCGAGCTGATTAAATGCACCATTTTCTAGAAGTCTGACTGTTAGGGCTGGGACGGGTAGCTCGGGTACCCAGGTCGGGTGGGTACTGAGTAGGACCTGGGTACCCATAGGACTACCCGGACTCGTGTTTAGTTACGTGATCATATTGTTTAATGGCAAAAATTATCTAGAACTCTATGGTTACACTATAAGTGACAAATGTTCACATTTCTTTCTGACTTTGCACACATTCCTTCTGACTTTATAGGTTTGCATAATGATAAAACATCAGTCAACTTCAGTGTATGCACGACCAGATCGGTTTATACGTGTATCTAAATTTATTTTGACAGGAGTACGGTCAAACGTTTCCCAATGGGACATTTTGTACCTTTCTCTTGAGACCTACAGCGGGTACCCGGGTAGGGTCGGGAAGTATGGGGGTGGGTACCCGCGTAGTAAATTTGGACTCGTGCCAGCCCTACTGACTGTACATGTTTACGTGCGAGAAGAGGGACCTCACTGCTACTACCTGACTTGCGACTAATATCCTTCCTAGTGCGGGACAACTTCGCTACCCTCCCGATATAGAGGGCATCGCTGTGAGAAGATGACTTTACAGATATCAACTTGCGGAACAACATTGTTCCAGACGCTTCAATACAACTTTTTCTAGAAGGCTGACTGTTCTATATAAGTGCGAGAAAGGGTTGATGTGATGCCTTCCTTCGATGACCTGCCTTGAGATGAGTCTTCCAAAGGACGGGATACCTATCAGAAAGCTACAAGCTGTACAACTTTTCTGTCTGTTTCCAGCACTGATTTCTGAATTTAGGAATGGTGCACATGTCCTATTCATATGACAAGCACTGGACATTCAATTAGGGCATTTTAGTTATTGCTGCTGTCACATCTTTGACCCATTTTCTTAACTTTTATGATTGCAAATTAAATCCAATGTGTTTGAAGATCATTTATTGTTTGTTTATTAGTCTTATGTGGTTATTTACAGATGTTTTGGTTAACCTTCGAATTCGCATTTCAAATTAGGAAGGTAACAAAATGGTTTTGTCGTTTCAATTTAATCAAACCAGAAAGTGTAAAAGACTATCTATCTCTCAACAATGGTTATCATTTTATGTTCTCGTAACAGTTAGATTGACAATCGAAATGACTAAAGTATCAATACACATGGTACATGACGCTGGTGGGCTCTGATGTCCATCTGATGCTCCTCTACATGGGGTCAATACATCCTTTTAAAAACGTCTCTTCTAAAAATCATTTCGGCACGAAATTGAAAATAATTGCTGTTTGAAATCGATATTATATTTGTAACACTCCTCTCGCTGGCACCAGGTTCAAATATGATTATTTCTTAATTTATCAAACAATAATCTGCAAGAGTCAATAAATATTAATCACACTTCATCCATGTTAGGAATTGATTCAGATAAAAGGTCTTTGTATGTGTCTAAAGGAAGCCGGATCATACCACAGTAACAATCAATGCAAACATCGGGCACTTGCAGTAACACGGATTACTTCACTATCTTTAGAAGTAGCCAAATAATTATCGAACTTCTAGTCCGCGCGATGGGGGATAAAGATAAGTAGAAGTTCATATGCATTTGTTTGTGACACTCTCGCCTCGGACATTTATCCATATTATCACTGCTTGTTCGATGCAGATTACCACGTCCAATTACGTTAAGGAAATCGTGTATCTATGATAATGTGCCTGTGTCGCATAGGACAGGTGTTTCTTTACTAGTGTGCGTGGCTATTCCTCGTGAGGTGTAGCTATTGTTGACTTTATTTAAACAGTGAAGAACTGTTATAAATGTTTTCGCTTTTTCAAATGAAATTAAATCAATTAATATATTCTCGTTACCATTCATTTTCAAAATGTGTGCTTTCCATATATACAGAGTGTTCGAAACCCTTATGTTATTGGGAACTGAAATCCGGGTTATTTCGGCAGTGCTCTCTTTCGCCAGTGTTATCCTTGGAACAATCTGACAACTGACAAAAACTAACGATCAGTATTTACAAGTTTAAACGTACGTGATGTCCTCTTTATTCAGCACATGATCTAGGTTTACACTGTCTACACAGCGTGTCAATGCAAAGTCTTGAGCAGAGGGTTCACTAAGGAACTGGACAAAATACTACTCCATCAGCAAATTCAATCAACTTCTGAACAACAGAGCTCATTCTTGTCAGTCAGACTCGATTATTGACAAGCCGTCGGCATATAGCTGGAATATTGCTGAGTGCGGGGTTAAACAACAAACACACAAACAAAACATATAATTCGTACTCATGAGCATTCAAATGAGACACGGGGCGGTCGGGTAGCCTAGTGGTTAAAGCGTTCGCTCGTCACGCCGAAGACCCGGGTTCGATTCCCGACATGAGTACAATGTGTGAAGCCTGTTTCTGGTGTCCCCCGTGATATGGCTGGAATATTGCTAAAAGCGGCGTTAAACCATACTCACTCACTCACTCACTCACTCACTCACTAAAGTGAGACACATTCTGTAACGTGTAAAAAACAAATAATACAGGCACATGGATTCTGACATATTGTTGAACTGGTTGTGTTCCCAAAAAATAATTTCGGCATTGTACGACATGTGAGACTGCTCATTTGTGGGACACAGTCGTCATGATATGGTCGGAATCGTACAATCGACACTTGTTTTAACAGGGATTTCCTTTTAGTACTTAATTGTGCGTGTTCTGAAACAGTGATAATAGTGTTTAAAATGTTCGTCATATAGCTGGAATTTTGCTGAGTGCGGCGTTAAACAACAAACGAACAGACGCGGGTCCATGATACAACTGAAGTAACCGAGTGACACCTAATTCACTCTTCAAAGCTCAGCCTACACATTGATACCAAAACAATTCGCTTCTTTTATAGGTTCCAAATATGGGAATCTTGAGAGATCTGTAACGTTTCCCAAACAACACTGTTAATATTTATACGATGCACATTAAAACTTCTTGCCACCATCAAAACGAAAGTTCATCGCTTCATTAAACACAAACACTGGATGACAGTATCTGATGAGTAGTGAGACTCCACGTTAGGCAATAATTCGATTACATAAAAAAACATTTAGTTAATATATGATTTTGTACAAGATTCGAATCAAATAAAGGCATTTGAGAACATATATAGACTTCCTGACTGATCAACAACAAACAAAAACACATCACAAACACATGCAAGGGCAAGTCAACTGTTCACCTAAACAAACAAGGGAACATGTGGACCAAGTCAAAATAGGTTATTGCATCGGCGGGAGACACCAGAAATGGGCTTCACACATTGTACCCATGTCGGGAATCGAACCCGGGTCTTCGGCGTGGCGAGCGAACGCTTTAACCACTAGGCTACCCGACCGCCCCCAATTCAATTTGAATGTGTGACGCATCCGAACCATGTCAGAGACAACTTATCACCAATGCAGTAATAAGGAACATTATTTACATAAAACACTTTCACTAACATAACATAACCTCCTACAATTGGTGTGTATTATTACTATACTTGTATGTATGAAGTCCTTATATATATCCTAAAATGTTATTTCACTACTTCTCCACCAGAATCTAAAATCAAAACAATATATAGATATGTTATTTTAATTTCATATATATATTTAATTCTCGTAACATGTACAGTTCATTTTCTAAATTACCGAGAGCATAAAATGTTACGGGAAAATCTATATTAATATTCAAATATCTCCTTATACCAGAGAAAGTTGCTTTAATATACGTTGATTAAAACAATTTCTATTCCTAGGGAGAAATTGTACATTTCCATCGAAAATGCTTTTAGTATATGATGTATTTGAACGCTTAAATAGACTTCAATTACGACACTGGAACATAATATCACTGGATGAGCATGGCTTCGTATGTATGGGGGAAAACGACTGAAGAATTCCAATCTAAATTGTGTGTAGCCATAATTAGTTCTAAATGACGTTCAGTTTGTGATCATCTTTTTTATCAGTTTCCACATCATGTGACTTTTATCTGAAATGGTATGGCATACATTGGCAACTGAATATGATTCCAACTTAAGTTCCCATGATATAGAGAGCTGGCAGGTTATCAACATGTGGACAATGAATCGTTTCTAAAACACCTCTTCTAAAGCTTGTTTCAGCACTTTTAGGGGGAAATCTACTCTGTCTGGGCGGAACGCTGTGATCAAATGCTTTCCTGTGACAATAGTAATATATAAATATACCCATACATAAGAGAAACTTGCTTTAACATGTATTGATGAAAACATTTCCTATGACATACCGAAGCGAGAAACTGTACATTTCCATCGAAAATGTTTTAGTATAAGATGTATTTGCACACAAAAATAGACTTCAATTACAACACTGGAAAATAATTTGGAGGCATGGCTTAAAATCTATGGGGAAAAATGACCGAAGAATTCTAATCAAAATTGTGTACAGTCATAAGAAGTAATAAATGACGTTCAGTTTATCAACAATTGTGATCAATTTCCCCATCATGTGACTTTTATCGAAAATGTTATGGCATACATTGACAACTGAAAATAATTCCAACATTAATCCCCATGATATATGAAGCGAGTGGGTTATAATGTCCAAGTTATCAACATGTGGACAATGAATCGTTCCTAAAACATCTCTTCTAAAGCTCGTTGCAGCACCAAATGGGTAAATCTACTGTCTGGGCGCATGGCTGTGATAGATTGCTTCCTTGTTGCATTCGTATGACAGGCAACAACTTCACAAGCCCAAAAAGTGAGTATTAACTGATTTATCAAACAATAATCTATAACTCTCCGTAACTTCAATTGAACCTCTGCTATGCGATGGAAATGATTTTGATAAAAAAAAGTATACGTTTGTCCCATGAGATGCCGGGTAGCAATCAATGAGATCGTGGAACACTGGCCAGATCACGGAAGGGAGGCACATAAGTTCCATCTTTGGAAATTCTGGTTGGTTTGTTGTTTAACGCCGCACTCAGCAATATTTCAGCTATATGACGGCGGTCTGTAAATAATCGAGTCTGGACCAGACGATCCAGTGATTAATATCATGAGCATCGATCCATGCAATTGGGATCGATGACATGCATCAACCAAGTCAGCGAGACTGACCACCCGATCCCGTTAGTCGCCTTTTACGACAAGCATAGTCGCCTTTTACGCCAAGCATGGGTTCCTGCAGACCTATTCTACCCCGGATCTTCACGGGTCGTCTTATATAGGAGAATACACAATGTATTTGATGATGAGTACGACAATCAGACCATGGTTGATGTTTAGTGGAGGAAAGCCCAAAGTTGCTTATCGTTTCCATCGTTCTGACATACAACATTTGAATGATTCTCTGTTATCTGACATCTTCCGAAATGACATGTACAGATGGTTCAGAACGCTTAGACCAGCGGAGGATACAAATACAGCCTCTGGCGCCGCCGAAGGTCCCTTCAAGATCTTGGCTAACGTTTCTTTCAGATGTCAGGCTTTCATTGATCGACAGGAGCAATAGAAACATTGAAGTTTTTAAAAAACCTTTTCGCTGTATTTCTGACATTATTATGCCACAGTAACCTTCAAGAGTGAAACAGAGTTCACCGAATCTGTGCCGTCAGCAATCATCGTTCACTTATTCTCGGGTAGCTAAACATGTGAAGTAATGCATTCCAGGAGTGTTAAAACCTTGCGGGCGAAACTTGGTACTCGAGAGAGTTTTAATTTGTAAATCTTTTTATCTACTCACATAGATTTTCTTTGTTTGTTTGTTGTTCTACGCCGCACTCAGCAATATCCCAGCTATATGACGTCGGTCTGTAAATATTCGAGTCTGAACCAGACAATCCAGTGATTAACATCATGAATTTCGATCCATGCAGTTGGGATACGATGACATGCATCAATCAAGTCAGCGAGCCTGACCATCCGATCCCATAGAAGGGGACGTGAGACTTGGAGCAGACGAAGCTTTTATCATATCATTTTGTCAAGATTAATACAGCCAGAAGAGACAGGTGTGTTTGTTCCAGTGATAGTTGGGGGCGGTCGGGTAGCCTAGTGGTTAAAGCGTTCGCTCGTCACGCCGAAGACCCGGGTTCGATTCCCGACATGGGTACAATGTGTGAAGCCCATTTCTGGTGTCCCCCGCCGTGATATTGCTGGAATATTGCTAAAAGCGGCGTAAAACCATACTCACTCACTCACTCCAGTGATAGTTGACCCAGCCTAAACGGTTTCTCGTGTGAATAGTCATATACTTCCTATCGAGATGCCCAATACCACCATTGAGAAACGTGCAATAGTTTAACTTCTACTGAACGTTTACTCAAACACTTTATATCAACATACTATTCAGATAGTTGTGTTAAAATATACACTTGAGTGAGTGAGTGGTTTTTAACGCCACTTTTTCAGTTTTATCACGGCGTGTCAGCTTACTGTGGGAGGAAAGTAATATAAGCCTCAGATGTTTACAACTGGTGAACCCACGAGCACGGGAATAGTGCTGACAAACATAGAAACATAATCGTGACGAATCGGGATTCGATCACATGATCATAGATTTCAGGTTTGCCCCAACGGAAGCAACTCTGCACAGCGAATTGAGGCGCCCTAGACGACTGGCCACCCGTGCCCATATATACTTGAACAGTGTCCTGGATATACTCAATCTGGGTGCCCAACTACATGAATGTCTTCTCCAGGCGTGAGTTAGAATCACATATTAGATCTGTTTATGATCATCGGTTGTCGTTGGTTGGTTTGTTGTTTAACGCCGCCCTCAGCATATTTCAGCATATTCCAGCTATATGACAGCGGTATGTAAATAATCGAGACTGAACCAGACAAATCTGTGAATGACATCATGTGCATCGATCCACGCAAATGGGATCGATGGCATGCATCAACCAAGTCAGCTATATAACTAGTATAACTAGAATAACTATCTCCTACGTAGGAGATAGGAAGTCCTACGTAGGAGATAGGAAGTCCTACGTAGGAGATAGTAAGTCCTACGTAGGAGATAATAAGTCCTACGTAGAAGATACTAAGTCATACGTAGGAGATAGTGATTCTAGGCCACACTAAGTCCTACGTAAGAGATAGGAAGTCCTACGTAGAAGATACTAAGTCCTACGTAGGAGATAGTGATTCTAGGCCACACTAAGTCCTACGTAGAAGATACTAAGTCCTACGTAGAAGATAGTAAGTCCTACGTAGGAGATAGTGATTCTAGGCCACACTTAGTCCTACGTAGAAGATACTAAGTCCTACGTAGAAGATAGTAAGTCCTACGTAGGAGATAGTGATTCTAGGCCACACTAAGTCCTACGTAGAAGATAATAAGTCCTACGTAGGAGATACTAAGTCCTACGTTGGAGATAGTGATTCTAGGCCACACTAAGTCCTACGTAGCAGATACTAAGTCCGACGTAGAAGATACTTAGACAAAAATAATTCACCGTGGCCCTACTACGCTTCCGTACAATTGCACATGGATATTACTACACCCATGTGTGAAAAACATAATTGTGGTAGAATAATCCCGTCCAATCTGTCTCTTTATATGAATCCGTACAATGTACAGACCATTCCACACATCTTCTACAGGTTTGTAATCCACGATCGGGACTGAGACATATCTCTCGTCTTTGAAGTGTCTTTATATATCCCAATGTTTCTGTAGCCAATGCCTAGAGGACCTTTGCACTGTCAGGAGAGCACTTTGTCAGCAGAGTACCACAGACCTGTTGATGTATGTGACGTTTATTAAACCCTTAACTCTTCAGCCAGGAGTCAATATCACATCAATATGTGTGTGCTTAAAAGAAATTGAATCTACCGTATCTCTAACACGAGGCAATTGCGTCAAAGCTCCGAGTAGCCAAGCAAGTTTCCACTGCAATAAGTCGGATATGATTTCTCTCCAGTTGAACAGTGGCAATTGTGTACTTTGGATACTCTACCTGTTATTTATCAATAATAATTATTTAGCATTATACATAGAGAATGTATTGTTTGCTTATCAACAGCTCTAGTACCTGCCTTTTGACAGCATGTTTTATACCAACCGTCATTACATTTGCGTCTTGTGACATATCATTGATTGATTGTTTGTTGTTTTACGCCGCACTCAGCAGTATTTCAGCTTTATGACAGCGGTCTGTAAATAATCGAGTCTGGACCAGACAATCCAGTGATTGATATCATGAGCATCGGTCCGAGCAATTGGGATCGATGACATGCATCAACCAAGTCAGCGAGCCTGACCACCCGATCCCGTTAGTCGCCTTTTACGACAAGCATAATCGCCTTTTACGACAAGCATAGTCGCCTTTTACGACAAGCATGGATGGAAATTGGAGGAATAACTGCTCCTGAAAAACCAAACAAACTAATGGCAATGTTGTGCCATGCGGAACGATCATATTAGTTGTACACTGAAGAGATAAAAAGTAGATCGTATTTTAAATTGGGCCTTAAGACTATTTCATAATGGCATCGATGATAGCTTTAGTGGTATTAGCAGGTAATTGACAACGAATGTCGAGAAGGTCAACTGATCCCATTTACTTCGAGGCACATTTTATAGATATTCTTCAGAATTTCTTTTACACAAACCTTGTTTCACTTGGTGTGAAATGATCGTTTCTCTTAATTTGATTAAATTCAAGTTATATGGTGATTGAATTAATGCTAAGTCAAGGTTACAGTGTTAATACATTTGAGTATAGATAATTGACACCATGCAATCATTTCTGAACCTATCTATAACTTGCATGCTCCTTCATTAAATTAAACAGATTTCTTTCAGATTTCTTTCGTGATGGCTTATCCTCTGGGAAGTAAATAACGCATGCAATGGTGGTGGCTGTCAGATACATTGAAAGAAAGATAGTCAAAAAAATTGATTTAATCGTTGAACTGCCTCCGCTACAACATGCCTCATTTATAAACATAAAATAAGTGAAAATGTTCCTTGTACTCAAGCGAAACTGCACATGACTAACTAAACTTTCAAACTGGATACCATATTGCAGATTGCGGGGTAGAATAGGTCTTCAGCAACCCATACTTGCCGTAAAAGGCGACTATGCTTGTCGTAAAAGGCGACTAAAGGGATCGGGTGGTCAGGCTCGCTGACTTGGTTGATGCATGTCATCGATCCCAATTGCGTGGATCGATGTTCATGCTTTCAATCACTGGACTGTCTGGTCCAGACTCGATTATTTACAGACCGATGACATGCAGCGAGCCCGACCACCCGACCCCGTTAGTCGCCTCTAACGACAATCATAATCGCCTTTTACGACAAGCATGGGTTGCTGAAGAGCTATTCTACCCTGTGTGACAAATAATGGACATTCAAATAGGGCAAAATAATTATTGCTGCTGCCACACATTTGACCCATTGTATTGCCTTTTGTGATAGTAAAATAACTCCTGTGTATTGTAAAATAATTTATTAATTGATCATTGATCTGTGGTTATGTTTTTATTATAGTTTTGTACGTTCCAACTTCTGGGTTAACTTTCGCATTTCATTTTAGAAATCATCATGTTAAAAACGGTTTTCTCGTTTCTATTTTATCAAACAATAAAGTGTAAAAAGACGGTCAACATTGGTCATTATTTATCTTATTTTAACAGTTATCGATAGATTGACAACTGAAATGATTGTAATAATTAAACTCATGATACATGACGCTGGTGGGCTCTGATGCCCATCTTATCAACATGATGTCAATAAATCTTTTTACAAACGTCTCTTCCAAAACTCATTTCGGCAAAGAAAATTTGCTGTTTTAGTAGCCAATTATGAAATCGATATCGTCTTTGTAACACCCCTCTCGCAGGCAACAAATTCACAAGTTCAATTAGGATTATTCGCCAATTTATCAAACAATAATCTGCAAATTTCAATAAATGTTAATCACACTTCATCCATGCAAGGAATTGATAAAGATAAAAGGTCGTCTTATTTGTCCAAAGGAATCCGGATCATACATCAGTAACAATCAATTAATTCAGATATAGAATACTTGCGGAAAGACGCACTACTTAAAGATTTTTAGAAATAGCCACACAAATTTCTAGTCCAGTCGATACAGAAAAAAAAAAAGTAGATGTTCATCTACAATGGTTTGGGACACTCTCGCCTCGGACATTTGTCAAAATTAATACTGCATTATTTCGATGCGGATTTCCACGTCTAATAAAGTTAAGGAAATCTTGTTATCTGTGGTAATATGCCTGTATGGCATAGGAGATGTGTTTTATTACAAGTATATGTTGCTATTCCTCGTAAGATGTAACTATTGATGTCTTTATTTAAAACCGGGGCGGTCGGGTAGCCTTGTGGTTACACCGTACGCTCGTCACGCCGAAGACCCGGGTTCAGTTCCCGACATGGGTACAATGTTTGAAGCCCATATCTGGTGTCCCCCGCTGTGATATTGCTGGAATATTTCTAAAGGCGGCGTAAAACCATACTCACTCACTCACTATTTAAAACAGTGAAGAACCCATACACATGTTTTCTTTTTTTCAATTAAATTAAATCAATGAAACTATTCTCTTCACCATGTCATTTTAAAACCATAGTGTGTGCTTTCCATTGAAAATACTGAGTGTTCGAAACCTTTATGTTATGGGGAAATGAAATCAGGGTCATTTCGGCGGTGCTTTCTTTTGCCAAAATTATCCTTGGAGCAATCTTATAACTGACAAAAACTGACGATCGGTATTTACTTAAGATTAAGGGAACGTGCTGTCCTCTTTATTCAGCACATGATTCAGAGTTCCACTCTCCACTGAGTGCGTCAATGCAGGGTCACTTGAGGATGGTAAAACTCAATCAACGTTTCAATAATTAACATCTGAACTACAGAGCTCATCTTCGTCAGGCGCGATTACTTACAGGCCGCTGTCATATAGCTAGAATATTGCTGAGATACGGCGTCAAACAACAAATGAACAGACACGAAGTTATGTTTGTTTGTTTAGCGCCGCAATATTCCAGCTATATGACGGCGGTCTGTAAAATATTCGAGTCTGGACCAGACAATCCAGTGATTGGCAGCATGCGCATCGATCCACGCAATTGGGATCGATGACGTCCATCAACCAAGTCAGCAAGTCTGACCACCCGATCCCGTTAGTTGCCTCTTACGACAAGCATAATCGCCTTTTACGGGTTGCTGAAGACCTATTCTACCCCGGATCTTCACGGGTCCACGAGGTTATGACACAAACGAAATAAAATAAAGCAACAAAACCCTTTCCATATTTATACGAAATATGTGCCAATAGCAGAGTCGATTGTGGGATTCCAACGATATCATGAGCATCTGAATCTGAATCACTATCAAATAGTGATGATGCCAGATATTAACAAAGGGGAAGCGTATCTTGCCCCACCAGTGGCACCCGTCACAAACACATGCAAAGGCCTGTCAATTGTTCACCTGAAAAAACACGGGGACATATGGTACAAGTCACAATAGGGAATTGCATCATTCTTGTCACTGATGCGTCAAATTTGGAAAGCTCCTACATCTGTCTACCAGAAAACTGTAAAGCTTTACTGAGGCCTTGGATGTTGTAAATTGATCAAACAACTTTTGAGCAAGAGTTGGATGACGCTTTTTAAAATCTTGGTAGAAAGAGCATGCTCGATTGTACTCCAAAAGTTGTGAAATATGAACACCAATGGCTAGAGCTGCAGGAATATTGCTAGACATAAAGGGGAAATTGACTATTGGAAAGTTGGAGCAATTTCGCTTTTCATACAGTTTTATGGTGAGATTTTTGTCACTTTATCCATGCTTGCCGTAACAGGTGACTATGCTTGTCATAAGGGGAGACTAACGGGATCGGGTGTTCTGGCTCGCTGACGTGGTTGATGCATGTCATCGTGTTCCATTTGGGTAGATCGATGCTCACGATGTCAATCACTGGATTATCTGGTCCACACTGGATTTTTTACAGACCGCCGTTATATAGCTGGAATATCGCTGGGTGCGGCGTTAAACAACACATAAACATACAAATAAGAGAACGTTGCTTTAACATTGATGAAAACATTTCCTCTGACATGTGAGAAACTGTAAATTTCCATCGAAAATGTTTTAGTATAAGATGTATTTGCACACATAAATAGACTTCAATTACGACGCTGGAAAATAATCTCATTTGGTAGGCATGGCTTGATATCTATAGGAAAAAATCGTCTAAATTATCTTAATCGAAACTGTGGAGAGAAAAGAAGTTATAAATGACGTTCAGTTTATCAACAATTGTAATCAATTTCCACATCATGTGACTTTTATCGGAAATGTTATGGCATACATTGACAACTGAAAATGCTTCCCACCTTAATCCCCATGATATATGAAGCGAGTGGGTTATAATGCCTATGTTATCAACACGTGGACAATGAATCGTTCCTTAAACGTCTCTTCTAAAGCTCGTTTCAGCACCAAATGGGTAAATCTACTCTGTCTGGGCGCAATGCTGTGATCGATTGACATCCTCATCACAGCAAGGAATTCTCAAGCCTAAAACGTGATTATTAACTGCTTTATCAAACAATAATCTATAACTTTCCGTAAATTCAATCACACTTATGCTTACGGTGGAATTGACTTTGATAAGTATGCTTATTTGACCTTTGAGAAGCCTGAAAATACAATAGATAGTGACAATCAATGGGATCGTCGAACACTGACTATAACTTGTGAGACACACTAGTCGGGTATCTTTGGAAATTCTGTGTTTGGTTGGTTGGTTGGTTGTTGTTTAACGCCGTACTCAGCAATATTCCAGCTATATGACGGCGGTCTGTAAATAATCGAGTCTGCACCAGACAATCCAGTTATTGACAGCATGAGCATCGATCCACGCAATTGGGATCGATGACATGTATCAACCAAGTCACCGAGCCTGACCACCCGGTCCCGTTAGTCACCTTTTACGACAAGCATATTCGCCTTTTACAGCATGTATGGGATGCTGAAGACCTATTCTACCCCGGAATCTTCACGGGTCTCTGTGTTTGGTAAACACTTAGTACGCTCAAATAATCTTAACTGAAATGTCATTTACAATTGGACCCGTGAAGATCCGGGGCAGAATAGAGGTCTTCAGCAACCCATGCTTGCCGTAAAAGGCGACAATGCTTGTCGTTAGAGGCGACTAACGGGATCGAGTAGTAAGGCTCGCTGACTAGGTTGAAGCATGTCATCGATCCCAGTTGCGTGGATCGATGCTCATGATATCAATCCCTGCATTATCTGGTCCACACCCGATTATTTACAGACCGCCGTCAAATAGCTGGAATATTGCTGAGTGTGGCGTAAAACAACCAAACCAACCAACCAACTCTGATGCATCGAATTCTTTTCTCATGATTCTCTTTACCCTTACTGTCATCTCCTAGGCGAAATGACATTCCGACAACACGTCCATTGTGGTTGTTAGAGAATGCCAAGGTTTATGTTGATGTTAGCACTGTGCAGCGGGATTAGAACAACGTTTTACATCTATAGTTCTGAACAATGGAAGATTTGTTGAATTCTTGAGTTTCTTATAAGTTGATACATTAAGGTCATGTCTTTTGTCTGCATTGGTTCAGTCGAATCTTGTGCAATTTGATCTTTTATAATATATATCGTCTGCTGATTTGTTTTAATCATTTATGGAAAATATGACATTTCCGAAACCATTCAGGGTTATTCCAGTATAAGTCTTGCAAATAATTTCAAGATGTTTACTTCATCGTGAACTAAAATAACTTGCGCATGGCTAAATGTCTTTTTTATGTAAGATAGTTATAGTTCATTGATATGCATCTCAAAGGGCTGTGATTAATGTCAAAAGCTCCCAAAACACCAATTAGCATTATCCTGATTTCTGTAGTTGGAAGTGATGTATTGGACAGCAAAATAACGTATATATTGCCACTGTATATATTAAATTTTACGAGATTTAATTTCCATATTATGGTTGTTTCCTAGGTAAAGTATCGTTTTCTGTTCGCTCACCTGACCCAGCCTGACTTGGCCTGATTCTACAGAGCCCGACGTCAGCCTTCGTGTCATCTGTAAACATCTTCTCCTAAGAAACCTCTGAACCAATGAAACTTCACATATTGTTCCAACCAAAGATGAAATCTGAAATTATTTAAGAGGTTCGTTGCCTATTTTGCAATATGAACGCCAAAGCAGCAACTTTGAAAACAACATTTATCGTTATTTGAAAATGAAAAGAAATTTAGTTTGTCTTTTATTGGGGGTGGCACTCGAGATAATGGTGCGATTCCCCGTGAATGCATGCAGCCGCTTTGCAGTGCAGTTATTAGACAATATTTATGGTAATTTTGAAAATGTAAAGTAATTTGCTTATTGTCGGTTTAGATTTATATTGCGATATTGCAATATTCCAAAATTACAATTATGATTATTGCACTTTTATTGGAACGTTTCTACCCGCCCCTCCTCCATCTTCCAACCTGACACCTCCCCTCTGAGTGACCGCTGCACACCCTTCTGACAGTGACCCAAATCCAAGATAAAATGCCTCTTCTTCATTAACTACCGGCTTCAATGTGTAAACATTGCAACGCTGATTGTACAACGTGGTACAGCTCAACTCAACCCAATTCAAATCGTGACTACATGCTTGTCGACACAAGGAAGGCCGGTACCAAATTGAATTCTGTTTTCCCAGCCTATACTGTATCTTCAACAAACCACCTCGGTATTCAATGGACCAGTGGAAACATGGCCTTGCGCTGCACAATTGCAGACGGTATCACGTTCTCCAAACCATGAGTAAATATGTGGTTCTCAGTTAGTGGTATTCAGAATTGCTCTGATTTCAAAACAAACAGATTCGAAGGAATGCAGTGGCGAACTAACACAGATTATACTCCCTCATAAACCAAGGTTAGATTCCAACAAGTGAGTGAGTATGGTTTTACGCCGCTTTTAGCAATATTCCAGCAATATCACGACCGGAACACCAGAAATGGGCTTCACACATTTTACCTATGTCGGGAATCGAACCCGGGTCTTCGGCGTGACGAGCGAAGGCTTTAACCACTAGGCTACCCGACCGCCCCAGATTCCAACGAACAAGCCCTAGGAATATTTTTCTGTGAAAAATGTTTGAATTAGGATAAATTATTTTATTGAAGGGAACCCTTCATGTTTTCCTGGTCTGCAGACAGCCTCCGTGGTCTAGTTGATATAGAGTCTGCCCGGAGAGTGAGGGGAAGCTCAGGGGTTTGATCCCCGGCCGTGTCAAACAAAAAGACGCTAAAACGTGGAACTTGTTGACACCCTGTCTGACGCTCGGCATTAACTGGTGGGCTATTCATTCGAAAACTGCGCCATTGTATCTCAGAGCGCGCACACACACACGATTATACTTGTTGTTGCCCTGCCTGGCGATCGGAAATAAGGGGCTAAAACAAAGACTGGTCGGCTTGGAGTCAGTATACTGTGTCTCAGTACCTTATTCATTTTACAGCGGCATGACATCTCAGTGGGCTATCACTATGAAGTTTGTATTTGACCGGACCAGTACACACAAAACACACATACACATAGCAAGCACATACACACGCACGCAGGCACGCACACACACACATACAAATACACACAAACACACACACACACGTCGCTTGTGCAAAAGTGAACAGGACTTGGGTTTCATAATCATAAAAAAGGACATTGTTTAGATTTAAAATGGCAGCATGCCTGTTACACGCCATACTAGCTTCCGCGAAGTACCTCAGTATCAGGCATCATACCAACAGAGAAAATATAGTAAATTAATAGAATGTGAAAATGAGAATTGAATATATTCATCCACAACTCATATTCATCATATAAATGGTATCTCCTGTCAATTGTGCTAATGACATTTTCAGTTTCGATTACTTGAGTGTGCTAAGTGTTAAGTACTTGTGTGGATAATTTCCTAAGATAGCCAACTAATGTGCCGCCATTTTGGATTTAGTCTGTGTTCCGCGATCCCATTGATTGCCTGTCTCGTATAACCCGGCTTCACGTAGTACAAACAAGAAGACCTTTATCTAAATCAATTCCATCCAATAGAAGAAGTGTGATCGGAATTTACGGAAACTTTTATATTTTTGTTTGATAAGTCATTTAATAATCACTTGTTGGCCCTGTAAATTTACCGCCTAGAATATGATCGTTACAGGGAAGAAGTCGATTTCTGAACTTCTGCAAGAGTAGATTTACCCATTTGGTGCTGAAACGAGCTTTAGAAGAGACGTTTTAGGAACGATTCATTGTCCACATGTTGATATCTTGGACGCTATAACCAACTCGCTTCATATATCATGGGGATTAATGTTGGAATTATTTTCAGTTGTCATAACATTTTCGATAAAAGTCACATGATGTGGAAATTGATTACAATTGTTGATAAACTGAACGTCATTTATAACTTCTTATGACTGCACACAATTTGGATTAGAATTCTTCAGACGTTTTTCCCCATAGATATCAAGCCATGCTTACCCAATAAGATTATTTTCCAGTATCGTAATTGAATCTTATTGTTGTGTGCAAATATGTCTCATAATTGAACATTTTCGATGGAAATTTCCAGTTCATGGCTTCGGTATTTCATAATAATAATAAATAACAATGACAAAAAAATCATTTCCATATTAGAAATATCTACTTGAAGCAGAGTCGACCCGTGAAGATCTGGGGTAGAAGAGGTCTTCCGTAAATCATGCTTGTCGTAAAAGGCGTCTCTGCTTGTCCTAAGAGGCAACCAGCAGGATCGGGTGGTCAGGCTCGCTGACTTGGTTGATACATGTCATCGTATCCCATTTGCGTGGATCGATGCTCATGATGTCAGTCACTGCACTGTATTGTCTGGACTCGATTATTTACAGACGGCCGTCATATAGTTTGAATATTGCTGAGTGCGGCGTTAAACAACAAACAAACAACAAAATTAAAGCAGAGTCATGTGTACGGTTCCGACAATATCATACGCTGTATCATTAGGAGTGCTATCTTCATTGTATATTAAACTGACTTTCTCTCAAAAAAGCATGTGTATCTATATATTGTTAGCTTTTGGAATTTATATATAATACAATTTGTTTCTTTCTTTCTTTGTTGTTTAACGCCGCACTCAGCTCAGAAATAGTCCAGCTACATGACGGCGGTCAACTAATAATCAAGGATTAGACAATCTAGTGATTCACATCAACAGCAGACCTAGGGAATTGGGATACAATGACATGCATCAAGTCAGCGATCCTGACCATCCAATCGAGTTAGACACCTTTTACGACTAGCATGAAAACCAATTCTAACCTGCACGGGTCAAATACAACTTACAAAGATTTTGTAACATTATGAGAAATACATAAAATAACAATCAAATACATATTAACATTGTCTGTTAATGGAACACGTGAAATATTGGAGGTACATACATAGACAACGATTCGTCCAACAATACACACACATAAGATAAACAATGTCAGCTTTGTTATTATAGCAAACCCACGTATGGCACACGAATGATAAAGACCCATGAAGATCCGGGATAGAATAGGTCTTCAGCAACCCATGCTTGCCGTAAAGGGCGACTAACGGGATAGGGTGGTCATGGCTCGCTGACTTGGTTGATGCATGTCATCGATCCCAATTGCGTGGATCGATGCTCATGATGTCAAACACTGGATTGTCTGGTCCAGACTCGATTATTTTACAGACCGCCGTCATATAGCTGGAATATTGCTGAGTGCGGCGATAAACAACAAACAAGTAAATAATAAATACCAACAACGCGATTCAGTCTTGTAACATCTTCATTCATTCAATGTAAAATATCAACGCCCGAGCATTATCAGTCTCGACCGTACTCTGAAACAGATTCCATTGGGAATAATTGTCAAACTAGTGTTGAATATTATACTAATGGATCACTAGAAATCAGTAATAACACCAGGTGTTCGCGAAAAGGGTAAGCAGGTGCGGAGTTACAGGAGACAAGTATTCGCTTTGAAGTCCAGAAGTTAACTGAATTAGTTTATTGAATGTTATATTGTCCAGGGCCCCGTTCCACAAAACGATCTTAGCGCTAAGATGATCGTAACTCCCATACTTTAACATAGGCTTACGACAATCACAGCGCTAAGATCGCTTTGTGGAATAGGCCCCAGTTCCACAGTGAGCATTTCAAAAATGACCTTGCATTGACGTCCTCGATGGACAGTGTAACCCTGGTTTTTGCCCTGAGTAATTAAAGGGACTCTCACGGTATAAGATTGATTGGTTGGTTGGTTTGTTGTTTAACGCCGCACTCAGCAATATTCCAGCTATAGGACGGCGGTCTGTAAATAATCGAGTCTGGACCAGACAATCAAGTGTTTGGCAGCATGAGCATCGATCCACGCAATTGGGATCGATGACATGTATCAACCAAGTCAGCGAGCCTGACCACCCGATCCCGTTCGTCGCCTTTTACGACAAGCAAAGTCACCTTTTACGGCAAGCATGACGTCCTCGATGGACAGTTTAACACTGGATTTTGCCCTGAGTAATTAAAGGGGCTCTCACGGTATATAGTATAAGAGGACGAAGACTAATACCCCTCAGTCTTGCTGCCACTATTTGAGGATAAAGAGCTCCTTGGCCCCGTTCCTCAAAGCTATCTTAGCGCTACGATGATCGTAAGCCTATGTTAAAGTATGGGACTTACGATCACCTTAGCGCTAAGATCGCTTTGAGGAATGGCGCCCAGGACGTGTGAAATGTTTTTTCGAAATATTTCAGTATCTACCTAGATATTTCAGTATCTAATGGTCTGACAACGTCATGGGTTGGATCCTATGGTCAGTGTTTTCGCACACTGACCTCGCCAAGATTAATTTATGGTATATTACGGTGGGAATATATCCGTGTTGAGACAAACACGTCAGACAAAAGATTTCCTTATAATTCGACGTGGAATTCTGCATCGAACAAGCTGTATAAATCTGGATTTATTTCCGATGCGCGAGTGTCCAAAACCTCTGCATATTACTTATCCCACATCGAGTGAACCTAAAGTTTCGGAAATTGTGTGATCATCTCTAAAGATGGTCAACTAATAGTCTTTACGCAAGTTACCTATATCTGCATTGATTGTTTCTGTGGTATTATCCGGCTTCCTTTGGACAAATAAGACGACCATTTATCGCAATCAATACCTTCTGTGGATGAAGTGTGATTAAAATTTATGGAATATTTCAGGTTATTGTTTGATAAATTAAGGAATAATCATATTTGAACCTGGTGAATTTGTTGCCAGCGAGAGACTTGTTACAAAGAAGATATCGATTTCATAATTGGCCCCCAAAACAGGAAATGTTCAATTTCGTGCCCAAATAAATTTTAGAAGAGACGTTTTTAAAAGGATTTATTGTAGAGTGGCATGACATGGGCATCAGAGCCCACCAGCATCAAGTATCATGTGTATTGATACTTTAGTCATGTCAATTGTCAATCTAGCGATAACTGTTAAGATAACATAAAATGATGACAATTGTTGAGAAACTGATCGTCTTTTACACTTTCTGGTTTGATTAAATAGAAATGGCAAAACCCTTTTGTAACATTAATTGCTAAATTGAAATGCGAAGGTTAACCAAAAGATCGGTACGTAAAGACTAAACCATTTACGGAAAGTTGTAGATACATTTTGGATACATCAGAAAATAATCATATTTGAACCTGGTGAATTTGTAAGTGTTACAAAGAAGAAATATATTTAATTTTAATTTTGTTTATTTCTTTCCGAAATGAGGTTTGCGAGGGAAGTTTTAGAAAGGATTCATTGCGCCCTCGTGTTGATAACATGATCATTGTAGCCCTCAAGCTTTTTCTATCATGCCTACTGATGTTTCAATCATGTCAAGTGTCAGTGGAGCAATAAATGATGGTCCTTGTTGAAAGATTGATCTTGCTCTAAACTTTCTGATTTGATTAAAATACATGCTATTCATGGAACGGGATTACAAAGACGTACTTGGCGACCTACCCTTCACCTCGGGAAACTTTCTGTAGGTTAAGCCAGATATTGATGGTGATGATTATAATGATTTCATTTGATGATGATGATGATGATGATGATGGCGACCTGCCCTTCACGTCGGGTAACTTTCTATAGGTTAAGCCAGATATTGATGGTGATGATTATAATGATTTCATTTGATGATGATGATGATGATGGCGACCTGCCCTTCACGTCGGGAAACTTTCTATAGGTTAAGCCAGATATTGATGGGGATAATTATAATGATTTCATTTGATGATGATGATGATGATGATGATGGCGACCTGCCCTTCACGTCGGGAAACTTTCTATAGGTTAAGCCAGATATTGATGGGGATGATTATAATGATTTCATTGACGATGATGATGATGATGATGATGACATCACTGGTATTGACACCAGTAATATATGACAACTTCGGCATTTTTTACCCAACGCATACGAGGTAAAGTGAGATGAAGTGAGTTAGTTGGGTTTAACGCCGCTTTTAACAGTACTCCAGCTATATCGCGGCGTGTCAGCTTAATGTGGGAGGAAAGCCCGAAGTGATGCAGGTCTCAGACGTTTACCACATCGGTGAAACCCCACGAGTGCTGAAACCTAGAAACATAATCGGGGCGAACTGGGATTCGAACCCACAATCAAAGGTTTCTGGCGTGCCAAAGGGACGCAACTCTGCACAGCGAATCGCGGCGCCTCAGACGACTGGGCCACCCGTGCCGCCTGAGATGAAGTGAGGTGAGGTAAAGTGAGACAAGGTGAGGTGAGGTGAGATGAGGTGAAATGGCAATTACAAAGCAACGTGTGTGTGTGTGTGTGTGTGTGTGTGTGCGTGTGTGTGTGTGCTTGCTGTGTGTGTGTTGTGTGTATGTGTGTGTTTTGTGTGTACTGGTCCGGTCAAATACAAACTTCATAGTGATAGCTCACTGAGATGTCATGCCGCTGTAACATGAATAAGGTACTGAGACACAGTATACTGACTCCAAGTCGACCAGTCTTTGTTTTAGCCCCTTATTTCCGAGCGCCAGGCAGGGCAACCACAAATATAATCTTAAAACGTCTTTTAGTGGCGAGGCCAGTGATCGAACCCCCGACTTTCCGCCCACCGAGCAGACGCTTTATCCATTCGACCACGGAGGCGGTCCTTCGGGACTTACAACATCGGACGAGTATACTTTGTATACATAACCAGCGTGTATTCAAATTGTAGCATAAGCTTGAATTTGGTATCCAGTTTGAAAGTAAGCTTAATAACGGTACTTCAGTTTCAGTATAGGTGCGGTATATGGATGTGCACTTTTTCTTGCTTGTCGTAAAAGGCAACTAACGGGATCGGGTGGTCAGGCTCGCTGACTGGGTTGATACATGTCATCGATCCCAATTGCGTGGATCGATGCTCATGGTGTCAATCACTGGATTGTCTGGTCCAGACTCGATTATTTTACAGACGGCCGTCATATAGCTGGAATATTGCTGAGTGCGGCGTTAAACAACAAACAAACAAAACTTTTTGTTTCTGCAGGACATATTCTAAGTCGTCATTTACATGAACGCTTGTGCGGTTGCGGTTGCGGTTGCGTCTGATAAGGAGGGTCATTATAATTTGATTACATTGCGATATATTTCCACTTAAAAAATGTTGTAAACGAGATAGTTCAATGGTTAAATGTAATTTAATGTCTATCTCATCCATCCGTTTTCCTGACAACCTGTCAATACAGTATACATTAATTACTGTCCAGAAAATAACCCATCACGAGATTAATCACAAAGAAATGTGTGTAACGTAATGAATGAGCATGCGAGTTCGGATAGGTTCTGAAATGATTACATAGTGTCAATTATTTATACTCAAATGAATACATACTGTAACCTAGGATTTACATTAATCCTATTACTATACAACTAAATCGAATCAAATTAAGAGAAAAAAACAGTTCAAATCATCTTAAGTGGTTCAATATTTATGTGAAAGGACTTTCGGAGGACCTGCATTTAGTGCGCATCATACCACTAAAACTATCATTGAAGACATTATCCAATACTCGAATGTCCCCATTAGAACCAAATTTCGATTCATGTTTTTATTTCATCGATATACAACTAACATGACCCTTCTGCAGGAATTGCCACTAGCTTTATGGTTTATGGAGCCATTATTTCTCCAAATTGTTGATGGTACATAAAAAGCAAAGCAAATCGGAAAAGACAATTTTTATCTGGCCATGAATAGTCAAAACACTTGCTTGAGTCTATAACAAATACACTATTCGAGGTGTCAAATTGTCACTTTTACCTGTCCCTGGAACCGTTCAGTGTAATTCTCTTTCGTGATACCATGGGTTATAGATGCATAATGCTCTTGGAAATGTGCATTCAAAAGTTTCACTAAAATAACTTAAAATTTCCAAAATAATGACGTAATAGCCATGAGAAAAATAAAACCTTTCGGTGATTTTAACTGTCTACCAGTAACCCCTTATACTTCAAGAGAAAAATCGAACACTTCTTACAGTAGGAAGAGCAGACCCTGGGCTGTAATCTCAATTACAGACAAAGAAATACCGGGGGAAAATGGTACAGAGAGTAAAATAAACAATCCACGCGATTACATTTAACTTCTCCCCAAACTAAAAATTCATTTTTTATCCTTAGGGTGTTATCTTTGTGAATGCATGCTAAAAAATAGCATTTTGACCTATTTCAAAGGATTCATCTGGGTAACTCTGATGCGACACTAATTCCAAACAAGTATTTGTCGTAACCCCCGGCTGTCCCAAGGATATCATTCATCTGCTACGTTATGTCATATCCCATCAAATTAACAGACTGAAGGAAATACTTCTTATTTCTTTAAAAGAAATTTCAGTGAGCAAGCAAACGAAAGTACGTGAATGCTTATAGCTCCATTGAACATAATTTCAGATATGCCATGGTGTGTCAGCTTAAGCAAAATGCTATCTCTCATAGGTCGTCATCCATCCACGAGACCCGTGAAGATCCGGGGTAGAATAGGTCTTCAGCAACCCATTCTTGTCGTAAAAGGCGACTAACGGGATCAGGTGGTCAGGCTCGCTGACTTGGTTGATGCATGTCATCGTATCCCAGTTGCGTTGATCGATGCTCATGATGTCAATCACTGGATTGTCTGGTCCAGACTCGATTATTTACAGACCGCCGTCATATAGCTGGAATATTGCTGAGTGCGGCGTTAAACAACAAACAAACAAAACCT
This sequence comes from Haliotis rufescens, assembly GCF_023055435.1. Taxonomy (NCBI): domain Eukaryota; kingdom Metazoa; phylum Mollusca; class Gastropoda; order Lepetellida; family Haliotidae; genus Haliotis; species Haliotis rufescens. The sequence continues at coordinate 12,707,758 of NW_025963902.1, forward strand.
TCTACCCAGGAGCATGGGTATGATGCTGACAACTAGATCATAAAAAGAGCTAATCTGAGATTCAAACCCCCCCGTTCCTTAGGGAAGACATTCTACAGCACCTCTCTGCTATATCGCATTATTGGCAGGTTATAACTACCAAAGAGTAAAATATAATTAAGTATATCCGGAAAACTATTCAAGTATATATTTTAACAAGGCTAATAAATACTATGTTAATCAATATTGTTAACGTTTAGTGGGAATGGACGTAGTGGGTCCGGACATGAATATTGATATAATATTTCTGATAGATAAAAGCAACAAAAACAACTTTCTAAAGCCCTTAAAATAGCTGTTAGCAGTCCACGCTATTGGTGCATTATTGCCATGTCCAAATACCACGTTCCTCAAAACTTGAATTGGACACCTAGTGTGTGTATGACATTCATACCAGGAACTGTTTAGGTCAACCTATCACTGGAACACACGCAAGTTACTTCCAAAACTGGTGGAATTAATCTGGATTCATGGAATGATAAAAGCTTATGACAGCGTCTGCCCTAAGTCTCGCATCCCCTTCTATGTGAGTGGATAGGATCTCGAGCGCCATGTGCTGCTCAGGAATACGTGAGTTCAAAGGTTTAACTGCTCCAGAATTACTGGTCGATAATTGTCGACGGCGCAGGTTTAGTGGACTCTGTTTCACCCTTGAAGTTTCCTGTGGTGTAATAATGTCAGAAATACAAGCGAACGGGAGAAATAACACTGAATCGATTGCTACATTCGATCAATGAAAGTCTGACATCTGAAAGAAAAGGTGACAAACATGGCGAAGGGTTGGTTGGTTGGTTGGTTGGTTGTTTAACGCCGCACTCAGTAATATTCCAGCTATATGACGGCGGTCTGTATATAATCGAGTCTGGACCAGACAATCCAGTGATTGATATCATGAGCATCGATCCACGCGATTGGGATCGATGACATGCATCAACCAAGTCAGCGAGCCTGACCACCCGATCCCGTTAGTCGCCTTTTACGACAAGCATAGTAACCTTTTACGGCCAGCATGGGTTGCTGAAGACCTATTCTACCCCGGAATCTTCACGGGTCGCGAACGGGAGAAAAAATACTGAATCGATTGCTACATTCGATCAATGAAAGTCTGACATCTGAAAGAAAAGGTGAAGGGAACCTGGTCGGCGTTGCATGCTTTATTTGTAGCCTTTGGTAGTCTTAGCGTTTTCAATCATTTTAATTCGGAAGCTAACAAACAACGATTCAAATTGGGTGGATCGATGCTCATGATATCAATCACTGGATTGTCTGGTCCAGACTCGATTATTTACAGACCGCCGTCATATAGCTGGCATATTGCTGAGTGCGGCGTTAAACAACAAACCAACCAACCAACTGAAGTGTTTCGTTAGTATTCACTCACTCATGATGGCAGCATGATTCCTCTTCTGTCAGACATTCGTCGACTGATGAGGTGCACGCATTCACAACACACATTCATGCAGTTGTCTCATCCATTCCAAAATCTTTACACTTACGTCGAAACGCGCAATAGTAGAGATAGATTTCCTGAGATCGATGACACGTATATTTGAATAAATGATAACTGGTATTTCAATTCTACCTTCATTATTTCTCGTACAAATATGGAGTTTGATCAAGGGCCGGGAGAAACATAGTTTTGAACTGTTTTATTCAAATCGGCAGCGCCAGAAAATAATCAGTATTGATTTCGTGCCGGAACTGATGTCACAAGGCATAAAAGTGATGAAAATGATATGAATTTATCACTGAAAACTTGACACCACTTAAAACATTGGGTTTTTTGTGATTAGACATGTTGGATGTCAGATACATATTTAACACCAGACTAAAAATACAAGATATATTCATCATCACTTTGAGTGACAGATGACCAGCTGACACTGAGGAAAAGTTATTCCGTGTAAATTCAACCCATGAAAGCCCTGAACTACCGATGATGTGTCAATGGTTAGAGTATCTATACTTCATTTCAGGTACTACAGATTCTGTCAAAGCTATAGCTCAACATCAGCTTTGAACGCTTCTTACAATATATTAACGTCTTGCTGGTGGATACATTTTGTCGGATGTGTGGAAAGAAAGATGTCGGACTTTCATCCTAACTTTGTACTTTTTGTTGTGACAAATCTGCCATATTTTATTTCCCCATGCGCCCGAGATCGTACCAACTACAAAACAACATATTTTTCTGCGTGGGTAACAATTTACCACATACTATTAAGGGACCAAATGTAGACTGTGAATGAGTTGTATTAACACTACTGGTTTGATCAGATATTATATAGTTAAACTTAAAATGAACTTGATTATTTACATGTAGTATTGAGAAAGGCATTGAGAATCATCTGCGTACATCAAAGGTTTCTTTTTTTTATTCGCAAATAGTTCTTGATCACATGGAACGACGTATCAGATGTATTCTCACTGTGCAGAATAGGGAAGAGTGTCTGGCATGGCAAACATGGACAGTGGCGCCATCAAAATGAATCACGCAATACATACTCACTGATCCCTGATCACAAAATGTGACAGGCTGCTTCGTCACAACCTAAACTTGCCTCAGGATACAAAATCGACAAATGTTCCACTTATTGTTAAATAACGAGATAGTAAACATTTTTACCTGAATTATGGTCATCGCTATAGATTTAATAACAAAATCTGTCAGGAGAGTTTCTTTTTTATGAAGATCATGTTTTTATTTGCTGTTTCATATCATGCACACAGTTTTGATATTTGAGCTTATACGACCAACGTTAAAATGGCCGTTATAATGTGACAATGTAGTACCAGTTGATGACCCATTGAGGATCCGGGTGAGAATAACGGGATCGGGTGGTTGATGCATGCCATCCACGAGACCCGTGAAGATCCGGGGTAGAATAGGTCTTCAGCAACCCATTCTTGCCGTAAAGGCGACTATGCTTGTCGTAAAAAGGCGACTAACGGGATCAGGTGGTCAGGCTCGCTGACTTGGTTGATGCATGTCATCGTATCCCAGTTGCGTTGATCGATGCTCATGATGTCAATCACTGGATTGTCTGGTCCAGACTCGATTATTTACAGACCGCCGTCATATAGCTGGAATATTGCTTAGTGCGGCGTTAAACAACAAACAAACAAAACCTTCTACCCAGGAGCATGGGTATGATGCTGACAACCAGATATCATAAAAAAGAGCTAATCTGAGATTCAAACCCCCTATTCCTAAGGGAAGACATTCTACAGCACCTCTCTGCTATATCGCATTATTGGCAGGTTATAACTACCAAAGAGTAAAATATAATTAAGTATATCCGGAAAACTATTCAAGTATATATTTTAACAAGGCTAATAAATACTATGTTAATCAATATTGTTAACGTTTAGTGGGAATGGACGTAGTGGGTCCGGACATGAATATTGATATAATATTTCTGATAGATAAAAGCAACAAAAACAACTTTCTAAAGCCCTTAAAATAGCTGTTAGCAGTCCACGCTATTGGTGCATTATTGCCATGTCCAAATACCACGTTCCTCAAAACTTGAATTGGACACCTAGTGTGTGTATGACTGTTCATACCAGGAACTGTTTAGGTCAACCTATCACTGGAACACACGCAAGTTACTTCCAAAACTGGTGGAATTAATCTGGATTCATGGAATGACAAAAGCTTATGACAGCGTCTGCCCTAAGTCTCGCATCCCCTTCTATGTGAGTGGATAGGATCTCGAGCGCCATGTGCTGCTCAGGAATACGTGAGTTCAAGGTTTAACTGCTCCAGAATTACTGGTCGATAATTGTCGACGGCGCAGATTTAGTGAACTCTGTTTCACCCTTGAAGTTTCCTGTGGCGTAATAATGTCAGAAATACAAGCGAACGGGAGAAATAACACTGAATCGATTGCTACATTCGATCAATGAAAGTCTGACATCTGAAAGAAAAGGTGACAAACATGGCGAAGGGTTGGTTGGTTGGTTGGTTGTTTAACGCCGCACTCAGTAATATTCCAGCTATATGACGGCGGTCTGTAAATAATCGAGTCTGGACCAGACAATCCAGTGATTGATATCATGAGCATCGATCCACGCAATTGGGATCGATGACATGTATCAACTCAGTCAGCGTGCCTGACCACCCGATCCCGTTAGTCGCCTTTTACGGCAAGCATAGTCACCTTTCACGGCCAGCATGGGTTGCTGAAGACCTATTCTACCCGGGAAACCAACCAACCAACTGAAGTGTTTCGTTAGTTTTCACTCACTCATGATGGCAGCATGATTCCTCTTCTGTCAGACATTCGTTGACTGATGAGGTGCACGCATTCACAACACACATTCATGCAGTTGTCTCATCCATTCCAAAATCTTTACACTTATGTCGAAACGCGCAATAGTAGAGATAGATTTCCTGAGATCGATGACACGTATATTTGAATAAATGATAACTGGTATTTCAATTCTACCTTCATCATTTCTCGTACAAATATGGAGTTTGATCAAGGGCCGGGAGTAACATAGTTTTGAACTGTTTTATTCAAATCGGCAGCGCCAGAAAATAATCAGTATTGATTTCGTGCCGGAACTGATGTCACAAGGCATAAAAGTGATGAAAATTATATGAATTTATCACTGAAAACTTGACACCACTTAAAACATTGTTTTTTTGTGATTAGACATGTTGGGTGTCAGATACATATTTAACACCAGACTAAAAATACAAGATATATTCATCATCACTTTGAGTGACAGATGACCAGCTGACATTGAGGAAAAGTTATTCCGTGTAAATTCAACCCGTGAAAGCCCTGAACTACCGATGATGTGTCAATGGTTAGAGTATCTATACTTCATTTCAGGTACTACAGATTCTGTCAAAGCTATAGCTCAACATCAGCTTTGAACGCTTCTTACAATATATTAACGTCTTGCTGGTTGATACATTTTGTCGGATGTGTGGAAAGAAAGATGTCGGACATCAATCCTAAATTTGTACTTTTTGTTGTGACAAATCTGCCATATTTTATTTCCCCATGCGCCCGAGATCGTACCAACAACAAAACAACATATTTTTCTGCGTGGGTAACAATTTACCACATACTATTAAGGTACCAAATGTAAACTGTGAATGAGTTGTATTAACACTACTGGTTTGATATCAGATATTATATAGTTAAACTTAAAATGAACTTATGATTATTTACATGTAGTATTGAGAAAGGCATTGAGAATCATCTGCGTACATCAGCGGTTTCCTTTTTTATTAGTTATTTTAAATAGTTCTTGATCACATGGAACGACATTTCAGATGTATTGAACGTTTACTGTGTTGATTATACTCGCCCAAGTTCTCACTGTGCAGAAAAGGGAAGAGTGTCTGGCATGGCAAACATGGACAGTGGCGCCATCAAAATGAATCACGCAATACATACTCACTGATCCCTGATCACAAAATGTGACAGGCTGCTTCGTCACAACCTAAAATTGCCTCAGGATACAAAATCGACAAATGTTCCACTTATTGTTAAATAACGAGATAGTAAACATTTTTACCTGAATAATGGTCATCGCTATAGATTTAATAACAAAATCTGTCAGGAGAGTTTCTTTTTTATGAAGATCATGTTTTTGTTTGCTGTTTTATATCATGCACACAGTTTTGATATTTGAGCTTATACGACCAACGTTAAAATGGCCGTTATAATGTGACAATGTAGTACCAGTTGATGACCCATTGATGATCCGGGTCAGAATAACGGGATCGGGTGGTTGATGCATGCCATCGTATCTGAATTGCGTAGATCGATTCTCATGATGTCAATTACTGGACTGTCTGGGCCAGACTCGATTATTTACAGACCGCCGTCATATAGCTGGAATACTGCTAGGTGCGGCGTTAAAAGAAAAAAAGAAATAAACAAACCCCTTGATCAAGATCTTTTCACTATCTTGATGCACAGCATCCGAATGTGAGAGATCTGTTCAAAGTTCACGGGTCATTCTATACTCCCCAGGGAGCTGAGAATGAAAATCGGGTGCTTACTGATCCATTGACTGGGGTAATAATAATGTAGCGCTATGAGCATCCACCTGGTCAATGGAATCTGGTGCATTATAAATGCACTTATCATTATTAAAATGTCAATGTTTCACCCGATCTAGGTGACATTTTCACAATCATCTACTATATTATCCCGATCAACATTTAGATCATATAGACAATTTTTGGGGTGTTCACAGTGCTAATGTCAGAATACTCAGTATTACCTCTGTAAAGGTAGTAAGATCTATTAATGCCTGTCTGATATGAACATGACTCTGTTATAATCCCATTTAGGTATGCCTGTCTGACATGAACATGACTCTGTTATAAACCCATTTAGGAATGTCTGTCTGACATGGACATGGCTCTGATATCCTTAACCCATTTAGGAATGTCTGTCTGACATGGACATGGCTCTGATATCCTAAACCAATTTAGGAATGTCTGTCTGACATGGACATGACTCTGATATCCTAAACCAATTTAGGAATGCCTGTATGACATGGGCATGGCTCTGATATCCTAAACCAATTTATGGATGTCTCTCTGACATGGACATGAGTCTGATATATTCTTAACCAATTTAGGAATGCCTGTCTGACATGGACATGACTCTGATATCCTAAACCCATTTAGGAATGTGTTAGACATGGACGTGACTCTGATATCCTAAACCTATTTAGGAATGTCTGTCGGACATGGACATGGCTCTGATATCCTAAACCAATTTAGGAATGTCTGTCTGACATAGACATGATTCTGATATCCCAAACCATTTAGGAATGTCTGTCTGACATGGACATGACTCTGATATCCTAAACCCATTTAGGAATGCCTGTCTGACATGGACGTGACTCTGATATCCTAGACCCATTTAGGAAAGTACATGCACATTAAGTATTGCCTTCCGATTTGAACACTTGATTCTTTTCTCTATTTCGTATGATCTACAGCTACTTTCTTTCGCCGAAACGAAAGCGGTGATCTTTTTGGTCTTAATATTGATTTATGGCGGTGATCAATAGTTTTGACATATATATGTCAGATGGAGGAGGTATTGATGTCATTCGGCTGGAATTCTATATCTAAGCTTTGTCTTTTTATAGTGAAATGTTAGGCCATGTGCCACCTCGTTCAGTACTCTAAACATCGGAGTTGGATAAATCACTAGTCTCTGAATGTCTTCTGTACGTAATGTGTAATTTATCAAAAGCAATGAACATAGGATCATTTACGTAATGGCCTTGACCCAAACTAATCATGAAAATATCCACAAATCGCTCATACCACATTAGTCTTTGTGCCAGAAATGTTTATCAGCATGTGAACGCGGGACATTTCCTGTTACGGCATGGTTGTGCGAGACGCTCCTGACCCCAAGTAATCCATCAAGAAGCGCACGATGGGAACACAGCCTGTGAAGTTCGGCTTCATTGGTCCAGTGGTTTCTGAGGAGATTTATATTTTCAGAGTAAAAGATGCATTTTCAGAGAATTTAATTTCGCGGAATGGTAGGCGCTACGAACCTCCACCTGGGTATACATACAGTCGGTACGCGTGCATATTTTAAGTAAAGCAATGGAGTGAGCCGGCCAATTACTCATGGTTAAACACATCTGTGACGTTATTCTATTGTTTGAACGCTCCATTATTTTTCAGGAATGGAGAGTTGCTTGTCAACTGTACATTATCTTGAAGCAGCATTTGAATTTTTCAAATATTTTCAACTACAGAATATTTTGTCAAAGTGTAAAAGTAGGGATGAGTTTAAAGTAGGGGAATATCCTTGTAACTCTCCATTCCTGAAAAATAATGGGCCTCGGCCCCTGCGGGGCCTCTGCTCCATTATTTTTAAGGAACTCGGACATTCCCCTCTACAGGACAAATTAAGGGATTGCCTAAAAGTCGGGCCAAGAAAAGTCGGGCCGGGCCGGGCCAGCGGGTAATACTAAAAATGGATTGCATAATAATAAAATGAAACGTTCATAAGTAGGCAGATCTCAATTGTCCAGAAACGTATAGTTTTGCTCATTTAATTGAGTTTGAATGAAAATGCATCTTCAGCAATGTAATAAACTGATAATTATAGCTACATACCGAGAGTCCATACCGAAAAGTCAGTGTCTTGACTGTGTCTTTTCTTTGATGAGAAGGTTTCTCACCGACCTTAGCGTGCAGGGGTGTGATGTCCTGGGCAGGAAATAACAGTGTTTTGACTACTCTTTCTTTCATTAATTAACGTGTTTGGCATCCCTAATTAACCTTTACTAATTCATGTTAAACCAACACAGGATGTTTTCTGCAAGTGGATACTCGCGGATGTCATAGGGCTGACACGACACGTGTTAACAACTGTCAAAGCGCTTCTAAAATTACAACACATACTTTACATCTATCGACTAGTATTATATCTACCTACATAACACTTTAGTGTCTCATATTGCAGTAGCAAACACTACCCTTTTCCCTCTACATTCTCTCTATCAGAAGTGTTTGGTTTGTGTTGGGTCCGAATGGGTCCGGGCGGTCAAAATCTTCTATGAACACACAGATGTATCTTCAAATGTGTTTACATCTATAGATTAGTATTAAATCTACATATATACCATTTTATAATGTCACGGTACATCGTATTTAAAGAAAACAAGGGGACCAAAGTGAAGCCTTTTTCCCTCTACATTCTCAACATAGTCTCTATCAGAAGTGTTTGGCTTGTGTTGGGTCCGACTTGGCCCGGGCGGTCAAAATCAACTTTCAACACACAGATCTATCTTCAAATGTATTTACATCTATAGAGTAGTGTTATATCTACCTATATACCACTTTATAATGTCACGGTACATCGTATTTAAAGAAAACAAGGTGCTCAAAGTGAAGCATTTTTACTGTATTATCTTAAGAAAATCTATGTCAGAAGTGTTCGGTCTGACTTGGCCCGGGCTGTCAAAATCAACTTTAACCTCTCAGATGTATCATCAAATGGATTCACATCTATAGATTAGTATTATATCCACCTCAATACCACTTTATGGTGTCTCAGATCGCTGTACTTAAAGAAAACAAGGTGCTCAAAGTGAAGCCCTTTTCCCTCTACATTCTCAACATAGTCTATATCAGAAGTGTTTGGCATGTGTTGGGTCCGACTTGGCCCGGGCTGTCAAAATCAACTTTAACGTCACAGATGTATCATCAAATGGATTCACATCTATAGATTAGTATTATATCCACCTAAATACCACAATATGAACTAGTAGAAGTATTTAGGATAAAATATTCCAGGACAACCCTGACTCCGATGGTACTTTACCAACTTGTAGTTGAAAATAGTCATGGGAACGCGTGACGTCATGCTCAATGTTGAACTACACATCCTTACCTTCGTTTGCATGTTGATCAACATGAGTGCTGTTTGTTCATGCAAAGTTCACACTTCTAAAATTATAATAGGAGACAATGATTCAACAGACTGGCCTCTGATACTTCGTTTTGTACAATTCCCCAAAAGCTCCACTATCTTGGTATCCTACAATCACCATGCAACGCCTTGTTTGGTACTGAAGCCAAAGTTATCTCTACCAAGGTAACTTCTCAAGAGTATGGTGTCTGAAACGATCTTATTGCAGAATAATCTCCCACAAACCAGACAACTGAAATGGCCACACCATTGCAACAGACGTGTGAACATGCTACAACACAAGAATCTTTGTTTGTTTCCGAGGCTCATGTTATCAGCTAATGACCATGAAACTGGACATCCAAGTCCAGCGAAAAAGGGCAGTAAATGGTCAACTTGCACAGACTGAACTCGTGGCCACGCCTAGTTCCTGACAAACCCCGGTGCCACTCTGGTGCTCCAGCACGTCACATTCCAGTTTTACATGTGCCAGCAGGAACTGTTAAAATTTAGATGATATATGTGGTTACATGAAACAACTGCGAAATTATATGTGTAAACAATATTACTGCATATCTAAGTCTATATGTGTTCACAGTAGATCCTGTATGCTCTGTAACTGAAATGTATAAGAAACCTAAATATGGGTTTTATCTAAATTGTACATATTTCGCCATGGAATCAAGTGCACCCAATGTATATGTGGCCGAGTTGATTTTATTGCTATTTTGTAAATATTTTAGTAAAGTCCTTTAATTGTCTTGTTTCTGTTTTATCCTGTTTCTGTCTCAAGCTAGATTACTTGAGCAGTATAAAAACAACAACAATTAGACTAGCTCCAGTACTTACATAACTACTAACATAACAATAGCCACTTTCACCTATACAGTCACCAACAGCACAAGCGTCTTGCTTTGTTTTCCTTCCAAGCTTCTGTATTACGTAAGTAAAAGGTTTCTTCTATTTTTTGCTGACTTTGCTAAATTACTTGGTCACTTACACTTGAAGGAAATCAGTGGTTCTGTGGACTGGATTCAAATCAGTGGACGATATATTTGTTGTGTTCAAGATCTCTGTAAGGTTAGTTTGTGTTTGGTTCATATTTATGTATCTTGTAGATATGTCTGTGTATTTAGTTTTATGAATTAGATGCATTAAGGTAATGCATTGATTGGTAAATATATATATTTTATATATATCTATATATGTCAAACTGAAAATAGTTTAATACATAAACTAGTACTTCATAATAAGTATACATGTTATCTCGATATCTTCAGATATTCCATACCTTACCTCTTAATTTGTTAAACACTTTAGTTAAATCTAATCTAAATCTATAATCAAATTTAACTATTAATCACTACTTAAATACCATCTAACTACATGTGTGAATGCAGTATGTATGTATGTATGTAGATTATGATTAAATGGATACATATGAAAAGGTCATTTTACATTTCCTTTTTCTTATGTGGCCTTATTGTTTCACTTTTTCTAGAATATGGCAATCGATGTTACGATGCCTGTGATCTGCCAACGCTAACGTAGTTGCCAGTTCATTGCCACATAGTGGTAAGTGATGTGTATATTTTGTGTATATATTATATTTATATCATGGCAATCTGTAGAGGCGGTATTTATGTAACCGTCTTAAGTATTTTTATATGTAATTTGGCTTAAAACCACAAGGGTAAGTGTAACTACTGCTCAGCATGTTTGATACATTAATGTAAAATATCAAGAATAAATAATGTTTATAGTATGCATAGCATATTAAACTGGATGAGCAGTTTATGCATTGGTGTGTTGATACTATGTGATATGTTTGTTATATTTCATCTATTAGATATTTTCATTGTATTTTTATACATATTTGCAGAGTTCAGAAACAACTAGCGTGTGTGCAAATAAAATCAGCTGTCAACTCACACCCCAGTAGCCTGTTCTGTGTTTACCTCCCTAACCGGAGCCTTGCCCGCTACTACATATATCACAAATGTAAATCACATCTTTTATAATGAAATACTTCGTGTTTTAAGCAGCAGCAAAGTTTGATATTACGAGTAACGGTCTAAGGGAGGCAACCCCCGCCAGCCATACATGTATCTATTAGCTGAAAAGACTATTGTCAATGACTTATCTACGCACATATAAATATAAACAGTTTGTAGATTCGTACTTGATTATAGTCTGTTTCACTTTGATTGTTGCACCGTGAAAATGCACGATGTTATCGCTGTGTTGGCTTCTGCTTGGTGACCATGGTAACGTCCTTCACCGTTAGATTCTCATGCATGATTCTTACATGTTGCCATGTTCTTGTTCTTTGTTTGCGTATTTGGTGCACTCATGGCATTTTCCAGCTACATGACGGAGTGACCAGAATGAGTGAGTGAGTGAGTTTGGTTTAACGCCGCTTTTAACATTATTCCAGTTATATCGCGGCGTGTCAGCTTAATGTGGGAGGAAAGCCCGAAGTGATGCAGGTCTCAGACGTTTACCACTTCGGTGAAACCCACGGGCACGGGTATGGTGCTGACAAACCTAGAAACATAATCTGGGCGAACCGGGATTCGAACCCACAATCATAGGTGTCTGGCGTGCCCAAGGGACGCAACTCTGCACAGCGAATCGCGGCGCCTTAGACGACTGGGCCACCCGTGCCCCCTAGTGACCAGAGAATCGAGTGACCAATATCAAGAACAACCAAGATCAACACTGTTTGACATAGCTGATGACGTGTCATCCGAGCCAGATGACGTGGGATTACCCGAATGCTCACTATCTTAACGTATTGAAAAGAAACACACTGGATAATCAAAGGTGTCAAAAAGGTCGATGTGCAGATTTTGAAGCAACGAACCCATGTCACAAATACTGGGTACACATTCTTCAACAGACCACGCTAAATTCTAAATCCATATTACTCAATGTAGTTAAGCAACGCACTCACTGACTTTTGTTTATATAAGAATACGGAATAAACAGCCGTTCTGAGTGTAATCATAATTTAAAGCATATACATCGAAGTGTTCCTGATTACTAATGCAATATATTATTCTTGTATTTTACTTATTTCAGGCAACCATTTTACTTATAACTATTATGAGTGAGTGAGTGAGTGAATGTTGTTTTACAACTATGTCAGCAATATCCCAGCTATATCACTATCGACGGATGACAGCAAGGGCGAGGTCGGGACACGTTGAGCCACTGTAACCGTCTTGATCTCAGTGGTCACTGGTACAACAAACACGAGGTTCTGGAACTGATTCTGCCGAGAAATAACGACACAGCCTATCATTATGACAATAATAGTATTCCAATATATCTTTGCAAACATCCTGCATGTAACAGATTGAAGATTATTATCAAATGAAACATGTTAGCCGTACACAGTTTCTCCTTTCATGTTACAGCTGTGACATGTCCTGCAGACCAGGCAAACGTAACGAGGCCAAATAGAGGAAAAGGTATAAGCTGTGATAAAACCAAAATTGGCATTTAGAAGCTGCATTATCCAGGGACAAAATGTGTTGATTATACATAGATCCAACCCCTTGACAATGCTGTCTGAGTTGAAGCAATGTGTGTATAGCGGCTGCATAAATCGGGAGATGATTAAACACTGTGTGTTCAAAACTGGAGATTCCAAATAAAAAAATTAGCGAGGTTAAATCTGCAGGTAGCCTAGCTCTACATTGTTTGTTTATCTCCCTTCTACCATGACTTGGGGGGCACGGGTGGCCCAGTCGTCTAAGGCGCCGCGATTCGCTGTGCAGAGTTGCGTCCCTTGGGCACGCCAGAAACCTATGATTGTGGGTTCGAATCCCGGTTCGCCCCGATTATGTTTCTAGGTTTGTCAGCACCATACCCGTGCTCGTGGGTTTCACCGAAGTGGTAAACGTCTGAGACCTGCATCACTTCGGGCTTTCCTCCCACATTAAGCTGACACGCCGCGATATAACTGGAATACTGTTAAAAGCGGCGTTAAACCCGACTCACTCACTCACTCACTCTACCATGACTTAATAAAACATTTTTTTTATCTTGATCAAAGCAGCATGGGTTGGGCCTATTGTTTTGAGTGGGTTGTCGATCAGAATTTACTGAATCACTGACAACAGCCTTTAAACAAAACATGGCACTCTTTAAGCTCAAGCAGTTTGTTTAAAGCGTAATTTATTATGACTTCACTCTAACTAATGACCGGCATGGAAAGCATGCAGCCCGCCAACTTCGAAGCTACCATGAGGTGGGCACCCCAAAAGAAAACAAAGCAAAACGTGCAAAGGTTTCCTTCCGCACCATTTTTGTCGTCATGATTTGAATATTGTGGTAACAGCAACTTTGCATTTCGTAGCCTAAAATTGTACGTATAATTTTTTTAATATGCCTACTGACAATGACTGTACGCGAAGTATTATAATAGAAACATTAGGTTCCCCGGTGACGCGGCTGTCAAATCGGCTGTTTCACTCAGTTTATTGTGATTTGAAACCTCTGATTGACCGATCAAAATCGAGTATTTTCCAAATTCATGGGAGAATATAGAATGTTACTCGTATTACCACTGTTTGGTGAAACGTTGATATAATTATGTCAGAGATGATAGACGTCTCGGTAGGTGGTCGAATATATCAATGTCCACATCGTTATGGTTTTGTCAGGGCAGGGGCGGTCGGGTAGCCGAGTGGTTGAAGCGTTCGCTCGTCACGCCGAAGACCCGGGTTCGATTCCCGACATGGGTACAATGTGTGAAGCCCATTTCCTGTGTCCCCCGCCGTGATATTGCTGGAATATTGCTAAAAACGGCGTTAAATCATACTCACTCACTCACTTTGTCAGGGCATGTATGTCAGATGGACCGTGGCGCCGAGTATATCAGTTCTCCGTTCCGTCCCTTGGCTGCCCAGTACAGCTCATTGTGGGTTCGACTGCAGGTTGCACCTTGGTAATGCTATTGGGTTGGTGAGCACCATATCAATCGTGGAACACGAGGAACGAAAATACTGCAGTGATCTGCGTTAACCCCCATGCCACTCACTCTCGTTTAAATCTGGAACGTTCGGGATAAAATTCGGATGTATACCATCCATCAGTTTCAAAAAATGTTTCGGGCTCTGTCGTAAAAGAACCAAGTCTTCTTCTGTAATTTCCGACCGCCTCCAGAGAGTGGTCTACAGGTAGATCGTCCGCCCGGAGAGCGGAAGGTCGGGCTTTCAATAGTCGGCCGCGACAGACCGAAAGACTGAGTGGGATATTCATCTTAAACTGTGACATGCTATCTCAGTCGGCTACCACTATTAAAACAGCATTAGTTCGGACCAGCACAAGCAGCCACACACAAATCGACATGGTATCTCAGGGGGCCAGCACTATTAAAACGGCAATAGTCTGGTCCTGTACAAGCAGCCACATACACATACACGTGCATGCGTACACACGAGTAATAATGCTGAACTGCGACATGGTATCTCAGTGGGCCAGCACTATTAAAACGGCAATAGTCTGGACTAGTACAAGCAGCCACATAAACACGTGCATGCGTACACACGAGTAATAATCCTGAACTGCGACATGGTATCTCAGTGGGCCAGCACTATTAAAACGGCAATAGTCTGGACTAGTACAAGCAGCCACATAAACACGTGCATGCGTACACACGAGTAATAATCCTGAACTGCGACATGGTATCTCAGTGGGCCAGCACTATTAAAACGGCAATAGTCTGGACTAGTACAAGCAGCCACATACACACGTGCATCCGTACACACGAGTAATAATGCTGAACTGTGACATGGTATCTCAGTGGGCCAGCACTATTAAAACGGCAATAGTCTGGACTAGTACAAGCAGCCACATACACACGTGCATCCGTACACACGAGTAATAATGCTGAACTGTGACATGGTATCTCAGTGGGCCAGCACTATTAAAACGGCAATAGTCTGGACTAGTACAAGCAGCCACATACACACGTGCATCCGTACACACGAGTAATAATGCTGAACTGTGACATGGTATCTCAGTGGGCCAGCACTATTAAAACGGCAATAGTCTGGACTAGTACAAGCAGCCACATACACACGTGCATCCGTACACACGAGTAATAATGCTGAACTGTGACATGGTATCTCAGTGGGCCAGCACTATTAAAACGGCAATAGTCTGGACTAGTACAAGCAGCCACATACACACGTGCATCCGTACACACGAGTAATAATGCTGAACTGTGACATGGTATCTCAGTGGGCCAGCACTATTAAAACGGCAATAGTCTGGACTAGTACAAGCAGCCACATACACACGTGCATCCGTACACACGAGTAATAATGCTGAACTGTGACATGGTATCTCAGTGGGCCAGCACTATTAAAACGGCAATAGTCTGGTCCTGTACAAGCAGCCACATACACATACAAGTGCATGCACACATAAGTGGAATAATCCTGGACGCGACGTTAAACCCCATTTCATCTCACCTCACCTGCAATATGCAACGAACACAACATGCCTGCTGTTGTCTTGCTCTCGGTTAAATGAATATATTTTCTCTGAGGACTAACTCACGTTGATAATCTTCCATCTCTATAATAAAGAGTGAGTGAGTGAGTTTGGTTTAACGCCGCTTTTAACATTATTCCAGTTATATCGCGGCGTGTTAGCTTAATGTGGGAGGAAAGCCCGAAGTGAGGCAGGTCAAGGACGTTTACCACTTCGGTGAAACCCACGAGCACGGGTATGGTGCTGACAAACCTAGAAACATAATCTGGGCGAACCGGGATTCGAACCCACAATCATAGGTTTCTGGCGTGCCCAAGGGACGCAACTCTGCACAGCGAATCGCGGCGCCTTAGACGACTGGGCCACCCGTGCCCCCCTATAATAAAGAAATGCAGATGGACATTTAGATGCCCATGAGCGATGCCAGGAACCTGACTTTGTTGTAGCTAGCTGTGTTGTTCAGTATGTAGTCGCATGTGAACGGTCGGAACAGCAACACCACTTCTGTGTTACAATTTCTTCTATGCAATCAATGACAATGGGAGATCCAGCGAAACCATTAGCAAATAAATTGCCATGAATATAAATTCTTGATTACCTTGGCTCGTGGATTCCACCAAAGTAAAAAACATATGTGTTCAGTGTTATGTATTAGTCCAATCTTTATTAACGTACTGAAGAGGCCACAGGCCTATAGTACAATTTGAAGAATATACAATTTTATACAATTTATGTACATATCTCACCAAATCACCTCACGTCATTCCACAGTACAATACCATACCCTGTAATTTCATAATTTCTATTTTACCATATCACAACTTGTTATATCATACAACATATTCTATAACATCATATCATATTGTATCATTATTATAAGATCATACTATATAGTATTTTGTCATATACCATTATCATATCATAACATACGATACATACCATCGTACCATATATCACACCTATATTATATCACATTTCAACATGTCATATCACACAACACATTGGCAATTTTATAGCTTGTCCCATCATATCTTATCATATCATACCATATAATGCCATGTTATGTATTACTCTCACGCTCAATATAATATCAAGACATGCACGTGCACTACATTCGTATATGTAAAATAATGTATATGATCTGTAACAAGCTTTCATGTTCTAATAAACATAAACATAACTCCAACACCAAGCATCAATTGATATACAAAATAGTTTTATATCCAATAACAAAAACAATTAAGAGTATATACTACCACAACCAAGAGGAATTTCAAAAGTTTCTCATCGTGGTCATTGTATTATCACCCATTCAAAATTGTGACATGCTTGTGGCATGATTGTGATAGTCTTTATTGACTACTGATCAGTTGGTGAAAGTTCTTTCACTTGTACAACGTGACTTCTGTTCCTTGGTTATACACAGTCAAACAATCAACAGGGGGCACGGGTGGCCCAGTCGTCTAAGGCGCCGCGATTCGCTGTGCAGAGTTGCGTCCCTTGGGCACGCCAGACACCTATGATTGTGGGTTCGAATCCCGGTTCGCCCCAATTATGTCTCTAGGTTTGTCAGCACCATACCTGTGCTCGTGGGTTTCATCGAAGTGGTAAACGTCTGACACCTGCCTCACTTCGGGCTTTCCTCCCACAATAAGCTGACACGCCGTGATATAACTGGAATAATGTTAAAAGCGGCGTTTCACTCACTCACTCACTCACTCAACAATCAACATCACACATGACCCAAATAGATCGGGAAACAGATATTGTAAGAATACAGATAACTGTATTTTCTTATGGTGATAGATTTTCTTAGAAAATATAAAATATGCCTCTTTGGAACAATTTTTGGCGGTGTTTTTATTTGCTGTCGATGGAGTTTGGGGATTTCATCAAAAAATATGTTAATTTGTGTGACAGTAGGGTGGGGGGTCATCCTTCACGACTTAACTGTCAGCCAGCTGGGGCTGGAGTAAGCATGGCCGGCAGAGTAGTAGCCGTAGTTGGTGCGTAGTTGGGCAGGGGGATTGAGGAGACCTTGTTCACGTTGTCTTTGCCAGATCTGTTACTTTGTGACTGGTCATTTGTCGTGGATTTTTTCCTAGAGCAAATTCCACAGCAGCAACACGTTAATATAGCCACGCCTACAATGCCGCCGAATACCCCTCCAATGACCGCTCCAAAGTTCGGTGTAAAAGACGCCGCTGTACAAAATAAACACGAAACAGAATGTTAAAATAAAGACGAGTAACGTACATTGAATGTTATTACTCCGAAGTTTCTGGACACAGAAGCTGACGAAAAATAATATTCACGTTAAAGATCTTTTTTAAAATGATTAATTAGTACTACCGTCACATGCATGCGTGTAACATGACCTAATAAGCCCTCTGATAGAATGCGCGGTAAATATGGTTTTGAAATAGATTCCTGAAAGTTTCAGAATAATCAAATTATTGCAAAAGTATTGTGGTTTCATGAACCTATTGCGTTCTGGTACAGCATGCCACGCACCTATACCTTCCGACATGATGTCAGACCTAACCTAACTGATGTTTCCCGGGTTCTGAAGATTACTTGAGACGTTAAAGTTAGGTGGCGATCAAGGGGTTCTCATGTTTTCTTGTACTGCTGGGGAAACGTTTGCACTGAAGGTAATAACATAAACTTTTTTTGTCATTGTATTACACTGATCGAGCCATCAATACCAGCGTGATATTATGTCATCTGTCAATAGTCCAACTTCTCAGAGGGGCGGTCGGGTAGCCTAGTGGTTAAAGCGTTCGCTCGTCACGCCGAAGACCCGGGTTCGATTCCCGACATGGGTACAATGTGTGAAGCCAATTTCTGGTGTCCCCCGCCGTGATATTGCTGGAATATTGCTAAAAGCGGCGTAAAACCATACTCACTCACTCACTCCAACTTCTCAGTGTTTTTGGTCAAAGGACAGTTACACTGAATCGACTATTACACCCGCTTCACCCCGTGACACATTATTCACAAAGGATGAAACACTGTATAATCAACTGTTTAGATTAAGGCCGCTTCGTAACTATGTCAGTCATGAACAGGTGTGGCATCTTGATGCAATGTGAAACGAATGAACACTGCTTCAGTAAACAAAACCAGGCCGAATACGTGACAGTTTAGTCTTCCTGGCGACCTTGCCCCGCCACTCCGCCTCCATGGTCAACCCCCACCCTCACGACATTCCTTAGTCATCTAAACACATTGTATGTACAGTAAAGTACGGTTATAACGAACTCAAAGGGACTACCAATTTTAGTTCGTTATAACCGTAGTTCGTTATAAGCATATATACAGCATAACTAAAGCAAATAGTCGGGACCCAAAAAGTAAGTTCGTTATATCCGTCAGTTCGTTATAAGCGTGTTCGTTATAACCGTAGTTTACTGTATAATGTTTAACCCCAAATGCACAAAGTACTTGGTTTATTGTATGGTGCAAACTACGCTGCAGGTAATATTCAACACGAAAACAATGGAAATGTACAATGACTGAGACGTGACATCAACGTTATAGTAGGGGTGCTGATTGATGAATCTCATTCGTCCTGTCTTAATAGATTCGATGTATCTTGAAATGAATGAAGACCACTTAAAAACTTACAGGAAGATGTTGGCTCGCCGGCAGTGAAGGCCAACTTGAATCCTGTGAAGGTGTTCGAAGCATCGGAGAGGAATCGGACCTTCATACTCATCCCTGTACTCTGTGTATCTGGTCCATCAAATCCACACCATCGACCAAGCGAGTGTTCATATGTTCCCTCGACTATGACAAGAATAGAACCTTTGTGTGATATTATGTAAATATCGTTATACTTACAACAAATCACATCAGTTACACACATACGCTAGGACGTTGAGTGCGTTCAGACAGGCAATACTTTTAACATATACTTTGGAATGATATTTACTTATTACACATGACTATTTTATTTTCTATTTTTTACTGTAGAGTGGAAATAAAAACCCGAAGTGACTCAGGTTGTTGAAGTTAACTCCCTTGCCGAAAAGGATGCAGCTCAAACGATAAGGTTTAACTTGGATTAACAGAACTTTATTGCAATAATAAAACGACACCTCTCGTACAAATACAGTCACACTTGTCCACATAGGGACCCTGATTCGTGTCAATAACACACTTTCTTTCTCACTCGATTCTAGGAAACTCCTGACTGGGCGTAAGTCATTACCGTCATAGAGCTGCACATAATCATAGGAACACGTGCTCTCATGCTCAAGGTAGAAAAACTCCACTTCAACATGGATTACATATCCTTCAACATCAGTGCTGATTATCCATGAACAGTCCGCATTGCTAAAATTAAACAATACATTATTATTGTAAAATATAATACAAAATTCGAATTATAGCATGGTCTGAGTGTTGTTCAGGTCGCAACGCCACAGGTTTGCAATTTCCCCATAGGATTATGCAAACTGCGATACAATCTACATAGAAGTTTCTGGTGTTTCTGTAGACTTTGGTAAAAATTACTACAGTCAATGATCTAACACTGTAATATTGTTCCAGGTGTTTGTTTTCCCTTTGGTGAGTACTGACGCAATCTTATTTAAATCTTGATCCAACAAACTTTTTGTCGAAATTGATTTTTTACGTTAAGTTTGTTGAGCATAATATTTGGTTAAATTGTATGCTAAATTGTCGAAAACATAGGTTCAAGAACGACTTCTGAAAAACAATATTTTGCGTTTGCCAGAGGTAGATATGGTATATTCTACACCTGGTGTTACATTGCTGAATACATTATTATGAATGGCCAAAATGAGTATCAGGGGGTTGAGGTGAGATGTCTTTATATATAATGAGACCGCCTCCGTGGTCTTGTGGTAGAGCGTCCGCCCGGAGAGCGGAAGGTCCAGGGTTCGATCCCGGGCCGCGTTATACAAAAAGACGTTAAAAGATTGTACTTGTTGTTACCCTGTCTGGCGCTCGGCATTAAGGGGCTAAAACAAGGACTGGTCGGCTCGGAGTCAGTATACTGTGTCTGAGTGGGGTATTCATGTTCAACTGCGGCATGGTATCTCAGTGAGCTAGCACTATAAATCGGCATCAGTCCGGACTAGTACAAGCAGCCACTCACACACATACACGTGCATGCACGTCGCTATATCAGTGCAATAATCTTGGACGCGACGTTAAACCCAATTTCACCTCACCTCACCTCACCTTATATATAATGAGTATGTCATAATTATAAGTCAATACACATATGTTAAAAATGAAATTGCATGAAAAGTCGAGTCAAGTTTAATTGCTTCTCCAAACGTTTGCTATTTACAAGGACCCAAATTGGTTTGTTTTATTTACGAAAAATGTGTCAGTGCTTAACTGGTGCTTTACTGCTTTCCAGGTATGGTTAATACCATGGCGGTGTTAACTTAAGCCCTTCCCAAGTCACCCTCGAACACTAAATTTCTCTATACGTCAGCAATAACAGAATCAGCGTCGTATAATCATGAGTGTCCATCTCTACTCATGAAACGAGTCAAGCAATGTGTTATGTGTTTGTTTGGACATATGGATAATTCATGCGGTAAAAACAGTGGAACAAGACAATCGTCGTTGTGTTTATTTATGTGGGTTATTCATACAACATATTTCACATATTTTTGTGAACTCATCTAATTTGCTTTTCGATAGAATTTGTTGCGGAAGAACACACAATCCTGCTTCAATCACGTTTTCCCGTTTCCTATATCGATGCAGTTAAAACCATAGCAACTGCAACTTGTGTTAGATAGTTTAATAATCAGAACGGCACATTCAAATTTCCAAACTAACATTCTCAGCTATTTAAAATATAAGATAGTTACGACATGAATTGCAAAGAACAAGGACGGACAGGCGTGGCTCATTTCACATTCATTTTTTGTAGTGCAGGCATGTTTGTTGTTTTACGCCACACTCAGCAATATTCAATCTAGATAGCGGCAGTCTCTAAATAATCGACAATCCAGTGATTAACACCATGAGCATCGATCCACGCAATTGGGTTTGGTTTGGTTTGTTGTTTAACGCTACACTCAGCAATATCCCATCTTGATAGCGGCAGTCTGTAAATAATCGACAATCCAGTGATTAACATCATGAGCATCGATCCACGCAATTGGGATCGATGACATGCATCAACCAAGTTAGCGAGCCTGACCACCCGATCCCGTTAGTCGCCTTTTACGACAAGCATAGTCACCTCTTACGACAAACACACGGTCCTCACGGTCCAGGTGCAGATATGGGTCTATCAGTTGCAATGAAACTTGCCTAACTTGAACCAAAGAACGGAAATATTCGGTGGTCATTTGTTTGTGTGAGAAATGTGTCAGATGAAAAGGTAAACTGTGCAAACAAATATATGCAAAAGACACCATCTAAGCTACTACAGTAAACTACGGTTATAACGAACACGCTTATAACGAACTGACGGATATAACGAACTTACTTTTTAGTCCCGACTATTTGTTGTAATTATGCTGTATATATGCTTATAACGAACTACGGTTATAACGAACTAAAAATAATAGTCCCTTTGAGTTCGTTATAACCGTAGTTTACTGTAACTCAACTGTGTGTTTCCGTTGATAAGCATTCATTAAGCTTTGCCGTATGTTGCTTTACATGTAAAATACTTAAATTCTATGAGTCAGTGACGTTTGGATTCATTTCCATGTAGACTACAGATTCGTATGTCATTTTTAAAATTGTAGTAAATGATAAACACGGTGCTTAGATAAATTCGTAGTTGGCCTATCGCTCTGGGAATGCAGTTTGACGCACCTCTGTGTGGTCGTGATAATCGAAAAACGTGTAGTGCATACTCACTCGGGATAGTCCAGAGGATAATTCGGTGATTCAATATATTTCGTGTCATATCCATAAATCTCTTCATCTGTGCCACATCCTGAAACATTGAATAGTTACACAGCACTGGATGGTTTCATTACTATAGTCTTGATTGTGTGATGATGTGGATGTCCCAGGAGACACGGGTCTGTTCAAACTGAGAGGTACAACAAAGAAGGGGTGTGGTTATGACCTTGCATAAGTGTCAAATATCTAGTATTATAAACCTATTCATTGAGATCGCTATTAAGTAAGAGACTTCTTTCTATAGGCATTAAAACCTATTGTGAGGTTTTACTTTCCAGTCGGGTTAAATCTCATAAACAGGGACGTTGTAATGTCTCTGGGATTTTATATAATGTCCTGGGTATTTTATTAATATAACTTCCGTTCAGATTGTAACATGTAATGAAATGTAAAATCAAATGACAAATGTTTTCTTTATATTCCCGAGGATCGAACTCGCAACCTTCATAAGGTGTTGATAAGCCTCACTGGTTTTTAGAATGTCCTTGAGAAAGATCCGTACGCCAGCAACAGATATTTTACGCGTTTCCTAAGGTTCATGGAAAGTATGTTCGAAACATAAAAATGTTGATAAATGTTGTTTTAAGTTTCTTTTTAGGGTTAATAAGCATGGAAAAACACTTTCCCTCGGTTTTGGTAGAGACAGCATGCCCTGGGGGTCGGGAAAAACCGCGGGGGCTTCGCCCCCTTGGTTTTTCCCTCTCCCCAGGGCATGCTCTGTCTACCAAAACCTCGTGAGCGTGTTTTCTCCAATACTTACTACTTTCGTTGAACAAATATGAAATAACTTTATTTAAACATTATCAACGTGGTAAAATGTGTTGACAAAAAAGACAATTAGATTTTGTTCTTTTCAATAAATCCATGTTGAAAAACGTTCATTATATTAACTTAATCTGGCATTTCAACAGGGAAACAATGGGCCTTGTTGTACCACCTTCCTTGGTTCAGTTGTCATTAATGATGTGGAAGTTTTTACGTTGCCATACTGTCACCGAGGCGTTAACTGGCTCATGACACTGTCATGTGTCCTGGTTTTCCGACACCGCTCGGCAAACTCCGGCGGTCGTCATTGTTCAGTGTGAGATCATTTTATGTTAGAGAATTAGTGGCATTTCATTCTCGTGTGATCTCGTGACACTCTCAAACCATGTATTATCTGGATATATGTTATCTCTTATGTGTTCCTTGCCATATTCTTGTACTGTCAATGTTACTATATTTATGATTTGCAAACATTAGGGGAACTTATATCCACATGCAGATATTTCTCATTTATTTAATTGTGAATAATTGTACATAGCTTGTTTTGCTGCTGTTGGATAGCTTATGTTAAGCGCTTTACTTTGATACTTACAACTTCAGTGTAGATATAGTATTTAGTTAGCTAATCATGTTTTCCCGTGTTTAGAAACACACGTTATCTAGGTGCCCCAGTCAGTTGTATTCCCGGCGGTCCAGGAGAATATGTCCCCTCCGACGTCCGCGCGCTGTGTATTTAAGTCTTTCTGGATCTCGTATCTTGACTCTCCCGACTTCGTAAAACGTCTTTGACGACTGGGCCACCCGTGACCCCCAATGCCTGGAAACCAGCCTCCCGTGATTGACT
The DNA here is from genome assembly GCF_023055435.1 of Haliotis rufescens. NCBI lineage: Eukaryota > Metazoa > Mollusca > Gastropoda > Lepetellida > Haliotidae > Haliotis > Haliotis rufescens. The sequence continues at coordinate 12,732,253 of NW_025963902.1, forward strand.
AGGCACTTTGTAACGTGTTTTTCTAGTAATCCCTGGATAACCAACCATCCCCTGATTAACTATCTATTACGGAACTTTAGTACTTCCTTGTTCAGTCACCCGTGAAGATTCCGGGATAGAATAGGTCTTCAGCAACCCAAGCTTGCCGTAAAAGGTGACTATGCTTGTCGTAAAAGGCGACTAACGGGATCGGGTGGTCAGGCTCGCTGACTTGGTTGATGCATGTCATCGATCCCAATTGCGTGGATCGATGCTCATGATATTAATCACTGGATTGTCTGGTCCAGACTCGATTATTTACAGACCGCCGTCATATAGCTGGAATATTGCTGAGTGCGGCGTTTAAACCAACCAACCAACCAACCATCCTTGTTCAGTCAAAGTGACAGAATCGTTAGTCGATGAAGACTGGTTGATATTCAGATGTAATCGTCTATTTTGTAGTCGAAGTTACTTATTTTAGTGATAAGCTCTCAGTGTTTATTTCCCGTTATTTAAGTCACTCGAGGTTATTCACTCACTAGAGTGTTGAGTTAATTGACTCAGGTGTTAATTGGTCATGGACGACTTAATTGGCAGTCTACGCATCTGGTTCATATCTTGTCACAGTGCCTTAGTTCCTCTCCTTTTTATTGCTGTAATGCAATTGTGTAGTTAAACTGGTTGTATATTTGGGCTGATGGAATTTATTTGTGATCTGTGTGAGCGCAGATTCGGTTTATCTTATCTTTTATTGTCAACCATTAGTACAATAAGCAGTTATTTGATTTACCTGTGAACCTATTACCACGTTTTCTATATCATGTTATTCTTATTTAAGACCCCCCTGATCATTGGAACACAGCTCAGTGACACATGCAACAGGTAAAGTGGTATTTAATAGGGTTTAACATGGCCTTCAGATTGTTGCACTTTTAGCGATGAGCATGCACGTGTGTGCTTGTACTAGTCCGGACTCATGCCGACTTTTTACTTCTTGCCCACTGAGATACCATGGCGCAGTTTAACATCAATACCCCACGCAGACACAGCATTCTGACTCTGAGGGGCCTGTCAATGTTTTGATGCTGAGCGCCTTAATGCCGAGCGCCGGGCTGGGTAACAACACGTTTAACCCCAGCTTCGGCTCTCTGGGATGACTCTCTACCCTGTGACCACTGAGGTGGTCTCAATACTATAGAACTAAACACACAAGAAAATATGTATACTGCATCCCGAGGGACACAAAGTAATATTCATTGTACCAACAGCGCATCCAGAGCAGTTATTGGTATCTGTCATTTCATCCATCAATCATGACTACTGTCCACTGATTCAATCCCGGTATGTATGTTAACGCACAGTACACTACACCATTTCATTATTTGACAGGACCCTCATGGTGCCGGTAAGGACCCTTTAAATTATTATTGGGGGTCCTCTGAACCCCCACTTTTGAAAGTCAGGGTTTATGTTTATACACATATGTTGGTGTTAAACTTACGGACAGTTGGTGTTTTATGAATCGTTAGTTTGATGTTAAAGAAGACGCATATGAACAATTTATAAGTGAGTACCTGACGTCTGCGCCATGTATTCAAAAGAAAATCCTCTGCCTGTACCAGAGCTGTCACTGTGGAAGGTGATGGTCATGGCGTTGCTGGAGCTGACGACGCCCCTGGTGCCACTACAGTATTTACCCAACTGAGTACCATAAGACGAGGAGCCTTGAATAAATATATTGATAGATTTTAAGATTTAACATACTCGTATTGAATCAACTTGAAGCTAATAATATACTCACACGCAAAAGAAACGCAAGTCGAGTATGCAGTATACATGTTATTTATTTTCAACAGAAAAGACAAGAAATACTAATAGGGCAAGATTGACAGAAATTTGACGACTGAAGTCAGTTTAATGCACTAAAAGGCAGATGACATAATTGGGTTTTTTTCAAATGTTAAGGGCTCACACAGTTTCGGGTCAATACCCAAAACGTCAGTCAATACCATGTGTGACCACCATTAGCATTGATCACTGCCACACATCCCCTGTACATTGAGTGGATCAGACGATTTGTGAAGGACCTAGGGATCCTCCTGCACACATCCAGAGCAGCTCTGCGTAGTTCATCGGCAGTTGTAGGGACAGGGACGCCTTTGAACCTCATCCCACAAGTGTTCGATGGGGTTGATATCAGGGCTGAGGGCTGGCCACGGTAGAACACGGATGTTGTGTTGTTGCAGAAAGGTCATGGTAGCTCCGGCAACATGGGGACGAGCGTTGTCCTGCTGGAAAATGTGTTGTTGATGTTGTGCAAAAAATGGAACAACATTGGGTCTGATCACTTGGTCGATATACCGCTGAGCAGTGACGCCGTGTCCCCGACCTTGACCAAAATTCAGAAAGCACATGGGTCCAAGTCTCGTATTAAGTCCAATCCCTGCCCATATCATGACGCTAGGTCCACCCCATGGATCCCTCTCAATAACGTTTCTGTCAGCGAAACGATCACCTCGACGCCGCCAAATTCTGACTCTTCCGTCTGCATGGGAGACACAAAAGCGACTTTCATCAGAGAAGATGACACGCCTCGACTCAGGATGACGCCAATTGTGATGACCCTGTGCCCACTGAAGTCGTGCTTGTCGATGCCGTCATTGGAGAACAGGACGACGTGCTGGTCGGCGACATCTTGTTGAGGTTGTTGGAAAGGAGACGTCGGATCACAGTGTCCCGGCTAATGTGTCGATTATGTGTTCCTATGGTCTGTCGAGCACTTTCACTTTCAGTTAGGAACGGATGTCGCTGGTGTTGACGGGTAATCTGCCGATCTTGTCGAGGTGTGGTGACCCTAGGACGACCGCTCCGAGGAAGGTCATCTGTGGTCTGTGTAGTATTGTATCGATGCAGGAGACGGTAAATTGTAGTTATGTTAACGTTGAAATGACTGGCAACATCTTGGACAGACTCTCCAGCTTCCAAACGTCCGATAGCCTGGTTTCTCTGATTTTGAGTTAGGCGTGGCATTGTTGACCAAGGAGTGGTAGGTCCAAGAATCGGCCACAGTTTTATACCCACTACAGCTCGTGACAGTTCGTGCATTTTCGATTTCGCGAGAAATGGGTGCATGATACCTATATATTCATTGAAATAGTGCGTTTTGGCCATTCGTTTTTTATGTTGCGTTTTTACTCGGGGCTTCAAAAATGCAACCAAAAATATTGATAACACCATCTGGCTTCATTACATGCTAAAATTCGTATCAATTTATGGTTCCGAGTTTGTTACCTATTTGCTTAAAACCACTTGCGTTTCTTTTGCGTGTGAGTATACAATTTTTTTAGAAGATTATTTAGAAACCTATTCGACACAAAGAGCAATGTGATGATATTTCAGCGCTTTTAAAAAAATGAACATTGTGCTCACCGTCACTGAAGAGGAGATAGTCTTTTGCACAGGTGGCTTCATATTCCACAGAAAGAACTTTAATTTCAACTTTTATTTTATATCCAACAGGTGCAGAAATTGTCCACTTGCAGTCCATGTTGCTACAAAGAAAGATGCAGTGAACTCTTTAAACGTAATCAGATCTGATTAGATCAGATCTAAATCATTGACATATGATATTAAGAGTAAATAAGTTCAGATTTACAAGTTGGGAGAACATAACTACTTGACACTTTTTAGGGACAGTAATATGGGTTTTTTTATGGATGACAGTGTGCAGTGACTCTATGTAGTCAGGTCACTGTTCTTTTTGAGGACCCAGATAATTTTCGTTATCCGGGATAAGAGGTAATGGTCAAGGATGCACATCTTGGATCCTGAATCAACACACGTGTCTATGCAGTGGATACACCATGCGTCCTTCTGCACACAACCATCAACAGGCAAGGTTTAGGCATATATTTTCTGGGATGCACTATGTGCCTCCTGAAACTATAATCGCGGGTGCCTACAAAGCTTTTTGATGACAAAATTGAGGCAAGCAATCAAAGAGAATAGGCAAGGAATGGTGGTAACTTGAAGACAGCTGCGATATGACAATGCGTTAACTGAGGATTGCCAAAGCCTACAATTTATCATACAGTCCAGACCAGGCCCCTAGTCATTACATTATGTTCCTGAATTTGAAAGCAAACCTTCCTGGTACCCGGTTTGAAGATGATGAAAGACTGAAGGGAAAGTTTTACTCTGCAACCATTCGTTATTTGAAGGATTGATGAGCTACCTCCATTTATGTTAAGGGGCAGTATATCATATATGCGTGATTTATTTGCCTGACATTTTTATTAAAACCATGTGACAAACAATACCTGACTTTCATGAACGACTTTACAATTGTATAATCTGTAACAATGATTGAGTAAGTAGGTTTAACGACCCTGGAAGATTCCAACATTATCAGGGCTTCACACATCGCACACATAAATTGAGCATTGCCAGTGAGCGTTTTCACCACTAACATACCCTTCTGCTCCAAGTATGTAGCAACATCATGATCAGGTGTTAATTACCGTCAGTGAGGTAAGGTGGGGTATCTCAGTGGTTAAGGCTTTCGCTCGTCATGCCGAAGGCCCGGGCTCGATTCTCCACATGAGTAAAATGTGTGAAGCCAATTTCTGGTGTACTGTGATTTTGCTGTAATATTGCTGAAAGCGACCAAACCTACTCACTGCCCAAACCGCCCCAAGGCAGTAACAGCTTCTGGTATTTTAAACGCGGTTGATGAGCCACTTTGTCGTTACTGTATAAGGATTTTCCACGCTACAAAAACCACAAGCTATAACTTCTCAATGATTTCGATTACTTACCTGTACATGTAGGTGGAGCGAGTTACGTTATTTCCAAGGTTTGCTTAATCTCAATAGAGTTTTGTCCTATTTCAGCGTCCTTCAGGGTGGGTGAGTGGGTGAGTTGGGTTTAACGCCGCTTTTAACAGTATTCCAGTTATATAACGGCGTGTCAGCTTAATGTGGGAGGAAAGCCCGAAGTGATGCAGGTCTCAGACGTTTACCACTTCGGTGAAACCAACGAGCACGGGTATGGTGCTGACAAACTTAGAAACATAATCGGGGCGAACCGGGATTCGAACCCATCCTTCAGGGAGGTGATAATCAACAATATATATATATATATATGATACTATTGATGTATGCAATTCAGTTGTCATGTATTATGGTCATGTGATATGCTAGGCCTTCCAGCCTAAGGGTGTAGTTCGATGGCTTCCTTAATGCGAGGCGAAGGCTCTAAATGATGTGCATCTTTTACCACGAGGTAACATCCACGGGTACGATCATGATGCAGACAGGTTAAGGATAATCGTCAGGGAGAATCTAGGATTTGAAACCAGGATCGTAGGATACAGGCACGATCCAGAACTGCAACGCCAATAGTGAGTGAGTGAGTGAGTTTTGGTTTAACGCCGCTTTTAGCAATATTCCAGTAATATCACGGCGGGGGACACCAGAAATGAGCTTCACACATTGTACCCATGTCGGGAATCGAACCCGGGTCTTCGGCGTGACGAGCGAACGCTTTAACCACTAGGCTACCCCACCGCCCCGCAACGCCAATAAGGCTATTGTGTCATGGCCTCGTCCCCTCCTGGTAGGAAGGGTAGTTTTAAGTATCAAACACTTTGTGGCAGGTTGGTGTCATATTATTAACCTGCTATTAATCAATAAGGCGCATAAACCAAAGATATTGCATCGATTTACTTACTTGTTGTAGTTTTTATAGGGATAGCCAGGAGACGACAAATCTCTCCAGGTGGACGTGGAGGCGCTGAGCAATGAACTTCCACAGTTGAGCACATTTCTTCTCTCTATATAAACAAAAAAGAAAGCGATAGTTTGATTCGCAACATCCACTGTGAACGTAAGGCTAATTAAACTGTGATTTTCTAAGTGTTTCTTGAAGCAGGACCAAGTAAATATCTCCACCGGCAATACCAGACAAAAGCACATTCAATATGCCCAACCCTTAACGGCAAACCCCCAACCCCAACCCCAGGCCCACCACAACCCGATTATTCAATGGCCGGCCCTCAACACACAAGCATTGTACCTGTAGCAGATGTAAGGAAAGATCCAGCTTTGTATTTCAGTCTAAATCCCAGTGCTGTGTCAGAGCCGTCAGTGTGGAATGTGATGGTCATGTAGTTTCTGGAGCTGACGACTTCCCTGTTGTTGTAACCACTACCACAATATTTACCCAGACGAGAAGCATAAGACGTGGAACCTTGAATAAATAAGTGAATATATTTATTGACTCCAGTCGTCGGTTTAGAGGCACACACTTACATGTATACATGTTAGCATTCAAGTCAATTTGAAGCTAAGAATACTGAGTATTGATCAGAAAGAACCTTGAATAAATATATTTCTGTGCCTGTCATCACTCATAAGCCCTTCTTACACGAATAATTACGAATCACAGTAAAAGCAGCTGAGGCGTTTAAGTTGTCTACACGTTGGCCATTGGCTTGTTGAAGTCGTATGTTTGGGGGCGTAGCGTTATACAGAGAACCTATTTCAGATTCATGGTGAAAACTAATAAAACAGATATTGATCAGACGCCAATACAGCACAAAGACAGTTATGATTATATTCACTTGAAATACCTTTGTAAACATGTACATTATGCTTACCGTCTCTGAAGAGAAGGTAGTCACTTGAACAAAGAGGCGAGTATTTCACAAATAAATACCCAACTTCGACTTTAATTTCATATCCAGCGGGTGCAGAAATTGTCCACAGACAGTTTAGGTTGCTGCAAATAGAACTTGCCACATCAGCTTTGCACACACACGCACGCATGCACGGACACACACACATACATCCGACGATTAACAGTTTGTGAGTGTGTATGGTTTTACGGCATTCGTCTAAGGCACCGCAATTTGCTGTACAGAGTTGAGCACGCCACAAACCTATGATCGTTGGCTCAAATCCGGTTTGCCCGATTACCTTTCCAGGTAAGTCAGCACCCAAGTGGACCTGCATCACTTGGGGTCTTCCCCCAACATCAAGTTGACATGCCGTGAATTGACTGGAATATTGTTCAAAGCGGCGTTAATCCCAACTCACTCACTCCAATCATAATGCTAATCAGCCACTATTACCTGTGTTGTGCTTGTCATGTACATGTAATATCCCATGATACATTAATGTGCTTGAAAAAGGTCACATCATGATCATTCAACTACTTTTAAGTTGGGAAGAAAATGGTCACCAAGCTTACAAGTAACATGCTACTTACCAGTCATGTGTGCAGTGCTGCTTTCTTGTCACGTGTTGAGTGTTACTTCACTGTCACGTGTGCAATGCCAATTCATGTCACGTATGGAATGATATTTGTTTAATGAGTAGCGCTGTTAACTGACAAGCTAACTATTACACATACTTGAAATAGTTCGAAGGATAGCCAGGCGAAGTCAAATACGTCCATGTAACAGGAGAGGCGGAAAGATCTGATAATCCACAAACGGGAGCTATAACTAACATAAAGGAAAACAAAATGTAAGAAAGGGCACATTTATAATAATTCACAATTCATCAAACGACAAATTGACGATCTGTGATAACAACCTAAGGGATTGCAACTACAGGGGTTAATATCGTTATATCATATCACATGAGTGTTGGTGGAGTCTATTCAAGTACACAAGGAGCGGTGGGGTAGCCTAGTGGTTAAAGCGTTCGCTCGTCACGCCGAAGAACCGGGTTCGATTCCCGACATGGGTACAATGTGTGAAGCCCATTTCTGGTGTCCCCCGCCGTGATATTGCTGGAATATTGCTAAACGCAGCGTAAAACCATACTCACTCACTCATTCAAGTACACAAACATGAGGACGTACCGGTTATTCTCAAGGATGCTGAAGCTGATGCCTCACAAACAGTAAGTTGTAATTATAAGTTACTCGGTTAAAAAAGGAAAAAGCCTCTCACAGAAGGTGTCTCTGGGGTCATCAAGGAAAATATATTTTTCATATTTTTCATCGGAGGACAAGAACTAGCCTTTGATGACTAGATTACTATGCAAAACCAACATGTTCACTTTTGTAAAATATCACAAATAATTGCGCGAAATATTACCAGACGAGTACTGCAAGCGAAAGCCTCTTCCTGTGATGTTACTGTCTGAGTGAAATATGATGGTCATGTGGTTACTGGAGCTGACGATGGCAGGAGACGTTCGTTCACAGATCTTCGCCAGCTCGCGAGCAGAGTTTGTAGTGCCTTAAATGTAAATACACTGAATGTACATCACTGATTAATTATCGAATGTACTTTCATTGCAACATTGATATACCTTCAGTATAATTATGACCACAACTTGAAATACAGGACTGTCATACGCTGAACCATCGTTCTCTTGAGTTATCGATCTTGTTTTCTCAATCTTTCCTGATTGCTGTGAAGCACTTAATTCCGAATCGTATATAGAAATTGACAATGAAAGATTGATCTTGTTACACAACGCTTTTCAGTGGTGATGTTCTCATATTGTTATATCATTTATCGTAAAATCCCGTAGGGATTCCTGGTTACAATTGGCCACCAGCAATATATGCTTGTTATAGGAAGCGATCATATGGATTTGGTTTTCAGACTCGGTGACAGGGTTGACTGCATGTTATCTTAACCCGACGACATAGATCTGTATCTGTATCCGAACTTGATTATTAATATGTCGCCTTCATGTGTGGGGCATCTTGCTGAGTGAGTGAGTGAGTGAGTTGGGTTTAACGCCGCTTTTAACAGTATTCCACTTATATCACGGCGTGTCAGCTTAATGAGGGAGGAAAGCCCAAAGTGGTGCAGGTCTTAGACGTTTACCACTTCGGTGAAACCCACGAGCACGGGTATGGTGCTGACAGACCTAGAAACATAATCGGGGCGAACCTGGATTCGAACCCACAATCATAGGTTTCTGGCGTGCCCAAGGGACGCAACTCTGCACAGCGAATCGCAGCGCCCTAGACGACTGGGCCACCCGTGCCCCCCATCTTGCTGAGCGAGGCATTAATCAACAAAGAAACAAATTAGATTAAATTATTTACAGGGCACCTTCACAAAGCTGGAACAATGAAACACACACAAACAGATACGTTTTACCAACCATCTTCAAAAAGTAGATAATCTTTCGCGCACGTTGACACTACCTCCATATCAACAAACAGAACTTCAACCTTGATGTTGCTTCCAGACCGCGCATTTATAGTCCATTGACAGTCTAATCCACTGCAACGTATAGAAATGTATTCGGAAACAGAGAACACACGCCTATCCACATAATCGTCCAAAGGCAACGGTGTTAACTGACTGTAAAGGTCCAGTTTCCACCCTTGCCGGACTAGGCTGGAATTTCTGTCCTCGATCGTACCGCAACCTAGAAGCTATTACGACTAATATCCCTTCTTTGTCCCTCAAATTGTCCAGTCAAAACGACCTGATCGATAATCAAAATCAATGTTGGGATAACACGGGTCTTACTTCTCGAAGTGCACCAAATCACGTTAGCACCTTAATTACAATCATAAAAGATTTGGAAAATATCTGTTGGCGCCGAGTTGGTGGTACACATGCTTTGCAAATCCTGTAATAGACCGAAATCTGCACGGCAGTTTAGGAACCGGGTGTCGATTTTGTTACGCGAATTTGATTGGACTATGCATAGACTCGTTAGTCCAGCCAAAAGATAACTCCATAATTCCAGCCTAGTTCAGCAAGGGTATAAACTGGACTTTTACAGTCAGTAAACTCCCTTGCCTCTGAAAGATGATACTTGTGTAACATCTTATTAAAATGCATATGTAAATTTGATGATATTATTTGCAATAATATCGTGACAGTCTTTTCCTCAGAAATTGACAATGATGTCCTGATGTAAACTATCATTACATATCTGAAGAATATTGGTACTTGTAAGTCATCTCTAATAAGCTGTGTGACTCAAAGAATAACACCAAACATTGTGCAGATGTTCATATGTAAGTGCTGTCCCCAGCCTTATGCTTTTACAATTTGGCCTCTGCCCTGCCACTGACATCATGGAAACACAGCAACGCTGTGTAAAGCTTATATTGGAAAGATTCAGACTTTGGTTTCCGTTATTTATGCATTGTTTTAATAATATCATCATCTATGCTATAGCACCATGTTAATTAGGGGTGTCACGATCAATCGGAATATCAATATATTGCTATTGGTAAGAAATTAAAGTAAATAAATCATTTGTTATATCAGTTTCCGATCAATGGTATCGATTTCAGTTTAGGAACATCGATAATTTCGATTGTATTTACCATATCATTAAAATACATGCAATACTGTTCAAATTTGTTTTTCTTTGGATCATGAATGCCAGCAGTTTACACATGGCAATGTGGCTTTTTCTTAACTTATTAGGGTAAAGAAAAAACAAGTCAGTCATATCTCAAACTTCCATTTATTTGTTGTTATGGTTATCACATTCAAAGGAAACTTCAGTTCAAATGTTTAATTCAACTCTAAAATCCAAATGTTTTCGAAATAGATGTGTGTTATTTACCTTTGGTAGTTATTAGGATATCCAGGGGACACAATTTGTATTGGATTCCGTCCAGAGGGCATCATACCGTTGCAGGTTGTTGCTGACAATGGAGGAAGGTGGTACATGAGCTATCTTACATTTACAACTGATATTTATTCATTGTCGAAATATGTTCTGTGTGTCATGAACATGTATATCTACACCTATACAATACCATGTAATACATATGCAATAGTAATTTAATATACACTAGCGGTGAAGACGGAGTTTTCTTAATCAGGTGAAATCTTACTGCTAAATTCATACAAACCAGGTACAGCTCTGTAAAACATTTTGAATCCTTTGTAGTTGTTGGAGGAATCAGTTTGTAGATGAACACGCAGTGAGTTTCCCCCGCTGGGAAAGACAGGTCTTTCGTTCCCACAGAAAGTGCCAAGTATGTCAGAACCTTGAATAGAACACTGTATTATCTATATGTCAGACATGGTGACTCTCTGATCTTAGATCACCATCTTTCAAAATTGACGTAGGCCAACAAGGAAGGCATGGTTTATGCAAACTTGACCACAACACGTCCTGCGATTGTTCTTCCATTCGACAGAAGCTGTTCTGTTACAAATTAGATTGCTGCTGGGAGAAAGTTAGCAGAGACACTTGCGTTATAAACGAAATGTCAGCTGCTGGGAGAAGGTAAGCAGAGACACTTGCGTTATAAACGAAATGTCAGCTGCTGGGAGAAGGTAAGCAGAGACACTGGCGTTATAAACGAAATGTCAGCTGCTGGGAGAAGGTAAGCAGAGACACTTGCGTTATAAACGAAATGTCAGCTGCTGGGAGAAGGTAAGCAGAGACACTGGCGTTATAAACGAAATGTCAGCTGCTGGGAGAAGGTAAGCAGAGACACTTGCGTTATAAACGAAATGTCAGCTGCTGGGAGAAGGTAAGCAGAGACACTTGCGTTATAAACGAAATGTCAGCTGCTGGGAGAAGGTAAGCAGAGACACTGGCGTTATAAACGAAATGTCAGCTGCTGGGAGAAGGTAAGCAGAGACACTGGCGTTATAAACGAAATGTCAGCTGCTGGGAGAAGGTAAGCAGAGACACTGGCGTTATAAACGAAATGTCAGCTGCTGGGAGAAGGTAAGCAGAGACACTTGCGTTATAAACGAAATGTCAGCTGCTGGGAGAAGGTAAGCAGAGACACTGGCGTTATAAACGAAATGTCAGCTGCTGGGAGAAGGTAAGCAGAGACACTTGCGTTATAAACGAAATGTCAGCTGCTGGGAGAAGGTAAGCAGAGACACTGGCGTTATAAACGAAATGTCAGCTGCTGGGAGAAGGTAAGCAGAGACACTGGCGTTATAAACGAAATGTCAGCTGCTGGGAGAAGGTAAGCAGAGACACTTGCGTTATAAACGAAATGTCAGCTGCTGGGAGAAGGTAAGCAGAGACACTGGCGTTATAAACGAAATGTCAGCTGCTGGGAGAAGGTAAGCAGAGACACTGGCGTTATAAACGAAATGTCAGCTGCTGGGAGAAGGTAAGCAGAGACACTGGCGTTATAAACGAAATGTCAGCTGCTGGGAGAAGGTAAGCAGAGACACTGGCGTTATAAACGAAATGTCAGCTGCTGGGAGAAGGTAAGCAGAGACACTGGCGTTATAAACGAAATGTCAGCTGCTGGGAGAAGGTAAGCAGAGACACTTGCGTTATAAACGAAATGTCAGCTGCTGGGAGAAGGTAAGAAGCGACACTGGCGTTATAAACGAAATGTCAGCTGCTGGGAGAAGGTAAACAGAGACACTGGCGTTATAAACGAAATGTCAGCTGCTGGGAGAAGGTAAGCAGAGACACTTGCGTTATAAACGAAATGTCAGCTGCTGGGAGAAGGTAAGCAGAGACACTTGCGTTATAAACGAAATGTCAGCTGCTGGGAGAAGGTAAGCAGAGACACTTGCGTTATAAACGAAATGTCAGCTGCTGGGAGAAGGTAAGCAGAGACACTGGCGTTATAAACGAAATGTCAGCTGCTGGGAGAAGGTAAGCAGAGACACTTGCGTTATAAACGAAATGTCAGCTGCTGGAAGAAGGTAAGCAGAGACACTGGCGTTATAAACGAAATGTCAGCTGCTGGGAGAAGGTAAGCAGAGACACTTGCGTTATAAACGAAATGTCAGCTGCTGGGAGAAGGTAAGCAGAGACACTGGCGTTATAAACGAAATGTCAGCTTTATTAACCCCGATTCATTACTTAAACACAGACATAGTGTCTCCGAGGTCATTGGAACATCATCATGTCACCGTTACGAATATTTGTTGGCATAATTAAAATACATGCACATAGTTTCTGCTTACTATTCTGACCGTTATATACAGTGACGTAATCGCTATCACACGTTCCACGTGTAGAGGCCCTCTCAAGTACGGAGTCCGTGGGGTACATTAGGATGCTTTGGTTTTGTTGTTCTGTTGTAATAGTCCAGGTACAAGACTGTCGACTGCAAACATACCCATTTGTTGGTCAGTGAGTGACTGAATGAGTATAGTTTTACGCCGCTTTTAGCAATATTCCAGCAATATCACGGCGGGGGACACCAGAAATGGGCTTCACACATTGTACCCATGTCGGGAATCGAACCCGGGTTTTCGGGTGACGAGGGAACGCTTTAACCACTAGGCTACCCGACCGCCCCATTTGTTGGTAAGCTTAGGGCTAACAAATAATCCATCCGACTGATGAGTATAGGGTAGGTGGGACATCATAATGGTTCGGACGATTCCCCACATGTGTACAATGTCTGAAGGCAATTAATGATCTTCATCACTTTGATGTTGCTAAACTTTTGCTTAAAGCTGCGTAAATCCAAACTCACTCACTCACCTACTGATGTATGCAAAATTAAATACTGCTCAACAAACGTGAGACATTTCATGAAATGTAATTTAGTGCTGTGGTGTTCGTACAATTTAGTCACAGTTCATACCGCACTATACAAATGTGGCATGAGAAATGGACACACGTTGTGATGTTCAAAGCTTCCAGATAGTATTATGAACACCGTTTTGGTCAACATTATTTTCATCACCACGTTTTCCGATGATCGCTGAGGGTTGGTTTGTGGTGCACCATCGTTTATCATTCACAGTGTCAACATTGGTATATTCGGGGGTTGTTATAGCATGCGGTTTTTTTTCAGGAACATTGAAATTAAGACGAAATTTGGCACGCTGTTGCCTTTTTACCCACAGCCTCGCTGTCGGCCTGTTCAGTACATTGTTTTGTTTCTTTTTACCTCAACACGACGCACATAACCTTTGCCATCAGGATACACTTGCATGACTCGTCCCATGGGCCATGACTATTGTTATACAGCGTCATCAACTACCAAATCAAAATCGCCTACTTGTAAATTTTGTCTTATGTCCCACTTCTGTCGTATCTGAAACCATGGTAGGTACTCCTTGGTCCACCGTTTCTAAACAACTCTGCTAGGTATTAAAATTGTACGTCTATGACGTTCATACAAGTCATCCCGAGAGAAAACACCCGGTACCAAGCTAGGCTTTCCTTTTATAAGAAGCATATGATATAGATGTCAGAGCATCCAGATCATCTGGATCGTTTGAAACCTTCAAATTGGCCTGCCATCAATAATGGACTCCCCTTTACACACTGTTTGTAACCTTTCATCATCATCTACTGTTTCCCAACAGAATATAGAATTTTCCTGACACTTCGTATCTGTCTCTCCCATACGCCTCCATGAAGCGATCCCCCAAAAAATAATTCTACAATTTTCTGAATCATACTTGTCTGGATAACAGCATGATTCCAATTTCGAAATGTAGTTCGGAGCTCTCTGTCTGTTGCAAATAAATTAGTCCTTTTGGCCGATTTGATTTGTTGCATCTGAACTGTCCTTGCTTTAAATCTTCGCAATGCATGCTGGGAGGACGTAGTGTCCAGCAAGCTACTGCGCATTGCAAGAGACGTCGAGAGAACTCCACACCTCTTGACTGTAACACGGCCTCGCTTGATCGCAAAGGGGCCAAACTAATCTGCTCCTACATATGTGAATGGAGGATCCTCTGGAGTGAAACGAAGATTGGCCATTTTCTGCTCACCAACACTAGCAGGATGCCGTCTGCAGTTAACACATCTGTGGATAACTTTTCTTATCAGTGGGTTAGCCTTGAGAATCCAATATCTTGGGTTTGTTTATTTGATGTCTAACGCCGCACTCAGCAATATTCCAGCTATATGACGGCGGTCTGTAAATAATCGAGTCTCGTCCAGACAATCCAGTGATTAACATCATGAGCATCAATCCACACAATTGGGTTACGATAACATGCATCGAGCCTGTCAGCGAGCCTGTGACCACCCGATCTCGTTAGTCGCCTCTGTCGACAAGCATAGTCGCCTTTTACGGCAAGCATGGGTTGCTGAAACCTATTCTACCCCGGATCTTCACGGGTCCAATACCTTGTGAGTAGTCGAGAGAGAACATGATTTGTCAGCATGACCCAAAACTTCGAACAATCTGTTCTAAAATGTTACTGTACTGGGTACTTCTTGGTATCTGTCATTCTGGCTCTTCTGAGACGTGCACCAACCTTCAGTAAATTGTCTTTCATAAGTGGATCAAGTTTGTAGGTCTGACTCCCTTTACTGATACCAGTTGAAATCTGAGACTTTACCAGCGCTTCGATTTCATGCGGAAACGAGAGTTTCTGTACAAAATGAATTTTTACTTTTTCAGATTCATTTATGTCATGTAATGGCAATACAAGGTCATGACC
The DNA here is from genome assembly GCF_023055435.1 of Haliotis rufescens. Taxonomy (NCBI): domain Eukaryota; kingdom Metazoa; phylum Mollusca; class Gastropoda; order Lepetellida; family Haliotidae; genus Haliotis; species Haliotis rufescens. The sequence continues at coordinate 12,747,584 of NW_025963902.1, forward strand.
TTTCTTCAGTACCTTTGTCTTGACATTTTTAATTTTGTCTAGTTGCCCTTTTAGGCACATGGTCAATGCTACAGGCTTCTTAAGTCTGTACCAGTCTGAGAAATGTTTAAGTGCTTCAGTAGAATCACTAACTTGTACTCTGCATTCACTGTCTGTCTTTCACATCAACATTATCTGTGGGAATGTTTTTTTAACATGATGCTATCATCTTCCCGAGGCAAATGCGTTAACTGACCATAAAAGTCCAGTTTCCACCCTTGCCGAAGGGATTCCCACGTTACATTTTGGCTGAACTAACGAGTCTATGCACAGTGCAATCAAACTCGCGTAAAGTACTATACATCCGGTTCGTAAACAACGTGGATTTCAACGTGCAGATTTCGGTAGACTGCAGGTTTTGCAAAGTATACGTACCATTAAATTGGCGTCGACAGACATTTTGCAAATCTTTTGAATGTTTTAATACAATATACACTCTTCAGAAAAGGAAACGCATAGCTAAAAAATAAGGATGTTTATTAAGCTGATGTAAAAGTATCTACACAGAATATGCGTGAACACAATCAAATGAAATTAGACACAGTGATCGACAAAAGCATTGTCGTCATTGGCAGCATTAATTCAGTTCAGTCATTGCTCATGTGTAGCCACAAGGGGGCGTTATGGTCAGTACCTGGTCACACCAGCCGTCACTGCTCGACACCTCCTTGGCACAGATTGCACAAGTCGTCGGATTTTTTCGTAGTGAATTCTTTGCCATTCCTCCTGTAAGGTGTTGGCGAGTTGTGCCAGTGTGTGGGGACGCTGGTGACGTTGACGGACGCGTCGATCAAGTTCGTCCCACAAATGTTCAATCGGGTTGAGATCAGGCGATTTGGACGGCCATGGAAGGACATTGATGTTTTCATGAACAAGGAAATTAACTGTTGCACGTGCTGTGTGGGGCCGAGCGTTGTCATGTTGGAACTGCTCCCTCTGGCGGTCCAAAGTTGGGAGGAGGTGAGGACGCAGAATTTGGTCTATCTATCGGTTTGCTGTAAGATTGCCCTGGACAACCACTAACTGTGATCTACCCTTGTAGGATATGGTCCACCTGTCGAACGCGGTTCGGCGCAAAACGTTAATGTCGACGTCGGTATACTCGTTGTCTTCCATCCCGTCGTTGAAGAAGAAAACGAGACTCATCGCTGAACCAAACGCGTCCCCGGTTCCTCAGATCCCATGCCTGTACTTTGTTGCACGACCGGACACGTCGTTGATGTTGCAGACGTCGCAAGACAGATCCAACTTTTGGTCGTCTCGCTCGAATTCCCACTTCCCTCAGACGATTTCTGATGGTTCGGTCGGAAATTCTTCACATACCAGGCACTTGTCCTGCAGTGTCCGTTGCTGTTGCAAATCGATTCCGAAGTTGATGCAACCGGATGTACCGATCCTGAGCAGGGGTGGTCACTCTTGGTCTTCCACTTCTGGGATGATCTTGGGTCGAATTAGTGCGGGTATATCGATCCCATAGTCGAGATATGTTGCTTTGGTGAACGTTGAAGTGTCTTGCAACGGCAGACTGGGACTTCCCTGCTTCCAAACGTCCAATCGCGATATTTCGGTCAGCTGCAGTTAATCTTGGCATTTTCGATCTCCGTTCACGTCAGAAAATTCGTAATGAGCTGATGAATGTTGTACGGTCTTTTATAGTCAGTGTCTCTACACTTGTTTCCAACACTTTGCACATGCATTGTGCTGAGAACTTTTTCTGAAAGCAATTTCCGTGCATCCTTTGCATTTTTGCTGATAAACGCTTACAAAAAAACATTTTGAGATGTGTTTGCGCGCAATGCACAACATGACATGATTAACGGGAATCAAACATAAAAATTGTCTTTATGACGATTGCTGGGGGAAAAAATCTAATTGGAATTCTCAAAACACCTATGCGTTTCTTTTTTTGAAGAGTGTATATCTTGATTATCGATCAGATTGTTTTGACTGGGCACCGCCATTTTGATTGAAGCAAATGCATGTGATATGAGAGATGGAATCAGACTGGTCAATAGGAGGGACATAGAATAAACATAACTCGTAATAGCCACTAGTGGCGCTCAGATCAAGCTCAGAAATTCCATCCTAGTTCAGCAAGGGGTGGAAACTGGACATTTTCAGTTAGTTAACGCCCTTGCCTCGGGAAGATGGATGACGTTGTCCATTCATGTTCCTTGTCACATAAAAATTAAACCAGGGTGAGTCATCCATCGTTTGCATGTTGATAATGTTTCTCCTGTCAATCCCATGGAAGCATCATCTGCTGGACTCAACTTTGATTCTACATAGCGCTATTGCTGCAGTGTTGAACCATCATGTATAACCGCACGTCGATTGGCTACAAAAGTATGAAACCGTTTATTGGTATTCTCAATGTACCTCAGCACAGATATGTTGTCTGCCAAGAAAATACTTTTGTCCACTGAGATTTCCCTCTTAAGCAGTTTGTCAACACGAACTGCAACTGTAGCAGCAATTAATTCAATCCGGGGAATGGTGATCTGGTTCAGGGGGTCAACTCGAGATTTTCCCAAGAAGAAGGAACAGTGAATGTCACCCTCTTCATGTACATGTCTCAAATAGGTAGCAACACCATATCTGCGTCACTGAAATGAGGGATTCGTGTCGAGACTATTTTACCAAAATACCTTTGGTTTCATACATCTGTTGAATGAAACCTCTTCCAACTGTGGCATTTCTGCTAGCCATTTCTGCCAACTAAAGATATGTCTGTATGAAAATGTCGACATCCCTTTTCAGCTTGCACAGTACTTGCAGAATCATCTTTGCCGAAAGGATTACTGGAGCAATAAAGCCATAGGGTCTTTAACAGAACTCCTGATTGGAAGAATGCCTCTTCTCGTTGTTGGCTTGTCTTTCATCAAAATCTTAAACATGGATTGATCAGACTTCACACACCGTCGCATTCCTTATGCTCAGTGGTTGAAAAGTCCCCTCTCACAGATATCGGCCAGGTCTTTCACTAAATCGCTCCCATTTCGGTTGTCACTGACTTCAAACAATCATCAATGTTAAGGTTTCTTTGTACGGTATTAATAACTTCCTAGTCAAAGTGGCAGGTAGCTGTCCGTTTGAGACCATACTTTGCACAACTAGGACTGGAAAAATAGGTGCACAGTGATTTCTTTCAAGTCCTTGCTGATATCCCCGTCACCTGATACAACGTTGCCTCAATATCCGACATCAGTACAAAGACAGAATCTAAACAAAACTCCAATCAAGGCGTTGGTCAAATCCGGCCCCTGTAGGAGCTGGTCATTCTGTGAGGCCTTGAAATCTTGTAGAGCAACGATTAACAACACAGATATTGTCCGGCGTCTGTGGATTTCAGATACCTGGCTGAGGGGATTTACCATGTCGTACCACTGTCTTCACTCCTGTTGTACCGTCTGTGCATAACCCTCATTCAGTAAGTCACTCATGAACATTTTATGGTCAGCATGGAAGGCTTCATTATTCTGAGTTTGCTTTCCTACGACATCTAACTCCCTCATAAGACTTTCAATACAAAAGGAAGCTGAGCTTCAGTAGTCTAAGAATGCACAAATATCACATGTAGCACCACTACCCTCTACCTGCACTCTCACTGGCACAATGGGCACTGACCCGCCTACAGTACCTGTTTTAGTACAGCCACACGCTTCATCAAACGTGTCAAAACAAATGCTATTAACAATCTTCAGCTCTGTCTTACTGGCATTAACACTTGTTTGGCCTGAACTGCCACCTTTCTCATTGAAGTCAGAATGCAAGTCTGTTCATACAATGTTTTCTTGAGTGACCTGAAGACAAACACCCAAAACACATTGCTTTCGATTTCAGAAATTCAAGTTTCTCTTCATAAGGTTTGTTTCTCAACTTTGAACCCAGCTCTATCTTATGTTCTCCTTCACAGAATAAACACAAAAAGGTGCGCATGCATTAATGTTCTGATTAGGAGATACACCTAACTCTTTTTTACTTCCGGTTGCCGTTGCCATTGCCGGCTTGTACCTCAATTTCAGTTGCAAAGTTACACCTCTTGAGTCCTTTTCTCCTTTTCTACCCTCGATTTTTAAACTTCGGGGGTATATTGTTATACCAAGGTTCCGTCCTTCCGTCCGTCTGTCCGTCCGAAAACTTTGTCCGCGCGATTCCTCTTAAACTATTCAGTGGATTCATCTCAAACTTAGTACATATAATCTGTGTCATATGGAGGGGTGCAGTCAAAAGAAAAAAATTGTTTTTATTAATTTTCCATTTTTTTAGGAATTTTTCAAACCCTAACGTCCGTCCGAAAACTTTGTCCGCGCGATTTCTCTTTAACTATTCAGTGGATTCATCTCAAACTTAAGTCAAAAGAAAAAAAAGTTTTTAATGATTTTTTCAAACCCTAACCCTATCCTAGCTATTTAATTTGAAATACTGACACACTAGGTGGGTCGGGGGTATTAGCGAGCCACGCTCCCTTTTTTCCTTGTTTGTTTTCTGCATTGTCTCCTATGACCTATGAGGTCTTCCATCTGCGATATCACCAGATCTGGGCCAACTCTTCCACCTTGAAAGCAACATTCTGTTTTGCTTTTCTTGTATACTGTGAGTGATGACATCAATCTTCCATTCTGAAGGGCAGCTTTGAAACTATTGTTTTCATATTTTGGGGGTGTTCCAGTTCTTTCATGTACTCAATGTCGTCCATGCTGTTATGGTACTCAATCAGGAACAAGGCGTATTTGTCAAGCTACCACTATCTTCTGGCTTCACCTGTGGCCACTGGAGAAATTTCTCAGTGAAAGCTGTAGCTATTTTGAATTTGTTTCCAAAATTCTTTTGTAAGATATCTTTGGCTTGTTTGTACCATTGGTCTGAGTCAGCAATGTGTATACAACTCCTCACTAAATCATGAGGTTAACCACACGTGTATTCTTCCAGATAATAAAGCCTACCCTTAGAATTTTCTGTTTTACCTTCTGTGCAATGTTCAAAGGCCCGAACATGGGAACTTTTCGTTCTAGTATTAAGGCCAGTCTTTGATTTTCTGCAATCATTTGAATAGTGTGGCTGAAGTCTCATATCTGCTGCCGTGTGATCGTGATTGCCTAAACAGTGTTGTGGCACAAAAATGTTGATGATGGGCCTTGTGCTGACGTTGCCTCTGTTGATTAGTAATCTCCACTGACTGCTTGACTACTGGCTTAAGGCCAACTGTTCCCTCCATTATCCCCATTATTTAGATTTTCAGACTGCTCTAAAGCATTTGCTTTGGTATTTGCTACAGCAAGCTCCGTTTTTCAGCTCAATTTTTTCTCTCTATGTTTCAAACGATTCTCCTCAATCTCCAAAGCCTGATTCTGATGCAATAGTTGAGCTCGTGCCTTTAATTCTGCCTGCTGGGCTGCTAATTTTGCTTTTGTTGACGAAACACAACAAGTACCTCTAGAATGCCGACCCTCATAGTGCCTATCTTCTTCATCTTGTTCATTACCACTTTGACTACCATCAGTCTTCACATTTTTGTCTTTCAGGTCTTCTATCCAAGCTTCCACAAAAGACTTGTGTCTCTTTCACCGTACCTAAGCTTTTGGAAATGAGTTAAAGCACCACAACATTCATCTTTGAATGAAGAAAGTTGTAATAATTGTCATTACCATGTAACATTTTTGCAAAACTGACAAAATCTCGTTATAATCCAAAAACGCACGAATATTGTTCATCTCTGTAGTCACCTGTCTACATAGTCTACTTCTTTCTTCCTTCATTCTTTGTAATTTATACATCGCACCTTTCTCTGTTATTCTAATCAATATCTTTTATCTGGTCTCATCTTCATATGCAACGTTTCTAGCATCTCTAATTTCTGAGATGTAAGTATGATTAAAGAAGAAAGCAGTAATGAAATACAAGTTCAAGTCTCTATGTTCACTGTTGTAACTTATTTGTGTATAAAACTGCAGTCTAAATACCGAATTCATGCTTGAATTCACGGAAAATGTGGAAAATGTGAACACAGCTGATTAAAGGTCTAGGTCTTCTCCAGCACGTGAACAATAGAGAGAGAGGGAGAACTGTTTTCAACTTTTATTGATCTGCTTGATGTTGAATCCTATGTCCAGTTTGAATTACAAGATGAAGAAGATATGTTGTCATTTTTCTTTGGTGCTGATACTCACTTCTCACGATGTATTGATATATACTATTCAAAAAAAAGAAACTTGACATAAATGTAAAACCACTTTTTGCGAAATATCTAAAAAAATTACATTAAGTGAGAACCAAATAAGTCAAACAGAAAGATGATGTATCTATAATTCGCGAAAACACATGCAAAGCACATAAACGTAGCGTTTGGGGATCAATTGTACGGCTTTATCCAAACGCAACCGCCTGTAAAAAACGTGCAGCACAGGATCCTGCAGGCCCCCCTGCTGAATGGGTATAAAAATCCACATCAACGGCTGTTCATACAATCCTTATGACGGCAGTAGAGGCGGTGACAGAATGCCAAGACGGAATGCAGCTCAACGGAACAACGCCATCGGGAGATTACAAGCTGGAGCAACTCAGCAAGAAGTGGCCAGGCACTTTCCGCACTGTGGACCCGATACAACAACACCAACAGAGTTGACGACAGACCAAGGTCAGGAAGACCAAGGGTGACAACCCAAGCACACGATCGATACATCCGGCTGCGACACCTCCGAGATCGCACTACCACAGCCACGTCTACAACCACACAGATCCCTGGGGTACGCAGAATGTCAGATCAAACGGTACGCAACAACCTGAGGGAGGCTGGACTTTTTGCACGAAGACCTGTTCGACGTCATGTATTGACCCAACGTCATCTGGCGGACCGTCTGCTTTGGTGCCAACAGAGGGTTAGATGAGCACGTACAAGGTGGAGAAATGTACTGTTTTCTGATGAGTCCCGTTTCCTACACGTGTCTACAGACGTGGGGGTGAACGTTACGCCCCCAACTGTGTGCAGCGGGTTGTCCCATTTGGCGGCGGGAGTGTCATGGTATGGGCCGGAATTCATCACGGTGGAAGGACGCCTCTCGTGCATGTGGCGGATGCATGGACAGGTGTGCGTTACAGAGGCTTGATCCTACAGCCTTACGTTCTTCCTCACGTCAACGTTCATTGCGGACAATTCCAGCAGGACAACTCTCGACCGCATATTGCACGTGTTTGTCAGGACTTCTTACAGCACAACGCCATCCAGACATTACCTTGGCCAGCCAGCCCGGTCACCAGATTTGTCCCCGATTGAGCATCTGTGGGACGAGTTGGATCGACGCGTTCGCAGAAGAAATCCACCGCCCCAAACACTTCCGACGCTTCTTGATGCACTTCAGCATGAATGGCAGAACATCCAACAGCGTGTTATTGACAACTTGATTGCATCTATGGGTCGTCGGTGTCAAACGGTGATTGATGCACGTGGTGGGCACAACCGATACTGACATTTTCTGTACCCCTGTGACATTAACAGTATCGTGTACGTGTGTCGGTCTAAGTGACACGATTAATGTTTTGAACATTGTGTATATTGATCTTCAAACAGTGTTTCAATTATGGTTTCTGTGTCCTAATTTGAAACAATCGCATTATATTACATTTTGAAAGTCAGTGTCAAGTTTCTTTTTTTGAAGAGTATATTTACATGGGAATCTGTTATACTGATATTTGTATTCTGCTTATGTACTTACACTAAAGCCTTACTTTGATTATGTTATCTAATCTAACCTTTTGTACTGTGTGAATGGCATGACACTGGTGCTACTGTCTTGTATTGTATATATGTACAAATAACTCTCTCTCACTCTCACTCACTCACTCTCACTCTCTCTCTCTCTCTCTCTCTCACTCACTCTCACTCTCATTCTCTCTCTCTCTCTCTCTCTCTCTCTCTCTCTCTCTCTCTCTCTCTGTGACGTGTGAACGTGTGCAGCTTGAAACTGTCACTTCGCACGTGACAACCGAACACCCCGCTGCTCGCATTGCTACGTTTTTTCTCAACTGATAGCATTTAGTGATTACAACTAAATGCCTTTATGTTAGGCTTGGCACAGTTGCTAATATTATTACAGCGAAATACCTTCATTCTGGGCGGCTACGTGCCGTTTTGCATGGTGCCATCGTCTCTGGCCTAGATCCGCTCTTGGCACGTCCGGTAAAGGAGGGTTTGTTTATATTTTCTATGACCTGTTGTAGCGTGACATCAGCTCACGCAGCACTTGCTCTCCAGCTTTCAGCCGTACAACACATAGTTATATTCGCGCATTCATCTATAGTTCGTTGCAATTACCATTAAATCACCGCCTCGTAAGGAGCGGGAAAACAGCCAGGAGGGAACCAAGTGTCCAGCAAGCGACATCGGCTACTGGTAAGTCACGGAGATCAGCTAGATCTCCATTGCACGGACCCCCCTTGCCAAGTGTACAAATAGCTGCTAACCTGCTAGTTGAAGCAGACGATTCGGACGATTCAAACGTTCTCCCGCGAGTCGATCACAGAGACATCGAAGAGCCCCGACAAGTAGTGTCGCCCGTTCCGTCGATGCTAGCTATATCGAGCCAACTCAACAGCATACTGGATATGCTAGGCAAACGGATGGCCCAAGATACTTCTCAGAGCTTTACTGGCATGCGAGGGGTAAGTACAAATGATCTGGGGGTAACGGGGTCGGTGGTGTCAAGAAATCCCGATGTGTTGTCATTTAGCAGTGCACACTCGGGCGAGCCGGGAGTTTCCCGTGACGTCACACCACGTGCAAAGTCAGGAGCGGGGTCAACCAATCAGGGAACAGGGGATTCCCTGACCTTCCAGGCGGATGCTATCAGCGCTCACGTCCGTCAAGTTGTACGGGAGAGAGTATGGAGAGGGAAGTTTGTGGAGTTGACTACATTGTTGCCAGGCGCACAGTCGCATGACGATGACGATGCATTTAAGATGCAGATGGATTCGTCGGGTAATCTGCGATTCTCGCCGGCCAAGCCGGCTAACACCAGGGCACTAAGCATAGGTCAATGGACGTCAGCTTTCCACATATATATGAGCATTTACCTGGTGATACATTTTTGTCAGTCCACCATACAGGGCATGTTGGCATACATGGAAACAATCTGTAACGCCGCAGTCCGCTCCGGGGGTTTTGGCTGGTCAAGCTACGACCAGCAATTCCGACACCGTATGGCACGAGACCCAATTCGGGAGTGGGGCAAGATAGACGGTGAATTGTGGTTGAAGCACATGACACCGACTATGTCCCGTGTTCAAGAAAATAAGACTGAACGCTTTACAGTGCCTTTCAGCAGGGGCCGTGACTTTACAGTCAACGCATGCTTGGACTACAACAGGTCAAGGTGCGCCAGGCCAGAATGCAAGTTTATTCATAAATGCTCCAATTGTGGCGAACAACATCCCGCCTATTCTTGCTTTCGCGCAAAGGGGGATCGTAGACCCTCCAAACAACTTAACTACACACAGGCAACCCATGCTAAAGGCACTGGCCCCAACTCCACTCATACTCACTAGATTAAAGCGACATTTGCAACTGTACAAGCATTCTAACCATGCCCATGGCAATTATTTGGGCAAACTGGGCAAACGGGCTCTGGCCCCTTGAGTGGGTGGAGGACGGCTCGACTCGTGACAAGACACTGCTGGAGTTGTTTCCGATTGTGCTGTCAGTTTGTCTGTGGGGGACAGCCTTTGCTAACAGGAAAGTACTTTTCTTTTGTGATAACCAAGCTGTAGTGTCAATAATAAATAAACAGTCTTCAAAGGCACCCAGAATCATGTCACTGATTAGGCAGCTAGTGCTGCAGTGCCTCAAACACAACATTTTGTTCAAGGCCAGATATATATAACAACACACGACAATATTATCGCAGATGCACTGTCGAGATTTCAGTGGGAACGATTCCGCAATGCAGCTCCATCAGCCAACCTGTATCCCACACCACTTCCAGACAATCTCTGGCAGGGCTAACAATCGAGGCAGAGAGGCTCCTTCAGCGATCATTGGCGGCAAACACGTGGGCAACTTACCAGGCAGGAACCCAAGCGTTGCAAGCATTCAGGGCGTCACAAAACCTGGGAGATGTCTGGCCGGTTCCAATAACTCATCTGGTACATTTAATTGCTCACCTGTCAGTGTCAGGACATGCACCGAGTACGGTAAGGACGTATATGGCCGGTATCTCAACGTACCATAGGCTACACAGCATGGAAGACCGCACCAGCCACTTTGTTATTACTAAAATGATAACCGGGATGCAAAAGTGTCAGGGGAGGCAGGATCACAGAAAACCAATAATAATAGACCTGCTCAAAGTAACTGTAAACAACCTGCAATTTGTCTGCTCTTCTACCTATGAAGTAAGATTGTTCAAAGCAGTATATTGCTTGGCCTTCTTTGGTTTCTTTCGGCTGAGTGAACTCGTGCAAACCAAACTTTCTCAGCCAGGGTGCGCTTTCTTAGACCTAGAAGTCCAAGACACGACTAAGACAGTAACAGTCGCTCTAAGGCATTCAAAAACGGACAGGCAGTCACATGGCATAGTTGTTTCCATTTCCGCCATAACTGGCCACCATCTGTGTCCAGTGGCTGCAGTTAAAGCATACCTAACAGTTTGATCACAGGGTCAGTCTCAAGCTTTCGTACACTTTGATAAATCTCCCCTGAACAGGTATCAATTTCAGGCCGTGCTAAAAAGAGCACTGGCGCATAGCAGCATCTGCACAGCAGCATACTCTTCGCATTCCTTCAGGATTGGCGCAGCAACGACAGCAGCCGGTAACGGAGTGAGTTCAGATTTGATACAGCCCTTTGGTAGGTGGGGGTCAGAATGTTATAAAAGCTATATACGCATACCTGCAAACATTTAAATCGCCAACCATGCAAGAACAGTTTACTTCCTTTTGATTCATGTTTTCAGTATGGTTGGTTGGGTCCAGCCTCCTGACCCGGGCGAGAGAGCACCTACAGGACAGTGACTTCGGTATTCCAGGGGGATGTCTCTGGTTGGCAAGGGGCGGCATGAGGTGGGAGGAGCTGACCAAGCTGATAGATGCCCAGGTCGAAGCAATGCAGACACCATCAAAGGCGGTGGTGATTCACCTTGGTTCGAACGACCTGGGTAAGGTAACCACGTGTCAGCTATATCATGAGATCAAGCTGGCACTCCTGAGGATACACCTCCTACCTGGTGCTGTCATTCTGTGGTCAGACATGCTGCCACGGAGGTACTGGCATGTAGCCAGCCGTGCCCGGGACCTGGACGGGGCCAGGCAGAAGCTGAACAGACGAGTGGGGAACAGGGCCCGTGAGCTTGGGGGGATACGGGTTCCCCACACAGTGTTCAACCGGCAGGAGCAGCAACTGTACCTGCGTGACGGGGTTCATTTGTCACCGGCCGGACTTGATTTATTCACACAAAACATTGGCAGCTCCCTTTCCGCAGTATGCTTGTAGGAAACATTTTTAGTATAGGATAACACGGTGGGTGTACATGAGCGCGAATGGTGGTGGTTGTGGGGAAGCACCTTGGTGCTTGTGGCGGGGTGCTGGTGGACTGCATTACAAGTTACATTTGGCGTCTTGGGATACATCCCAAATTATTAATTATTTAGGATAGGGTTGCCCGCTTTACAGTAGGAACCAATTTATCCATTCTGCTTTACAGCAGATGGCTTAGTGTCCGCTTTACAGCTATTGTAAACAGCTATTGTTTACAGCTTGGCAACAATAGTTGCCCTCGCTCATGGTTTGGCAATGGTAATTGCCTGGCAGCGATAGCTGCATAGCAACATGGGTTGCTTGGGAACGGTAGTTGCAGGGCAGCAGGCGCTGCATTGGTAAGCAACATGGGTTGCTTGGCAACGATAGTTGCAGGGCAGCAGGCGCTGCATTGGGAAGCAACATGGATTGCTTGGCAACGGTAGTTGCGGGGCAGCGGATGCTGCATCGGTAAGCAACATGGGTTGCTTGGCAACGGTTGTTGCAGGGCAGCGGTTGCTGCAGTTGGGGTTGCTTAACAGGGGTTAAGCTCATTTCTGCAGTCCACCAGTACCTCCACATCCGCGACCATTTCATCCAATAATATCTCTTGTCTTAATTTCAAGTTCCGCTATCATGCATGTCCTTATATAATATATCTTCTGCTACAACAAGTTACTATATTCTTGAATAAAAATAGACGTGTCCTACTCATTCAAAAAGTTGTTTTTTTCTGTAAACCAATGCAAAACCGTATGCAATTGTACAAATATATACTGACTGACTGGCACTGTGAAAACAACTGTCACGCACCAGTCATGTGACTCACCCGCTCCACGATCACATGATCACTGGTTCTAATTACAACTTGACCATTTGACCGCTGCAGTGTCATTTGAAACTCTGTGGCATGCCTGCATGTATATGCACGTGTGTCAACAACAAATGTTCATTTCATACTGTCTAGTGACATTCGACGTCATGACATACATGCACTGACCAGTAGATGCTGTTACAGGTCGCGTCTTAGCCCCCTTAACAGTGTTAGCCTGAACGCGATAAGAGCGTGGCATAAATAGTATTTGACTAAATTGTATAAACATGACAACACTAACTTACGTTCCCGACTCTGTTATACGAACTAGTAGACACCTGGCTTTCGGGGTAGCATAAGAGCCAATGGTGTTGTCGACGGAGTAGTAGAGAACTGTGTTCAATAAACACAATCCTCTTTCGAAAAGACATCCGACAACAAATACTTAGAGGTGGCCGGTTGGGTCGAGAGTTCCAGTAGACATGTGGAAATAGTTTCAGACATATTTGCAAAATAAACATTTGTGGAGTCAATAACTCTGCGGCAATCTAGGAATGTATTCAGTTCCAAGTGAAACACTCAGATGGGCAACTGCCATTATGCCGAGACACTTTTGTGATGGAATTGTCCTTCTCAATCCTGAATCAACTGCCAGACATTATCAATGTAGAATACGTGCGATAAATATATTTCGCCCAGCGAATATATGCACATGGACCTTAAAACTGAAGCGGGTTGTTGAGTATCAGACATAAACATTTATGAAAATATCTTTTGTATTTGTGGTGAAGTAAACAATATTTTAATGAATAAGGCATCTTCCATCACATATATGTTTACAGATATATTTGTGTCTTTAGCCATGATAGTATGGTAACTACTCACAGAAAGTAGGTGTTTGGGTACCCAGGCGAGGTAAAGGTCTTGCCTGTAGAAGTTGCCACGAGAGGTACGCCACAGTTTGATTCCCCTGAGTGTGATAAGGATATACATCGTATGACTCACGTGAGTCATGAAGATCTGACTATGCATTCAGTCAAAGAAAATTTGTATTGTTTACTGATTTTGACATATGCTACAATGATCTTTTAGAATCAGAAATGAATTCGGAAAACAATTAACCTCGTCATTGCAAGGGTTGCCTCGTTTGGAATATGTTTTACAGGTTTACTACGAGGCATGGTGTATTGTTTCTATTTGATCAAGGGATTCAGATATTATGTATCAAAGTAAACATATTTGTGATCTTCACTGATTCCTGATTTTTTATCCATTTATGCAACGGAAATATTAGACACTACGATTTCACATCACCGGTGACGTCCACTATTACCAATTAGTTCACGTTCAAATGGTCATTTTGTCATGACAGAATGGACAAAAACCGATCGTGTTTTCAATTTAAAGGTTTTGAGGTACTGCACATAATAAAAGGAAGTCGCATAAACAAGGTCATGGTTTTACTCACCGTCTGTTTCATAATATCTAATTAGGAAACCGCCTCTGGTTACACTGCCATCAGTCTCGAACACTGCATGAAAATGTTGGTCTTCACGGGTAATAAGATTCCATCTGCTTTGTCCACAAATTCTGTGTGAATCGGCTACGTTTTGATCATCTAGGGTGGAAAAAATATAATTGTCAGTAATCATTTTGTTAGTCGTGTATTTTGGGCTGTTTATAAATAGTAATTACTTGTTACAACATTAAATGTATCTTTGTGTCAGTAACAGTTTTGAAAAATGATTCAGCTTAAATAGAATTGCAAATTAACAAACAGTAGAATGTCTGCAAATCAAAACGTAGCTAATATCAATAAGCTTCTTTCAGAAATGTTCCACAGAGATCATGAAACACGAACGTGTTATAAGTATTATACTTTGTCTGAGTAACATGCTAATGACGCATTAAAAATATTTGTGAAAACATATTGCAATGACATGCAATAACCAGCAGGCGATAAGCCTTTTCAGAACATCTTCAATCACTTTACATATAATCAAACAATCCATATTGCTATATATTCTTTAATATAGCTCTGTATAACAATAATTATTTATTTCTGAATCTATTTGAGATAGATAAAGTTTTCAATGTTCTACTACAGTGTATATTTTACCATTATTTCTTGTGTATATGGTTAGGGCGTCATATGGACAAACGGATCCGGTCGAGCCTTCAATATCGGTGAACACCATGTCGAGTACAACTCTGTACCCTCTTGTTTGAGGGTAGATGTCCCAATAACAGTTGTCATTGCTGCAGAAAAAAATGTTAGGAACTAAAGCAACATGTCCTGCACATATTGCGGGACCAACATCAACCTGTTCGTAATTAATTCTGCAATGCTTGACGTATTAATGTTAACGATTATAATATACAATAAGCATATATATATGTACATAAATCTTGGGGATATACACGAGGACACATGTTCCTTGAGAGATTTGAAAAACATGAAGAGGAATATCCCTTTACGTACCTAGTGTAGTTGCTTGGGTAGTTAGGAGATGTGAAATTCAGCGGTTCCCTTTGAGCATAGAGCGTAACGTTACCCGCGCCTGTAAGAAAAAGTTAACTGTATATACGTATATGGAAATGTATACATTCTAGGAATATTCACCTATTTCAGGAACAATGAGGGTTCATTGTTTTGTTTGTTTCTTGTTTAACGCGGCAATATTCCAGCCATATGACGGTCTGTAAATAATCTAGTCTAGACCAGACAATGCAGTGACTGATATCATGAGCATCGATCCATGTAATGTGGATACGATGACATGCATCAATCAAGTCAGCGATCCCATAAGTCGCCTCATACGACAAGCACAGTGTTCACTTCAAAAATCACACTGATACTTTTCAAATGAAAACAATTCCATCTTTGGATTTCTGTCTATTTTATTCTGTTTCATGAGTGTTGCATGAGTATTTCATGTCAATTCATGTCATTTATCTCATTTCATGTCATGTCATTTCATTTCATGTTATTTCATCTCATTTCATCTCATTTCATCTCATTTCATTTCATGTCATGATTGACTGCAAATAAAGCAAAAATACCATTACTCTAGATTGTAAATACAAATAAACTATACTCAAAAACATTTCTTTGCAAAAGAACATTGATTTTAGGACACGTTAGGAAATTTATGGTAATTACAAAAATGTTATTTACCAGAAGCAATGTAATTAATTCAAATACATAATATCACAATTATACATCCAAAACTAAAGATATTAGTGAAAATGCTGTTGTATTTACCTAGTTGTTGACCACTTTTATCAACTCATGTGGCTACCTAGCCAGCTGCCATGTGGCTATGTGCATGCCTTACATTCCTTGATTATATGCATCTATAAATAGACTAGTGCACAGCGCACCCCATTGGGCTTAAGAAAAATATAAATAGTCTACCTTGATACCCAACTGAAGCATCATAAAATGAAAACATCTTTTAAGTTTATGACCATTACACACAGAGACCCCTTTTTACGACAAGCATTGGTTGCTGAAGACCTATTCTAACCCGGATCTTCATGGGGGACAAGCATTGGTTGCTGAAGACCTATTCTAACCCGGACCTTCACGGGTTTGATTATTCATTACTTGACGAACCGTCAAATGAATAACACTGGTTCCTCAGATAATGAAGCTGATGATGTAATAACTTGTAGAATGTGGATGGCATCATGCATGTATATGCACAAAATGACATTTTAATGATGCCCTAAAATTATCTGGAAACAATACAATTATGCGTTATTCAAGGAAGAAGGGTTAAGATAAACTACTATTACTGTTTCATATATATATGAATATATTATTTAAGGATTGACGTTGTATTTGTGTCGGTTCATTGAGGTATAAATCGAAAACCGATGTGTAAACTTTGTGATTCCATGCAGTGGATTCTTACAAAAGTTTACACATCGGTTTTTCGATTCATCAGCTAATCAGAATACTGGAACTACAATGAACACAACCAAAATTTAATGTTATATATATAGTTCACATATAGTTGTGTATAATACGAAGCAAACGAAGATAGTGAGCGCAGCACTGAATAGAATTAGGGCAACATTTTCTTCATAATCGCGTGCCTGAACATGTCGACAGTTAGCAGTGCATTGACAAAATTCCACAATGTTCGCAATGTGTGAACAAAATTATCCGTTGTAACGTATCTGCTTTCTTTGAGATTATTGGGACTTAGCTCATATCATACCTTTTGCAAAGGAAAACAAAATACACATTCTGTCGGATACAAGTTGTTTGAAATGTCATCCGAGTGCAATGAAGTTTTAATACATGTTCCTGGGTCAACTAAACAATCGTTCTCAGCAATTCGATAATCCTGTAACAGGCGAGTTTTTAATTCACATAAAATTTAATGGAAAAATGCAATTTCACATCCCGTTGGATCCCGACCGCCCCTAAAAGAATATGAAAGGACAGGTACAGTATAAGTATTTGTGGCTTTTTACTTTATTGCGAGTGTTCAGCAGATTTTCTTTAGTCTACATTTGGACACTGCCCGAAGTTTTCCTTGATATGGAAAATCTACATCCCTAAGTACGTATAGGCCTGACCTCCCACAAGATGGTCAATAACTCCTCCTCCAAGTAAACTGACTGATCCTCCCTCTTCTACCTTGCCACGTTTCAGGTGAAGAATGTTCAATAAGTTCAAGGTCATCCATGTAAAGGAGGTGAGTAAGATTAAAATAGAAAATGTAACAAAGAGGGTTTGGGTGATTCTGGCACAACCAGGCTTGTTAGGCTCATCATCAGCTCAGGGCCCTTGCCCCCTCTACACGCAGCCCAGACAGCAAATGGGACTTCTCCCAGGAAGCGCTGCCTAGTCAAACCCACCAAGACCTTTTTGAAAAATGTGAAGCTCCCAAACACTGCAGCCTTCTGCAGATTGTCAGAAAGGCTGTATTCCTGGTAGCAAACCCGGGTACTCTCAAAATGTCAGTCAACATACATGTAGTGGGAGGTACCAAACCTAAGGGACAGAGACAATGGGGAGTCGGACATATATCATTTCCAAGACACCTTCTACATATTCTGGGTCGAACATGCATTCTTCTTATTATTATTATTATCATTATTATTATTATTATTATTAAGTAAACAACTTGATAATTTGATATCCTCACATATATTAGATATATATAGGAGGCAGAAGTGATAGTTGCTGTGTGCCGCGTCATTTTACATTGTTTAGGTGTTTATGTTGACTGCAGTCTAGAACATTAAAGGGGAAGTGTACACGCAAAAATTACTTTCTTTCTTTTTCTAAACAAAACGCAATTTTAGAATTAGTTAGTATCTGTGTTTGAAAATATACACTCATTTTTTTCACAGTGAAAGTAGGAAGCTCACAATAGTGTGAAAATGATATGCCGTTATGAGGCCTTCGTTTTTCGAGCTAAACAGGCCTGAGTTATCTCCCTTAGATTATGACGTAATTGGTGCCAATTCAACTGGGTCCCTGTCTATTCTGAACGCAAAAGATATCAAGTACAAGTTTTTGGTAAAACAACATGGCCTACGACACACTCCGGCGCAGTGATGACTCAGCATAACACTATGCTGGCTGGCATCTGAGACGCTAGAATCACACACCTGTACCTACACCACGTGAAGCGGCTCTAACAAAGCATGATGACGTCATAATGTTTATCAATTGGCACCAATGACGTCATATTGCAAGGGGCACAAGCCATGGTGTTTTTGTTATGGAAATAGAACACTTGGTAAAT
Organism: Haliotis rufescens; assembly: GCF_023055435.1. Lineage (NCBI taxonomy): Eukaryota > Metazoa > Mollusca > Gastropoda > Lepetellida > Haliotidae > Haliotis > Haliotis rufescens. The sequence goes on from NW_025963902.1 coordinate 12,765,714, forward strand.
GTGAAAAATATAAATCGTTTTAATGCAAAACATATGTTGATTAATTGTGATATTTTTATATTTTTGTCTATGACACTTCTAGGTTAACACTTTTATTGTGGAAAAAGTACAAGAAATTTAGGTTCATTTCCGTGTGAACTTGCCCTTTAAGCAAAAGCGGAGTCCGCCATCTTGTTTAAACAGCCGACAGGCCGTGTCTCCGATATGCAGCCACATACCCGATAGTGAAGAGAGGAGACTATTTCATACAAAACATTCCCAGACACATTCACAAATTGAAGATACATACGGTGTGTCTTGTTATCATTTAGTCAAGTTACAATTTCACATATAAACAATATGTTATGACCAATATATGTAACACTTACTTGAGACCAGCGGCCCAAACAACAGACATAATCCCATGCAACAGTACATGATCATAGTGGCGTCCTGTCGTCACCAAACGCTCTCCCTGATTACAGTGAATGTTATATCCGCCCACAATGTGGGATTGCCTAATAGTCGGGCCAAGATAAGTCGGGCCGGGCAAGGCCAGCGGGTAATACTAAAAATGGATTGCAGAATAATAAAATGAAACGTGCATATGTAGGCAGATTTCAATTGTCCAGAAACGTATAGTTTTCCTCATTTAATTGAGTTTGAATGAAAATGCATCTTCAGCAATGTAATAAACTAATAATTATAGCTACATACCGAGAGTTCATACCGAAAAGTCAGTGTCTTGACTGTGTCTTTTCTTTGATGAGAAGGTTTCTCACCGACCTTAGCGTGCAGGGGTGTGATGTCCTGGGCAGGAAATGACAGTGTTTTGACTTCTCTTCTTTCATTAATTAACGTGTTTGGCATCCCTAATTAACCTTTACTAATTCATGTTAAACCAAAACAGGATGTTTTCTGCAAGTGGATATTCGCGAATGTCATAGGGCTGACACGACACGTGTTAATAACTGTCAAAGCGCTTCTAAAATTACAACACATACTTTACATCTATAGACCAGTATTATATCTACCTACATAACACTTTAGTGTCTCATATTGCAGTAGCAAATACGGTGCTCAAAAGTAAAGCCCTTTTCCCTCTACATTCTCTCTATCAGAAGTGTTTGGCTTGTGTTGCGTCCGACTTGGCCCGGGCGGTCAAAATCTACTTTAAACACACAGATCTCCATCTTCAAATGTATTTACATCTATAGACTAGTGTTATATCTACCTATATATATATGGGTTATCACGCGAGTGTGTTTGGGGATGGAAAGTAGTCCCTACTTGACCTTTGATATTTGCATCTCTATCCGCATATGACCCCAACGGATATCGTTTTTATCCGTTGGCTTTATCCTGCCGAGAAACCTACCCATTATATGATAAACCACTTTATAATGTTACAGTATATGGCATATTTAAAGAAAACTTGGCCGTTAAAGTCAAGCTCCTTTACTGTATTTTCTTAAGAAAATCTATGTCAGAAGTGTTCAGTCCGACTTGGCCCGGGCTGTCAAAATCAACTGTAACCTCACAGATGTATCATCAAATGGATTCACATCTATAGATTAGTATTATATCCACCTAAATACCACTTTATAGTGTCTCAGATCGCTGTACTTAAAGAAAACAAGGTGCTCAAAGTGAAGCCCTTTTCCCTCTACATTCTCAACATAGTCTCTGTCAGAAGTGTTTGGCATGTGTTGGGTCCGACTTGGCCGGGGCGGTCAAAATCAATTTTAAACACACAGATCTATCTTCAAATGTGTTTACATCTTTGGATTAGTGTTATATCTACCTATATACCACTTTATAATGTCAAGGTACATCGTATTTAAAGAAAACAGGGGGCTCAAAGTGAAGCATTTTTACTGTATTTTCTTAAGAAAATCTCTGTCAGAAGTGTTCGGTCCGACTTGGCCCGGGCTGTCAACATCAACTTAAACCTCACAGGTGTATCATCAAATGGATTCACATCTATAGATTAGTATTATATCCACCTAAATACCACTTTATAGTGTCTCAGGTCGCTGTACTTAAGGATAACAAGGTGCTCAAAGTGAAGCCCTTTTCCCTCTACATTCTCAACATAGTCTCTGTCAGAAGTGTTTGGCATGTGTTAGGTCCGACTTGGCCTGGGCGGTCAAAATCAACTTTAAACACACAGATCTCTATCTTCAAATGTGTTTACATCTATAGATTAGTGTTATATCTACCTATATACCACTTTATAATGTCAAGGTACATCGTATTTAAAGAAAACAAGGGGCTCAAAGTGAAGCATTTTTACTGTATTTTCTTAAGAAAATCTCTGTCAGAAGTGTTCGGTCCGACTTGGCCCGGGCTGTCAAATTCATCTTAAACCTCACAGATGTATCACCAAATGTGTTTTTTCATGGTATGTGTCTGGACGGAAAATCCCTTGCTTTTACCTACTCCGTCGTGTTTGTTGTCAAGGATCATACTCACAGGTTAACACTTGGAGAAGGTAAGGTGAGACACTTTGGATTTCAGGATAAACCTCTCCCTCAACCCTGCTTAATGCTTCTATTATCTATGTGTGTGTTTAGGAAAACAGGATTATCTGAGACAGTTGTAATCTGCCATACTGCGAGAATATGTGCTGCATCTCCAAGCAGCCATTTCCGACAAAGCTCGTTCTGTGAAAACACACTTCTCCTGAACCTGACTTGGACCACTCAGTATTATTGTCGTGATGGTTAAAAGACGCCATGAATTAAAGTTCTTTATATATTTGGCAACTTTGTTTTACAGTCGTGATGTTTAAGATTATTAACCCCCCGGGTCAAGTCGATCCGACAGGTAGAATGATACGCAGGATGCAAAAGGAGGTAAGCCCAAGTACAGTACAGAAACTGAAGTAAGATGGGCTCTCTTAGTTTTCTGTATGCTTACACATCACGTCATACTGGATTTAATTATGTTTCTTATTCCATGCAAGTACGGCAAAATGGTAGAGAAATGGGTTGAGGACGACAATCTCATTACTCTGAACAACGGCAGTCACCCACGTTTTGACCAAGTCCACAACACGTGGAGTTCAATTGATCTCACAATTGCCACCAAAAACCTCGCCTCACGTTGCCAATGGCAAGTCCATGACGACACTTGGGGAAGCGATCACCTTCCTATACTCACCTACATAGGTAGCCCACCACAATTAGAGGAACAGCCCAATCCTCAGCCCACATGGGACTATGCAAAGGCTGATTGGCCTTAATTCAGGAAGGAATGTATATCATTCAAGTCCTCAGAAATTGCCTCGGATGATCCTGATCTTTTTTGCCAAAATCTCACCTCAGCAATTATTGCCGCAGCTGAAAAATCAATTCCAAAAAAAAGACCACAAAACTGGCAAAACGCCAGTAACATGGTGGAACAAGGAAATAGCAAAAGCTAGGAGAATGAGAAAGAAAGCCCTAAATAGGTCAAAAAGGGATAAATCAGCCTTCGCCCAAGTCCGAGCAGCCAGGACGAAAGTAATACAACTCATAGACGATTCTAAAAAAGAGTTATGGCAGACCTTCTGCAAATCCCTTAATGAGAAAACAAATGCTAAAACAGTCTGGAGCAAAATACACGCAATCAGGGGTAAGCGTAAACCCACAAAAATTCCCAAGTTAGCCAACGCCCATACAGTCAAAGAAAAGGCCAACATTCTAGCTGAGCACTTCTCATCTGTCAGCAGCAACACAAATTGCAGCGAAGAATTCAAACAGGAAAAAATGCTTATGCCTAAGATCTCAAAACGGCCGCAAAGCAAACATCTGGTATACAATATACCATTTACTGTGACAGAGTTTGATGATGCGATACAACATAGAAAAGGCACAGCACCTGGTCTTGACACAACCAGCTATGAGATATTGAAAAACCTACCTGATCAAACCAAAGGCTTACTCACTGAGTTGCATAACACGATATGGTCCAAAGGAGAAGTCCCAAAAGCATGGAAACACGCTGCAGTTATCCTGCTGCTAAAGCAAGGGAAAGACGAAGCCCTACCAAACTCTAATCGACCGATCTCACTCACCTCAAACATGTGCAAAGCCATGGAAGCCATGGTTACAAAAAGACTCATGCATCACCTTGAAACTGGCAACCAGATAAAACCTGACCAAAGTGGCTTCAGGAAGGGACACTCGTGTCTAGATCATATTCTAAGACTGGAAAATGAAATAAAAAAAGCTCAATTAAACAGACAATACCTAGCCGCAGTATTTCTGGACTTCAGCAAAGCCTTCGACATGGTATGGCATGATGGACTCGTCTCAAAACTAGCACAAAATGGAGTAGAAGGGAACATGGCAAACTTCATAGACAGCTTTCTGCAAGACAGGTCGCTATCAGTTAAAATAGGGAACAATCAATCTGATCCTATGGCACTGGATAATGGCACGCCACAAGGCAGCATTATAAGCCCAACCCTGTTTAATATCATGATCAATGATCTTTTTGACCATGTCAACTCTCTTACCCAAACTTCTAAATTCGCTGATGACGGAGCAATATGGGTAAAGCAAAGAGATATTTCACAAATCAGAAAAAGACTCCAGTCAGCCCTGGACGGAGTACATCAATGGTGCAATAAATGGGGATTCACCCTTTCAAGTGAAAAAACTGTTGGAGTTCTATTCAAACGCCAGGGGAAAGATGCTATGATACCCTGTGTCTCCATAAAAGGCAAACCTATCAAATTCGAAAAATCTGCAATATTTCTTGGGGTGATCCTTGATCAACACCTCACTTGGCACAAGCATATAGAATATGTGGAAAACAGATGTCAAAAAGACCTGAACGTATTACGGGCAATTTCAGGCACATCTTGGGGTACTCAGGTGGACATCTACAAATCTCTTATCAGATCTAAAATTGACTATGGTTGTGAGGCTTTTCCTTCAGCATCAAATACTGTCTTGAGGCGCCCAGACAGAATACAATACAAAGCCATAATGCTGGCCACAGGCGCAGCAACAGGTACCTCACTAGAAGCACTACAAGTAGAAACGGAAGAACTCCCATTGAAACTATGAAGGGAGCAGGCAATATTATCGTTCTGGGGACGAACATCAAACCCTTTGGTTAAAAAGATATGGCAAGACAAAAACACTTGAGATGAAGCCCTAGCTGAAATCCCTCACTAAACCCATCTGGGATATTAGTACGTGAACTCTTTTGAAGTAACAATTGCGATGACATTCAGCCTCCAGAAAGTCACTACAAAGGGTTACACCCTCCCTGGACTTTACAAACTCCCAAAGTTGACACTGCTTTAACATCAGAAGTCACTAAAAGAGAAAACCCAACCCTACTACGATCAGTAGCTATCACTAAAATTCGAACTACCTGGGACAGCTGGGCCCATATATACACTGATGGATCCAAGAATCCTATCAACAACAGTGCTGGTTACGGGATCCATATCCACAGCTCCAAACCCCAAGCACATTCAGTTCGCTTGCCTGATGGTCAGTCAGTATTCACGGCTGAATTGGAGGCAATTCATCATGCACTCAAACTCATACAGGAACTCCCGGAAGCAAAGGCAGTCGTCCTATCAGACTCGCTAAGTGCACTTCAGGCCATCAGTGGCAGAAACTCAAACTCCAGGCCAAACACAGTCAACAATATTCCATACGAATTTACAAAACTATCGGACCAAGGGCAACAGGTGGAGCTGTGTTGAATCCCCTCTCACATAGATATTCATGGAAATGAGAAAGCAGACTCACTGGCGAAGCTAGCGCTAGACAAAGCGGATATACAGCCTATTCCCTTTAGTAAACTAGAGATAAAAAGCAAAATCAAAGCCTCCATAGCAGAAAGATGGCAAGCCCAATGGGACGCAAGTAAGATCGGCAGATGGTTATACAAAATTCAACCCAAGGTCAAACAAAAGCCAAACTCATACTCAAATGAAAGAAAAATTGAAATTGCTATCTCACGCCTCAGACTTGGTCACAAAAAGCACTATGACAAGGTTTGTTCATCTTGCAATCAGGCTAAAACCATTGACCACGTGTTACTAGAATGTCAAGACCATGCCCCAGCCCGGGCTAGGTTAAAACAAGAATTGCAGTTAGATCCGCTATCTGTCATAGATCTCCTAAAGCCAAGAGATGCAATAGCGAAGGCAAAACTAACTCTATTTCTGAGAGATGGACAGCTGCTCGAACGTATATAATCAGAGCAGCCAAGGATAAAAATGAAATCATATCAATATAAGAAAATAGAAATCATATCAATGCAAAAACAGAAATTATGTGAATACCGAACTCACAATAGATATGTGTACCCTTCTCACACACAGGAGTCCCAAAGAGGGACAGGTCAGCCGAAATTGCCTAGGCAGAAGGCGACCTCTTAAACACTTAATGCAACAATAACAACAGTCGTGATGTTTAAGATTATTAACCACCCGGGTCAAGTCGATCCGACAGGTAGAATGATACGCAGGATGCCAAAAGAGGTAAGGCCAAGTACAGTACAGAAACTGAAGTAAGTTGGGCTCTCTTAGTTTTCTGTATGCTTACACATCATCTCATCACGTCATACTGGATTTAATTATGTTTCTTATTCCAATACTGCTAATCTTTGTCAGTGGCCAGTGATAGTATGTTTTATGGAATAAACAAGTCCCATTTTAATTCTGGAAACCCAAAAGTCCAGAAACTCTACGCTCTTTGCCCAGTCTCGGTTAAAGGTATTTACAAAATTAAACATGCCGTTTTCATGGGAACATACCAAGGAAGAAAAAATGAAAAAAAAATTGTTTAAAAACTCAATATTTAGCCTATGTCGCCCATGGGCCTGCCCATGGGCGAAGTCTGGCCCATGGGCCTGCCCATGGGCGAAGTCTGGCCCATGGGTAGGCCCATGGGCGAGAATATTTTCCTCTACTTAAAACTCATGTTTTTGTATCGCAAATACATTTAATGTATTCATTCAAGTATCAGGACACAAAATTTAACTCATTTTAACTTAATTCAACGATTTTATAGCGATATTGAAATATTTCGCCCATGGGCGAGAAAAAGGTTTGGCCCATGGGCAGGCCCATGGGTAGGCCCATGGGCAGGCCCATGGGCGAGAATATGTTCCTTTACTTAAAACTCATGTTTTTCTTTCGCAAATACATTTAATGTATTCATTCAAGTATCATGACACAAAATTAAACTAATTTTTACTTAATTCAACTATTTTACGGCGTTATTAAAATATTTCGCCCATGTTTTCGTCAGTCCCTTTCAAGCATCAACTAACTGTTTGCAAAGTATATTGTATCATGTGAAATATACTTTATATTATATCATTACATTACTATTTAAAAAGGGCTTTTGGTTGGATGTTTCCTTTAGTTCTACAAATTTCACCTGTTTTACATATTGTAGCGATCTTTAATGAACCCGGCCTTACCTCTCAAAACGTTTTGACAGTTTATCATACGAATTCATGTGCGTGTACTCAAATTCATTGGAGTTATTTTCCACAACATTAAATTTTAGTTAGTTTCTATTTCATTTCCCATTTTATGTCCCGTTGATACATCACACTGGGCAATTACGTGACACTGGGTATGCAGTATACAGGTACGCGTGCGCGTCTTTTATTGCATAACGTTTGGCTGAATATCTTACATTCTAACGAAATCTCGAAATAATTATTTAATTACAAGCAGTGTCGAACTGACCAGTAGGAATTATGTTTCAATGCGATTGAGGAAAACGTGAGTGAATATTGTGACACTAAAGCAACTTTTAACTGCATTGTCACTTTTGGTATGAAAATGGTAATAGTTAAGAAAAACGTAACAGCCTTCTTATGATAATTCTCATATTCTCATTAGTACGTTGTGTCTAATTACAGTGTCGGCCTTATTTACAGGTGATTCTACAGTACTTGTTGTCGGTCAATTTCAATCTGCCACACCACGCGTGAATAAACAGTTATGCAGGTGTTGCTGTGGGCAAATACCTAGCCTGTACATGTATATTTTTGTGGATACATGTATTACATATTTTCGTTGATATGTGGATATATTAAGCACCAAGACACAAAAAGTTTGTGAAAGATAAATTTGTGCCTTGATATATATATTCAACGAGAACGAAGCTTGTATTTTCTCCGCGATCCTGATGTGTAGCATCGTTTAATTGGTCATTCATTAAAAGTATGTTGTGAGGCGATATCAAAGGAGCCGCTCAATATACACAGTGTCGTCCGTTTCGCGTGAACTACCACCCTACCCTGTCAGTGAGAGTTATGTAATCGGTACACAAATATATTTGGTGCAATGTCAGTGTGGAAGAAGTTTGAATTACGTCCGGCAGTGACCACAGAAAGTATAGTACCAATCAACAAGGCCAATGCCGTACTAATAACCTAGTGACTCGCGTAACAACGGCTGTCAATATGTCTGCTACATCTACCATACCATCATCCCTGTCACAACTGGCGTATTAACGGCTTATTCAAAATATTAATTGTAGAAATGTCGTTACCAGACTAACGTACGTCGTATTCAGTCCTCAACTGGATGTTACATTCCTTATATCAGTTAACAGCCCTGTTTGTGAAAATATTTACTAGACATAAGATTTAATGACTAATAAAATCAATTGTAAGACCGCATAGACCATAAAACCGAATAAAATATGTCTTGGTATCATCTCTTGTGTATTAGATGATGGCAATGACCGGAAATGTTATAACGTTAGATTAAGAAAGAGAAACATTAAAGTGTTTTACAATACTTGGAAACATGAGCAATAAGATGTAGCAACATAAACATGCATGGAATAGGGAAAAAGGATGAAAACAAATTGAAAAGGATTTTAATACAAAATTATCGAACTAAATAACTTGCCTGAACAGAAGGGGTACCCAAACTTGTTTGACAGTTATTCGTGTGTTGTAGACTGTCGAATGGGACTCATGTGTGTACGTAGGGTACGCATATCTATTGCAAGTTTTAGTACTCATACACTTTCTCTTTTTGTTTTTTGTTTGTTTGTTAGTTGTATAACGCCACACTTAGCATTATTTCAGCTGTATGACGGCGGTCTGTAAATAATCGAGTCTGGACCAGACAATCCAGCGATTGACATCATGTGCATCGATCCACGCAATTGGGATACGATGACATGCATCAACCAAGTCAGCGAGCCTGACCACCCGATCCCGGTAGTCGCTTCTTACGACAAGCGCTGTCGCCCTTTTACGCCAAGAATGGTTTGTTGAAGATCTTCACGGGTCTATTGAATGCAGGGATTTGTGTAAAGTCATTCAGACAGCATACAATGCCAACTAAAAAATTATACTCAGTGTCTCCGCAAAGTAATATAGTACGGTACTTAGAGTACATGTGAGATTATACTCAGTTTAGGGAGATGTTTAATCCATATAACGTGTTATTATTCTACCTAACAATGTATTTAATGAAATGAATGCAAAACAAACTCAAAAGGTTTCTTTGAAAAAACTACCCCTAGTCTTGACTTATAAAACAACTGCAACCCGACCCAGATTAAACGCAACTTACAAACACAATCATAATCTGGTTAGTCTGTATCACTCAACGAGGCCGCTTACTCTGCCCACAGTATGACAGTATTGGGCAGTTAAGTAATTAGGAGCCAAATCCAGGCAGGTACGCTGGTCACACTTGACTGGTCTGATTGATGATTAGGTCGTCTGACAATTGGCAGTGAACCATAGCAAGAAGTATCTGCGAAACTATTTGCTCTTTTTATGGGACCGATTAGTTTTATTACCATGGGCCTCGGCACAAGCGTGGTGTTGGAAGACAAGTTATACACGTACATCCGATATGGTGACTGTTTTTCGCTATTCATATTCTAAATACATTCATAATACCACAACATTTTAGTACTCCTTGAAACTTTACAATCACTTCAATATGTACAATAGATTGAACGAGAACACTTGATATATTGCAGATTATTAAATCATTGTCTCTATTATCAGCCGCTACGTTTGTATCGTTTGCATTGTACAAAGAAATATTTTATCTGTCCTTTTGCAGATTTAGCCTCAGAATGTGCTCATTCGAATTAGGAACGAAAATAATTGCTTATCATGAGTATATATGATACAGTTAAAAGTTACTTGTACACTGTAGACGTATTCACTTTAAAGTCGCATACGACCTTCGCGAGCGAGTTGAATGATCCAGGTTAATTGGAACGAAGTCTAGAAAGGGTTGTAAAGTTTTGTATTTGGTAATGTGTAGGTTTGTTAAATATAATTTTTAAATTCCTCTTATTTCAATATGTAAAAACATAACTATGCGCTTAAAAACAGAGCTGACTTGATGGGAGATAGCCACCTCAGATTGTCTGTTGGACACGGTTTAACCTTACTGTGTCCTCACCCTGGTTGTTGTTACCGTTGTTATAAGGGATTAAGAGCTACGGCTCATTGCATTTTTGGTTACAGTCTGTATCACTAAAGTGGACATGTGCAGGTGAACTCTGTTCAATTAGTATATGAAATGCCCCAAAATGTGAACTCCAGACAATAATAACCTGAGGGTAAATCCACGTGCGTCTGCCTTTCCCCTCGTTCACCTTCGAAATCCTTGATTATTATATCACGCCAGAGTTCTGAAATTCAGTGACAATGTTGCTGAACAGTAGAATCTGATGGACGTTTTGTGCAGAACCTGTTTGACACTATGGGTTCCAGGACCACTAACACTCTGAGCTGAAAAAGTTTGGTCCTAACCGCACCCAACATCTACAAGTTTGTAAGCTTGTAGACATCATTAAGAAGTAATTAACAGTCCCATGCTGAGACCTTTCTCAAAATTCAGACCGGTGGCAGGCTGCCAACAAAGAGAAGAAAATATCGCAACCCCGACACGAGTGTGCTCAGTCAAACAATGAACTTACGACCGGCAGAAAACAACTCCAGTTGAGTATGCCGATGCTGTATCTCAGCCGTGTTGGCCTGAAAATTTAAACGTGCTAATTAAATCCAAAATCGTATAAATATTTTTAATAGAAACCGTATCTTAATTTGTTCTTGCACTGCATCATATCGTGTTTTTCATCTGTATATGTGTAATGTGTATATGTATCCATGACTACACTTATACCGCATATTCTGCAACAGACTATAATTAATCACCTTATTATTGTCTCTCCATTTACCATGGCTGACTGCACTAATACCCTTTTAACAGTGGACACCGATATCAGTATACATGTAGGCTTTTTGTTCAAAAAGGAATATGCAGGAAATTATATGTTACAATTAACTGTGTACTAATTACATGTTTGAATGTTATCAGTTTTACGTTCTGAGATACAGTGATGTAAGCATCTTCTAAAATCTTCTAAAAATATAATAAAATACAAAACTCTCTGCCGTAATGTTTTTGTGGAAATCATTCGATCAAGTAAAAATGACTGCGTGACAAGAAGAATCAACTATTTATACCCGATAAAAGAAACTGCCGTATTTTAGGAACAGTGCTATAACAAGACATTTGAAATTTCTAACAAGCAGATACATTAGATACAGTGACTAGACTACAGGTACGTAATCCGTATCAATCAAAGGTGTAAAAAAACTGAAAATCATATCTGTCGGAGACCTACCAAATTACCAAGTTTTATCATTACTATATTTATTACAATGCAAATACTTCAGTGATACATTTTTTAGAGGAGAGGGCATACACACAAGTATATTGCTTCCGTGTGTGAATGCAGGTTGTACTTGGTATCTAAGTTCTCAGTTTCATACCGGTTGTATAACTGAATTTGTATACGGAACCATGCGTACAGCATGACAATTACTTGCTGTTCGTCAGTTTACAACACACATAACACGGTCAAACAATTTTAGGCACCGCTTTTGCGAGTTATTTAGTACAATAATGTTTTATTAAAATCTATTTCAATTTGTTTTCACCATTTTCCCTATTGACAGTCGTTGTTGCGTGCGTCACTAGGTAATTAGTACGGATTGACCTTGTTTATTGTTTCTATACTTTGATGATTTCTGTGGCAAGTGGCGGACGTAATTCAAACTCCTTCCGCACTGACACCGCATCAAATATATTTGTGTACCGATTACATAACTCTAATGGACAGGGTGGGGTGGTAGTTCACCGGACGACACTGTGTATATTGGGCGGCTCCTTTGATATCTCCTCCAAACATACGTTTATTGAATGACCCCATTAAACGATGATACACATCTCGATGAATATATCAAGGCACTAATTCATCTTTCATAAACATTTTTTTGTCTTTGTGCTTAATATATCCACATATCAACGAACATTTGTAAAACATGTATCCTAAAACAAATAAACATTTTCAGGCTAGGTATTTGCCCACAGCAACACCTGCATAACTGTTTATTCACGCGTGGTGTGGTAGATCGTAATTGACCGAGAGCAGGTATTGTAGAATCACCTGTAAATAAGGCCGACACTGTAATTAGATACAACGTACTAATGAGAATTATCATAAGAAGGCTGTTGTTTTTTCTGAACTGTTACCATTTTCATACCAAAAGTGACAATGCAGTTAAAAGTTGCTTTAGTGTCACAATATTCACTCACGTTTTCCTCAATCGCATTGAAACATAATTCCTACTGGTCAGTTCGAAACCGCATGTAATTAAATAATTATTTCGAGATTTCGTTATAATGTAAGATATTCAGCCAAACGTTATGCAATAAAAGACGAATAGTTTTTTTCATTAAAATACGCGCACGCGTACCTGTATATTGCATACCTAGTGTCACGTAATTGCCCAGTGTGATGTATCAACGGGACATAAAATGGGAAATGAAATAGAAACTAACTAAAATTTAATGTTGTGGAAAATAACTCCAATGAATTTGAGTACACGCACATGAATTCGTATGATAAACTGTCAAAACGTTTTGAGAGGTAAGGCCGGGTTCATTAAAGATCGCTACAATATGTAAAACAGGTGAAATTTGTAGAACTAAAGGAAACATCCAACCAAAAGCCCTTTTTAAATAGTAATGTAATGATATAATATAAAGTATATTTCACATGATACAATATACTTTGCAAACAGTTAGTTGATGCTTGAAAGGGACTGACGAAAACATGGGCGAAATATTTTAATAACGCCGTAAAATAGTTGAATTAAGTAAAAATTAGTTAAATTTTGTGTCATGATACTTGAATAAATACATTTAATGTATTTGCGAAAGAAAAACATGAGTTTTGAGTAAAGAAACATGTTCAAACCTTTTTCTCGCCCATGGGCGAAATATTTCAATATCGCTATAAAATCGTTGAATTAAGTTAAAATTAGTTTAATTTTGTGTCATGATACTTGAATGAATACATTAAATGTATTTGCGAAACAAAAACATGAGTTTTAAGTGAAGGAATATATTCTCGCCCATGGGCCTGCCCATGGGCCTACCCATGGGCCAAACCTTTTTCTCGCCCATGGGCGAAATATTTCAATATCGCTATAAAATCGTTGAATTAAGTTAAAATGAGTTAAATTTTGTGTCATGATACTTCAATAAATACATTTAATGTATTTGCGAAACAAAATCATGAGTTTTAAGTAAAGGAACATGTCCTCGCCCATGGGCCTGCCCATGGGCCTACCCATGGGCCAGACTTCGCCCATGGGCAGGCCCATGGGCCACACTTCGCCCATGGGCAGGCCCATGGGCGACATAGTCTAAATATTGAGTTTTTAAACAATTTTTTTTTCATTTTTTCTTCCTTGGTATGTTCCCATGAAAACGGCATGTTTAATTTTGTAAATACCTTTAACCGAGACTGGGCAAAGAGCGTAGAGTTTCTGGACTTTTGGGTTTCCAGAATTAAAATGGGACGTGTTAATAGTATTTTTCATTAAAATATGGCGATATGTTATAACTTTATTTCCTTTTTTGTGAGGGACACGACACTATCATATCTTACAAAAGTATACTGGAAGCATTTTAGGTCAAACATGTTAACGGAAGTTCAAAGAAAATAAATGGGTTTTGTTAATTAGCCTCACCAAATGCATAAGTTATCAATGAAACGGTATGCTATTAACTACAGCTAAAAGCTCAGGACAGCTAATTAAGGGCAAATGGTTGATTGATTACGCAACACCTACTTGATTGCAATTACACAGGGGGCAATTAAGCAAGCTGAGGTAATTTGGATTAATTCCACACTTAACGTGCATATACGGACGCTATGAGAAGGATCGATGAGACACAAGACACAAGTTAAGCAAAAACGTTTCTCCAGTATAATTGAGTGTAATCGAATAATGAAATTAGCGTTTTGTGAGACGATGCTTGAACTGTGAAACCAAACATTAATGTTATCAACTCATGTTTTGGTGCAGGAAGGTGTTTTTCGTGCCAAAAAAGATGTGCATATGTTAAGGTACGAAAAGCTGGTACCTAAGTGGTACCTCAGATGTAAGTACATATAGAGAATCTCACCCTCGTGTCTTTTGATATCAAATATATCAACACGAGTTGATAAAAGTGGAAAAATTCCGAGGCTTGCGGGGGATTTTTGCCACTTTTATCAACGATTGTTGATATATTTGATATCAAAAGACACGAGGGTGAGATTTTATTTATCATCCAACATCATTCTTTCAACTTTTTCGGTTTGTAGACAGTAATTAGCAGTGTCTTCAGTGTAAAAAGTACTGGGGCGGTATTCACAAAGCTTCTTAGAATTTTCTTAGAAATTGACTTAAGTTTTCTAAAAAATTCTTAGTTAAGAAAAAATCTTAAGTATCAATTCACAAACAGTCTAAGCATGATTCTTAGCAAAGTACTAGTATAATATCTAAGAGTTTTCTTAGTCTACCCCGTTGCATCTTGGGATGTAAAGTTTTGACTAAGAATATTCTTAACACCTTTCGAGTGACGTTTTGGACATTCCCTTATCTATAAATAGCAACAAAACACGACTCTTCAGTGTTGAAAACGCGAAAGTAAAAAGTTTTGGCAGACGACCTATTTTCGATCGGCGGGAATATCGACGGCAGCCAGCGAACATGACTGACAAAAAGCGAAAACCCAACTGGTCTGAGGACCAAAACCTGCTCCTGACGAAACTTGTTGACGAAAACAAAGCGGTTTTATTAGGAAAGTTTGGGGCAGGCGTGACAGCTCAAAAGAAAAAGGAAAAGTGGGTGGAGTTGACCCACACGATCAACGCAGCCTTTCCAGGTACGGCAGACCATAAAGATAGTTTTTGGTATTGAAATATATTAAGATTCAAATAATGTTCAATATTCTATTGTTATTCAAGATTTTAGTATTTTGCAAATTTTCACAGGAGCAACGCGCATAAAATCGGAAGGATTTTTTTGGATAGAACTAGATTGTATTGTATAAGATCTATATTTTATTGAACATAAAATTTATTTTCAGGGAAAGAAAAAAATAAATGTTATTGTACAGGTTATCAGTTATATTACAGTGTCACATCCAGTACCTATTCGTTCATTTCTGAAATTTACATTACACAGTTGAGAATTGAATATTTTTATGTAAATCATAGGATGCATCAGAGCCCCCGAGGAGGTGGAAAAGAAATGGCATAACATCCAAAGTAAAGCCAGGGGAGAAATTGCAAGGTACAAGCAAGGTGTTATCAGCACAGGTAATTACTGAGATACATTTAATCTTAATGTGTTACAATTATTGTTTATTCTAGCTTTCAAGTAAAAATATTTGTATTTGGTGTCTTTAAGTACATTTTGGTGTCCCATACAGTGTATAATCAATTCTTAAAAGTTTGAATTTACATATGTATATACAATTCTTAGGCTGTCTTCAATTGTTACTTTAGTATTATTTAACACATTGATTCGGAATAAAACTTTCTCAATTTTTCTGATGTAAGTAAAAATAATTTTCACTTCGACAGGTGGTGGTCCATCACCATGCCCTACTTTGAGTGCCACATCCGAGGTAGTGTGGGATATTCTGGGGCAGGATAATGTATCCATATCTGGAATCCCATCAGCCATGGACACATCCCTCCTACAGGTGGTCAGCCTTTCTGACACAGTTAATGCAAGGTAATTCTACTGATGTATTCCCTTGCCCTTGTAGTGAGTATAATCATTCATATAGCATAACTCTACTTAAATGATTTGCTATGAAAAACTATTATGTTAGCAAAGTACCTCCTGTGTATTAGTGGTCATACACATTACTATAAAAGCATCCATATTAAATTATATATCAATAACAGAGAATAACCAATCTTGATTATCTTCCTAAACAAATCCTGCAAAGTGCAAGATTGTGGTGAAAAGTATTTGAAGGGATCACTAAAAATTATTGATACTCCATGTGTTTGAAACTGATTATTACCTCATATTTTTACCCTATTCAGATACATAGATACTCAAAAACAACAATGACTAAAACATTTTCTGTCCATTTATATACAGTGAATACAGTGACATGGCAGCACTTGACTTGCAGACACTCCAGGCCATGGGAGGAGCTGTCCCTACTGCATCAACAGTGTCTGTGCCTTTACAGCCGGAACCATCAGTGCCAGACACCGCCTCCTCAGCAAAGGGATCCATGAAGAGACCAGCAGGATGGAGCACAGTCCAGGAGCCAAAGTCCTCGCGACAAACTTTCCTGTTGGGGGAAAGCTATGATGAGCTACTCTACAAGAAACTTAAACTTGAAACTGATTGTTTAAGTCTTAAGAAGAAAATTATGGAAATTCAACTTCAAAAACTGCAGAATGAATAAAATTTATATCTATACCATGTATGCATATCACTTTTTAAGGCCAGAGAGTTTACCATGTTTTCAAAATGTAATGTATTCTTTGAAGAGAAAGATTTGAAACCTATTTTGACAGAACCATGCTCCTTTTCAGTTTAAATTTATCTTCAATAATATAATATTGGTTAATGTGTGAGGTTACAGTGTGTGAAATGTCATTTCTATCAATAGGTACATTGATGACATGTCATAATTTGAATGTGTTTTCATTCAACCATATTCTCATGTTTTACTTCTGCTTACAGCAACATTGCATTTCAGGGTTCAAAATCTTCGTATTTGGGTGCCAATGATATGGATAAAATCAATAAAATGTAAGACCTTAGCTGACTAAGCTTGTAACACACTTTTTCCAGTTAAGTATTTCATTGAACAGTATTGTGTATCTGTGTTGAATGCCTTTCATATTTTTATAAGAATATTGTTCCCACAACAAGGAGGCAAACAGTTCAGGATAATGTCAAAATGATCCACAAAAGATTTTGTTAATCTATTTTAGGAATAGGGTACTAGTCATCATATTGTGTTACTTATCGCGAAACTGGAAGATGTCCATTATGGGGTGCCTGTCACTAATTGTAGAAAGTACTTGCTCCGTCTGTTGAGACTATCACCTGACAGGTATGTTTATCAGTGCTAAACAGTATTGTTATCTATGGCCAGTGGCCAGTGAGGATGAATATCTTATTCTGTGTCACTGCATTTGATATGACAAAAAGGGCCAGTTACTCCAAGAAATTGTGATATGTATTACAACATGTATTTGCTAAATTTCTGAAATATGTATAAGAAATGCAGGAAGAATTTAAACGTGTTTAACTTTCAACAATGATTATGTATTGAAGACTTTATGTACTATCGTTCTTTTGAATTTACTACAATAAAATCTGTCTGTCATAAGATGTTTCTTACAAGAAGATAAATGTATTTTCATATACCAGGTAAGTAAACTGGGAAAATGCATTGCAATTGAACCCTTGAGCATTTTTTAAAGAATCCTTGAGATTCACAAATTATATATAATATTTGACAATTATAGTTACAATATTAAATTCATTAACCAGTTGTAATAAATTGTTTGTGAATTATTTTTGAAAAAGGTAAACCTTATCAACTGATTCTTATACTCTTATTTGTTAAAATAAACTGTTTTTTTACTGAAATTTTTTGTTGTTGAATATAATTCATTAAATAGTGGTTTTACTCAATTAAAAGAAGAATTATCACTCACACTGAAAGTGAGTGTTTGCAAAGTGATTCCTGAAGGTCAAGTTGTGGCCAGGAATATCTCTCTCTCTGTAGGGGGCTGTCATGTCTTCATCCGGATCATTGGACTCACTGTCAGGTAATGGGATATTCCTTATCTTGCAGATGTTATGCAGAATTCCACAACATGTTATGATTTTACATGCCTTAATTGGAGAAAGGCGAATCTCTCCATGTAAGACATGGAACCGTCTCTTGAGCTGGCCTATACCTCTTTCCACGACACTCCGGGTCCTTTTATGTGCTCTGAAAAACAAGTTCAGAACCCGTCTAATACACACACACACACACACACACACACACACACACACACACACACACACACACAACAATTTACAGATATGTGTGTATTACAGTCAGTGTGTTCCATAATGAATTTCCACAAATTTGTTTCAGTTATCTTACAAATTGAGTAAAAAATCTGTCCATTTTATTTATAATAATAATGAAATCCAAACATTATTATGCTCTATTTCATCACTCAGTGATTGAACATGAGTAGTCAATAATTATTGTGAAGTGTCTAAGCCCTTTTGAACTCCAATAACGATTATCCAGTCTGTTAAGTGAATGGACAGATGTTTTAGTCACATGATGTAATGACTAAAATATTTAGGCTTTTTTATACTTTGTAAAAAGTGATTCACATTGACCTATATATTTTTAGAATATCTTTTATGTTTTTTTAAACATAAATGTTTTTCTTGCTTATCTGTCATTAAATATATTTCATATTTTTATATGGGTAATTTCTTAATGTTCACTTTCGATATATATATGCACAACCAAATATCTTTTCACATTTGAACACTTAAACTTTTCACAACAACCAATTCTCACTTTTGTAATTTTGAAGGGGGATAACTCTCATTACGATTGCGTGTTCACGAATGTAGGAGAATATTACCGATTGTAGGATGTCTGTGAGCCAGGATTTGGTCTCAGGTACGGCGTAAGCAGCCAGTTTCTGCAGGGGTAGCCACTATCTCCAAGTAGGTGACATCCGGTTGGCACGATGTGTCGTTCAAATAAAATATGAAGCCCGCTTTCGGTGAGTATTCTCGAGTCGTGTGTCGAGCCTGGCCACTTCGCAACAAGGTCAATTATCATATTGTTTGGATCGAATACAAGCTGTGTGTTTATACTGTGGTACTGTTTACGATTTACATATGAGGGTTCGTCGACAGATGGTGCAATAATCTGCACATGCGATCCATCAATCACTCCAACAACGCCAGGGAAGTGAGCGATGTTGTAAAACGCCGCTTGATTCCGACGAATGCAACCCTGTGTTGTCGGAAAGTGAATGAACTGGGATGCTATCTCGGCGTCGGACAAAGCTGACACTGTCTGCCCTATCGCCCGACTGACCGACGATTGGGAAAGACCCAAGTCATCCCCGTTGCATAATTGCATTTTGCCTGTAGCGAAATAACGTAGCGTTGCTACAACCTTTTCAGTTCCTGTCATGGCATGAGAACGAGAGGTGCTAGGACATATTTTATCAGCAATTAAACCAGTCACATATTCAATACCACTTTTGTTTAACCTGTATCTTCTGATTAGTTCTTTGTCAGAATATATTTGCAGTACATCTCGTCTAGCGGTGGTTTGTACAATACCTATGGCAGCCATATTAGATGTCTTAAGAAAATTCTTAAGGACTTAAGTAAGCTCATGAGGTATCTTAAACTTAAGCAAAGAACTAAGCACTGAGAAGCTCTGTGAATATGACTTAAGGAATTTCTTAAAACTTAAGTTGGTTGTTAGGGAAACTAAGATTTCTTTGTGGATTTAAGAATTCTTAAGGCTTAAGAAAATTCTAAGAAGCTTTGTGAATACCGCCCCTGGAAACAGCTTCAGTAGCAGAGCTATTAGTGATGTCAGTTGAGTGTGACGTCATGGTAACCAGTGACGTCACAATGGTCTGCAAAGCATTGTGATGTAATTTCATTGCAGCGATATCTACAGTGTAGATATCGCTTGATTTCATCCAAGCGATAATCTCCTGTGGGAGCCAGTTTGTTATAGTTACAACACACCAAGACGAGTTGTTTGGGCAGTAAGACTAAGAGCACGGTTTGGCTTGGCATTTGATTGACAGACAAAAGGACCGAGTTGCCCAAACAACGAGTAGTTAGGTGTGTTGTAAGTGACTTGAAGCACGGGTTGCGACGGTCATTCCAAAATTGAGCGAGTTTGTGTAAAATTTAGTGACGTTTAATATAACGTTAACTTTTAACGTTAACGTTTAACTTTTAACCCTCTGGATGCCGAGTTTTTTTTCTGACGCACATTTTCCTAAGATCGGAAAAGTGAAGGTTGTGCGAGAATTGCGCTCACGCGGCACTGGATGGAGGTGGAGAATATTAAATTTCCTATTTGATAGTGTTAAGTAAACTGCAAATATTAAACCGGTTTTAAAGAAATCCGCTTCTAAGGGTTGTCCGAGAATTTATTCTGCGTTGAAAAACAGTAAATTTCTCCGCTTTTTATCGTACATCGATAAAAGTACTGTGCGACGATTTTTTTTATTTCGAAGCTTTACGGAAACTGTCAGCGAACAAAATACTGCCTAATATCTGAACGACATAACTATATATCAAATGGAGTTATATGCGTATGTGTAACGACATACATTCAATGCCAAAAATAGCATGCCGTAAATGACGAAAACTGATTTTTCTCTATGACGTCAAAAGGCGACCGAGAGGTTACAAGCGTACAAAGAAAAGGGGGCATAACTCCGCTATGCTTAGCACTAGGTTATTGTAACTCAGGTCAATTGGTGAGAATTAGCTGTGGGTAAGGACAATGTATTTTCGTTGTGTTTCGTTCACGAGGAACCAAACTATTCCAACACAAATATCGATATTGAAACTTTATACGTTTACTTATAAATAAAACCCACAAGAAATGATGAAATCGTACTTCATAAAAAAGAGGTAATAGAGAAATGGATGGCCCTATCTAACCTATAACTTAGTCCTTATATTCCAACATTCTCCTGAGTGTGTAAGTGTAATTTGACTTATGGTGCACCATTATTAATGGAGCACTAGCTTTATCATCAAATGTAATGAAATACCCCAAAATAACACCATTTTGACGTCATGGCTGGTTTTATGTCTTTCATAACATCGGAGAAAGACGACACTGGTATTTTGATTTATATATATCTCCCATAATTTTCGTT
The DNA here is from genome assembly GCF_023055435.1 of Haliotis rufescens. Classification (NCBI taxonomy): domain Eukaryota; kingdom Metazoa; phylum Mollusca; class Gastropoda; order Lepetellida; family Haliotidae; genus Haliotis; species Haliotis rufescens. The sequence continues at coordinate 12,786,992 of NW_025963902.1, forward strand.
CATGGTTTGGAAAATCTCGATGTGTAAAACGGAATTTGACGCTTTTTCGACACAACATAAAATTACTGCTTTCACCAAGTAAATAATGTCTTGAATATGTAAACAATTAGATAGTTTATCGTGTATCTTAATTGGACAGGACACGCACCTGTTTGGCATCAATTTACGTTATGAAATTCACAAAAGAATATTTCAAAACAACCAAAATTATATTCAGTATTGGACATATATTTGTTCATTATCATGTTAGTATTTCTCTTTATCTCGTCTCAAAATGAAACAATAAAAGATGCGAAGAAAGCACTATCATATTGGTATAGAATTATCAGGATAATCGTATAAGGTTGAACCAACGGGGTACCTGGCATGGATTTTATTTTATACATTTTAAAATTTCTGGAGAAATTAAGTAAACAGTTTAATATCCCGTGATCACAATATTGAAAAAAGAATGAACCCATTGATTATATAATGCAAAACGAAAGGAATAATTCGTAAAATGTGTGTGACTAACGCGCACCTGGCGAATCGTTAGATATCACTGTTCTGTGTATCAAACGACATCAAAAACAGTTCCAAGACCAAGACAGTTCTTTCAGAAATGTGTGCATATATTTTACCGAATTTTTTTTGTAAAAGTAATATATTCAGTTTTAGTTATAAAATAAAATGAAACGGCTATTCATGGACATTGCTAATATGAACTTATAATATTGACTATTGCACATCCCAAGAAATGCGTACATGCTGCAGTTACATTTACACTTCTTGTAACACTTGTCCAAAGGAAAGAAATATCGTATGCGACACTAAAAACCCATCAATTGTTATGTAAACAATGTTCAAACAAACAGGAGATTATCAAGGTTCCTTCATACATGTTGTGGCCGATATTTACGTATGATATCATTTTGAACATTGACAAATGTCCAAAGTGAAATTAGAATCTAATTGTGTGAAAAAATGTATAAAAGATATGCAAAATCTGCATCATAACTGAAACTGTAAACAGCATGGTACAATGATCGTGTGCACTCTCATTCAAAGACCTTCACCTCAAAGAAATTACCAAATATGTACAACAATGTTGACGTATGACATCACTACCTGTGACCGACTTTTACAAAATGGCGTGTTCACTGTCAACAGTACGCGGGATTTTACAAGGGGACTTTCGTTGATTCAGGGATCGTATTTACATAAATGTGACATGTAAGTAATCAGAAACATTCTGACAATCTATGTACTGTTATTTGTTGTTATAATTTTCATTGAAACAAACCGAAATAGTCAGAAATTCCGATAAATACCGTTGTCGTTGTGCGTGATTTTGCGTCAGTCATGGCGTCACACAGGACGGTAACTTTGCAATGATTTGATATTTTCAACAGAAGTTGTCAATGTATCTATTTTAAATTCCCTATTTCTTCCTACGATTCTCTTCCCATGACTATTCTGCAAATGTTGAGCCAATATTTTGAACGAATAGACGAATGGATAGCTCAAAATAGAGAAAATGCTACAGTGTGTAAAATCTGTATTTTGCTTTGTTTACACTTCAAACAAGTGCAGTGTTTCGAGCACAGCGTTCGTTTTCACACCTGACTTATATTACTTGATTTCATCCAGCCACTTCGTATTGGTGACAAAGACCATTGTTCATTCGATTCTTAAATGTATGAGGAATTCAAGGATGTGTGTATCGCAGCAAAGTTTGGAATATACGGGATGTTACAGGCGCCTCATAACCGGTGTACCTGAAACGTGATTTTGTAAACACTATCCAATATGGCGGAAAGTTCACTTCGGCGTTCGTGTTTGCGTATTTTCCAAAACATTCTAAACGATTCTAGGGTTATCGGAGACGTTTTTGAATGATCATTGGTGATTTCATAAAGGACAGATACCCATCATCACTAATATGCTATTTTTGAAATTCATTTCTCGGAGTAAATATCCGAAATTTAGATTCCAGAACATGCTGTAAATAACGCGGCGAGTGGTGATTTAGTAATGTGTAAAACATGGCGACATTTACGAAGTACCTCATTTTCAGAGGTCATTTTTTGTACTTTTGCTTGGCCTAAAAAGCCAATGAATAATATCACAGAACAGGGAATCTCCCACCTTATTCAAAACTGTGATGTGTATTAGTGTGCATGATGTATGTTGAATTTTATTCGACTTCAAAGTGAGGGTTGTAGAGGAAGGACATATATGTCCCTCTGGCATCCAGGGTGTTATCTAATTGTTAAATCAAGTGTAAACTTTGGAATTTTCAAAGGCACATTAGAAATGTCAACTATTAATTTTCCGAATTTAGCAAAATGCGTTCTGTGTCCAGTTGTTTTTATGTTTGACAGTTACATTGTAATCTTTTAATTAAGTTATAAACATTTCTATTGTTTTTTGTTGTTTATTTACCTTAATACCCTTGAACACTGTGTACAACACTAAAGAAACATTGTAAGTTTGAAATTTCTCAAGCTAGTAGGCGGGGCTTGCTGATCTTGGCATCAGCCAATGGTAATGATCTTTAACAAACCGTGCTCTTACTACCATGATACAGCACGGGTTAGATCAAAGGTACCGCTCGCAACCCGTGCTACAATGGATGATAAATACTATTTGAGTAACAGTTCACGATTGATCTAATGTTCAACATTTAGATGTGTTCACATGTGTTAACCAGTAGAACGTTATGAATAATTCTCAATTGGAAATAGTATGCGTTTGTTCTATGAGTACATGTGAATTAGTTTTCAAGTGCATTCTTTAACCAGCATCGGTATATTCATAATTACAGTTTAGTTATCTTCTGAGATTATAATTTGCGTTCGGCAAAGAAACCGCAAGGTTGTGTTTCTGACAGACAAGTGTCTACACCTGATGTTGGAACAAATATTGCGTAAAATGGCAAAACATAATTGAGAAAGTTAAAAACATATGTTTAAAATTCACATTACAATAAATATGAATATGAATAAGTCTTTTCTGAATGAACATAAAAAAGGAACATATATGTGAGTCTTGAAATAGAGTTTTGTACATTTCTTACAAATTCAAAACACGTTTGACCAAAGATCATAGCTTATGACACCATATAAACATGCCAAAACTTCAACACACTTTATCTGTTGTTGGAATAAACCGTTTAAGTTACAATTTATGCAGCAACATAGCTGCAAAACTTACACTACAATGAGATCAAACAAGGTATACAAGCTCGTATATTAATCTCGTGAATGGGGAAGTCAAAAGCATTTACTCACTTATTTTGGGATTATAAATATAGTAATACAGTAAAGTACGGTTATAACGAACTCAAAGGGACTACTAATTTTAGTTCGTTATAGCCGTAGTTCGTTATAAGCATATATACAGCATAACTACGGCAAATAGTCGGGACCAAAAAGTAAGTTCTTTATATCCGTCAGTTCGTTATAAGCGTGTTCGTTTTAACCGTAGTTTACTGTACTAATAACGGGAAGTACTTACTTACTTTGGAGATTTAACGTGCGCTTTCCGACTGATGCGTATTTCGGGAAGTGGAATGGCATGTAGTAAATACATCGTACTAATAGTGACACAATTAGAAGCCAACAACTTGTTTCGTCCCCGTCTTCGCAACCTGTCAGTATCTAATTATTTGGAATAATCCTTTCCCGCGTTTCTTTCAATTAAAAAGGACTAATTTCATTCGAGGGGGGCCTGTGATCTTAAAACACAATTAGTATGTTTACGTAGACACAAACACACGTGGTGTGGTCTGGTCTGGTCAGTAACTGACAACTTGCTGATGACAAATGTCAATACACCTGGTCAGTAAACTGACCACTACAATGATCGAACGATGTGTGACGTCTACTATTCATCTAACAGTTGAAACATTTGTACATCAATGCATTCGTTTTCTCTTTGTTTGAGAAGCATTACTGAGAAGTTGACGGATGACAAGGTAGACACAATTTTATGGATAACGTTATCCATACAACTTCTTTGAGTGGCATTTAGAAGTTGGAGTGGTAACTAAGACAAAAATGTTATGGATGAGCAACTTCTTTATTACAATTGTAATAAAGAAGTTGCTCGTCCATAACAATTTTGTCTTAGTTATGTTATCCATACAATTGTGTCTACCTTGTCATTCGTTTTCTACCAAGGATTTAGGATTGGGAGGCCTCTAAACGTGTAAGTTATTATTATTCTATACAAAAGAATAGGATTTCGATCAAAAGGTTACAGTTAAAATGACAAATACAACGTTCATATCTATGAGGTTATGGTAAATTTTGGCTCAGGCGAAACAACCACTACTTTGAGAGTGGATATTGAGAGTATGCGAAAAAGTGCTTCACTTTGTACACATGTAAATACACTTGATGATACATCTGTTGATTTTGACAGCCCAGGCCAAGTCGGACCCATAACAAGCCAAACACTTCTGATAGAGACTGTAGAGAATGTTGAGAATGTAGAGGGAAAAGGGTTTCACTTTGAGCACCTTGTTTTCTTTATATACCGCGATCTGAGACACTATAAAGTCGTATTCAGGTAGATATAATACTAATCTATAGATGTGAATCCATTTGATGATACATCTGTGAGGTTAAAGTTAATTTTGACAGCCCGGGCCAAGTCGGACCGAACACTTCTGACATAGATTTTCTTAAGAAAATACAGTAAAAATGCTTCACTTTGAGCCCCCTGTTTTCTTTAAATACGATGTACCGTGACATTGTAAAGTGGTATATAGGTAGATATAACACTAATCTATAGATGTAAACACATTTGAAGATACATCTGTGTGTTTAAAGTTGATTTTGACCGCCCCGGCCAAGTCGGACCCAACACATGCCAAACACTTCTGATAGAGACTATGTTGAGAATGTAGAGGGAAAAGGGCTTCACTTTGAGCACCTTGTTTTCTTTAAGTACAGCGATCTGAGACACTATAAAGTGGTGTTTAGGTAGATATAATACTAATCTATAGATGTGAATCCATTTGATGATACATCTGTGAGGTTAAAGTTGATTTTGACAGCCCGGGCCAAGTCGGACCGAACACTTCTGACATAGATTTTCTTAAGAAAATACAGTAAAGGAGCTTGACTTTAACGGCCCAGTTTTCTTTAAATGCCATATACTGTGACATTATAAAGTGGTATATAGGTAGATATAACACTAGTCTATAGATGTAAACACATTTGAAGATAGATCTGTGTGTTTAAAGTAGTAAAGTAGATTTTGACCGCCCGGGCCAAGTCGGACCCAATACCAGCCATACACTTCTGATAGAGACTATGTTGAGAATGTAGAGGGAAGAGGGCTTCACTTTGAGCACCTTGTTTTCTTTAAGTACAGCGATCTGAGACACTATAAAGTGGTATTTTTGTAGATATTATACTAGTTTATAGATGTGAATCCATTTGATGATACATATGTGAGTTTAAAGTTGATTTTGACAGCCCGGGCCAAGTCGGACCGAACACTTGTGTGTATAGGGAGAAGAGGTCTACTTTAACCAACGTGTCTGCTTTAAATACGACGATCAGTGACCTTATAAAGTGGTATTTACTCAGATATAGTACGTTCCTATAAATATAAACGCTATGCCGAAAGATGGAAATTTGTATCACGATAGCTAGACGTATTTGATACGTTTCAAATCTTATTTCGCTTAACGATTGCCCTTTTACATGTTACCAAGATCAGAGACGCTTACACACAGCTCCACTTTCTGGTTTTCATGCGATTTACTCCGAATTACTTATTTATGGTGCACTTTTTTGTTTGGTGATTGTTCATTAATGTCACGTGTGTATGTTGCATCAATTATATGTAAGTATGATCGCCGATAATGAAGTGATTAGCCAGTAACACTTTGGCCCGTCTTGGCCCGGCCCGGCCCGACTTTTAGGCAATGCCACAAATGAACCATACGTCTTTCAAGGATTTTTTGCGAACTCTACTGCTGATATTAAAGGAAGGTGAAGAGCAGATAGTCTCAAGGATGTAGCACATCACGATAAATGTTGCCGTTTGTGTGCTGTAATTTGCGCACTAGCTGCTTTCCCTCTCGCCCGAAGAAAGGTGATTTTTTGTTTATAACTAACGACTGACTGCAAAGCGGCCGCATGCATTCACGGGTCAGTGACGAAAGTAGTGTATTCAACCCCATTAAGTATTGACGATGACCAATGCCATAATTGTAATTTTCCAATATTGCAATATCGCAACTTAAACCTAACCAAACATTCAGCAAATAACTTTACATTTTGAAATTAACATAAATGTTGTCTAATGACTGCACTGCAAAGCGGCAGTCATCTTCCCGAGCTAAGGGCGTTAACGGACTATAAAAGTCTAGTTTTCACCCTTACCGAACTAGCCTGGAATTACGGAGTTACATTTTGGCTGGACAAACGAGTCGATGCATAGGCCAATCAAGATCGCGTTGCGAACTAGACATCCGGTTCACAAACGACATTGAATTCAAAGTGCAGATTTCGGTCGACTGCAGGGTTTGCAAAGCATATTTACCACCAACTGGGCGTCGACAGATATTTTGCAAATCGTTCCATGTTTATAATGAAGTTGCTGAAGTGATTTGATGCACTTCGCGGGTAAGACCCGTTTAGTCACAATATACATCTTGATCATGTTGATTATCGATCAGATTGTCTTGACACTCTCCTACCCAGAGTTCCATGCGGCCGGCAGCCAGCTAGCATATTACCTCTGCCACAGGCCAGCGCCATGTGACGATTCGTCACATCTTTCACAGTCCATTCAAGATATTGCATATGCTTTTCATCCGTTTCATGTCTACACATTTTCATAAACAAATGTCAAAGAATGGTTAACTTTCATTGAGAAAGTATGCAAATACGTAAAAATCTACTTGTTTTTGCGTAGTTATCCTATGTTTACATTGGTTGTACGGCTCCACGTGCTGTCATCGAAGCCCAACGGAGAGTTAGCGACACGGTCACTTTGATGCATAAATATATATTGTCATGCAACTCACTGTCGCAGTTGTAGTAGCATATCTATATAGTTATGCAAAACAATATGTAAAGCGCCCCCAAATACTTGCATTAGTCCGTTCTATACTGATTTCTGAAAAAGCGCGTTTGTTTACAAACAAGAGAAAAGTCCAGTCACGTGATATGCAAATTAGCCTGTGGCAGTGGTGTTATGCTGAGTCACCACTGCGACCGAGTGTGATTGTTTTGACTGGGTGCCGCCATCTTGTATGAAGCAAATGCAATCGATATGAGAGGTGGAATCTGATTGGTCAATAGGAGGGACACAGAAGAGACATAACTCCTAATAGCCACTGGTGGCCCAGACAAGGGCTTTACAGAGCACTTTGAAGTAAAATATCATGGTGTGTGCACATGCATCGTGTGTTAGTGATGACATAATGTGTTTATCTGAAAATACATAACTGATATCTCAATCGAGTGTAATAACATTCTTTTTTACTTGAGTGAAATTTACAGTTAGGCCGGAACAACTTGCAGTCTGGTGGCTGGTTTACAAAGTGTGATTACGATAACTAAAGCAACACGTTAGAGAACGTTTGTGACACTCAAAATATCAACTTTTAGTTCACTCGAGGCGATATAAGGTGAGACATTATTTGTCAATAAAATACAAAATATCCTCCATGTGTGCCATCATTGGTTGCAGGATTTTGATTTTTTGTTGTTTATCGCCGCACAAGGCAATATTCCAGCTATATGACGGCGGTCTGTAAATAATCGAGTCTGGAACAGACAATCCAGTGATTGACATCATCAGCATCGATCTACGCAATTGGGATACGATGACATTCATCTGAGTCAGCGAGCCTGATCACCCGATCCCGTTAGTCGCCTCTTACGAACAACATAATCGCATCTTACGACAAGCATAGTCGCCTCTTACGACAAATATAATCGCCTCTTACGACAAACATAGTAACCTCTCACGCCTCTTACGGCAAGCTGACCCGTGAAGATCCGGGGTGGAATAGGTCTTCAGCAACCCATGCTTGCCGTAAAAGGCGACCAACGGGATCGGGTGGTCAGGCTCGCTGACTTGGTTGATGCATGTCATCGATCCCAATTGCGTGGATCGATGCTCATGATATTAATCACTGGATTGTCTGGTCCAGACTCGATTATTTACAGACCGTCGTCATATAGCTGGAACATTGCTGAGTGCGGCGTTAAACAACAAACCAACCAACCAACCAACTTACGGCAAGCTTGGTTTGCTGAAGACATATTGGTTGCAGGAGAATGACAATCTTTCCATTTAGTCCACAAAAGATCGAAGACCCAGTAATACAGTCGTTTGTTGAAAATATTTACATTACAAAATCATATATAGGTTTGATTTTTGTTCATAGAACTATAGGTGATATGTCATGACATAACGGATTAGCCATAGCCATACGAAAAACTCGGGAGTTCTTTAACTTATTTTGAGTAGCATATTTCAGTTATCAAAACATTGCCTATATGTACTCAGATGTTAAGGGTATAGCTTTCATTATACTGACATTCGGTAACGACATATACCTAGGATTAGCATAGCATATAGGCTAATACTATACAGAGTGATTAATATTAATTAATTATTAAATCCTAAGCAGAAAAAACACAATGGTAAGTTTGTTTCCTGTTTAGTGTGTTTGCTGCTTATCGCTGCTATGAGAAACATTCAAGTAAATAATGGCGTCTGGACCAGACAAACCAGTGATTGATAGCCCAAACAACGTCCCACGCCATCGGGTACGTTGACACGCCATCAATCGTGTAGCATGTGTTCCCGTTCCAATGTGACGCCTCTAACGACACACAGTAAACTACGGTTAAAACGAACCCAAAGGGACCACTAATTTTAGTTCGTTATAGCCGTTGTTCGTTATAAGCATATATACAGCATAACTACAGCAAATTTTAGGGACAAAAAAGTAAGTTCGTTATATCCGTCAGTTCGTTATAAGCGTGTTCGATATAACCGTAGTTTACTGTATATATGTTACTGGGGTCGATTCTAACCCGGAATCCCCTTGAGGTATGATGAATAGGAATCATAGATACATTATATTAGATAAATATCGCTAGTGTTGAACTTGCAAGCTCAAATATTGATCGAGGATATTTGTAAAAGCCACGGAGAATATGTTAAATTTGTTCTTCTCGATACACAGTGTGAGCGTCCAGAAGGTAAATAAGCGATCTTTTGAAAATGTGTTCCTCGTTAATGTTTCCGAGACAAGGTCGAATCAGAGACCATAAAATAAAATTTATTTTATGGTCTCTGATCAAATACATCTTCGTCATTATGATACTCTATGAAAACTAATGGGTTACCTCCTATTTATTCGATGTTCTTTGAAAATGGCGACTACTGGTCATATTACCCATCGGCGAAATTATTTTCCAGTAATATTCTCACTGGGCGTTATAATGTTTGCTTCATGCTGATTGTCTGGTTTTGTCCAGTGGTTCTGTTTGTTTTCATTGTTTTCACAGAGGTCACAGAAACGTGACGTCGAAAGAAAGCATTGTCGTAAATAATTAAAAGATTGTGTGTGACGTCGTTACAACAATAGGCCAACTGGCCTATCTCAACTTGAGATCAGGAAACCAACGTAATCTCACAGAATGCATGATTTAAAAATAAACGACTTGCAGATCACCTAGGTTCGGAACTCAGTCTTTATAAAATCAATCCGTCGAAGGTTATCCAAGGGTTTAAAATGATATTTTACAGGCGCTTCGATTACTTTTTCACTATTACATTGAACGCTGTAATAAATATCAAGGGTTTAGAGTGACCTCCCTTCCCAAACAAACGTAAACAAATGACGAAATTGACAGAAAGTTGTCGGGGAAAAAAATTCTGTGCATGGCTGATTGGGCCAAGTTAATATTATGTCATTAATTTTGCGAAAAGGTTTGTATTGTATTTGAGTTGAAGAGCTGTTAATGATGTCAGTCGTTTTGGCCCTGCGCCAGTTTAATCATTCACTGTTGAGTGTTGTCAGCCTTATCATAGTAGGTTGCACAACCGTTCGCAAACAACATTCGCTGACATGAATAAATGCCAACATTTTCTGATGACTCGTTCATTCTAGCAGTACTCGCCGTCGACATTCGATCATTTTCAAGAATATTGTTATTAACGTTTGTGTGACCGGGAAATTCTAATTTTCATCATGAGTGACAACGGCAATGTATCTCAGTCGACCAATTCGAAAAAAAAAAATGGGTGGGTAGGACCGCCGACCAAGGAATGGCTTGAAAACAGGTTGTCCAAGAGGCTGTGCTATCTGCTCCGGTATGGGGCTCTCAAAGAAGGCCTTCACGTTGATGATCACGGTAAGTTAAAGAAAACACATCGTGAATCCCTGTCACTGACCACCAAATCCAGTTTCCGTATTTGCCGTAATAAGCGCCCCGCTCTAATAAGCGCCCACGGCTAATAGTTGCACCCGACTCGCCTAAAATCCGACTCGCCTAAATAAATCTGAGCTGACTCGCCTAAAAAATATATATGATATTTTGGTATGCGTTTGGCAAATATAACTTAGGTTAGGCCTAATGATCACAATTACTAGTATATTCATACACAAGTATGGAAATAATATAAAAAACAACAACGTATCATCCATAGAACTTGTCTTCTGTCATATTTACATCTGCACTTCATGTTGAGTCAGTGAGTCAGAGCCCAGTCGGTTACGCTATTGGGACCGAGACTACAACACTAACATTTAGTTACATTATGTGTATAAAATGCATTACTATGCATTTCTGATAGTTACAAACTTATTCTAAAATACAAAAAAATGACCGTAGTTCGATCAAAAAAAATTTTGGCGAGTGAAAATCTTTTTAGGCGAGTAGGATTTTAGGCAAGTTTGGTGTATCCCACGGCTAATATATTTGCTAATATATTGGCACGTGAACAATACCAATTAGCACCCTTTCCGATTGATCAATGTAAACAAGACTGATTCATTCGCATATAATACACACTCCTTTGTTATATGCACCATCAATTATGGACAATTAAATTCTGGAAAATATATATCTGCCGTACATAAACATTTCAGGCTGTCAGCATGAACCATGAAATTTATCTTTCAACTCTTGTTTTTTTTCACCAAAATAATATTTTAATAAGAGCCCCCCTATTTCTACTTTTGAGAGCGCCCTGGGCGCTTATTACGTCGAATACGGTAGTCGCCTCTTACGACAAGTGTGTGTTGATGAAGACCAATTCTAACACCGGATCTTCATGGGGCTCCCTCATGAAGATCCATGTTGGAATTGACATATATAACAACTCATGCTTGTCCCCAATGAAGATCTGGGTTAGAATTGATCTTCAACAACCCATACTTGTCGGAAGAGGCCAATAAAAGCATCTGGCTGTCAGACTCACAGACTGGAATCATTGTGTCCCAACTGCATAGATCAATGTTCATGATGTCAATCACTGGACTGTCTGGTCCAGACTATTTACAGATAGCATCATAAAGCTGACATATTGCTGAGTATCACGTTAAACAACAAAGAAACCACACAAAATAAAACAGAGGATGATATACTCCTTGCAGGGTTTGTGGACATCGAGGAGCTGCGTTCTGTGAACCTCCTCCGAGAACACGGACTGGAGGAGGTGTTGGAGGAAATCAAGACATCGACATCATGGCGGAAAACGAAACGGTTCCAGTGGAAGGAGGAACATGGGAAGATCTATGTGCGAGCACAGTACGCTCGACGCCTGGAGAAGGTATTGTACATCACTCCATGACTTTGACATTATCAAATTACAGTGAACTATAACAAGGGTTAAGACGATAGGGCAGGCGTAAGACACATACAGAAATAAGTATTGTAGTGGCAGTAAGATGTACAATACATTGTAATTGTATAAAATAATTCAATTATTTCAGGCCATTTAATTTTGGTTTGAAAATATTAATAAAATAACTTTCTTTTATCTTTCTCAATGCATCATTGTCACATTTGTAAAATGAGATATATATATATATATTCCATATTTGACGTAATAAGCGCCCACGTCGATATTTGCTAATATATGGGTTAGTGAACAATCCCAATTAGCACCCTTCTGATTGATCAATGTACACAGGACTTATTTATTCGTGTATAATACACACTCGTGTGTTATGTGCACCGAAATTACGGGCAATTAAATTCTGGAAAAATATATCTGTCATGTATAATACGCACAGACTTTTCTTTTGTATCATTTCAGGCTGTCAGCATAAACCACGAAAATTTACGATCTTTCAACTCTTTTACCAAAATTATTTTCTAATAAGAGCCCCCTATTTCTAATTTTGAGAGCGCCTTGGGCGCTTATGACGTCGAATACGGTATGTACATTTGGAATGCAAATATCTTATGAAATTCTGTAACACAGAATTTCAGATTGAAGTTTGTTACTGGAAATGTACAACAATGGATAACAGTAAAATGGTGAGTGAGTGAGTGAGTTAGATTGAACGCCGCTTTTAACAGTATTCCAGTTATATCCCAGCATGTCAGCTTAATGTGGGAGGAAAGCCCGAAGTGATGCAGGTCTCAGACGTTTACACACAGTAAGATTCTATTGATCATTTTTAGTGCACAGTTGTCAATAAGGTGATCATAAACTGTTTCCTTCTCCAGAATCCATGCCACGAAGACAGCAAGGTGCCAACTCTGTTTGAGCACTGCATACAAAGTGTCATTACCAACATAGAAGATTATGATCTGGACGATTTTCCTGATGAATTTATAATAAGGTGAGAACATCAGTACAAATTACTAACTTCATGTTATTTGCAGTGAGCGACTTTTAACAGTATTCCAGTTATATCACGGCGTGTCAGCTTAATGTGGGATGAAAGCCCGAAGTGATGCAGGTCTCAGACATTTACCACTTTGGTGAAACCCATGAGCACGGATTTGGGGCTGACAGAGAAACATAAATGGGGCGAACCAGGATTCAAACCCACAATTATAGGTTTCTGGTCTGTCCAAGGGACACAACTCTGCACAGCCAATTGCAGCGCCTCAGTTGACTGGGCCACCCGAGCCCCGATATTTACTGTAGAGACTACAACATTGATGGACCACCAACACAGACATACCTCATACAAGATATTACCTTATCCTCAGGGTGAGTGAGTGAGTGAGTTGGGTTTAACGCCGCTTTTAGCAGTATTCCAGTTATATCGCGGCGTGTCAGCTTAATGTGGGAGGAAAGCCTGAAGTGATGCAGGTCTCAGACGTTTACTACTTCGGTGAAACCCACGAGCACGGGTATGGTGCTGACAAACCTAGAAACATAATTGGGGCGAACCGGGCTTCGAACCCACACCTATCATTTGATATTCTGGAGGAGGGTAGGGGGAACCTAGGAGTTTGTATTAAGATTGCCGGGAGATATTTTTTTCAGCTACGGCTACAAAAGCAGATTTTTTTATTTATAACTATGAGCCTGAATTTGAATTTAATTTGTTTAATATGCAGGTAATTTTATTTTCAAAGTCTGAGTGAGTGAGTGACCGCTTTTAGCAATATTCAAGCAATATCACCAGAAATGGGCTTCACACATTGTACCCATGTCAGGAATCGAACCCGGGTCCTCGGCATGACGAGCGAACTCTTTAACCACTAGGCTACCTAACCACCCCTTTAACTGTCTGCAGCATAATTATTTCTTTCAAGAATTTTTAGGAATTTTTTTTATTTTTGGGGACTATGAAAGGCGCCAACAGAAATTCATCTAGACCAGCTCAGAACCTGATATCTAACACCAAGACCACAACTGTCAGTTTTTGTAGATTTTTCAAAATGTGGTTGAAGACTTGATTATCAAAAAATCTCTTTGTGTTTTGCCAGTACAATGATTCATCGTCTGAAGCGTCAGAAGAAGCTGAACAACAAAGCCCTGCAGACCCTGCTGGTGCCCGCCCTGGAGCACGTGGACCTGGAGGGGCTGTACCTCACCAACAACATCCTGAAGATGGTGTGGACCAAGTGCCCCCACATCAAGACCCTCAGTCTCATGAACTGTGGATATATCATGACTGATAATCTCATGTCTCAACTAGTCAAGGTACATGATAGATCGACCCGTGAAGATTCAGGGTCTTCAGCAACCCATGCTTGCAGTAAAAGTCAACTATGCTTCAGCAAGATAACAAGCATTCTACTAGTTCCTATTTTTCAACGGGTACCGTATTTGCCATATTAAGCACCCCTTGATTCTAAACCGGTCTGTAAGTAACCTGTATAGGCGCCGCCTCCTTAGTCTGTTCACTACCACTCTATCTCTGAAAACAATTGAAACTTGTTCTTAGGCTTTAGTATGCATACTCTGGTGATAATTTTCTGAGCACCCAGCACACTTATTTTTTGAGTACAGTAGTTTGTCTTGAGATCTTTATGTTATTAAACTGGTTTTTCAATCTGTTTCAGAAACTGCCAGATCTGACGTCACTGAATTTAGCCCGGTGTCAGCATTTAACAGACATTACACTCAAATCTATCAAAAAACACTCCAAGAAGTTACGAAATATTAACATATCTATGGTAAGGAATTTTACAGAGGCATGTGTGTTGGATTTTATAATAAGTCTTCCCGGGCTAGAGCAGGTGGACATGTACGATGTGAGGATATCCACGGAGGGGCGAGAAACACTGGCGGAGATTGGCAAACACAGAAAGTTGAAAATCATTCTGTATGAATTCCACAGCGAAGAGGCAGCACAGAAAAACCCATCAGAGATGTTGCCAAATTTTGGACAAGTTTGGTACTGAAGACAAGTTCCTTGAGGCTGTCATAACTTGATGTTATGGGGATTTGTGTGCCGGTGGGATTGATCAAGGCAATCATATTTTGCTGACCATTCCCAATTACCCTCCCGCTAAATTTTCATGTCCCCACATACCTAAAAAATGTTCAAATTCACTTTTCTTCATAACACCCACCCAACTGACAATGGTTTTGATTCACATGAAGCAGGAATATTTTTTGGACTATGTTTATATTCTACTCAAAAGAAGTAAAGGAATACCTGATTTTTTCATTCGACTACAGCTAATCTGTTTGTGAAGATAGCAAGTGATATCATTTAATCGAGTGAGTGAGTGAGTTGGGTTTAACGCTGCTTTTAACAGTATTCCGGTTATATCACGGCATGTCAGCTTAATGTGGGAGGAAAGCCGAAGTGATGTAGGTCTCAGGGCGAACCGAGATTCGAACCCACAATCATAGGTTTCTGGCGTGCCCAAGAGACGCAACTGCACAGCGAATCGCGGCGCCTTAGACGACTGGGCCACCCGTGCCCCCTATTATTTAATCGAACTGCTACCAGCTACACCATATCATAGAATTCTAAGTCTACTGTCTTGTTATCATTTGCCGAGTAGTTTTTATGGTTCCATAGCAGGGCTACTCTCACAAATTTCATTGAATTGATGCAGGGTCGACACCCGCATTAATTTTGTGACCCATTAATTTCATGATATACGGTATTTCATCAAATATGGGAGGGGAGGCAGTGATTTTCTTCGTCTGCAGATACTTGAGTCAATAAGATACTTGAGGCAGGGAGTTTGGTACATAAGGAGGCGAGGCTGAAAATCTAATAATTCATTTAACATGGCTATCTTTATCAGTTCCTCTCAGGCTGGTCATGAACATACATTTGTGGAGCTCAGAAGATGATGCTCTTCAGTGTCTGAAACTCAGCAGAGTAAACTAAGCAAGTGAGTGAGTGAGGTTTTACGCCGCTTGTAGTAATATTCCAGCAATATCACAGTGGGGAACACCAGAAATGGGCATCAAACTTCGTACCCATGTCGGGAATCAAACCCAGGTCTTCGGCATGATGAGCGAAGGCTTTAACCACTAGGCTACTCGACCCCCCCCCAAGTAAACTAAGAGCTTTAGGGCAAGCATATTTTAAAATACTGTAAGCCCAGTGTAAAAACTGTAGGTGAAGCAGGGAGACATACACTATGTATACATGACGAAATACAGCCGAGTTCCCGAGTTATAGATGAAGCCTGCATTTATCAAGGAAATGATCTGTGTGTTAAACATCTTTGCAACTTTGCCACTTAAATCTATTGATAAAATGTGACAAATTGAAATGAAATATGTATTTTCGGACATTGTGAAGAGTGATAGATTTAATAAATGAATGATTTGACAGGTAGGTTCATGCAACTGTATTGTGTATATATTATTTTGATGTGGCTATGATTTGGCCAGTATACCGGTCTGCGGGGCTATCAGGCTGAGTACTTTGAAGCTGGACCCTGTTTCCCCAAGCAATCTCAGGGTTATGCAAGGGCCTGCGGAAATTTATAACTATCAGCCCGAGAACAAATCTGTCGGCCTCGGGCCTATGTCTATTTCAATGATGCTATTGTGTTTTTTGAGTGCATTTCATAATAATATACTACTCAACATTTGATAGGGATAATATACACATGACATGAGTGAATCAGTTTTGTGAACCATGGAAAGATGGATATATCCCTGTCAAAAATGGAGTGGTACACTAGTAATAACACTTGAACATTCCCTCCAATTTGAGCTACCAGTACTACTATAAATGCTGAGTGACATGTTTTATAGCTTTGTATATCGATTTGAATATGAAATAAAAAGTAACTATTTTACTGTTTTTGTGTTAAGATTTATTAAAAATCCAAGAGTACAATTTATTATTTACAGTTAAATGTGCATAATGTACAAGAGATGGTCACAACAGCTTGAGATGTCCAGTCACTCTGTCCACAAGTTCGGAAGGGCCTGAAACATATCATGTAAACATACCAATGTCGAGATGAAACACACAAAAACATACGATGAAACGCACAAGATCTTAAAACCCGTGACGATCCGGGTAAGAATAGGTCTTCAGCAACCCATGCTTGTCGTAAGAGACGACTATGCTTGTCATAAGAGGTGACTAACAGAATCGGGTGGTCAGGCTCGCTGGCTTGATTGATGCATGTCATAGTATCCCAATTGAGTGGATTAATGCTCATGATATCAATCACTGGACTGACTGGTCCAGACTCAATTATTTACAGACTGCCGTCTTATAGCTGGAATATTGCTGAGTGATGCATTAAACAACAAAATAAACAAAAAAAACACAAAGACATAAATTCATATCTGACACCCCAGAGTGAGTGAGTGTCTTTGGTTTAAATCAGCTTTGTAAATTATTTCAGTTTTATCACAGCGTGTCTTCTTAAAGCCCAGAATGCAGGTCTTTGATGCAGACAATGGGAATAGAGCTGACAAACCAAGAAACAAAAAACCTCAATACTGTCGCCAAAACCTGTGATGATCCGGGTAGGAATAGGTCAGCAACCCATGCTTGTTGTAAGAGACAACATTGCTTGTCGTAAGAGACAACTATGCTTGTCATAAGAGGTGACTAACAGGATCGGGTGGTCAGGCTCGCTGACTTGATTGCAACAAGTATGCAACAATTAACTCAATTAATGCAATGTTTCTAAATTTCCAAGAATGAAAGTACTATTTTTAGAACATTGGCGCATCTGGTAAATCTCTGGATAACTGCTTAGTAATGTCAACATGTTCTGTTTTTGTGACATGCACAGCTAGGCACAATACAAAGTGACTGAATGCAGTGTTCCCGTTTACCGGCTATTAGCAGTTTTTTACCGGTAGAATTTGACAAGGACCAGTAATTCATGTGGCTGCCAGTCCCTGTGGACCGGCAAATAAAGTACCTTATAAATCTTTGTTGTTGAACAAAACATCAGCGATATTCATACAAGTATATTTTTCGAATGAAGTCAGCTCGTCTGTTACCCTCAGGGCTTCCGCTTGTCTATTTTTAGTGCAAGGAAATAACATTTTGCCTTGGTTCGAGGTTGAATATATATTTGCAGCGACTTAAGTCTTGAAATATAAAAAAAACAGAAAATAGCGACTGAAATTAGTGTGAATGAATTAAAACCAGGTTTTTATACATATTTTTAATTGTTGAAAGTTGGGACTGACAAAAAATTAGGGGGACTGGTAATTTTTAGTGTTGCCAGTCCACCAGGACTGGCAGGTTCGAAAGCCAGCGGGAACTCTGTGAATGTAGTTTTACTGCTGAGTCAGCAATATTCAAGTTGAATCATGGCAGCTTGTAAATAATCAAGTCTGGGCCAGACAGACTGGTGACATGGTGACATGATCCATGCCATTCGAACAGGATGTATTATTTATTGTTTGTATGTTTAACGCGGCACTCCGCAATATTCCCGTTATACCATGGCAGCCGGTAAATATGGTGAATAGTCTAGCCTGGGCCAGACATCTGCTGACCCATATTGTGAACAACAGTCCACACCGCTGGGGTAAGAGGATATGCTATCAACCAAGTCGCCGAGCCTGACTACCAGATCCATTTGATCGCCTCTTGTAGGGCCAGCATCAGTTGCAAGGGGCCTACTCTAAACCGAGATCACCACAGGGGCATTCGAGCAGGATGGCCAAGTCAACAAGGCTGACCACTGTTATAATGACAAGCAATGGATACTGGATGGAACAGTCTACTACATCAAATCCATCAATGGCTATATACTTTGTTTGTTAAATAAACTCAAGCACTGACCTGGTCCGACCCCCAGCACTGTCCTTGACCCTGGAGCTATCTGGGTGCGTCCTGCATCCTGGATGATGCTTGTCGTCAGACCTGCTGACTGGGCCGACTTTGCCAGCGCTAACCTGAAACAGCACAATAATAATTAGGGACAAAAACCGATTGAAATAGACAAAACTATAATCTAGCCCAAGCCAGGAACCCCAGTGGTTGTGCTTGATAGCATTAGCGCTTACCAACAAAATTTCATGTCATTGATCAATGACACACGCACCATGCACACCGCCAGGTCACATTAAGAAAAGCATGGAGTGCCTGTGTTGACCTAGAATCCCCACTGTCGTCCAATGTCGGCCACTTTGGTGAAGCCAATGATCATGTGTATGATAAACCAAGCATTATATTGTGGTGAGGGGAAATAGGGTGTAATGTTGTGTCCAAGATTACTGCACTTATATAGCGACTTGTATGCACTTGTGTGGGGGGCTGCTTGTACTAGTCTGGACTGATGCCAATTTTATAGTGCTAGCCCATTGGTTGTTTGGTTGGTTTGTTGTTTAACGCTGCACTCAGCAATATTACAGCTGACGGCGGTCTGTAAATAATCGAGTCCACGCACTTGGGATCCATGACATGCATCAACCAAGTCAGCAAGCCTGACTACCTGATCCCGTTAGTTGCCTCTTACGACAAGCATAGTCGCCTTTTACGGCAAGAATGGGTTGCTGAAGATTTAATCTACATGAATACCCAGTCCTCATGTTATCCCCGTAATGCCAAACGTCAGTCAGGGTAACAACAAATACCATCTTTTGGCATCGTTTGTTATGACTGGACAGGGGATTGAACCCAACCTGCCGCTCTCCGGGCAGACACTCTACCACAAGACCACAGAGGCGGTCACATCATAATGTGATCTGGAATGAAAGCATAATGTTTGGTTCACACCATCAGTTGATGGATACCCTGGACTTACAAGGATGGTTCATCATCTGTCTTGACCACTACTTTAGGCTGACCGCTTGACCGCCACTTATACAGATGGTCCTGGTTGTTACGAAATGCCTTCTCAGCCCCGGCTACAGCAGCATGAGCACACTGAAATACAAGGACACGCGAAGTGATGGTTGGTTGTTGGTTTGTTGTTTAACGCTGCACTCAGCAATATTCCAGCTATATGACGGCGGTCTGTAAATAATCAAGTCTGGACCAGACAATCCAGTGATTGTTATTATGAGCATCCATCCACGCAATTGGGATCGATGACATGCATCAATGAGCCTGACCACCCCATCCCGTTAGTCGCCTTTTACGACAAGCATAGTCACCCTTTATAGCAAGCAAGGGTTGCTGAAGACCTATTCTACCCCGGAATCTTCACGGGTTGACACGAGAAGTGAATAATTCACTGCCACAGATACATTTACATTTACTCGGATTACCATGGGTATGATGGACTATCAGAATGCAGAAAATTTAATTTTGAACATGTAATGATCAGCCGAGTTCATATTTAGCATTACACTGCAGTTATATATTGGTAATTTATATCTATACACATAGAGAATAATGAAACTTATTATTAGTCAATATTTTGTGTACTTCTAGTCGATACTATCAATACTAAAATTTCCTTTATCATGTCTATGCCATCCCTACCCTATCCTTCTAAACTGATCGTGCTTAAATAAACTGAAAAAATCTAGACTGGACTGAAACATTTGAAACCTTACCACTGCATCATTATTGGTTTAATAATATATTGAGGAATTTTCAAGCATGAGAGGTACTTTACATTTGGGAATCAAACGCAAGGGGACAGCTCTGTCAATTGAGTATTACTCAAGATAAATTGTCATTGGAGCATAGCCAGTTGTAACAAATTACTCAAAAGAATTTAAAGGGGAAGTGTACACGCAAAAATTACTTTCTTTCTTTTTCTAAACAAAACGCAATTTTAGAATTAATTAGTATCTGTGTTTGAAAATATACACTCATTTTTTTCACAGTGAAAGTAGGAAGCTCACAATAGTGTGAAAATGATATGCCGTTATGAGGCCTTCGTTTTTCGAGCTAAACAGGCCTGAGTTATCCCCCTTAGATTATGACGTAATTGGTGCCAATTCAACTGGGTCCCTGTCTATTCTCAACGCAAAAGATATCAAGTACCAGTTTGCGGTAAAACAACATGGCCTACGACACACTCCGGCGCAGTGGTGACTCAGCATAACACTATGCTGGCTGGCATCTGAGACGCTAGAATCACACACCCAGACCTACACCACGTGAAGCGGCTCTAACAAAGCATGATGACGTCATAATGTTTATCAATTGGCACCAATGACGTCATATTGCAAGGGGCATAAGCCATGGTGTTTTTGTTGTGGAAATAGAACACTTGGTAAATGTGAAAAATATAAATCGTTTTAATGCGAAAAATATGTTAATTAATTGTGATATTTTTATATTTTTGTCTATGACACTTCTAGGTTAACACTTTTAATGTGGAAAAGGTACAAGAAAAATAGGTTAATTTCCGTGTGAACTTGCCCTTTAAGGACCACCCGATTCTTTCATATTACTATAGTTAATATGTCATGGCATGACTACGGTAACAGGAAAAAATAGGTTGAGTTCTTATTGCTTTTTTAGCAGTATATATATATATATACAGTAGAACACGGATATAATGAACTACAAGGGACCAGAGAAATCAGTTCGTTATATCCGTTGTTCGTTATACATGTTATCGCTAGGACGTGTCCGCCATCTTGGATAAGACAAAACGAAATACACGTAATTGCAGTATCCTCTACGTCTTGGTGATTGGCAGCTCGTAAAATTTATATGTTTAATGTTTGTTTTACAGACAAGATTACATGTACAGGTAAGATTAACACAATGCAAATTTAACACGGTTGATCTGTCACCGCTGATTGTACTGATTCGCCGCCATTGTGTTGATTCGCCGCTGATTGCGTACAGCCAATTGTCAGTGACACTTGACACTGAGTGAGATTTCTTAGTTCGCTATACACGTCACTAATTAGTGATAGATGGGCTTGTCGGTGATCAGATATCAGTTTGCTGTTTCCGTTAGTTCGCTGTAGAGAGTTCGTCATATACGTAAATTTTATATGATATTATATAGGAGATAAATCGGGTTTTTTTTAACAGTTCGTTGTATCCGTTTGTTCACTATATCTGTGTTCGTTATATCCTCGTTCTACTGTATATATTTTACATGCTGCACCCCACCAATATGTCATGTCAAGCATGCATAACTTTCTTTAAAACCAAACCATCCTTACGATTTTAAGAGGAGTCATTTCTCACCTGAGCTGCAATCTTCCCCTTCCCCATCTTGAGGTCAGTGCGGACGACGATCACCATTTTGTATTCTCCCGAGTCAGAAGCCAAGAGAGGGCGGGATAACTGCAATAGAAAAACATGTCTTGTTCAATACATTATGGCATCAATTTACAAAAACCTTAATTCATAGAGACAGGGCATTATTGAATATTGTAAAAAACATAACATATCTGGCCAGTCCAGCAGACTTTAATAACACTATCCTGCAACAAAGATCCATTAAATTTAACTATCAATAACAAACCAATTTTGAATTTCGATTTGATTACCATACTTTAAAATGGGTAGGACCTGTGAAGATCCGGGGTAGAAAAGGTCTTCAGCAACCCATGCTAGCCATAAAAGGCGACTATGCTGGTCGTAAGAGGCGACTGACGGGATCGAGTGGTCAGGCTCCCAGACTTGGTTGATGCAGGTCATCATATCCCAATTGTAAATCACTGGATTTTCTGGTGCAGACTGGATTATTTACAGACCGCCGTCATATAGCTGGAACATTGCTGAGTGCGGCGTTAAACAACAAACACACAAACAAAATTGGTAGGAACGATTATTTACACACTATTGTCATGCATGTCAGAGAACTACTGTAAACATTGTAAAGTCAGAGAAGACTAAAATCACATGGGTCTTAATTCTCTTAACTCTTAATTCTCTTAACCTGGTAATATAAGGATTAAAAGACAACAATAATTTTCTTGACAGAAAAGTATTGGGTTCAGTTACAGTAACTCTGGTACTCAGGTCAGGTGGGTCCTGAGTAGGACCCGGGTACCCACATGACTACTAAGACCTATGGTTGGTCACGTGATATACTGTAATGACATTAACAATAAAACTCAATGGTTACACTACAAGTATAGCTAATGTTCACATCTCTTTCTCACTGTGCAAGCATTCGTTCTGACTTTTATATGTCAGAGTAAGGATAAAGCGTCAATCAACTGCAGTGTATGCATGATCAGATTGTTTTATACATGTATCTAAACAGTGTTCGAAATACCTGCCTGCCCGACCGTCCGAGACGGGTTGATTTCAACTCGGGCTGCCAGATTTTCAAATCCCCCTGCCCGACGGTCGGGTTATATTTCATATGTGAAAATATTCAAAATATTTCCCGATGATAAGCATTAATTCACATGTAAAGATGAATGATAAAATGTAACCAAAAAGGAAACCCCGTTAGCTTATCCTGAGAAACATATGATTATAGTGGGCAGGCAGGTTTTGGTCAGGGCTGGCAAGTATTTCAGCTAGCCATTCCTGTGGTCTGGCTGAAATTTTTGGGAGTTTCATACCCTGATCTAAATAGTTTTTGCAAGGGCTACAGTAAAACAATTCCCATTCGGACATTTTGTACCCAACTCTTGAGACCTATAGCGGGTATCCGGGTAGGGCTGGGTAATGGTGTGTCGAGTACCCAGGTAGTAAATTTGGACTAGTTACTTGTATGTATAACTTACATCATCTGAATTATTTGACGTGAACTTGATTCGCCTGGCAGACCTTGCCTTGAAAATCCAGCCAACTGCAATACCAATTCCAAGGCCCAACACGAATGTTGCTGTCTGTTTCTGATCAATTGACAACATCTTTTTCTTGCTTCAAGCGAAGTAAAACGCTTAGTCCTGATATGGTATGATCCAGCGTTGTGCAATTGTGTCCACTGATGTGCTAACTGTATAATCAGTGATAATTGTGTATTGTATTGGAAGTCTGGATGTGTAAACTTGGCTCTAACATGTATAGATTTTACAAAGAGAACTACAGTCTGACCTAGTTATGAACGTACTCAAAAGCATGTTCATGCGAATAAATGATTACAGTTTAACGGACTAATCAGTTGGTAACAGAATAAGCTGATCAACTCGCACAAGTTTTACTTCACGTGTTGAAAGCTATAATAATAAAGCCGGCGGATGTTGATAGCGAGCACTTCCTGTTCTTTCTTACACTGAAAATGGTTGCAAAAGAACGTGTTTTCATTGGTTGATATTTACAGTACAGCCAATCAACGCTCTCGATTTCTACACTGAAAACAGAGAATATAAAATGTATTATTAGAAGCGAGTTTAGTTACGATTTGCGGGAGAACGAGAGAAGGAAAGAAGATGAACTTATACGATCATATCAAACAACTGCATCAAGCAGAGCTTTATGGCGATTTAAAACATTTGGTAATGATGTATTTAAATGCCCACGCGCACCAATTACATTTGCTTTGGCAACATTTTCCGTATAATCTGTTTTCACGTCAGGGATTTCTCTCATGAATAGCATTTTCATAAATTTTGGTCTAGACCTATTTTGTATTTTGAATTGCATTGATTTGAGTTTAATTTTTTCCTTCTCATATAGCAATAAAGTGTTTTACAAAAACAAATGCATTCCATTATTCAACAGATTACAGTCAGTGTAGCAGTATTGAAGGTTTTTTTATGTTATGGGTTCTGGATTGTCCAATGAGTTAATTTTTTTCTATGGGATAATCAAGAATGAAATATTGTTTTTTGAAACGGTAAAATATATAATAGAGTCAGGTTATTCAATGAGTTTAGAGTTCTAGTGTTTGTTTCAGTCCTCCTTTGTGCTGTCTTTATGTGACAACAGTGCAGAAGTGGAGGTACTGTCCCTTCCACAGAAATACCAGTGTCTTGTACACTTTGGTGACGCCTTGTACCACACAGAGGAGTTCAAGAAAGCCGAGGTAGGCCCGCTGCCTCATCTCTCTGGAAGCCAAAAATCGTATAATTTACAACACTGTAACAACATGCTCACAATTTACAAACTGTAACAACATGTTTACAATTTACAACACTGTAACATCATGCTTACAATTTGCAACACTGTAACATCATGCTTGCGATTTACAACACTGTAACAACATGCTTACAATTTACAACACTCTAACAACATAGTTAACCGTTAAATACTAGCATCCAGCGAAAGTAGACAGATGTTCACAATAAACTCTGACCCTGCCGAGTGTCCATTTGGATGACTAGTGACTAATAAACAAAACTAAACAGATCGTTGTTTTAGCTATAGTTTGTCTTATGCTGGACAGGGGCTTGTCTAAGGCATTGCAATTCACTGTGCAGAGTTGCATCCCTTAGATATATACATGTATCAGAAACCTATGTGAATTTGAATTAACTTGACTTGCCCAATACTTGATTTGCCCAGATTTGCCCTAGGTTTGTCATTTTATAGGTTTCACCACAGTAGTAACTGAAATTCTGTATAAACTCACTCACTCACTCACTCACTCACTCACTCACTCACTCACTCACTCACTCACTCACTCACTCACTGATTCACTCGTATATCATTGTAAACTAATATGAAGTAGCACAATCAAGTATGACTGATTTAGTCTTCATACTAATCATTGCTGATTAGCCTTCAGTATGTATTTCACATGATTACTGCCCCATATTCAGAAACAAACAGACCCGTGAAGATCCGGGGTAGAATAGATCTTCAGCAAGCCATGCTTGGTGTTAAAGGCGACTATGCTTGTCGTAAGAGGTGACTAACGGGATCGGGTGGTCAGGCTCCCTGACTTGTTTGATGCATGCCATCGATCCCTATTGCCTGGATCGATGCTCATGATGTCGATCACTGGATTGTCTTGTCCAAACTCGATTATTTACAGACCTCCATCATATAGTTGGAATATTGATTGGGTGGTCAGACTCGCTGACTTGGTTGATGCATGTCATCATATCCCAACTGCGTGGATCAATGCTCATAATGTCAATCACTGGATTGTCTGATCCAGACTCGATTGTTTACAGACCGCCGTCATATAGCTGGAATATTTGCAAAGAAAAAAAACAATTACACCGTTAGCCCTGTCCATGTCACATTGAATAGGATACATTGAGAATCGTCCAAGTGTCTTTTGATCTCAAATATACCAACACAAATCAATACAAGCTTAAAAGTCTGAGGTTTATCTTTCACATCATTCTTCAAAAGTTTCAGCTTGTAAACAGTAATAGGCAGGGTCTTCAGTGTAAAAAGTACAGCTAACCAGCTTCAGTGGCAGAGAGATTAGTGATGCCATTTGATTGTGACGTCATGGTAACCAATGAGGTCACAATGGTCCACAAAGCATTCTGATGCATTTCATTGTAGCAATATCTTCTAGCGATATAGACCCGTGAAGACCCGGGGTAGAATAGGTCTTCAGCAACCCATGCTTGCCGTAAAAGGTGACTATGCTTGTCGTAAAAGGCGACTAACGGGATCGGGTGGTCAGGCTCGCTGACTTGGTTGATGCTTGTCATCGATCCCAATTGCGTTGATCGATGATCATGTTATCAATCACTGGATTGTCTGGTCCAGACTCAATTTTTTACAGACCGCCATCATATAGCTGGAATATTGCTGAGTGTGGCGTAAAACAACAACCAAACCAAACCACACCAAATCTAGCGATATATCTCCTGTAGAAGCCAATTTTGGATAATAAATGTGTTTAACATGTTAAAGCTAACATTTCATTATATGTTTCAGAGTATATTCAGGAAATCTCTGCTCCTGAAGAAGGCTATCAACAAATCAAAAGGCAAATGTTCAGGATCAGCTGTGAGTTGAACAATAATGTTCCGACAAACAGGACTAGAATGACGACTGGTTAAGTCCTATTAATGGTTTCAGAGAAACACTCCTTCTTAATAAACTCGTGAAGATCTGGGGTAGAATAGGTCTTCAGCAACCCATGCTTGCCACAAAAGGCGACAAACGGGATCGGGGGGTCATGCTCGCTGACTTGGTTGATGCATGTCATCGATCCCAATTGCATGGATCAATGTTACAGACAGCCGTCATGTTGCTGGAATATTGCTGAGTGTGGCGTAAAACAACAAACCAAACCTAAAAACTTCTTTATGAAATGCTCATGATGCTGTGTACTCATCATTATACTTCATCAAATGATGGGTGGCAGAGTTGCGTCCCTTGGGCACGTCAAAAACCTATGATCGTTGGTTCAAATCTTGGTTTGCCCCGATTATGTTTCTAGGGTTGTCAGCACCATACCCATGCTCGTGGGTTTCAGCAAAATGGTAAACGTCTGAGACCTGCATCACAACAGGCTTTCCTCCCACATGAAATTGACACTCTGTGATATAACTGGAATGTTGTTCAAAGCGACGTTAAATCCAACTCACTAATTTTCTCGTTAATCACAGGTACTAACTGTAAAACATCTAACTTACTTATAAAAGACAACTTTATCTTAAATTAGGCCATCATTTGAGTATTTACAATGTCTGTGTGATGCCACACCCCTTCTTGTAGTGCAAGTAGTCGCAATAAACATGGCCGTCCAAAAACATAAGATGTCCGAAAATCTATGATCCGATGATATATATTACTTGGAATGGTTTACTTTTCAGGATGTCATCTCGGAAGTTGATGTCAAGTTCAAGCTATATCAGTGTCTATTCCAACAAAAACAAAACACAGAAGCCCTCAATGTGGTAAGTGGTCAACTCTTCATCACAGAGAGTGTATAGTGTACTAAACCTCCATGTATCTTGAGGAATGTTGGAACGAGGAATTAAGCAGGAACGTAATGGCCTCCTTGTAGGCATGGTTTGTGGCGTACAGTAATATTGATGTATTGCACAAGTAGCGTACAGTGGTATTGATGTATTGCACTAGTCACGTACAGTAATATTGATGTATTGCACTAGTGGCGTACAGTGGTATTGATGTATTGCACTAGTCACGTACAGTAATATTGATGTATTGCACTAGTGGCGTACAGTAATATTGATGTATTGCACTAGTGGCGTACAGTTATATTGATGTATTGCACTAGTGGCGTACAGTAGTATTGATGTATTGCATTAGTGGCGTACAGTAATATTGATGTATTGCACTAGTGGCTTACAGTAGTATTGATGTATTGCACTAGTGGCATACAGTTGTATTGATGTATTTCACTAGTGGCATACAGTAGTATTGATGTATTGCACTAGTAGCATACAGTAGTATTGATGTATTGCACTAGTGGCGTACAGTAATATTGATGTATTGCACTAGTGGCGTACAGTTATATTGATGTATTGCACTAGTGGTGTACAGTAGTATTGATGTATTGCACTAGTGGCGTACAGTAGTGTTGATGTATTGCACTAGTGGCTTACACTAGTATTGATGTATTGCATTAGTGGCGTACAGTAGTACTGATGTATTGCACTAGTGGCGTACAGTAATATTGATGTATTGCACTGGTGGCATACAGTTGTATTGATGTATTGCACTGGTGGCATACAGTGGTATTGATGTATTGCACTAGTGGCGTACAGTAGTATTGATGTATTGCACTAGTGGCGTACAGTAGTACTGATGTATTGCACTAGTGGCTTACAGTAGTGTTGATGCATTGCACTAGTGGCATACAGTAGTATTGATGTATTGCACTAGTGGCGTACAGTAGTATTGATGTATTGCACTAGTGGTGACAGTAGTAATGATTTATTGCACTTTTGTCGTACAGTTGTATTGATGTATTACACTTGTTGCGTACAGTAGTATTGATGTATTGCACTAGTGGCGTACAGTAGTACTGATGTATTACACTTGTTGCGTACAGTAGTATTGATGTATTGCACTAGTGGCGTACAGTAGTACTGATGTATTGCACTAGTGGCGTACAGTAGTGTTGATGAATTGCACTAGTGGCATACAGTAGTATTGATGTATGACACTTGTTGCGTACAGTAGTATTGATGTATTGCACTAATGGCGTTCAGTAGTGTTGATGCATTGCACTTGTAGCGTACAGTAGTGTTGATGCATTGCACTAGTGGCATACATAAGTGTTGATGTATTGCACTAGTGGCGTACAGAAGTATTGATGTATTGCACTAGTTGCATACAGTAGTATTGATGTATTGCACTAGTGGCATATAGTAATATTAATGTATTCCACAATGAAGTGCAATTTGGGGTGCAGGCAGGTCATCATAGTCATAAGAAACAAGATATTTATTTGCATAAGTCCAATCTTAAATTAAATGACAACTATTACTTCCTACTTGTCCTACCATACTGTATTGGTTACCAGAAGACTGCCACTGTTATGATATGTGGGGGTAGGTTACACAGTTACAGAAGTGTTTTTCAAGTATCTTAGCTGTGCTAATGTCTGTTTTATGTGTTTTAAGCTTGAGAGCATCAACACAAAGCAGCGCACTGCCAAGATCAACCTGGCGCTGGCCAAACTGTACCTGCGCGATGGACGAGACAGATCAGCAATGACTTGCTACAAGGAGGTCGTCAGGTGAAATATTGTTGCTACCCTGTGCCTGTTTGGTGCAATGGTGAATAACAGGAAGCATACGTCATGCATGCATAATGGGGTGGACGCATGAAGATCCGGGGTAGAATAGGTCTTCAGCACACCATGCTTGTAACTGATGACCATGCTTGTTGAGAGGAAAATAACGGGATCGGGTGGTCAGGCTCGCTGACTTGGTTGATGCATGTTATCATATCCCAGTTGTGTAGATTGATGCTCATAATGTCAATCACAGGATTGTCTGGTCCATACTCAACTTTTTACAGACCGCTGTCATATAGCTAGCATATTGTTGAGTGCAGCGTTAAACAACAAACAAACAAAACATAACAGCGTATAGATCACGGAGGATATACATCAAAGGCTGTTTACATCATGGGGTGCATGTATTACAGGGTGCATAGATGACAGAGTATAAATTAATAAGAGTCAGAGAGTATGTATATAATGTGTAGAGTTTAAGATGGCCGTTGGTCAATTTCAATTTGACAGATGGTTTGTTTAAGTAGTCAGATTTCTGACTGATCAAAAACCTGAGCAAGGAATCAATCATGCATTTCATAATTTCATAATTAAAAAGTAAATAGTAAGGATTATTTCTACTTACTGTTTTGATTTAATAAAACAATGTACAGCCATAAGAATAGTAGTTGAAGTTCTGAGCAGTGCGTGTCTTTGTATCATACTTTCTGTGTCATAGGAAATGCTGTCAGGAGCTATAGTGACTTTGTCAGGTGCTTTTGTTATTGGATGTTCATTGGCCCAGTCATCTAAGGCACCACGATTCGCAGTGCAGAGTTGCTTCCCTTGGGCACGCCAGAAACCATTGATTGGGGGATCGAATCCCGATTCTGCCCTGATTATGTTTCTAGGTTTGTCAGCACCATACCCGTGCTCGTGGGTTTCACTGAAGTGGTAAACGTCTGAGACTTGCATCACTTTGGGCTTTCCTCTCACGTTAAGCTGACACTGCGCGATATAACTGGAATACTGTTAAAAGTGGCGTTAAACCCAACTTACTCACTCACTCACTCACTCATTGGCAAGGCATTGTTAAGTCATTAAAGGCCTCTCCAAACAGAATGTTTGTTTTGTTTATCATGTTTATTTGACTTATTGAAATTTTGCCATTGACTTATTACATTGCTTGGGTCCAAGTCATTGACGTATATGCAGCTCTTTGTGAGGAAATCACTGGTATTTGTGTATTGACAGGGAGCATCCCCTGGCTCTGGAGGCAGCAGTGGGGTTGTTGACGCTGGGAATGAAGGGAGCGGATGTAGCCTCACTCATCATGAACAGTCTTCCCCACGGCACCAGCTGTGAATGGTAGGGAAGCTCACATCCACTGTGTTTTCATCAACAAATGTCATCTTATGCATGTTATGGTAAATGGACACGGATAGAGCGAACAAACGGATACAACAAACTGTTGCCATATCCCTGATTTATCTCCTATATATTATCATACAAAATTTACGTACACAACAAACTCTCGACAGCGAACTAACGTATACAGCAAACTGATACATGATCACCGACAATCCCAAATACCACTAATTAGTGTGTGTATAGCGAACTGAGAAATCTCATTCAGTGTCGAGTGTCACTGACCATTGGCTGTACGCAATCGGTGGTGAATCAACACAATCAGCGGTGACAATTCAACCTGGTTAAACTTGCTTGATGGTAATCTTACCTGAACACGTAATGAGTTTCTTATCAATCTGAGAAATGAATCTTTATGTGGACATGACCTAGGAACCAAGAGATTTTAAGCCTTTCAATTTTTATCCCCCCGGCTTCTAATGCGGGTGACCCATGAAGATCCGGGGTAGAATAGGTCTACTATGCTTGTCGTAAAAGGCGACTTAACAGGAGAGTGTGGTCAGGCTCGCTGACTTGGTTGATGCATGTCATCAATCCCAATTGCGTAGATTAATGCTCATGATATTAATCACTGGATTGTATGGTCCAGACTCGATTATTTACAGACCGCCGTCATATAGCTGGAATATTGCTGAAAATCTGAAAATTGGAAAGATTTTTCATCCAAACCTGGTACATGTAATAACCAGGGGCTGAAGTGGTGCCTTTTGCTATTTAGGAATTTTTCAAAATTTCATTTCCATGGAAACAAGTAGACTTAGCTGAAAAGGAGGTAGGTGTACTTTCCGGAGCAGAAATAAAAAACTTTTCAAGATTTTTCATCCACCTTGGTACATGTATTTATCAGGGGCTGAAGTGGTGCCTTTTGCTATTTAGGACTTTTTTTTTAAATCCTGTTTTCATGGCAACAAGTTTGACTTTGCCTCTGTTCGTAGTGGTGTGTTTGTCCCTACCACATCTCTTAAACTAATAGGTACTCTTTCTTGAAACTGTGCACACACAAAGACCAGGTTGTCAACTGGTGCCTGTTGCTATTATTTTTTCTGTTTCCATGGCAACAAGTTTGTTCATATTGGTGTGTATAGACATAGAAATACAAAGCTAGATTCCCAATTCCATGGTATTGTTTTGATAGCTCAATAACTACTCTTGTATACGGACAGACAGATAAGATAGAAATTCTCAAGTTGGACTTAAAGTAACTCTCAGATGTTTTGTTCTTTAAAATTTGTGGGGGCCGGGGGATTTGTCGTCTTCTGATTGCTCTTGTATGGAGTCGTAAACCAAGATTTAAAAAACTCATCGCAGTTGTGATGATGATGATGATGATACTGCTTATTTTCAGAGTAAAATATGACAATTAGAGCTTTTGTTTATTAACTTGATATTGTCGGATTGAAAACTTGCAGACCTGTCACCCCTATCACCAAGCAGACAGAATGACTATTTTGACTTTTTATGTTACTTTTGATCTGCTCTCTTGGAAATATGAATATGTCCTAATTATTTCAGGTTATCATCGTGGATCAAAGGTCACGCATATCTCTCATCTAAGGAGTATTCCAATGCAGTTCAGACATTCAGACACATGGAAACCAAGGTGGGTGGACTGATTGTTTACTGTACTACTGACATATAATATGTGAGTGAGTGAGTTGGGTTTATCTCCGCTTTTAACAGTATTCCAGTTATATCACGACGTGTCAGCTTAATGTGGGAGGAAAGCCCGAAGTTATGCAGGTCTCAGACGTTTACCACTTCAGTGAGATCCACGAGCACGGGTATGGTGCTGACAAACCTAGAAACATAATCGGGGCGAACCGTGATTCGAACCCACAATCATAGGTTTCTGGTGTGCCCAAGGGACGCAACTCACGACGCCTTTGCGGACTGGGCCACCCGTGCCCCCTATAATACATGAAAGAATTTTTGATTTTTCTTAATTACAGTAGGGCAGTGGGGTAGTCCGGTGGTTAAAGCGTTCGCTCGTCATGCCGAAGACCTGGGTTTGATTCCCCACATGGGTACAATGTGTGAAGCCCATTTCTGGTGTCTCCCCGCTATGATGTTGCTGGAATATTGCTGAAAGCAGCGTAAAATTATTCATTCATTATTCAAATGGTGTATGATAAATATAGTGGATAGAGCATCTGCCTGGACAGCAGTAGGTCCATGGTTCGCTACCCAACCATGTCATACCAAAAGTTAAGAGATAATACTTGTTGTTACCCTGCCTGGCACTCAGCATTAAGGGGATACAAAGACTGGTCAGCTCGGAGTCAGTATACTGTGTCTGAGGGGGAATATTCATGTTAAACTGCGGCATGGTATCTCAGTTACCTTGTGTCCTGTTCCAGACCTGTTTGAAGGACAATGTGCAGCTGTTGAACTGTGTCGGGGAGGCCAGGTTCTATGATGGCCAGTACAGTCAAGCCATGGCAGTCTTCCAGAGGGTAAGTAGTCACAACTTTTAATGTGAAGTTTCAGGGTATGAAACTCCCCAAAAATTCAGCCAGACCACAGGACTGGCTAGCTGAAATACTTGCCAGCCCTGACCAAAACCTGCCTGCCCACTATAACCATATGTTTCTCAGGATAAGCTAACGGGTTCCTTTTTGGTTACATTTTATCATTCATCTTTACATGTGAATTAATGCTTATCATCGGGAAATATTTTGAATATTTTCACATATGAAATATAACCCGACCGTCGGGCAGGGGGATTTGAAAATCTGGCAGCCCGAGTTGAAATCAACCCGTCTCGGACGGTCGGGCAGGCAGGTATTTCGAACACTGGAAGTTTACACTATATACAATGAGGGGTTGTCACATGACCGTGAAACTAACATTCATAACGTCACATCTTTACTTTTACTTACTACGTTTTTCACGAGATACTATTCTTGAAATGACGTAAACACCTACGAACTACTTCCACATTCCTGGGGAAACCCCTGGGAATTCCCCATCACGAATAATACAGAAACCTTGTTTCTGATCATTTCGATCCTTCGAATTTTCGCATCTATTGAGATAAGTCAGATTTTGACAGCATGCCCATTCAAGAATAAAATGCCTCTGTGGTCTTGTGGTAGAGCATCTGCCTGGAGAGCAGAAGGTCCGGGATTCAGCCGTGTCATACCAATAGACGTTAAAAGATGGTACTTGTTGTTATACTGTCTGGTGCTAGGCATTATGGGGCTAAAACAAGGACTGGTAGGCTCGGAGTCAGTATACTGTGTCTGAGTGGGGTATTCATGTTAAACTGCGGCATGGTATCTCAGTAGCCTAGCACTATAAATCAGCATCAGTCCGGACTAGTACAAGCAGCCACACACACAAGTGCAATAATCTTGGACACGACGTTAAACTCCATTTCATCTCACCATTGAAGAATATGCTTGCTACAACCCATCGCAAGCTCCGACGTTCATACAGTTTGGCCCTCACACTATGAACGTTCATACTCCAATGAACTGAAAGTGAAAGTCAATTCTTGATTATCTACAGTCTTATGTCTCCTCTGTTTTGATAAATATCTCATTCACTACCATTGTTTTGTTTGTGAGACCATTTTGAATGGCACGATACTTAAAATAACTCTCCAATCAGGAATGCGAAAACAATAGCTTGGTTTGCCGATCAAATGCCATGGAATCACTTGCTATTTATTTGTCTGTTTATGGAATGTATACTACTCAAAAGAAGTTACTCAAAAGGGTGTTCTTTATTTTGTTTGTTTCTTGCCGCACTCAGCAATATTGTAAATAATCGAGTCTGCACCAGACAATCCAGTGATTGATATCATGAGCATGGATCCACGTAATTGGGATCGATGACATGCATCAACCAAGTCAGATAGTCTGACCACCTGATCCTGTTTGTTGCCTCCTACGACAAGCATAGTCTCCTGTTAGGGCAAGCGTGGGTTGTTGAAGACCTATTCTACCTCGGATCTTCACAGGGTGTTCTTTAACTTCTTTTGAGTAGTATATATGGTCGTGCATGAGGTTAGTATTTCTGGTTCTGTTTTAGGTACATGCATTAGATCCACTTGTCCTGAAAAACATGGACCTGTACGCCTTCCTGCTTAAACGAGAAAAGAAATTCAAAGAACTACAAGGGTGAGACCAAGTCATTGTTCAAACACAGCCATTATTTGTTTGTAATCTAACACCGCACACGACAATAATTAGCTGCCAAGTGACTGATATTATGAGCACCATTCCACACAAT
Source organism: Haliotis rufescens (assembly GCF_023055435.1). Taxonomy (NCBI): domain Eukaryota; kingdom Metazoa; phylum Mollusca; class Gastropoda; order Lepetellida; family Haliotidae; genus Haliotis; species Haliotis rufescens. Next base: position 12,821,980 of record NW_025963902.1, read on the forward strand.
CAGGGTATGGTGACATGCAGTCAACCAATCCTGACGATCTGTCCATTCAGCTCCCTCATATGACAAGGATAGATTCCTGGGGACCTATTCTAACAAGGAATCCCCATGGATAAAGCTTGTTGTTTGTAATGAAAATATTGAAATCGCCCAAATAGACATGGTGTTGACTCCGGTAAATTTGTATTACCTACGGGGCACGGGTGGCCCAGTTGCCTAAGGCTTTGCAATTTACCACAGAGTTGTGTCCCTTGGAGATGCCAGAAACCTATGATCGTTGGTTTGAATCCCAGTTCATCCAATTATGTTTCTAGGTTTGTCAGCACCATACCCGTGCATGTGGGTTTCACCAAAGTGGTAAATGTCTGAGACCTGCATCACTTCAGGCTTTCCTCCCACCTTAAGCTGACATGCCGTGATATAACTGGAATACTGTTAAAAGCGGCGTCTAACCCAACTCACTCACTCACTCACTCTAACACCCATGCATATTGATACATCCGATCAAATAAATCACGTCCAGTTCAAAGCACCATTTAACACAACTCACTTATATCACCTACAGATGTCTGGAAGCTGGTTTGTGTTTTGTATTGTTTTATATTTAACCTGTCTATCACAGCAACTGTTTGAAATATTTTGACTAATTATATATTCTTGATATTGCATTATTCAACAGGCTGGCTCAGCAGCTCATGTGCATCTCCGATGGCGCCACAGAACCGTGGGTTGCCATGGGTTACTATTCTCTCATGTGCATCACAAAGCCCAAAGAGAGAGCTGCAAGAGCGGTCTACTTTGCTCAGAAGGTAACCATGCTCTCTGTACTTATTGCTGGTAGGTCTAACAAAGTGTAGACCCGTGAAGATCTGGGGTAGAATATCTCTTCAGCAACCCATGCTTGCCGTAAAAGGCGACTATGCTTGTCGTAAGAGGCGACTAACAGGATCGGGACTCGCTGACTTGGTTGATGCATGTCATCGATCCCAATTGCGTGGATCGATGCTCATGTTGTCAATCACTGGATTGTCTGGTCCAGACTCGATTATTTACAGACCACCGTCATACAGCTGGAATATTGCTGAGTGCGACGTAAAACAACAAACCAACTAACAAAGTGTGACAGCAGCTGACATACAATGGGGCCACGTGTGACCTGTTCCATGATCGTCGTGGCTGTCGATCAAACTATTTGAACAAGATGCCAAAGGTCACAACCTAACTTGTTGTAATCTGAAACTGACTGGCAATATGTAACAGTCAGATGGCCTCTTGAAAATGTGGATTTTTAATTCTAACTACAAAACCTTTTTTTTCACATACTTGAAGATGTGGGGTAGAATAAGTCTTCAGCAACCCATGTTTGCTGTAAAAGGCGACTATGCTTGTCGTAAGAGGCGACTAAAGGGATCGGGTTGTCAGACTCGCTGACTTGGTTGATGCAGGTCATCGATCCCAATTGTAAGGATCGATGATGCTCATGACATCAATCACTGGATTGTCTGGTCCAGACTCAATTATTTACAGACCGCTGTAATATAGCTGGAATATTGCTGAGTGTGGCGTTAAACAACAAAGAAATTGTTTAGGTGAGTTTGCATTTTCCTGAAATAAAAAAGGGCATAAAATGTGTATAAACAGGTCTGAAATGCTCTAATTGAATTCCAACACAGAGTTATGAAAATCGACCCCTTTAAAAAGCTGTATAAACAAGAGGTCACCCTCACTGTACAAGCCAGAATTTTCTTATGCCTCCAGCCCTATAGACCAGTAGATATGAAACCAGAAACACTGCTTCTATTTTAACTTCTCACTCAGTACTACCTATGTTTCCTTTGTGACGAGGGGGGCACAGGTGGCCCAGTCATCTAAGGCGCCGCGATTCGCTGTGCAGAGTTGCATCCCTTGGGCATGACAGAAACCTATGATTGTGGGTTCGAATTCCGGTTCGCCCCAATTATGTTTCTAGGTTTGTCAGCACCATACCCGGGCTCGTGGGGTTCATCGAAGTGGTAAATGTCTGAGACCTGCCTCACTTCGGGCTTTCCCCCCACATTAAGCTGACACGGCATGATATAACTGGAATACTGTTAAAAGCGGCGTTAAACCCAACTCACTCACTCACACCTTTGTGACGATGTTGTGGTCCATGTTGCAGTGTTGTTGTTGTTGCAGGCGTACCAGATAGATCCCCGGTCTATACAGGCCCTCATCCTCAAGGGTACAGCGCTACTGGAGCTGAAGAAGATCCAGGATGCCACGCTTCACTTCCTGGAGGCTGTTCGACTCGCTCCACATCGATTTGAAGCTTACAACGGTAAACACGGAACATATCCTGCCTCTGTGTTGTTGTGTATGCCATCCATCCTACATCACAGGACCCGTGAAGATCCTGGTTAAGAGTAGGTCTTCAGCAACCCATGCTTGCCGTAAGAGGCAAACATGCTTGTCGCAAGAGGCAACTAACGGGATTGGGTGATCAGGCTCGCTGACTTTATTGATGCATGTCATCGTATCTCAGTTTGCGTGGATAGATGCTCTTGCTATTAATCACTGAATTGCCTGGTCCAGACACGGCGTAAAACAACAAACACACACTCATTTATTACAGTGGCTTGAAATGTGTCTGCAGGCCCTGGCCCTGGAACCTGGTGGACGATAGTGTGAACATCTACATGTTACCGTGGCGACAAAGATATGGGTCATTTAGATTAGAAGCAATATTCCATCATCAATTTTTTTTTTAAAGTCTGAATTTCACAGCAGTTTGAGAGTGGGTATAATATCTGTGAAATATGGAAATGACATGAATTTGTCTGTAGACATAGGTATTGTGTGTTTCAAGACATAGGGGTCGGTGGTGTGGACTTGTGGTTAAAGCGTTCACTCGTCATGCCAATAGCCCTGGTTCGATTCACTACATTGGATCATGTCTGGTGTCCCTTGCCGTGATTTTGCTGGAATATTGCTAAAAGCAGTTTAAAATCATACTCACTCACTCACTCACTGTAGGCATTGTATGATTTAAATGTGACATAAAACACAAGGGACTTTTTTTTTATAGTAATGCAGGATAAAGATGTCCTTACAAGGAATACAAGTCTCTTTTTAAAATCGGTGTCTTTTTCAGGTCTGATCGAGTGCTACCTTTCCAACAACAAAATCAAAGATGCTCTCACCTGGGCGGGCCGGATGATACGAACACACGGGAACAGTGCCAGAACATTCACTGTACGTTTATGGTGACAGTAGTGCAGTGTTTGTGACAACTAAGTCACTGTTTTATGGCAAATTACACACATTTCATCTCATGACAGTATAAGGTATAAGTGGCCCTTGCTTGGGGCTCTCCTCCAAGTTAAACGGCCGGTAGGGTAGCCTATTCACTAAAGTGTTCGCCCTCACACCGAAGGCCCAGATTTGATTCCCCACATTGGTACAATGTGTGAATCCCATGTTGCTGGAATATTGCAAAAAGTGGCGTAAAACTATACTCACTCACTCCTCCCACATAAGCTCACACAGTTAAAACATGTTAAATACAATTCTGTCACTCAGTCATTCCCTGCAGTTGGAATTCCGGGTTAGAATAGGTCCCCAGCAACCTATAGATGAGTTGACCAAAAGGATCGGGTGGTCAGACACTGTGACTTAGTTGATAGCTCGTGCTCATACCCTCAATCATAGCTCACAATATCAATCTCTGGACTGTTTGATCCAGACACGTTTATTTATAGGCTTGGTCAAGTAGCTGAAATATTGCTGAGTGCGGAGTTAAACTACAAACAGACAAACATTGTTTGCTGTTCATTATCTGCATGGACCCATGAAGATTCCGGGTTAGAATAGGTCTTCAGCAACCCATGCTTGTTGTAGAAGGTGACTATGCTTGTCGTAAAAGGCGACTAACGGGATCGGGTGGTCAGGCTCGCTGACTTGGTTGGTGCATGTCATCGATCCCAATTGCGTGGATCGATGCTCATAACATCAATCACTGGATTGTCTGGACTCGATTATTTACAGACCGCTGTCATATAGCTGGAATATTGCTGAGTGCAGTGTAAAACAACCAACCAACCAACCAACCAACCATTATCTGCATGAACAATTGTGTAGAGAACCACTTCTGTTGGACCAAACTTGGTTTATTTCACTAGACTATTCACCATGTCTTGAGGGACATTGTCTCAGCAATATTCCAGCTATATTATGGTGACTTGTGAATATTCGAGTCTGAACAAGACATCCATAAGTGATACAACGTTCCATGCTGTCAGATACCAGACATGAAACCAACCAAGTCACTGAGCCTGACGACCCCTGAAGATTCCGGGGTAGAATAGGTCTACAGCAACCCATGCTTGCCGTAAAAGGTGACTATGCTTGTCGTAAAAGGCGACTAACGGGATCAGGTGGTCAGGCTCGATGACTTGGTTGATGCATTTGCGTGGATCGATGCTCATGATATTAATCACTGGTTTGTCTGGTCCAGACTCGATTGTTTACAGACCCCCGTCATATAGCTGGAATATTGCTGAGTGCGGTGTTAAACAACAAACCAACCAACCAACCAACCACTAAGCCTGACTACTCATCCAGTAAATCCCTTGTACGACAAGCATATAGATTGCTGGTGACCTACTCTAACCTGGAATTGCCACAGGGTCACTGGAAATGTTCAATACAGTGTTGGGGAGTATACTGCCTAAATATTGCTGAGTGTTGTTGCATAGTCAATACTAATTTGTATATCGTTGCTAACAATAGATCTGAAAATATACCAATAGGTAAAGTGATTTAGTTTTATTATTTGAGAGTTGTTCTTTTTTCAGTTGTATGCTTCAGTGTTGTCAAAAGATCCAAATATGATATCCAAGGTAGGTAACTCTCCTCTACTCACTGATAGCCCATGTATGTCCCATGCTTTCATGTATAGCTTGCAGCAGATGATTCAGAGAGTAAGTAATTACACTGTGTCCAAATTCTTACTGTAAAACACCCCACAATCACAGTACCTGTGAGGACCAGTTGATAGTTTTGACAAGATTTGAATGTCACGTGTATCTTCAATCTCATGTTATGCAGGGGATATTCATCCCCCAGCCAAGGATAAGGATTAAAGGTCAAACTGCATATACCGTATTCGACGTAATAAGCACCCAGGGTGCTCTCAAAATTAGAAATAGGGGGCTCTTATTAGAATATTATTTTGGTGAAAAAAGATAAATTTCGTGGTTTCTGTTGACAGCCTGAAATGTGTCTGTACGACAAATATATTTTCCCAGAATTTAATTGCCCATAATTAAGGGTGCATATAACACACGAGTGTGCATTATAAGCGAATAAATTAGTCTTGTGTACATTGATCAATCGGAAGGGGTGCTAATTGGGATTGTTCACCAGCAAATATATCAGCAAATATCGACGTCGGCGCTTATTAGAGCGGGGCGCTTATTACGTCGAATACGGTACTCTTTGAATATTGTTCTAGGGCTGATTTCTGATTACAAATAACAATTGTTGAGAAATTTGATTGACAGGTTGTAGAAGTGTGATGTGTCTGTACATGTGTAGTATCTCAACCTTTCATAATGAACAGAAACATGTCTTGACTAAACATATAGGTTATTCCCCCTGAATTCTCACATTGAGTCAGTGTTCACATACTTCAAACATGGCCGCCGAGAGAAGCGATCAGGCATGCATCTCTATATATAGTAGCGAGAGTTATACTCTCAAACCTCTGAGCCTGCATGAGATAGTCTCGAACCAATAGCTCTTACACGATACATTATAACATGTAAGATAATGTATGGTTGTATTCAGGCGAAGCCCTATCTTGAGAAGGCGATGAAGATGGATCCGTCATCCCTGGACCCTGTGTACAACATGTGTGAGATCCTGGCCCAGGAACAGCAGCATGACCGGGGCATAGAACTGTGAGTGGAGACACAGTACTTTTGTTTCACCCTCGAGAGTCTCTCAGATGTTGCAAGCCACCGTCAACAGGTTGAATGGTGTCTGTTGTGGTTGAACCTCCATAATATGGTTGAATGATGTCTGATTATGTGTTGCGAGCCTCTGTGAATAGGTTGAATGATGTCTGATTATGTTTTGCGAGCCTCAATGAATAGGTTGAATAATGTCTGATTATGTGTTGCGAGCCTCTGTGAATAGGTTGAATGGTGTCTGATTATGTGTTGCGAGCCTCTGTGAATAGGTTGAATGGTGTCTGATTATGTGTTGCGAGCCTCTGTGAATAGGTTGAATGATGTCTGATTATGTGTTGCAAGCCTCTGTGAATAGGTTGAATGATGTCTGATTATGTGTTGCAAGCCTCAGTGAATAGGTTGAATGATGTCTGATTATGTGTTGCGAGCCTCAATGAATAGGTTGAATGATGTCTGATTATGTGTTGCAAGCCTCCATGAATAAGTTGAATGATGTCTGATTATGTGTTGCAAGCCTCTGTGAATCGGTTGAATGATGTATGATCATGTGTTGCAAGCCTCCATGAATAGGAGGAATGGAACATCCACACATTGTGAAACCCCCATGTACACTTTTTTAGAATGTTAGAAATAGTTAATTAAGCTAGAAGGTATCACATGAATGTAGGTTGCTTATTAAAAGTAGTTCCTGCTAGGTGGCCTTTTTTTGCAGATTTTATTACCGTGTTTATCAAACTTGTTTACTGCATCCCTGACACTATGATGAAAACACTCAACACTCGTGTACTGATCGCCATCTCGTCCTCGTCCTGCAGCCTCCAGAAGCAGCTAGAGAGTCACTCGACAGGCCGACTGCATCAACTTCTGGGGGACTTCCTGGCCCAGACCAACAGGATCCAGGAGGCCATGGACCAGTACATCATCACCCTCACGTAAGTGCAGCAGCAGGGGCCCAGTAGTGTGGCTGGTGAGTGAGTGAGTATGGTCTTACGCCGCTTTTAGCAATATTCCAGCAATATCACGGCGGGGGACACCGGAAATGGGCTTCACACATTGTACCCATGTCGGGAATCGAACCCGTGTCTTCGGCGTGACGAGCGAACGCTTTAACCACTAGGCTACCCGACCTCCCCAGTAGTGTGGCTGGAGTGTGATAATAATAATTATAATTTATGCATTTGTATAGCGCAGCATTCACTGTGCATAAGTGCTCTGTGCGCTGCAATGAAACTTATAGTCAGTGGGAGTGTTTTTTGAACAGGTGGGTCTTGATGGGTTTTTTGAAGTAGGAGAGTGATGAGGAAGTCTTTATGGAGAGAGGGTGTTCATTCCACTTGGAGCTTGCTGTGTATGCGAAGGATCGCATGCCGAATGATAATGTCTTGACAGGTGGCACTGTTAGAAGGAGCTGGTTTTGGGACCTTCTTGTAAGGTGGAATCAGTTCTGTCAAGTAGGCTGGAGCTAGATGGTTGACACATTTGTAGGCAAAGAGAAAAAGTTTGTAGTCAAGTGTATGTACAAGCTTGCAATTCTGTGATCCTGTAGATCCTTGTGTCTCAAGCCTCCATGAACAGGTTGAATGATGTCTGTTGCAGGATGGAGCCGCTTAACGTGAAGGCTCGCGAGGGAATCGAGCGGCTGGAGAAGGACAACGACATGGGGCTTGAGGGAGGCTACGATGTGGAGGTCGAGATGGGGGGAAGTGACAATGATGTGAGTGATGACGATGTCATCTGAATAAATGTCAGTGGTCATCAAGTGAATTCATTCTATTTGTAAATACATACTCAGTACAACTCTAAGAAAGATATTATGCAAATGTCAATGAAGGAATCTTTTTGCCACAATAGAGAACTTCATCTCAGTGTTAGTCATAGGAAATTGTTCTTGTTGACCTAAAAATTTGGTAATCTTGGGTATGCTAGTTATGATCCACTTGTCTGAATTGAACTGTCAGTTAATGTAATTTAAGTCATTATGTCTGTCCGTGCATCTTTTAAAATAATGTCTCTTAATAATTGTATCACAGATGACTGTCATATATTGTTATTGGTCCAACAAATGAAGACGTATGTTCTGTGAACATCATATACTAGTTTATTGTCACCACATCCTCTTGCCATCTGTCTGTCGTTGGGATCTTGAACAAAGGGCTTGACTTAGATATATTTCTATTAGGTTCCTTGTGTCGGAGGTATGTTGGTGTAGATTTGATACCTTTCATTGACCTATCAGATTCAAGTACCCTCCAATGCCAATAGAAATTGGAGATGCCCCATATTTGGGTTTCAACTTAATGTTAATGTCTTGATTGATCAAATATTTAGTCACACCTGCTAGTCGCCGATCACATAATGTTTATCAACTTTGTAAATGTCTTCAGTGCCAAATGCCAAGTTTTATTCATATTCAGGATGGAGAAGAATATTAAGAAGCATTCATATGCTGTGAGAAAACATGGGGTTGGGTTCTTTTAGACCCATTTAACATTGTTTTCAACCAGTCAGATTGAGCACACATTCACATTTTACACTATGGTATCAAACCCCATTCAATAACTCACTCACTGAAGACATACAAGAGAGTGTATGGTAGCTCCCCAATATTGCACATAATGTCAGAAAGATGGAGTGTAAAAACGTTTTATGACCGTTACGACGTCATGCTATTGTTGTTTTGAGCCAGGAATTCACTGGCCATTCTGAACAAACTATAGATTATTATGCAAAATTATTGTGATACCATGACATGGCTTATGTCATAGAATTGACTCGAATCTGTTGAATTTGGATGTGGAATGAACTCATCCCTTCTAGGAATCAACAGATTCTCATGAATTTCCCATTACATAACATATGTTGATCAGTTGAAGTGACAAGACCTCGCTTTGCTTCATTGTTGTCACATTGTTCATGACGTCACAAATAGATGACATCTGTTCATCTGATTGATAGGCAGACTCAATGATCAAAATTAAGCATGAAAGTCAAGGGATCCCTGCCATATCCCAATTTTTGAAAAATTTGGTGGGTCCTCGGATTCAAGTACCGTATTCGATGTAATAAGCGCCCAGGACGCTCTCAAAATTAGAAACAGGGGGCTCTTATTAAAATATTATTTTGGTGAAAAAAATCAGAGTTGAAAGTTAAATTTCATGTTCATGTACGACAGATATATTTTTCCAGAATTTAATTGCCCATAATTAAGGTTGCATATTACACACGAGTGCGTATCATACGCGAATAAATAAGTCTTGTGAACATTGATCAATCGGAAGGGGTGCTAATTGGGATTGTTCACTAGCCAATATATTCGCAAATATGACCGTGGGCGCTTATTAGAGCGGGGCGATTATTACTTCGAATACGGTATTATTGGAGCAAACCTCAAGAACTCAAGAACCCCAGAACCCCTCCTAATTTCAAACCCCACTTACTTCCGCGAAAGGTTCATGCGATTTTCTTCATTTCAAGTGCAGATTTATGCAAAGTGTGCAGACTGGTTTTACATTTATGACACCATAAATACAAAAAATAGTAAATTCAATTCCTATGAATAAATATGTCAACAATATCAACTTCCTAGACTGTACGAAATCGGTGACATCATTTGGAGCGATAATGTAACAGAAGCCCTGCCCATTTTATTATCAGGAAACCACAGTCCATTTATTTATTTATTTATTTGTGTTTATGGAAACAAATGCATAAAAATTGCTTGGTTAGCCATTCAAATGTCACAGAATCACTTGCATTTTATGTATTTCGTCTTCTTAAAATCACAAGGAGTAATATACTACTCAAAAATACTTAAGGATCACCCGATTCTTTCATATTGCTACCGTATTCGACGTAATAAGCGCCCCTCTCTAATAAGCGCCCACGGCGAGATTTGCTAATATATTGGCTAGTGAACAATCCCAATTAGCACCCCTTGCGACCCCTATTCGCATATAATACGCACTTGTGTGTTATATGCACCCTTTATTATGGGCAATTAAACTCTGGAAAAATATATCTGTCGAATATAAACATTTCAGGCTGTCAGCATAAACCACGAAATTTATCTTTCAACTCTGTTTTTTTGTGGGTTTTTTCACCAAAATAATAGGGGCGGTCGGGTAGCCTAGTGGTTAAAGCGTTCGCTCGTCACGCCGAAGACCCGGGTTCGATTCCCGACATGGGTACAATGTGTGAAGCCCATTTCTGGTGTCCCCCGCCGTGATATTGCTGGAATATTGCTAAAAGCGGCGTAAAACCATACTCACTCACTCACTCACCAAAATAATATTCTAATAAGAGCCCCCTATTTCTAGTTTTGAGAGCGCCCTGGGCGCTTATTACGTGGAATACGGTATAGCTAATCTGTCATGGCATGAAAGAATCGGGTGATCCTTCACTTTTTTTTAGTAGTATCTAAAGAATAACCGATTTGAAACTCAGAATTACAGAATTTCTGTAGCTCGTGAATGAATTCTGTAAGTCATCGCCAGACAGTCAGGTGTTACATCATTCATTATGACGGGACAGGAACTCCATGATTCCTTGTATCTCATTGGTTATTGTCTAATTGTGTGTTCTGTTTGCAGGCTGACTTTGAAGGCAGTGACATGGAGAGCACATGGTCAGAGACCGACTTCAGTTAACATAGGCTCAATGCTAGTCCTTTTCCCAGTGCTAGTGCTGTGTGTGATCCCTGCATAAAGGGATGGAAATTAACTGAAAAACCAAACAAGCTCACGGGGCTAGGATTTGTTCAATCTTATTAAAATCAGATCTTTGTTCTCGCTACCGCTAAACAAAGATCTGAGGACATCCCATTACGAGTCACGTCAGAACGACCTTTCATCCAACCAATCATAGCGTCGCTTACCAGATCCTGAAAGTGACAGTCGGAATGTGATTTCTAATCATGCAGCCTCGAAATATTTAACAGAGGGTATTCCGAACGACAATTACGGGTTTTATGATTATATCCATACAATCTAAGCCATCCATAAGCCGTTCCAGAATGTTGTTTTGGTCAGTTTTAACTTTTGTAATCAAGAATACGTAAAAATATGTTTCGAAGCGAAGTCGCCAGTTTGAAACTAGTGCCGTAAAGCTCGAGAAAGCTGCCTTCTGAATGGCTAATGTCGGTCAATGTTCGCGAAAGGTCGTTCTGACATGACCCGTAATGGGATGTCCTCAGATCTTTGTTTAGCGGTAGCGAAAACTAAGATCTGATTTTAATGAGATTGGGATTTGTTCTGCTGGCCCTGCAAGAGATTACTAGCGCTTATAAAAATTAAAAAGAGTTTCACGCTAAAATAAATAACAGTCTTGGTTCTCAGGCACCGCCACACATAAAGTCCGTCGCAGGTTCGTTTTTATTTCCATTTTCAAAAAAATATAAAAATCCTTATACTTGATAACAATACGATCCAATATAGCACGCAGTTACTTCCCATGTTTACTTTACATGTGCAGTGCTTTACTGCGTATCTCGCGTTATGGTCATGGCGGCAATAGGTGTTTGTATGATTGTTTTCCCAAAGGCCCTTTCCCAGGTTGATGGAACACTACTGTTTATTTGGTTACATAGCAGTGTGAACAAGCCACACACAAAAGAAACACCGCCCGCCTCACTATATTTTAAAAAATCGTTGCCTGAGAACCAATTCTTTTATTTTTTTAAGTCCAAATATCAGTCTTTACCGACTTGAAAGGTTGTGCCAAATGTCTAGCACAATGATTTGACAAGGGGAATCAAGAGGATATGTGAGTCAAACATGTGTAAAAAAAACTTAGGGCTTGTAGCATAATCTGTTAGCCCGAGGTAATTTCTAAGAGCCTTGGGCCTATGGGCAAGGGTTAATTTCCATCCCTGCAGCATACAGGCATAAAATGGCAAATCAAAACAGCATATTGTTAGAACTTACATCTCAGCTGCTCAACCAGTAATAGACACTTAAACTTGTAAATTATTGGGTTATCTTCGCCTGTGTCTGTTTTGTAGATGTTTAGTTTGTCTCAGTTGCTGGTATGATTGCATTTATTAGATTGTGTGGTACCTTTTTCCATAAGCTTCAGGAACCAAATGGTTAAACATGTTAAATGCATGCTGGTTTTACAGTATGTTATTGTTGTACATCTGACATCTGCAAGGCCCTTTTATTTTTTGTTTGTTGGTTTACACGACCCCCCAACACAGCCTCTTTCAACTCTTACAACTGGTGGGGGCCCTTATTCCTGATGCAAGGGAGTTTACTGACTACAAAAGTCCACTTTCCGCCCTTGCTGATCTATGATGAAATTTTGTGGCTCGATCGTAGCGCCGCCTGTGGCAATTAGGAGTTATGTCCCTTCTATATCCCTCCTATTGACCAATCAGATTCCACCTATCATATCACAAACAGTCAAGACGATCTGATCCGTGATCAAGATCTATGGTGTAATAGAACAGAACGGGTCTTACCTCGCGAAGTGGATCAAATCTTTTGAGCACCATGATTAAAAACATGAAAGATTGGGTCGACGCTTAGTTGATGGTACCCATCCTTTGCAAATCCATGTTTATGAACCGGATGTCTTTATTCGGTGAGCGATTTTGGTTGGACTGTGCATAAACTTGTTCGTCCAGCCTAAATATAACTCCATAGTTCCAGTTTAGTTTGGCAAGGGTGGAAACTGGACTTTTACAGTCAGTTTAATCCCTTGCCTCGGGAAGATGGGAGACCCCTGACACAGCATTAGAGTCAGCAATTTAAATCCTGATAGAGACACTTATTAATATTCTCCCCAAATTTTCACTGCAGATATTTGTGGCTGTAGTTAAAGATCATAGAATCTGCTGAATGTAGTGTCACCTGTCAAAGCTAAGCTAATATTCTGCCATGTTAAAACCTGTTTCTTTATCATTCATTGCTGGAGGGAGCACGGGTGGCCCAGTCGTCTAAGGCACCGCGATTCGCTGTGCAGAATTTGCGTCCCTTGGGCACGCCAGAAACCTATGATTGTTCGGTTCGAATCCCAGTTCGCCCCGATTATGTTTCTAGGTTTGTCAGCACCATACCCGTGCTCGTGGGTTTCACCAAAGTGGTAAACTGCATCACTTCGGGCTTTCCTCCCACATTAAGCTGACATGCCGTGATATAACTGGAATACTGTTAAAAGCGGCGTTAAACCCAACTCACTCACTCACTCATTGCTGGAAAGTTCATTTGGAAGTTGACCATCTTCCCGAGGCAACAGCATCCACTAGCCTTTTGTATCAAAGTCTTGTTGCCACACCAAGCCCACTTTCCTGTGCTCAAATCAACATACACGACTGGTACACCTTCGTATGAAAGTGATTAGCCGCTGCCTGGCTGTGTTGACACAAATTTGTCTTTTCATTTTTTAACCCCCCACCCCCCCTCAACGATTGCCTATGTTTTTGTGTCAGGGATAAAATCGTGAATGTTTTCGTTATGTGACCGACTAGGCCGTCGCCTATGATAGTCGCTTTATGAGACAAGAACAGCTGATTGGATGTCGCGTTTCTTTACAAGGGGCACAACTCGTGATATACGTAAGGCGGTGCCTGGGTCGAGCCCAGAAAAGTGGCCTTGATGTGGCAAGGGAAGAAACTAGGATTTGATAAAGGCTGGTGGACACGCTTGCATGAGGGAAGATGGAAGTGGACCTGCTTCATTGAACAGGGGACAAAACAAATTTGAAACCAACAAATGCAAAATAAAAGGCCTTGTTGATACTTGTTTTAGTGGTCACATTAATTGTTGATGTCTGCAGTGTCAGGAATCATAGTAGTTGAATTGAATATGAAGCTGAATTTGAAATAGTTTCTCCATCTTTGGTATATATTACATCTGTACGGATGTATGGAAACCTGTTTGGGCCATAACAGTTTGTTTTCAATTTCTCTTTAAAATTAAGGATAAAATTGAAATTAAAAATTCTTGATATTCCTTGTATTTTGAAAATTCAAGATACTTTGTTGAAATTTCCTCATACTATGTTGAAAATTGAAAATACTTAACTTGTAATTTCAAGTGCACTAACAATGTTTAATTTTCTTGAAAAAAAAAGATATGGTCCTAATGGGTTTCCATACATCTGTTTCCATAGAACTGCCAGAGTTTTTCATTTGAGATAATCAAAGATATGCCTGATCAAACATTGCATTTATGTAGACATATACAGAGTTACAATATCATTCAGGTTCTCAGACCTATCATTGTATCAACATCGGTGAAAGAACCCCCAATTGATAGCAGTTCATTTCAACATCAAGACATTTCCCTGCACATATTTATCTTTGTTCGTTGCCTAGGAAACATTGTATTTTCATCCTAACAGCATTGCATATGGTTTTAGTTATGTTTGAATAAGAATTTAATGTCAATATGTTGTCAAGGTTAGAGGAAGGTAAGGTTAGGTATAATTCTTCACGTTATAGGCAATTTTGTTTGACTTAGTCACAGAGGTGCATAGGGAAGGGTTGACGGTCAGAGTATTTGTGATGATCATTATTCGAAATATATATGCTTTTGTCCTGCATTTATTCTGTTAGGAACCGACCAGTTTCTCTTTGAGGGCATCGTCAATACTTTCAGATTTTGAATACCCTACGTTCCCCCTGTTAATGCTTACAACTCTGTGGGGCACGGGTAGCCCAGTCGCTGCGATTCAAGGTGCAGAGTTGCGTCCCTTAGGCACGCCAGAAACCTATGATTGTGGGTTCGAAACCCGGTTCGCCCTGATTATGTTTCTAGGTTTGTCAGCACCATACTCGTGCTGGTGGGTTTCACCGAAGTGGTAAACGTCTGAAACCTGCATCACTTCGGGCTTTACTCCCACATTAAGCTGACACGCCACGATATAACTGGAATACTGTTAAAAGTGGCGTTAAACCCACACTCGCCTACAACTCCATTGCAATGCAATTACTAGTTTCAACGACCACCTCCTTGGTCTAGTGGTACAGTGTCTGCCTGGAGAGTGGAAGGTCAGGGGTTCGATCCCTGGTCGTGTCATAACAAAGGACATTAAAAGATGTACTTGTTGCTTCCCTCCCTGGTGCTCAGCATTAAGGCGATAAAACAGGTACTGGTCGGCTTGGAGTCAGTATACTGTGTCTGAGTGGGGTATTCATGTTAAACTGGGGCATGGTATCTCAGTGGGCTAGCACTTGTACTAGTCCAGACTAGTACATGCAGCCACACACATGCACATCGTTATATAAGTGTAATAATCTTGAATGCGATGTCAAACCCCATTCCACCT
Source organism: Haliotis rufescens (assembly GCF_023055435.1). Lineage (NCBI taxonomy): Eukaryota > Metazoa > Mollusca > Gastropoda > Lepetellida > Haliotidae > Haliotis > Haliotis rufescens. The sequence goes on from NW_025963902.1 coordinate 12,837,195, forward strand.
CCCCAATTTTTAACCTGAGAATCAATACTTCTCAAGAATGCAGGGGGCGGTCGGGTAGCCTAGTGGTTAAAGCATTCGCTCGTCACGCAGAAGACCCGGGTTCGATTCCTGACATGGGTACAATGTGTGAAGCCCATTTCTGGTGTCCCCTGCCGTGATTTGCTGGAATACTGCTAAAAGTGGCATAAAACCATACTCACTCACTCACTCACTCAAGAACGCAGTGTATACAAACCTGTGAAGTATGGACAATGCTGTGAAGGGAAGTGGATGGGATTTTCATTCAAGTACTGATTTGTATTAAACAAGGACATTAATCAGTTAAACATTATGTTACCAGAATCTTGTTAATCTAAAAAGATTTTTTAGGGGTTTAGTAAATGAACAAGTTTTGTTTTTTTCGGTTCCAATGGTCTCTTGTCTGAAACTCCCAGAACTATGGAAGATGAACTGGTTGGTATATTAGTGGCGGTGTGGACTAGTTGAGGCAGCATGTTTGTATTCCCGTTTTGCTGACCTTAGTTTTAGCTCATCTTTACAAATGTCCCTGGAAGCTGTTCCTTGGTTGGATGAGAATATACTATAGTTGTCGCCACTTGAATAGAATCACAAATTATTGCGATTATTAATTAACGAGGATAGCTGCATATGTGCTTATACTTATAAAGTGAAAACAAGCAATTCTGGTGAATGTCACTTTCAGTAATTACAAAATTGGAAAGTGTGCTTTTCAAAGAATATCCATATTGCTAGCGATAAACAGCATCTTTGAGTTATGATCGAGTGGTTACAATCTTGGTTGGTATATATTTAGCAGTGAACTTGGTCAATAGTGCTTTGAATACATCTGTACGTTTTTTTCTTTCAGTTTGTGTTGGTATCGTACGTCCAGCTCTATTGACCTAGTTTCAAGAAGCATTACAGCAGTTATATTTGTTAATTAATAATCACGTTATTTCATGATTCTGTTTCAAGTTGCGAGGACTACAGATTGCTACTTCATGGCAATATTTCCATATCTAGTACACTTTTAGCCACACGAACATGAAATTGTGAATTTCATTCAAGTATTGTTGATTGTTCTTTTCTTGTGTGAGAAATACTTTTCTTGTTGGTGTAACGTTTAACAATGTGTATGTGATCTGATCAGTGCCAAGAATGTACACCGAGCAATTGACCGAAGGCAACAATAGTTCTTCCCATCATACTCCTCCCCAATGAGATTGACAGATACAAACCTGGGCCCCGTCCCACAATGCCATCTTAGCGCTTAGATGATCTTAACTCCCATTGTTTAGTTGGTTGGTTGGTGGGTTTGTTGTTTAATGCCGCACTCAGTAATATTCAAGCTATATGACGGGGGTCTGTAAATAATCCAGTCTGGACCAGACAATCCAGTGATTAATATCATGAGCATCCATCCACGCAATTGGGATCGATGACATGCATCAACCAAGTCAGCGAGCCTGACCACCCGACCATTGTTTAGCATAGACTATGGACAGTTATTGCTCTTAGATCACTTTGTGGAATGCCAAGGCCTGTTCCTAAACTGATGCGATGATCCCTCATCCCGGTTAGGCCATCCATATTATCATTTTATGTTGCTGATCTTCATGCCCAGCTTCACAGACATCAAGTTAGACAGAAAAAACAGCGTCACCGTTTACCGGTAACATTAGGCTTGACCTGGCAAAGTCCATGTGAACCGGCAAATAAAGACCCTTATAAATCGTTGTTGTTGAACAAAACACCAATGATGTTCATATACGTTCATTTTTCGAACAAAGTCAGCTTGTCTGCTACCATCAGGGTTTCCCCATATCTCTTTCTAGGTTAAATATCCATTTGTAGCGACTTCGTCTCGAAATATTAAAAAAAAAGAAGAGAAAATTGTGACTGTAGTTTGTGTGAATGATGTAGAACTAAGTTACTCCAGACCTGACATCTTTGCACTGAACATGATGTTGAAAGAATTAAAACCAAATAATTTTCATACGTTTGTTTATTTGTTGTAAGTTGGGACTGACAAAATTTTTGGGGGACTGGTCATTTTTAGAGTTGCCAGTTCATAAGGACTGGTAGTTTCAAAAGCCAGCGCGAACCCCAAAAAAGTATATTAAAAAATAAAAATAAAATAATTTTTGGGTGGAGAATAAAACTTATATGTTGTCCGTTGTTTAAGATATGTGCTAATATTGGTTCAGTTTCATCACCGATGGATAGGTCCCCAGCAACCCAGGCTTGTAAGAGGCGGCTAAGTGGATCGGGTGGTCAGGCTTGGTGACTTAGTTGATGCATGTCATTGTATCCCAACTGCATGGATCATTGCTCTTGAGGCCAATGACTGGATTATCTGGTCCAGACTCGAATTTATAGACCATCCTGGAATAATGATGAGTGGGTTAATGAATGGAACTTTTTTCAAAATACTGGTACAACAGTTGAACTGTCAGCACTGGCAGACAGAACAGTTGCTGGCTTAAAAGACTGAAAAGGTAATAGGGAGAGGTATTTCCTCAAATGTCTGGCAATAAAATACACCTTGGAATAGAGTTAATTGTTTTCCAGGACGGGATGATATTTATCAAAGTAGCAAATGTGCGGAGATTGAGAGCTTTTTATCATTGAGTGGGGTATCATTGGTTGGATAGGGTATGAGAAACACAATAGTCTTCTCTGTACATATGTGTTGACTTCCATGGGTTGTGAATGTGTAGATGAAGATACAGTCCATCCAAAAAGAGAAGAGATGGCGCAGCATGTTGGTAGTTCAGGCCAACCTTTGTATAACTAGGATGTTGCTGACAAACAAACATATCAGTACGAATCTGGCATCAAACCCACAATCGTAGATTTCTGGCATACCTGAGGCGGGCAACTCTGTGCATCAATTTGCGAGACTATGCGTGTCCCTCTAAATGCCAATGAACGAGTTTATGAAAAGATCTGTTTCCTTAAGAACTAAGAACTGTCATTGTGAGCCTTTGGGGATGCAAAATACTATGACTGTTTATGAGATGAGTCAAAATTGTAAATTGCTTGCCACACTTACATGTCCATCTTGCAAAGAATTAAACTCAAAAGTTCAGGATGTCAGTGGTTGGTTTTCCTCAGTCTAACATTGAAATCACCATCTACAGTGCGATTCTGATGCAGAACATGTACAATTAGAATGGTAATGGTGTGGGAATACAGGAAGGAGGCGCCGCAGGACTGGAACTCACCAGTCATCAGAGCTCCACAGCATGGCCAGACCAGCATCCTAGGGGAAATACAAGAAAGAAGAGATTGAAATACCCTGCTTCTTACTGTATCAGTATTTGTTGTGGCCTTGTGATAGAGGCTAGGCCACAATAAACGGATTGTGTTATTTATTGTTAGCTTATTTCTGTTCACATGACATAGGTATGTTCGAAGAACTGAGGATGTTGATATTCTCTGTTCACAGACGTTGCTGTCGTATCTGATAGTACTAATACATGTTGTTAATTTCTTTTAACTAAACAGGTAATTAATCTCATGATGATAAAATCCTACCTAAATCCAATTGTGTGCGGTGATTCAAAAGAACAAATAACCGTTGTGTTCCTACCCTTGCCAACGTCTCCAGTTGAACATTGATGCCCGTTGTAGCACTGCGAGAGGAGTAGGCTGAGTTTACTCCCGATTTGACAAGCTTGACAGTAATTTAAAAATGTGTTTACATTTTGAATACCTTTAGATACCTTGAATTAAGATACATGTTTTTTTTCATTTTATGGAAAATGTTTCAGTCACAAATAAACTTATTGTTGTTAGCTACCCATGTGTTGTTGTATGTTTATACGACAACCTGAACTGAAGGACATGGATGGTCCAGTCGTCTGAGGCGCTGCAATTCGCTGTGCAGAGTTGCGTCCCTTGAAAGGCCAGAAACCTATGAAAGTGAGATCGAATTCAGGTTTGCCCTGATTATGTTTCTAGGTTTGTCAGCACCATACCCATACTCATGGATTTCACTGAAGTGGTAAACGTCTGAGACCTCCATTACACTAGGTTTTCTCCTTCATTAAGCTGACAGGTCAAGATATAAATTGATTACTGTTCAAAGCCCTGTTGAGGTGATTATGCATGTCCTAAGAGGCGACTAAGGAGATCGGGTGGTCAGGCTCGCTGACGTGATTGATGCAAGTCATTGTATCCCAAATGCTGGAGGCGGCACGGGTGGCCAAGTCGTCTAAGGCGCCGCGATTCACTATGCAGAGTTGCGTCCCTTGGGCAAGCCAGAAACCTATGATTGTGGGTTCGAATCCCGGTTCGCCCTGATTATGTTTCTAGGTTTGTCAGCACCATACCCGTGCTCTTGGGTTTCACCGACGTGAGACCTGCATCACTTCGAGCTTTCCTCCCACATTAAGCTGACACGTCGTGATGTAACTGGAATACTGTTAAAAGTGGCTTGAAACCAAACTCACTCACTCACCCCCAAATGCTGGATCGATGCTCATGATGTCAATCACTGGATTGTCTGGTCCAGACATGATTATTCATAGACCCCATCGTGACTAAATGGATCGAATGTTCGGGGCGGTATGTTTGATCACGTATCACTGGTTTTATCTTGCCAGAATTATTTATCTGCTGACCGTTATCATGTTGCTGGTGTATCACCCCCCTGGCGTCCCGTGAAGATCCGGGTAGGAATAGGTCTACATAAACCCATGCTTGTAAAAGGCGACTAACGGGATCGGGTGGTCAGGCTCTAATGTATTATGCTATATGCGCTATCATCGAGTTCCAGTGTGAGACGTGTGCCACTGAACGATGCCTTACTTTCAGAAAAGCTCTTTCCAAAGTTCGGTTAGTTGTAGTCGTCTTTAGCAACCCCTACCAGTTGGAGCGACCAACAGGATCGGGCGGTCACGCTAACTGATTTGGTTGGTGCATGTCACTGACAGACACTATCCCTGCTGCAATATCCCTGATTTGACTTACCGTATGTTACCGTGTTTCCACCCTTTGCATGTGTGACTGGTGCCTACGGAGGGGAAGGAAACGCTCACCTGGTATCATCACTATTTGATAGTGATTCAAAAGCACATGCTTATGATACAGTCGAAATCGTACAATGGACTTTGCTTTTAGCAGAGATTTCTCATGATTATGGAAAGCGTTTTGTCCCTTTTATTCATCCTTATAGAAGAACTAATCATGTGTTTGTGAAATATGTGTATATACCAACAAACCATTATTCAAACATAACACATATATGAATTCTACAGGACTACTTATACCAGTTCTAATTGTCCAGGTCCAAAAGAATGTCCTCTGAAATACAATTCGCTATGCAGAGTTGCCTCCCTTGGGCAGGACGGAAACCTATGACTGTGGGTTCTAATCCGGTTTCTCTCCTGTTATGTTTCAAGGTTTGTCACCACCATACCCGTGCTCGTGGTTTTCACTAATGTGATAAACGTCTGAGACTTGCATCACTTGGGTCTTTCCTTCCAAATTAAGCTGACACGCCGTGATATAACTGGAATAGGTTATTGCACTTATATAGCGACGTGCATGTACGTGTGTGTGGCTGCTGTGCTAGTCCAGACAAAATGCCCATGTTTTTTTATAATGCCAACCAGTCTTTGTTTTAGCCCCTTAGTGCAGAGCGCCAGGTAGGATAACAACAGGTATGACGCGACCGGGGATCGAACCCCCGACCTTCCGCTCTACGGGCAGACGCTCTATCTACTAGACCACAGAAGCGGTCTATATCTTGAATATTGTTAAAACAGCGTTAAACCCAAAGCACTCACTCACTCTGAAGTTTTCATTCAGATACAATTTCTAAATGTCTGGCCTCAGTCGTACCAGGAAGTGTCAACCACACACGCTGTCCGAGCGTGTGATAGTCATTGTCCCATGACAAAATAATCTAACATGTTATCACAGTTATCAATCTCGTGTGATTTAGGCTAGGGGAGTAATTGTATTCATGGCCTGTTGGTAGCCTATAAGGGTTCTGCGTCTAAATGTTCAACATTCTAGAGTCAATCAGTGTTAATCAGACCATCGCTGCACCGTTCACTAAATTTGTTTGTTTGCTGTAATCAGCGCCAATCAGTAATAGTCTAGGTCTATCACGGCGGCCTGTAAATACAGTGAGTGAGGGAGTGAGTGAGTATGGTTTTACGCCGCTTTTAGCAATATTCCAGCAATATCACGGCGGGGGACACCGGAAATGGGCTTCACACATTGTACCCATGTCGGGAATCGAACCCGGGTCTTCGGCGTGACAAGCGAATGCTTTAACCACTTGGCTACCCAACCGCCCCTGTAAATACAGACAGGCAAACAGACAATTGTTTATTTACGTCTCACTTTTGATTACATCATAAATAGTACAACATATACAGATGAGAGACAATGTTTAAATATATAAACAATAAAAAATATACAGATACATACACATATTAAACAGCAAAATGTAATCCATATAAAATAGGATCCGTAAAGATACGGGGTAGAATAAGGCTTCAGCAACCCATGCTTGCTGTAAATGACGACTATGTTTGTCGTAAAAGGCGACTAACTGGATCGGGTGGTCAGACTCGCTGACTTGGTTGATGCATGTCATCGTGTCCCAATTGCGAGGATCGATGCTCATGATGTCAATCACTGGATTGTCTGGTCCAGACTCGATTATTTACAGACCCTCGTCGTATAGCTGGAATATTGCTGAGTGCGGCGTTAAACATCAAACAACCAACCAACCATATAAAATATTGACGCCAGATATCTATGACAGTGTAAAATTTGGTTTTGGCACTGGAATAACTTACATCACAATTATGCAGAATAAAACATAACTTATCATCATTGCTGAGAGTACTAGAATCTATGTCATAATACTAACATTTTTCTAAAAGCTGGTTTCTCAGATCATGGTAGAAGGTAGCAAATTAGAAGAACGTGGGCTTCATTTTCCAATTAATTAAAACATTCTCTAGTTTCATCTGAAATATTTCCAAAACGCCCAGTTTCCATTTTGATCGGCCTTACACCACATCTACACTTGGCTAAACTGAACGGTATGTCTTATACCCCGTTCACATGCACAACGTTTACTAACGTCAGTAATTTTGCACATACAGTAAAGTACGGTTATAACGAACTCAAAGGGACCACTAATTTTAGTTCGTTATAACCGTAGTTCGTTATAAGTATATATACAGCATAACTACATCATATAGTCGGGACCTAAAAGTAAGTTCGTTATATCCGTCAGTTCGTTATAAGCGTGTTCGTTATAACCGTAGTTTACTGTACGTAACTATACATACGTGTGTATATGTAAATTTACTATGCGTTCACATGAAAATCAACTTGGGTGTGTAAACAAAGTATGTAAGTCGTGTAAGGCTAACATATTGGTCAGTCTATTTACGACTTTCAACACAAAACAGGTTGTTTTCCAATCAAAGTTGAATGAGAATTCGAAGAGAGCTGCTTCACCGAAAATTTTCGCGTGAAGCAACATGTGTTTCATCTAATTTGTACACAAAGTTTTGACGTCTTGTAGGAAGCGACATATGTATAGAGGCGCATGTGAACGGGGTATAATAATAGGCATATGTCGTAATAGATAATTTCAGTTCCACGTCGTCAGAATAGGCTGACACGCAAGCAACCACGCCATGGGCCCGACCACCCGTTTCACTTGGTCGCTTCCTACGACACGCCCAGGTTACCAGGGACCTTTTCTAATCCAGAATTACAATTTTATTTTCACTGTAACCAATCGCCGTGTTCCTGAGCAAGTTAAAATTTAAGTCGCATCGGCAGTATGTCAGTAATATCGTGACTATAACAAGTAATTCGTGTGTATATCTCGAATGGCCAATATGACATCGCCGTAATATAAGCTCTGGACTGACAACCCAATTAGGTGTTACCGGTTGTTGGTTTTATTTGATGTAATTTGTTTATACCTACTTGGGTGTCCCGTTGCTTTTGCATTAGATCTCGGATATAGGATCATATCGCGGGCTTGTGATCGCTGTGAGGGATCAGAAGTGCTGTCACATATTTGTAGAGTGCTGATTGTACAGCAGCGGTCGCCATTGCGTTACCAACGATTCCAACATGGCTAGGTAGCGAAATAAAGACGATGTCGTAGTGGCCAGCAGCAAGATCATCATGTAATTCAATGATTTCAAATAAAAGTGGATGTTTGCATGACTGAATTTTAATTGCATAAAGACAACAAAGAGTCAGAAAATATAATGAATTGTTTATGTTATTGTTTATTTTTATACTCAGGCGATGTGAAGATGGCCTTCGATTCGGCCGTAAAAATGGAATCTTGATATAGTTTTGGATCCAATGACGGTGGCGCTGGCAACTGCGTCACCATCCTTGGATCCTTCTATAAATATAGACTTGTAATTATCATATGTGATTCTTAATTGACGATGCAAAACTTATTTATTTTGTTCAGTTAATGATAGATCCACCTGTGGCTTTACCAATTGCCATGGTGGAGATGAGAAAATTTGGGTGGGCTCTATATTTTCAGGATATATTTTAGCAGGAGAAATGTCAGATTGAACTCTTATTCTAAGTGGAGGAATAAGGGATGATTTTTAATGTATAGTTCTTCATAAAGGTGATTGAAAACCTATCATTAGCTGGATTGGATTTAGTAGAACGTAATTTGGAAATATACTATAAAGATAATTTAATGAGACGTTGTTTATCGGACGGCTCCTCAGCCTCCAGATTCCGACCATGAATCGGTGAAGTACTTGAGGCTCCCAGGCAAAGCCTCAGGCCTAGGTGATGGATAGAATCTAATAATTATCCCCCGCCCAACAAAGTTGGCGGGGGATATAGAAACGGGCTCCGTCCGTCCGTCCGTCCGTCCGTCCGTCACGTTTCGTTTCCGGAACATAACTCAGAAACCGTTCAATATTTTTTCACCAAACTTTGCAGGTCTGTCAAGTACATGCTGAGCTGGTGCCTTTTGCTATTTATAAATTTTTAGAATTTTTTATTTTTTACGTTTCCATGGCAACAAGATGGACTTAGGTTCTGACATCATCTTGAAATTTCAACAAATAAATAAAAAGCCAAATGGCCCTAAAAGGCTTCCGTAGCCTATTGAATCATTAACACAAAAAACTGTAGACAACAATACGAAATCGGCGACATTGTTTGGCGCAATTATGCAACACAAGTCCAACCCGGTATATTCTGAACGACTCAAGTAACAGTAGTTCGTTAGTGGGCGTGGCTTAAATATTTTACGTTTATTCAAAACAATGTTCTTTGTTAGCCTATTAAATGCCACAGAAAGACCTGCGATTGATTTATATGTGTAAGATGTAAATAGCACCGGTTAACAAACATCAATTTCAAAGTCAATGTTAAAACATTCTGTGAAGACCATAAATCGTTCACAAACATTTGTGAATTTTGAAATAGAATAATAAATTACTGACCATCCCCGTTAGTCGTTAGTTGGCCCTTGAGGCCTATGCACCCGAGTAGCGCAGACACAGGCAACACCACTGTTCATCCTATGCAGCATATAACGTGTGTCATGTCTTTGATCCATGCGGTATGTGCAAAGCACTCTATAGTCACGTCAGGGTAACATTTGGTGCAACGGCTAACTTTCTGGAATCGGTTGCAAACGGTTGCTGATACATGCGATGTTGTACAATGTAGAAGATGGCGTAACCAACAAAACAGAGAACAACGATGGTGGCAGTGATAGAGAGTACCACACATACCGGAGATCTTCGAACGAGACGTCTTTGAGTCGGTGAATCAGTTTGTGCCTCGCTGTCACGTACTGATGGAGAACGAAAGGGGTGACCACTTGAATTCCTCCTGGGACGCGTACCAGCATTTACAGAAATTGTTGGCGAATGGTTTGGCAAACCATTTCCTTTTGACTTGTTCTTACTTCCATTAATTTCGGGTGGTATATAGCTGTTTATGTTTCTGCGAATATGATGAGCATACACCCGTTGCACTGCATGTCGGGGTATTGCATTTTCTTGATTAGGGTTGACATGTGTATCAGACAAACATCTTGGAAGTTCCTTACTGATGTTAACATATACGTTCTCTTTCATTACCATCGGTGGTCTAAGCAGTCTTTCTCTCAAGTCATCCAGCCATTTAAAATTCTCTCCTGTCACTTCAATGGTAGGAAAAACCCCGCGCAGAGAAAGTTGAAAATGTTGAGTTTGTAAGTAAATTACATTGAGAACTCGTCGGTGCACAGCATTGGAAGTTGCCACATTATGTCCATATATATACGCTTTGCTTTGAGGGTTTGTCGCTACTATCAATGACCACGTCGACTCTGAAATCAATTGGTCTCTTTGGGAGATTTCAAAACCTCCCTCACCACCCTGTTGGTGGTAGTCCAAGCACATTATTCCAGACTTGGACAGCCGATCCTTTACCTTTGACGCCAACGATTTTCCAAGGTCGCAGTCGTCGTCATACATTATGTTAACACTGATCCTGGTAGGTCGTGTCTCCATTGCAATGCCAGTGCTACTAATTCATGAATGTTTGAAATATTTCCCCAACTGAACATGCCCCTTCCAATGGCCGATGACAAATGGCTGTATGAAGTATATTGTATGTGAAAATTACTTCCTGAAATAGTATCGGCCGTTGTCCTATGGGCATACGTGCTTCTCATTGATGTGTCCCATAAAGCAGAATGGTCGTAATGGCGAAAATTGTTCTGCTCTGATGCATACTTGCACAAAGATAGCAATCGCCTGCCTATGTCTATGTGTGTGTTCGTGTGTGTTACCTATCCAAACTTTAGGGATATTCATCCTCAATTCAACTAACGTTACACAGTGCACGTATTCCTTCAAGTATATCAGCATATCATTCAACTTCAATTACTGTTTTTTGTTTTGTTTTGTTTGTTGTTTAACGCCCCGCACTCAGCAATATTCCAGCTAGTAATTGACATCATGGGCATCGACCCACGCAATTGGGATACAATGACATGCATCAACCAAGTCAGCGAGCCTCATCGTCCGATCCCGTTAGTCGCCTTTTATACGGCAAGCATGGGTTCCTGAAGACCTATTCTGCCCACTGGTTCAACACTCTAACGAATTGTGGATCAGGGAATATACGAGGGGTGATAATTAAAGATTTCCCCTAAACCACTTAGGGTTATCATATTTGGTTGAAATTTCACATGTGTAATGATACATGTATCTATGGGTTATGTCTGAATTTGCAGCACCGAACTATTAATCTTACCACTTTTACAGGTGTTATGATCGAGTAGGGTGTGACAATGGAGCCAGTAGAATACCAAGCAGTGATTAGGTTTTTATATTTGAAACGTCGCACACCAAAAGAAACTTTCGATGAAATGAAGGCAACTTATGGGGAAGATGCCCCATCATATGACGTTGTTAAACACTGGCATCGCCAGTTCAAGTTCTAGGTCCATCGGAAGTGGGTCAGGGGAAATCTTTAATGAACACCCCTCGTAGATCTTGTACATATATGTACTCTTATAAAATGTGACAAAATTGATCACTTGCGTTTTACGTGAAGGTATACTTGGAGTAATATAACAGCAATGGCAATTTTGTTTTGTTTTAAAAACGAAACATCATTGACATTTCAAAAGCGAAACCATTACTTGACTGCCAGGTATTAAAATAGCAATATGACTTACCGTTGGTTTCTTACCAGCAACATGATACTACTTTGTCAAAGGAAGAGTATGCTAAATACCAGGTACGTCTTAACGTTTGACATTCTAATCGACACATAGCTCTGGGTAAATCACGGCATTGTTTCTGATCTTCCCGTCAAGTCGCCCCATGTGTGTTCAACTGTGTTTGTTGCTGTTACGCTTTCAATTGCCTTAGCATTGCAATGCCTCAAATGATTAAGGCATGCATCACGGCAATATTGCAAGATGGACACGAGTGAGAGAGTGAGTGACATGCATCAACTAAATCAGCTAGCGTGACCGCCCGATCCTGTTTGTTGTTCTAACTGGTATGGGTTGCTAAAGACGACTACAACTAACCGGACTTTGGAAAGATCTTTTCTGAAGGTAAGGTATCGTTCAGTGGCAGTCGTCTCACACTGGAACTCGATGATAGCGCATATAGCATAATACATTAGAGCCTGACCACCCGATCCCGTTAGTCGCCTTTTACAAGCATGGGTTTATGTAGACCTATTCCATCCCGGATCTTCACGGGACGCCAGGGGGGTGATACACCAGCAACATGATAACGGTCAGCAGATAAATAATTCTGGCAAGATAAAACCAGTGATACGTGATCAAACATACCGCCCCGAACATTCGATCCATTTAGTCATGATGGGGTCTATGAATAATCATCTCTGGACCAGACAATCCAGTGATTGACATCATGAGCATCGATCCCGCATTTGGGGGTGAGTGAGTGAGTTTGGTTTAACGCCACTTTTAACAGTATTCAGTTATATCACGACGTGTCAGCTTAATGTGGGAGGAAAGCCCTAAGTGATGCAGGTCTTAGACGTTTACCACTTCGGTGAAACCAAAGAGCACGGGTATGGTGCTGACAAACCTAGTAACGTAATCGGGAACCGGGATTCGAACCCACAATCATAGGTTTCTGGCGTGCACAAGGGACGCAACTCTGCACAGCGAATCGCGGCGCCTTAGGCGACTGGGCCACCCGTGCCCCGGACACAACGACTTCGTTGAAGGTCCACATGCCGTCAGTGATACTCATTTAATTTATGTGCTTCTAGCACGCTGCTTCATGTTTAATGCAATGTTCAAAATCAGCTGTGCAGTTAGGTATTAGTCCAAGCCATGTTGAGTGAGTGAGTGAGTTGTGTACTATGCCGCTCGATTTGAGGTGTGATGCCGTAAGATGGTAACCTTGAAGATTTTTAACTTCAAGACAAGGTGATAAAAATGACAGCGACCCATGCGGCTAAAGTTCTTTATTCAATGTTGCTATGACATGGCAATACTGCCCAAAGCTTATCTTGAAACCCCGTGGTCGCCATGCAACAACCCCTGATGAACATAAGATAATGGATCTTTGGTAAGGTTCTGCGAATCGGTTGGTTCTGTGCCATGGTACCACGATGGCAGGGTTTGTTTGCTCAAAATGTCAGTCACTGTATTGTCTTGTCCAGACTTGATTATTTACTTGTTTCGTTTAACGTCGCCATCGGCAATATTCCAGCTATACTAGCCACATAAAGAAACTGTGAACGGAGAAAATATAGATATAAGGGCACACCGTCCATATATGAAATATAGGTTTGAACACAGCAATTATTGGAGACATTCAAACGCTAATGCATGTGCCGTGCGATATGACGTCATTGATGGGGGCCTATGGACGTGCAATGTGTTACTGCACGTGCATCCTGTGCAGCAGTACACAGCATGTGCAACTCAAAATTCGCTGTCACTTTGGAAAGCATGATCTGTGGTCATTCAAAAATTCAAAACTTCTCAGGCGCAGACACAAGCATATCACAAGCAAATCATGCCAAGATTGACAGCTGCACAGCGTCATGAAGCCATTGGAATGATCCGAGCGGGAATGAGGCAACAACAGGTGGCAACACATTTCCAATGCCATCGTAACACGATATCGGCATTGGTGAGGCGTTATCAGAACACAAATGACGTTGCCGACCACCCACGTTCAGGACGTCCCCGAGTAACGACGCCAATACAGGACAGATGGATTCGAGTTACACATATCCGACACAGGTTCCAAACGGCAGTAACGACGTCCCAGACAATTCCTGGACTGCGCCGTATCCATCCCAACACTGTCAGGAATCGTTTACGACAGTACGGGATTCGACCACGACGCCCTGCCATACGTCCCATCCTGACACACCGTCATCGAGTCAACCGTCTAAGATGGTGTCGAAATCATGTTCGCCAACCTCGAACATGGTGGAGAAATGTTGTCTTTACAGATGAATCGAGGTTCAACATTTCCAACAGTGACGGGCGCCAACGTGTCTACCGGCGTTTGGGAGAACGTTATGCACGCAACTGTATTGTGGAAAGGTATCGTTTTGGAGGTGGCTCTGTGATGATTTGGGGTGGGATAACAGCACGGCACCGAACCCTTTTGGGGGTTGTTCAGGGCAATCTCACTGGTGTTGGCTACAGAGATCAGATTCTGAGGCCTGTGGTCATTCCTTTCCTGCAACGTCATGGCCCGGGATTGACATTTCAACAGGACAACGCTCGTCCTCACATGGCTAGGGTCGCAATGGATTTCCTTCACCATAACAATGTCATGTTACTGCCATGGCCTGCACATTCTCCAGATCTCTCCCCAATAGAGCATGTGTGGGATGAAATGGAGCGCCGTCTGCGTCGTCTTCCACATCCTCTAGATAACGTCCGTGACTTGGCACAGGATTTGAGGAGGATATGGCAGGCCATTGCCCAGGCCTTCCATGCCCATTTGGTGGACTCCATGCGTCGCCGATGCACTGCTGTGATTCACGCACAGGGTGGTCATACCCGTTATTGACTTTGTGACTTTGTCGTTTGACCCCCTACTCCATTTTGATTTTCTGACGTCATCGTAACAGATGTTGTTCAGGTCCCGTTGACATTTTCTTATGGTCCGATCATTCAGCTGCTACAGCGTCTGCATCATTTTGTTCTTGCTGTGTTGTATTTCAATCCAGAATATATTTTCTCCGTGCACAGTTTCTTTATGTGGCTAGTATATATGACGCCGGTCTGTAAATTATCAAGTTTGTACCAGACAGTCCAGTGATTGAGACAGTCAAGCGAGCCTGACCACCGAAATCTCGTTCGCTTCTTACGACAAGCATGGGTTAATGAAGACCAATAAATTATTGTAGTTTTTTACAACCCCATGGGGATTTCAGGTTAGAAATAGATAACCTGCAGCATGTTCTGGTCCTAATTGGATATTTGATGGGTCCATTCGTCATGCTCGGTACCTTGGTTGATTCTGTGTCGTCAAACCCTAACGGTTGTGTGTCGCGGCTCACAATATCACTCAATGGAGAATCTGGTCCAAAATCGAGTCCCGTTATCAAGTTAGAATGTTGGCTATTTGATGTAAGGTGAGGTGAAATGGGGTTTAAAGTCGCGTCCAAGATTATTGCACTTATATAGCGACGTGCATGCACGTGTGTGTGTGTGTGGCTGCTTGTACTAGTCCGGACTGATACCGATTTATAGTGCTAGCTCACTGAGATACCATGCCGCAGTTTAACATGAATACCTCACTCAGACACACCCTACTGACTCTGAGGCCGACCAGTCCTTGTTTTAGCCCCTTAATGCCGAGCGCCAGACAGGGTAACAACAAGTACCATCTTTTAACGTCTTTTGGTATGACGCGGTCGGGGATCGAACCCGGGCGGACGCTCTACCACTAGACCACGGAGGCGGCTTATTTGATGTAAGAGTGTTTGTTGTTTAACGCTGCATGGCAATATTCCAGGTATATTACTGCGGTCTGTAAATAATCGTGTCTGGACCAGACAATCCAGTGATTGATATCATGAGCCTCGATTCACCCAATTTGTGATATGATGACATGCATGAACCAAGTCAGCGAGCCTGACCACCTGATCCGTGTTTGGGTTCAATTTCGCTTTGAAAAGTATTCTAGTAATAAGCGTGTCAGCTTGACGTAGGAGGAAATATGATCTCAAAGACACATTCTGTAAAACTATAAGATGACCGTAACACTAACACGCATGCATTTATGTGAAGCACAAATGTATCAGTACCTTTTCTGCTGCATTTTCGCTTCACCGTCAACAATTCCCAGATGCTTGACATGGTGGTCAAAAGAAACGTATACATCGTTATAAACACAATTTTTCAGGGGCTCAATGTAATATTATCACAAACACCTTCTTGATATGCATGGTATGATTTAACGGCAACACAATTGCGTTGCTGCAAATTTCACCTCTTCATTTCAGCTTTTTTACATTATGAGAATATGGTGCTTAATCAGGTTCCATAATAGAAAGAAACGTAGATCACTAAAGGAGTCCCATTAGAAAATGTTTGTATTACGAGCGCATTTGAAACATGTTTTAAAATACACCAACTGTACTAAAACAGTATCTCATGGACGAGTGTTGTTCTTTCTTGTATGAAACACTTGAACTTAGCTACTCATTAGCAAAATAAAGTCTAAGGTCGTAAGTAGTTACGGGGATGAATGCTGTGAAGTTTCAACGTCATGTTTTGTTTATTGGGGATGTTCTGAACCAATTATGCCACAATGCTTCCAATACTGCGATACAAAAATGGATGTCCTTCTACTTGATTTCAAACGTATTTGTTTACAAAGTGTGCAATAGATCCTTGTAAACTGCAAAAGAATCACAAATTCAAACAAAATATGTCAATAAGACAAAGAGTTTTCAGATGCATGCATATGATCTCTCTGGAGTTTCGTGAAAATTGATATTCTATCTGAATTCGATTATCTGTCCATAAGCAGAGTACATGTTGTTGTGTGCTACCCACGCTGCATCCGAATGATCAGGTGATGATAAACATAGTCATGTACGCACATGATGTTATGCTGCACGTAAATTGGCCAGCTTCAGAGTGGAGGCAAACGATTTGAGACAGTTAGCAAAGTACAGCTGATGTTTTCACCCCTAAATAATATATATCTTTTGTATGGAGTACAAAGTTCATACCACGATTTCAGGTGACTATTTCTGGGGTGAATAGTCCCTTTGAGTAACACCTGTAGCTCAAAGGTTCAGTAAAAGTAAACTCCAGTGCCCAAATGACGGCCTCCACCTGTCGCTCCTCCTGCCAGACGTTGGATTTGCTGAAGGGAAAACTGTAACCCCTCAACCTTCTATTTCCTCACAGGCTGCTTGGGTTGTATACTCCCTAGGGAGCTGAGAAACATAATGGAGAGAGCACTGATCCATTGACTGGTAATCATGTGGTGCTTTGAACATGCTTTAGGGTGTGGATTTGGCTCATTGTAAATATGCACAATACCATTATTATTAAGTATGTCATTTATTAGTCTATGAATGACAAATATATAAGCTACAATAAACATAAGGTCATTGACAGTCCAATTAATTTGTATAAAGCACAACATGTAAACCATGCACAGCTAGGACTAACATATGACATGGTACATTGTATAACACATTGTGAAGTAAAATAGTACCAAGGTTAATAGAAGTTCAACTGTTCCTGTGCTGTGGTTCAGCAAATACAAGGAGCAAAACCAGTACAAGGGGCCAGGTACTACAAGGGGCAACACCAGTACAAGGGGCCACACCAATACAATGGGCCAGGCCAATACAAGGGGGCCACACCAATAAAAGGGGTCACATCAATACAAGGGACTCCACCAATACAAGGGACCAGGTCAATACAAGGGGTCAGACCACACCAATAGAAAGGGACAGGCCAATACAAGGGTTCAGGCCAATACAAGGAGACAGGCCAATACAAGGGGCCACATCAATACAAGGGGCCAGACCAATACAAGAGGCCACATCAATACAAGGGGCAACACCAATACAAGGGGCCACACCAATAAAAGGGGTCACATCAATACAAGGGACTCCGCCAATACAAGGGACCAGGTCAATACAAGGGGCCAGACCAATACAAGGGGCCAGGCCAATACAAGGGGTCACACCAATACAAGGGTTCAGGCCAATACAAGAGGCCAGACCAATACAAGGGCCAGGCCAATACAAGGGGCCAGACCAATACAAGGGGCGAGGCCAATACAAGGGGTCACACCAATACAAGGGTTCAGGCCAATACAAGAGGCCACATCAATACATGGGGCCAGGCCAATACAAGGGGTCACACCAATACAAGGGTTCAGGCCAATACAACGGTCCAGACCAATACAAGGGGCCAGGCCAATACAAGGGGCCACATCAATACAAGGGGCCAGGCCAATACAAGGGGCCAGACCAATACAAGAGGCCACATCAATACAAGGGGCAACACCAATACAAGGGGCCACACCAATAAAAGGGGTCACATCAATACAAGGGACTCCACCAATACAAGGGACCAGGTCAATACAAGGGGCCAGACCACACCAATAGAAATGGACAGGCCAATACAAGGGGCAACACCAGTTCAAGGGGCCACACCAAAGAAGAGGCCAGGCCAATACAAGGGGTCACACCAATACAAGGGTTCAGGCCAATACAAGGGTCCAGACCAATACAAGGGTTCAGGCCAATACAAGGGTCCAGACCAATACAAGGGGCCAGGCCAATACAAGGGTTCAGGCCAATACAAGGGGCCAGGTCAATACAAGGGGCCAGGCCAGTACAAGGGGCCAGACCAATACAAGGGTCCAGACCAATACAAGGGGCCAGGCCAATACAAGGGGTCACACCAATACAAGGGTTCAGGCCAATACAAGGGTCCAGACCAATACAAGGGGCCAGGCCAATACAAGGGGCCACATCAATACAAGGGGCCAGGCCAATACAAGGGGCCACATCAATACAAGGGGCCAGGCCAATACAAGGGGCCAGACCAATAAAAGGGGTCACATCAATACAAGGGACTCCACCAATACAAGGGAGCAGGTCAATACGAGGGGCCATATCAATACAAGGGGCAACACCAATAAAAGGGGTCACATCAATACAAGAGGCCAGGCAAATCCAAGAGGCCAAATCAATACAAGGGGCCAAATCAATACAAGGGGCCAGGCCAATACGAGGGGCCAGACCACACCAATACAAGGGGCCAGGCCAATACAAGGGGCCAGGCCAATATAAGGGGCCAGGCCAATCCGAGAGGCGAAATCAATACAAGGGCACCTTCAAACATCTGAAAGATGCATCAGCTAACATCAACTAGAATCCAACACACTTGGAGACAGCTTGTCTACAGGTAGTAGAGTCTGTCAGCCAGGTGTGGAGATGGCTCCCGGTGTAGGCTCTGACCGACGAGGAACGCCAGTTTGTGAGCATACTGGCATGGGGCAGGTACCCGAATGGTCCCCTGAAACAGAGAGGATAACTCGTTGATAGACAAAGAAGATGGATCAAATTATCCACATATCCTGAATGCAGTTCCATATGATTAATTATTAATCAACAACAATGAGTTTATCAATTTCCTTTTATGCATCGACTTGTTAGTCCAGCCAAAATATAACCCCAAAATTCCAGCCTAGTTCGGCAAGGGTGGAAATTGGACTTTTAAAGTCAGTTAACTCCCTTGCCTCAGGAAGATGCTCCTCTTTAGTCTTCTTAGAGCATTGGGGATCTATTCCTCGCTACTGTGATGGAATCAAATCATAATTAGAAGTTTCTGTTGCTTAACCCTGCACTCCCCAAAGTTTCAGCTATATGACACTGGCCTGTAAATGATCAAGTCGGAACCAGACAATCCAGTGACTAGTCATAACGGTACTAGAATCTACATCGAAATGCCACTGCATGCATTAGACCAGAACTTGTTGTCCATACATTTTGACTTTATCGTAATCCAGTGACTGATACTGTGAGTAATATCCAACACCATCTGGGTACGATGCAATCAATTTTGATCTCTTATGACAAACATATGTTGCTGAAGACCAGATTACCAGCTTATTCTAAGCCTGAATGCCTATGGAGTGTAACTGGTTTATTTTGTTTGTTTGTTTGTTTGTTTGTTGTTTAACGCTGCACGCAGCAATATTCCAGCTATATGACGGCGGTCTGAAAATAATCCAGTCTGGACCAGACAATCCAGTGATTGACATCATGAGCATCAATCCACGCAATTGGGATACGATGACATGCATCAACCAAGTCAGCGAGCCTGACCACCCGATCCTGTTAGTCGCCCCTTATGACAAGCCTAGTCGCCTTTTACAGCAAGAATGGGTTGAAGACCTATTCTACCCCGGATCATCATGGGTGAGTGGGAATTGGTAGAACATAAGGTTTAACAAACATAATATTTGGGATAACACTTTCTAGGTAAAGCAAAGATTCTAGTACTCTTTGGGGTTGAATCCCATATGGAATTGGAACCCACACTCCAAGAGTGAGGCACCTAATCGCCAGCACACAAAGTCAGTGATCTAACCCACAGCCACTGTGGCTTCCACCAAAATAAAAGTCCATCAACTGGTATTCTAGATCACATACTTTTTGTACCCCTCTGACAAGTGAAATTGGCATGGCTCACATGGCGGAAAGCTATGAATGCACAATGCCATTTAGAAAGTGGTCATATGTAACAAATGTTATATTTGGGATAACACTTTCTTAGTACAGTACAGATTCTAGTACTTTTTGGGGCCGAGTCCCATCCGAGATTCCAACCCACACTGCCAGAGTGAGACACGAGATAGTTCTAGCTGTGATACTGACCGGCCAATTGTAGTACAGGTGGGTCATCTTGTAGGCCAGTCTCTGCATGCGGTCCGGAAGAAGATTGGAGTCGTCCCAGATGACGTTGTAGTGGGTGGGGGACACCGTGCCCTGTCTCACTGACTGGCTCACCAGGAAGAAGTCGTACCTATTATGGAACAAAGTGAGGTGAGGTGAGGTGAGATGGGGTGAGGTGAGGTGAGGAGATATGGGGTGGGGATGAGGAGATATTGGGTGAGGTGAGATGTGTTGTGTTGAGATGTGGTGAGATGAGGTGAGGTGAGATGGGGTGAGGTGATGGCAGATAGGGTGGGATCAGGTGAGGTGAGATGGGGTAGGGTGAGGAGATATGGGATGAGATCAGATGTGGTGAGTTGAGTTGTGGTGAGTTGAGATGGGGTAAGGTGAGATGAGTAAGGTGATGACAGATAGGGTGAGATCAGGTGAGGTGAGCTTGGGTAGGGTGAGGAGATATGGGTCGAGTTGAGGTGAGATGGGTGAGGTGAAGTGGGATGAGGTGAGGTGAGATGCAGTAAGGTGAGGAGATATGGGGGTGAGTTGAGGTGAGGTGAGCTTGGGTAGGGTGAGGAGATATGGGTCGAGTTGAGATGTGGTGAGTTGAGATGGGGCGAGAAGAGATGGGTAAGGTGAAATAGGGTGAGTTGAAGTAAGATGGGGTGAGGTGAGTAAGGAGATATGGGGTGAGTTGAAGTGAGATGAGTGTGGTGAAGTGGGATGAGGTGAGATGGGGTAGGGTGAGGAGATATGGGATGAGGTGAGATGTGGTGAGCAGATATGGGGTGAATTGAGGTGAGATGGGTGAGGTGAAGTGGGATGAGGTGAGGTGAGATGCAGTAAGGTGAGGAGATATGTGGGTGAGTTGAGGTGAGATGAAGTGGGGTGAGGTGAGATGAGTTGAGGTGGGGTAAGTTGAGGTGAGACGGGTAAGGTGAGGTGAAATGGGATTTAACATCTTGTTCAAGGTTACTGCTCTTATTCAGCACAATGCATACAGATGTGTGTGTGGTTGCCTTTACTATTCTGGACTAATTCCAGTGTTATAGCCAACCAGTCCTTGTTAATCACCTAAATGACGATCGCCAGGCAGGGTAACAACAAGTGCCATCTTTTAGGTCTTTTGGTACTGTGAAACAACGCAGAACATTACTGTCAGGGTTGAAACAGTGAGCGTAATAACATTCCACAACTTACATCTTAGTGACTTCTAGTGAATTTCTTAAGTCATTCTCTTAATATCAGAAGTGGTGACAATACCTGTGATGAGATCCCAACCAATATCAATGAGTGGCTCCAAAGTTTTGTAATGCGAAAAATGAGTTTTGTAAGGGTAAAAAAATAAGCACCATCCCAAAATCATAAAGTCTCCCACATGTATTGCTTTTATTTCCATTTTCAAAAAATATATAAAAAACCTAATACTTAAGCATGTTAAGAAGAATACGATTCAATATAGCATGTGCTTACATCCCCTTAAATGCACAAAAAAGCAGTGCGCACACACCTAATGTTATGGTCATGGCAGCAATAGGAGCTTTTATGACCTTTGTTTGTAAATAATCAAGTCGGGACGTGACAACCCAATGATGGATATCATTAGCACCGATCTTATTCAAGTGTGTTGTTCTTCACAGGGAACAAGCATAGGCTGCTGAAGACCAATTCTACCCGGATCTTCAGGGGGAACAAGCATAGGCTGCTGAAGACCAATTCTAACCCGGATCTTCACAGGGAACAAGCATAGGCTGCTGAAGACCAATTCTACCCGGATCTTCATGGGGAACAAGCATAGGCTGCTGAAGACCAATTCTAACCCGGATCTTCATGGGGAACAAGCATAGGCTGCTGAAGACCAATTCTAACCCGGATCTTCATTAGGAACAAGCATAGGCTGCTGAAGACCTGTTCTAACCCGGATCCCCCACTCCTCCAAATATAATAGTCTTGGTTCTCAGGCACCGCCCATCAGCAATAGGAGTTTGTATGCTTCTTTATGTAGGGTGGCCCTTTCCCTGGATGATGGTTACTTGGTTACATACTAGTTTCAACAAACCAAAACAAACCCAAAAACACCGCCTGACCGCTCTATAGTTTCAAAAGTCATTGCCTGAGAACCAATTCTTTTATTTTTTTAAGCCTAAACATCTGTTTTTCATTGTCAGCAGCTTCAAAATTAAAGGTGGGGAATGAGTACTAGATGCTAGATCTCCTCCCAGCTCTGAGCTCACCATTCCTTCTTGGTGATGACTGAGTCCACTAGTGTGCCAGGAGGGGGGTTGCTCACACGGTTGGTCTTGGAGAACAGTCTTGTGCCAATTCGCTTCTTCACCACAATGAACGACACACGTGGACTGAAATAAAAAGCTCAAAATAACCTTTGAAGTAAAGATTTGAAAAAAAATAATTTCAAAATCATACTTCTTTTTCCCTTGTCATTTCTCAATGGGAGACACAGTTGTCAAAGTTGCTGGGAGAGTTGTGTCCCTTGGCCACGCCAGGAACCTGTGATAGTGGGTTCGAATCCCGGTTCAACCCTGATTATGTTTCTAGGTTTGTCAGCACCATACCCATGCTTGTGAGTTTCACCAAAGTGCTAAACATATGAGATTTGCATCACTTCGGGCTTTCCTCCCACATTAAGCTGCACTCAGTTATATAAGTGAAATACTGTTCACAGCGGCATTAAACCCAAGTCCCTCACTCACTCCTCGAAGGACTGGGTCAATGTGAACATTTAACAGATATACAAGCAGGGGTCCGGAAACGGTCATATGCGCCGGACATGTCAGATTGGGAATCTTAAATGTCTGGTTTAAAATATTGCTTGCCGCACATTTAAATTTTCTGTCCAGACATCTTAAAAATCAAACGGGGTCCAAATAATTGATGAGCGTTATCGCATTCTTCAGCGAATTCAGGTGAATAAACAGGCATAACAAACTTGGTCAATAAAAGTTTGAAATTTGATATGAAACATCACAAGACATGATGATTTACATGATGTAGCTCTACATGTAGTACTCCCCTGCCAACATATCCTGGGTTTGTGTGGCATCCAACAGAGAGATGCAAGTGTTGTAGCTCTACATGTAGTACTCCCCTGACAACATATCCTGGGTTTGTGTGGCATCCAACAGAGAGATGCAAGTGTTGTAGCTCTACATGTAGTACTCCCCTGACAACATATCCTGGGTTTGTGTGGCATCCAACAGGGAGATGCAAGTGTTGTAGCTCTACATGTAGTACTCCCCTGACAACATATCCTGGGTTTGTGTGGCATCCAACAGAGAGATGCAAGTGTTGTAGCTCTACATGTAGTACTCCCCTGACAACATATCCTGGGTTTGTGTGGCATCCAACAGAGAGATGCAAGTGTTGTAGCTCTACATGTAGTACTCCCCTGACAACATATCCTGGGTTTGTGTGGCATCCAACAGGGAGATGCAAGTGTTGTAGCTCTACATGTAGTACTCCCCTGACAACATATTCTTGGTTTGTGTGGCATCCAACAGAGAGATGCAAGTGTTGTAGCTTTACCATTCCTGTCCACTGCGTTGAAAGCTCTCCATGACCTGGGGCAGCTCATGACTGACGACGGCCTCCAGCTGGCCGTCTCCAACACCATCACGATAGATGAAGATCCTCTGAGGGAGAACGCCATTTACTTCTTGGTACTTTCTCAGAGCAGCTGAAATAGATTGAGACACTGTTAGACATACAGTATAACACTGTGCTACTTGTAAATGTCACAACAATCTATTGAACATTACCAGACAGTTATTTATCAATAATCTCATATCTACCAGACAATGCCAGGGTGTTACCTGTCCATACACTCAATCATATCTACCAGACACTGCCAGGGTGTTACCTGTCATTACATTCATATCTACCATACACTGCAAGGGTGTTACCTGTCCATACGATCAATCATATCTACCAGACAATGCCAGGCTGTTACCTGTCCAAAAACTCAATCACATCTCCCAGACACTGCCAGGGTTTTACCTGTCCATACACTAAGTCATATCTATCAGACACTGTCAGGATGTTACCTGTCCATACATTCATATCTACCAGACACTGCCAGGGAGTTACCTGTCAATACACTCAATCACATCTCCCAGACACTGCCAGGGTGTTATCTGTCCATACACTCATATCTACCAGACACTGCCAGGGTGTTACCTGTCCATACATTCATATCTCCCAGACACTGCCAGGGTGTTACCTGTCCATACATTCATATCTACCAGACACTGCCAGGATGTTACCTGTCCATACACTCATCTACAAGACACTGCCAGGGAGTTACATGTCCATACACTCATCTACCAGACACTGCCAGGGAGTTACCTGTCAATACACTCAATCACATCTCCCAGACACTGCCAGGGTGTTACCTGTCCATACACTCATATCTACCAGACACTGCCAGGGTGTTACCTGTCCATACATTCATATCTCCCAGACACTGCCAGGGTGTTACCTGTCCATACACTCAATCATATCTACCTGACACTGCCAGGGTGTTACCTGTCCATACACTCAATCATATCTACCAGACACTGCCAGGGTGTTACATGTCCATACATTCATATCTACCAGACACTGCCAGGGTGTTACCTGTCCATACATTCATATCTCCCAGACACTGCCAGGGTGTTACCTGTCCATACATTCATATCTACCAGACACTGCCAGGGTGTTACCTGTCCATACACTCATATCTACCAGACAATGCCAGGGTGTTACCTGTCCATACACTCAATCATATCTACCAGACACTGCCAGGGTGTTACCTGTCCATACATTCATATCTACCAGACACTGCAAGGGAGTTACCTGTCCATACATTCAATCATATCTACCAGACACTGTCAGGATGTTACCTGTCCATACACTCAATCATATCTACCAGACAATGTCAGGCTGTTACCTGTCCATACATTCATATCTACCAGACACTGCCAGGGTGTTACTTGTCCATACACTCATATCTACCAGACACTGCCAGGATGTTACCTGTCCATACACTCAATCATATCTACCAGACAATGTCAGGCTGTTACCTGTCCATACATTCATATCTACCAGACACTGCCAGGGTGTTACTTGTCCATACACTCATATCTACCAGACACTGCCAGGGTGTTACTTGTCCATACACTCAATCATATCTACCTGACACTGCAAGGTTGTTATCTGTCCATACACTCAATCATATCTACCAGACACTGCCAGGATGTTACCTGTCCATACATTCAATCATATCTACCAGACACTGCCAGGGAGTTACATGTCCATACACTCAATCATATCTACCAGACAATGTCAGGCTGTTACCTGTCCATACATTCATATCTACCAGACACTGCCAGGGTGTTACTTGTCCATACACTCATATCTACCAGACACTGCCAGGGTGTTACTTGTCCATACACTCAATCATATCTACCAGACACTGCCAGGGTGTTACCTGTCCATACATTCATATCTACCAGACACTGCCAGGGTGTTACTTGTCCATACACTCAATCATATCTACCAGACACTGCCAGGGTGTTACTTGTCCATACACTCATATCTACCAGACACTGCAAGGTTGTTATCTGTCCATACACTCAATCATATCTACCAGGTAATGCCAGGATGTTACCTGTCCATACATTCAATCATATCTACCAGACACTGCCAGGATGTTACCTGTCCATACACTCAATCATATCTACCAGACACTGCCAGGATGTTACCTGTCCATACATTCAATCATATCTACCAGACACTGCCAGGGAGTTACATGTCCATACACTCAATCATATCTACCAGACACTGCCAGGGAGTTACATGTCCATACACTCAATCATATCTACCAGACACTGCCAGGGAGTTACATGTCCATACACTCAATCATATCTACCAGACACTGCCAGGGAGTTACATGTCCATACACTCAATCATATCTACCAGACACTGCCAGGGTGTTACATGTCCATACACTCAATCATATCTACCAGACACTGCAAGGTTGTTATCTGTCCATACATTCAATCATATCTACCAGACACTGCCAGGGTGTTACCTGTCCATACACTCATATCTACCAGACACTGCCAGGGTGTTACCTGTCCATACACTCATATCTACCAGACACTGCCAGGGTGTTACCTGTCCATACACTCATATCTACCAGACACTGCCAGGGTGTTACCTGTCCATACACTCATATTGGACAATGTGTTACCTGTACAGATCGTGGTCAGCCCGTTGACCAGCTCGACGTGACTGTCCTGGAAACAGACTCTGCTGTAGTAGCGGGTGCAGGTGTTGTTGATGCTGCACACCACGCCCCCCACGGACCGGTTCCTCACAGACGAGTCGTGGTATGTGTCGATACCAATCACCATGAAAGGTGTAGTGAACTGAAGAAATGAGGGTGTTGTTGTTATACAAGCTTTCTGTGACAAGGTCTACAACCATTTGTGTGAGTGAGTGAGTGAGTGAGTGAGTGAGTGAGTGAGTGAGTGAGTGAGTGAGTGAGTGAGTGAGTGAGTGAGTTTGATTGGTTGATTGATTGATTGAATGATTGAATGATTGATTGATTGATTGATTGATTGCACACTTAATTGCTGCGCCCCTCAACCAGTTAAGTCATAAGTAAGTAGAAAATATCAAATCAGAGTGGGTGTCACACAGATTTCGTGAAATGACTTTCAGAATATTTCCCAAGGTATGTCCTGATTATTTAAGTACAGATACTGTAATAATAACTGAAAAAGCAAGAATCCCAACCCCCTCAATACCCAATCCCTATTAGCCTATCCTACTCGGGTACCTGACGTGGTTCTCAAGAGATGGGTACAAAATGTCTGATTATGAATAGTTTGACCGTAGCCCTGGCAAAATGTATCTAGATACACGTACAGACAGATCTGGTCATGCATACACTTAAGTTGACTGAAGCCTTATCTTTACTCAAACATATTAAAGTCTGAAGGTATGCATTCATTGACGGAAAGAAAGTGAACACTAATGACTTGAAGTTTTACAATGGAGTTCAAGATAATATACATGTCATTAACAATATATCATGTAACTCACATTGGGTCCGGGTAGTCCTGTGGGTAGCCAGGTCCTACTCAGTACCCATCCGACCCGAGTACCCAAATTACCCGTCCCTGCCCTACCATTTAGTACAATAATAGATAACAATCCCTCAGAAAATTCTGTTGCCTGCTGCCAACGTCTCCTCTTCTAGGGAGTAAACCTGTACTGTTGGACACTCTATACGCCTTCGATAGTTTATCATCTTATGAGCAGAGGGGTAGCCTTGTGGTTAAAGTGTTCACTTGTACCACTTGACCAAAGTTTGATTCCCCATATAGGTGTCCCTCGTCCTGATATTGCTGGAATATTGCTTAGAGCAGAGTAAAACCCCACTCACTCACTCAGTATCATAATTAGAGGCAGTGGCATAGCCTAGTGGTTAAACAGTTTGCTTGTCACGCCAAAGACCCGGGTTCGATTCCCCACTCGGGCACAATGTGAAAAGCCCTGGTGTCCACCACTGTCATATAGCTAGAATATTGCTCAACTCACTCACTCACTCAACATAATCCCAGGCCCCCCTGACAGCATGCAGTTCTCACAGCTATCTCCACTTCTCATGTTTGTTTGTTTGTTTATTGTTTACTGTACACCACACTCCGCAATATTCCAGTCTGTAGGTGAGGTGAAATTGGGTTTAACGTCGCGTCCAAGATTATTGCACTTATATAGCGACGTGCATGCACGTGTATGTATGTGTGTGGCTGCTTGTACTAGTCTGGACTGATGCAATTTATAGTGCTAGCACACTGAGATACCATGCCGCAGTTTAACATGAATACCCCACTCAGACACAGTATACTGACGCCGAGCCGACCAGTCCTTGTTTTAGCCCTTTAATGCCGAGAGCCAGACAGGGTAACAACAAGCACCATCTTTTAACGTCTTTTGGTATGACATGGCCAGGGATCGAACCCCTGACCTTCCGCTCTCCGAGTGGACACTCTACCACTAAACCACGGAGGCGGTCCGGTGGACTGTAAATAATCAAGTCTGGATCAGACAATCCAGTGATTAACATCATGAGCATCAATCTACACAGTTGGACATGATGACATTCATCAAACATGTCAGCGAGCCTGAACTCCTAATCCCATTAGTCGCCTCTTACAAGCATGGGCTGCTGAAGACCAATTCTAACCCGGATCTTCACGGGTTGTAACACTAGTGTCTGCACTTACAGGAATCTCCACCGCCCACGCTTCTCCTCCCAGTTTACAGTTGAGCTGTATTGCTATCTTCGTAGCCACCGACATCATCATCTGCCTCTTACACAGCGTCCTCTGTAACACGACTTGACTTGGAACTGCAAGAGGAAAGACCACAACTGACATGGCTGATATCTCCACTCAGCTCCCAGACACATGGCACTTTACTTAAGAACATTTCCTGCAAGTTGGTTGGTTTGTTGTTCATCGCCGCACTCAGGAATATTCCCGCTATATGACGGCGGTCTGTAAATAATCAAGTCTGGACCAGACAATCCAGTGATTGACATCATGAGCATCGATCCACGCAGTTGGGATCGATGACATGCATCAACCAAGTCAGCGAGTCTGACCACCCGATCCCGTTAGTTGCCTTTTACTACAAGCATAGTTGCCATTTACGGCAAACATGGGGTGCTGAAGACCTATTCTACCCCGGATCTTCACGGGGTTTTCCTGCAAGTAACATATGATATAGGCATATTCCAATTCATGTATTCCATCAAATCTACTTCTCATAAGTGACCCATCTTGATGTCACATACAGTTTACCTATTCATTATGACTCTGAGCCTACTAGTTCTTGTTTTATCCCCATAGTACCCAGCACCAGTCAGTGTGAAGTGAGGTGAAATGGGGCGTGCGTGCGCGCGCTTCCACTAGTCCGGACTAATGCCAATTTGATAGTGCTAGCCCAATGAGATACCATG
The DNA here is from genome assembly GCF_023055435.1 of Haliotis rufescens. Taxonomy (NCBI): domain Eukaryota; kingdom Metazoa; phylum Mollusca; class Gastropoda; order Lepetellida; family Haliotidae; genus Haliotis; species Haliotis rufescens. Next base: position 12,866,656 of record NW_025963902.1, read on the forward strand.
CAGCAGTTAACATGAATACCCCCCTCAGACACAGAATACTGACTCCGAGCCTTCCAGTCCTTGTTTTAGCCCCTTTATGCCAAGCGCCAGGCAGGGTAATATCAAGTATCATCTTTTATCGTTTTATCGTATGATGCGGCCGGGGGATGAAACCACCAAACTTCCACTCCCCAGGGTGACGCTATCCACATAGCTGGGCCATTTGATTTAAAAAAAAGACAGTACCTTATTCAACATAATAAACGCGCAGGGTGTGTCAAAATTAGAAATAGGGGGCTCTTATTAGAATATTACTTTGGTGAAAAAATCAGAGTGAAAGATAAATTTTGTGGTTTATGCTAGCAGCCTGAAATGCTTATGTATGACAGATATATTTTTCCAGAATTAAATTGCCAATAATAAAGGGTGCATATAACACACGGGTTCGATTATACGCGAATAGGGGAAGGAAGCGGTGCGTATTATATGCGAAAAGGGGAAGGAAGCGGTGCGTATTATAGGCGAATAGGGGTCGGAAGCAGTGTGTATTATACGCGAATAGGGGAAGGAAGCGGTGCGTATTATACGCGAATAGGGGAAGGAAGCGGTGCGTATTATACGCGAATAGGGGAAGGAAGCGGTGCGTATTATACGCGAATAGGGGAAGGAAGCGGTGCGTATTATACGCGAATAGGGGAAGGAAGCGGTGCGTATTATACGCGAATAGGGGTCGGAAGCAGTGTGTATTATACGCGAATAGGGGAAGGAAGCGGTGCGTATTATACGCGAATAGGGGAAGGAAGCGGTGCGTATTATATGCGAATAGGGGAAGGAAGCGGTGCGTATTATATGCGAATAGGGGTCGGAAGGGGTGCTAATTGGGATTGTTCACAAGCCAATATATTAGCAAATCTCGACGTGGACGCTTATTAGAGCGGGGCGCTTATTACGTCGAATACGGTAATAATATTTCATATGTCATTGTTTGATTCAATGTGGAACATTCATGTCAGTCAAAAATATGGGGATGTTGGGTATAGTATTACAGTATGGGAGTTATTATCGTCTTAACGCTACAATCCCTTTGTACAATCCACAAAGCGATCTTAGCGCTAAGATGATTGTAACTCCCATACTATGACAGGTTTATGATCGTCGTAGACTTAAGATATCTTTGTGGAACAGGGCCCCGGACAAATGGGAAAAACTCTCCCACCAACGTTGGTTCGGTGGCTCCTGTAAAGAATGTCTTTAAACAGTTTTATAATCATATATTTCTTCACTATTTTATTATCATTTTTTTAAATAAATTTTTAACTTCCCCCTCTATGGTTTCCAAGAATTCTGCAATGCTATCCAACTGACCTGGCCTCTCGCATGTACAGAACTTCTTGATGGCATCGTATCGGTCCTTCCTGTTGTTGCTGGCGATGCACACCACCAGCTGGATGTCAGGGGTCACACAGTTCCTCAGAGCCCTCACATACGTTTCATTCCGGTCATCATCAATGAAAATACTGAACAAAACACACACCACATTGGGAGTAAGCATGTGTGTTATGCAAGGCATTCGACAAGGCAACATGGATGAGTGAGTTAATATTTAACGTCACATCGGCAATATTTCAGCCATATCGTGATGAGAAGTTATACATTAAGAATACATATATTTAGATTAAATAAAAACCTGTCATCGATGGACATTAAAATAACTAGAATATCACAGATTAATATTTAAAACTAGTGTACAACCATAAAAAGATATCACTATATGTAACAATACTTAATAAAAAAGGGCTACAGATCGCCAGCAGCTAAAGGTAGATCACCATAGTGAGTGAGTGAGTATGGTTTTACACTGCTTTTAGCAATATTCTGGCAATATCAAGGCGGGGGACACCAGAAATTGGCTTCACACATTGTACCCTTGTCGGGAATTGAACCGGGGTCATTGGCGTGACGAGCAAAAGCTTCAACCACTAGGCTACCTGACCACCCCTAACAATGCTATTGGGTCCATGGGGACTTACAGTACCATTGCTACCTGCATCGACCCTAGCCGGATTTACATTATCCCTTAGGATGTTGGCAATCATTGTCAAATTTATGCATGTATTAACTGATTTCAGTGCAAATTAAGTATCGCAACATGTATCACGTGACCCACAAAACAAATAACAATACATAACATTACAAGTCATGACACCCATAATTTGTTTGTTTATCGCAGGCACTCAGCAATATTCCAGCGATATGACGGCCGTCTGTAAATAATCAAATCTGGACCAGACAATCCAGTGCTTGACATGATGAGCACTGATCTTCACAATCGAGATGTATGATGACATGCATCAACCAAGTCAGCTAGTCTAACCACCCGATCCCGTTAGTCGCCTGTTATGACATAGCTGTCAACCCCTGGATGTCTAAATGCGTGAGAAGCCAAGGTGCAGGGCCTCCAAGCCCCGCTGGCGGGGGGGTGGGTGGTGGGGCTGGGGATAGCCACACCCACAAATGAATGATTTTAAGACCATTTTAATGGCCTTAGAGAGCATGTATTCTGAAAAATTATATTTTTATCTACATTTTATATGAATACGTGAGAATTCCAACCTTGTGCGAGTGTGACATAGGTGATAAATGTGTGAGACTCACGCGAGATGCGTGAGCGTTGATAGATATGTTACGAATGCATGGGTTGTTCAAGACTAATTCTAAGCCCTGTACTGTGTTGAGGCAGGTTCCGCTTACTATTCCGGCGGTGAGAACCTCATGTCCATCGGTGGCCCCACCATTTTGAGAGTCTGCACAAAGTCGATGGCCAAATGTTTGTATCTGCTGGGAGAGAGGACGATCCAGTTGCTAAGAGCAACAGTCACCAGGAGTTTCTTGCCCCGCACGCTACTGGACCACTCCGCATTTTGAGGGTTGTAAAAGAACTGCAAGGCATTGCATGGATGTCAAAAACATGAACTGAACCAACATATACATGTTACAAGCACATAGCATGGCAAGGTTTTAATCTGAATTAAAAAATACTCAAGCTGTATTGTACCCTGGGTAATGGATGAAGGGCTTTTCACCAATATTTGTTCACACTCACCTATTCATCATTCTATTGGTTTTTTCCCAAAATGAGTGAACATTTGACGTTTAAGAAAATATGAAATAATGTTTTAGATGTATATAAATATTGGCTTGAATCGGAAAGTAAATTTGCTTGTAAAATGGGTGGTGTGGGGGGGGGAGTGGGGAAAGAGTAGTAAACAAGTGCAAAAGTGAGCGTGGCTCACTAATACCCCCGACCCGCCTAGTGTGTCAGTAGTTTCAAATTGAATAGCTAGGATAGGGTTAGGGTTTGAAAAAATCATTAAAAAATGGAAAATTAATAAAAACAATTTTTTCTTTTGACTGCACCCCTCCATATAACATAGATTATATGTACTAAGTTTGAAATGAATCCACTGAATAGTTTAAGAGAATTCACGCGGACAAAGTTTTCAGACGGACGTTAGGGTTTGAAAAATTCATAAAAAAATGGAAAATTAATAAAAACAATGTTTTTCTTTTGACTACACCCCTCCATATAATACAGATTATATGTACTAAGTTTGAGATGAATCCACAGAATAGTTTAAGAGAAATCACACAGACAAAGTTTTCAGACGGACGTTAGGGTTTGAAAAATTCATAAAACAATGAAAAATTAAAAAAAACATTTTTTTTCTTTTGACTGCACCCCTTCATATGACACAGATTATATGTACTAGGTTTGAGATGAATCCACTGAATAGTTTAAGAGAAATGACGCGGACAAAGTTTTCAGACAGACGTTAGGGTTTGAAAAATTCATAAAAAAATTGAAATTTATAAAAACAATTTTTTACTTTTGACTGCACCCCTCCATATGACACAGATCATATGTACTAAGTTTGAGATGAATCCACTGAATAGTTTAAGAAAAATCGCACGGACAAAGTTTTCAGACAGATGGACGGACGGAACCTTGGTATAACTATATAAGAAAATGTTGGGGGTATAATAATTTATTACAGCAAGTGTATCGTCTTGTATCGATACAGTAAACAAGAGTCATCAGATGTCCCATGGACCCCCAGTGTTGAAAGGTAAGGCGAAACCCTGCCAACACTACAAACCACATCAGTGGGGTACGATGACCTCAGACAGTCAGGTCATGCAAACTAGATGCAAGGAACTACATATTCTGTAAAAACAATTTTCTTCCAAACAAATATCCACTCACCTTGGTGTTTCCACCATGGATGATGGGTTCAGGTCGAAGGAGACGCCCAGCCACTTCCACCAGTGTTTCCGAGAAGTGAAAGTCCCAGTTTTCAACTTCTTGTCGAGCTTGTTCATTTCTGAAAAGCAGAAGACATTGATTTGTAAACATAATCGCATGATAATATTAATCACTGGTTTGTCAGGTCCAGGCTTGGTTATTTACTTTCTTATAGCTGTCATATTGCTGAGTGGAGAGTTAAAAAACAAACAAAACAGACAAATTCTGTAGGGACGACAGGACAGAAGAATTGACAGTGCCTGTGATCAGTAGTGGAAAGATATAAAACAAAATTAAATTGATTGTTCTCATTGTTTAATGAAGAAACAATGTAAAAAAACTGAACAAGGTTTTGCAACATCATCTACAATAGCTGAAGTTGAATGCAGTTCATGATGCAAGTGAGTGAGTGAGTGAGTGAGTGAGTGAGTGAGTGAGTGAGTGGGGGAGGGAGGGAGGGAGGGAGCGAGTATATTTTTATCCCCGTGGGGGACACCGGAAATGAGCTTCATACAACGACCAATGTCAGGAATCAAACCCCTGCCTTCAGCATGACGAGCGAACGCTTTAACCACTAGGCTACCTGACCACACCTCTTGTCGTAATAGATGACTATGTTTGTCGTAAGAAGCGACAAATGGGATCAGATGGTTGGACTCGCTGACAGACTAATGCATGTCATCGTATCCCAATTGCGCAAATCGATACCAGATACTCATGACACTCGCACTCAGCAATATCCCAGGTATATGACGGCGGTCTCTAAATAATCGAGTCCGGACCAGACAATCCAGTGATTGACATCACGAGCATCGATCTATGCAATTGGGACAGGATGACATGCATCAACCAAGCCAACGAGCCTGACCACCCGAACCTGTTAGTCGCCTTTTACGACAAGCATTGTAGACCTATTCTACCCCGGATCTTCACTGGAAGCTCCAGTGTCAAGGCGTCACAGAACTCACCTCTCAAGCCTGTTCCTGAAACTCAGCAGTCTGGCAACCCGGTCATCCGGGGGAATCCTGGTGTGAACTGCCACATCTTTCATCACTTGGAAGTCGGCACGCATCTCATCGGGGAGCCCTGGAACAAACCACATGCTCCTTTATACCACTGCCCTTATACACATGGTACCAAAATAACCATCTTCCCCTGGCAAGAGAGTTAACTGACTTTAAAAGTCCAGTTACCGAACTACCAAGGCTGGAATTACTGGGCTCGATCGTAGTGCCACCAGTGGCTATTACCAGTTATGTCCCTTCTAAGCCTCTCCTATGGACCAATCAGATTCCACCTCTTGATCACTTGCGTTTGCTTCAAAACAAATGGTGGTGCCCAGTCAGGATGATCTGATCAATAATCAAGTTCTGTATTGTGATAAAACGGGTCTTACATTGCAAAATGCATCGCCCCGCCCCACCCCTACCCCCAGGAATGTCAATGGTCAGTCCCATACCTGTGATGATGCAGAGCTCTGGCACCAGGTAGATGGGTGCAGTCTGGCCACGGTTCCGGTCCCGGACTGTTGGCCTGGAGACCAGGAGTGGTTGGTCGGGATCTCTTATGTTTACTTGGTAGTGCTGGATCAACAACAGAATAATCAAGAGTGAAATAGCCATCTTCATAGGTCACACTGATTTTTTTCAGATTTTCTCGATTTTAACTAGGAATAGGAACTAAATGTCATGTTTTATTAGGCTAAATTTTTTTTGTCTCAAATTGTTTTATTCACTGCAAACTGAAAGGCCATAGGCCCATAGTTCAATGTATTTACAAGGTATGGGTGTTTCTTCTAACTAACAATTTTGCAATGAATAAAACAATTTGAAAAAAAAAAGTCTTGGTTCTCAGGCACCACCCGCATCATTGTAAAGTTCGACACACACTTCATTTTTCTCTCCATTTAAAAAAAATATATTAAAAATCCTGATATATTCCAAGTCCAACAAGTGTCAAATACTGTATTCCAGTATTTTACTCATCAAGGAATACATTGTAGGGAGGCCCTTTCCCAGGTTGATTGTACACAACTGTTTATTAATTACAGAACTGTTTATTGGTTACATACTAGTTTGAACAACTAGAACCGTCCACACGCAAAATATTTTCAAAAAACATTGCCTGAGAACTAATTCTTTTATTTTTTAAGCCTTAAATGTATTTTTTATGGTTAAAATGCCATTTATACTTATCCTGACTCATACTTATATCTTATCTCGTCTCATTTCTGGTTGGAACCACCCGATCCCGTTAGGCGCCTTTTACGACAAGCATAGTCACCTTTTACGACAAGCATAGTCACCTTTTACGACAAGCATAGTCACCTTTTACGGCAAGCATGGGTTGCTGAAGACCTATCCTACCCCGGAATCTTCACGGGTCGCTTTACTCTTAGCTGAGCATAAATACTTTTCTTGATAAGCACTCCATTTTTTATCAATCCCAAATTTGAAATATATGGATAAAGAATTTGAATTGAACTATTCATTGATAGGAATATTGAAACCACATTAATTTTAACTTAAGATTGAACTAGTTAGAGTCTGCTACCCAGGCAGGTTCAGTTGCCATGGAAACATTTCCAGGCATCAGATACACAATAACACCAACAAATTGAAAAACACAGTGCTTCATCTTATTGTATAAGTCTACTTTCTAGTTCTAAAAGGATGGCTTGGGTGCCATGGTAACAGCATACCTGCTGGAAGTACTCCTGATAGGTGATGTCGGTACCATTGGAGAGCTTGAAGCTGTCTTTCGGGGTGAGGTCGAAGTCTATGTCATCCACTCGGTAGGTTCGGTTGTTGTACCTGTTGAAGAAGGTAAGAAGTAGAGCTGTGTTCATAGGATCAGACCATATGTATTACCTTAATCACTGGGGCTGCGGCTGTGGTCCAGTGGATAGAGCGTCTGTTATTCAGAATGCCATCTCAACACTGAAGCTGGCTTGTAACTCCCACATTGTTTGGTACGTTAGGCTGGGTAGGTTAGCAGGTCAATTGGCTCATAAAAATCCAGGATGGGTAATTTGTGATCAAAAGAATCATGGGAATGGATCTAGCCTTGGAATGTAAAGGATGCAGTCTACCTGGTGAGGACAATGCAGCCTATAGATATAAAGGATGCAGTCTTTAGACATAAAGGATGCAGTCTACCTGGTGAGGACAATGCAGCCTATAGATATAAAGGATGCAGTCTTTAGACATAAAGGATGCAGTCTACCTGGTGAGGACAATGCTCTCTATAGATATAAAGGATGCAGTCTACCTGGTGAGGACAATGCAGCCTATAGATATAAAGGATGCAGTCCATAGATATAAAGGATGCAGTCTTTAGAATTAAAGGATGCAGTCTATAGACATAAAGGATGCAGTCGACCTGGTGAGGACCATGCAGCCTATAGATATAAAGGATGCAGTCTTAAGACATAAATGATGCTGCCTATAGATATAAATGATGCAGTCTATAGATATAAAGGATGCAATCTATAGATATAAAGGATGCAGCCTATAGATATAAAGGATGCAGCCTATAGATATACAGGATGCAATCTATAGATATAAAGGATGCAGCCTATAGATATAAAGGATGCATCCTATAGATATAAAGGATGCAGCTATAGATATAAAGGATGCAGTCTACCTGGTGAGGATGATGCAGCCTATTACTCTCCGACGGACATCATCCATGTTCTCTCGCCTCGCGTATTCCAGGGACATGACATCCAGACATGTGTCCATCCGTATCATCTTGTGTGCCACATCCACGTTCAGCAGCACCTGGTCCTCGTACGGCAGGATCGACGCTGCCACACCAGGGATTACCTGCAGGCTGAAAGCAGGAAGTAAATTATGAGATAAACATCATTAACATTATTATTGTATATAATCATGATAATATTAATATGAAAAGACGAATTAGTGGTTAAAGCGTTGACTCATCACGCCGAAGACCGGGTTCGATTCCAGACAAGGGTACAATCTGTGAAGCCCATTTCTGGTGCCCCCCGCCGTGATATTGCTGAAATATTGCTAAAAGCGGCGTAAAACCATACTCACACACTCATTCACTAAGCATGCACAGGACTCACCTATGCCTAGGGATGTTGATTCTGCTATCAAAGTCATAGTAGTGTCTCTGAACCTGTTTCATGCCTAGCTGTGCCAACAACCTGCAACAGAGAGAACAGATGTGTAGCTCATTGTTCAGACATGAGAATAAAATTATTACCGTATTCGATGTAATAAGCGCCCCGTTCTAATAAGCGTCCACGGTGATATTTGCCAATATATTGGCTAGTGATCAATCCCAATGAGCACCTCTTCCGATTGATCAATGTACACAAGACTTATTTATTCGCGTATAATAGGCACTCGTGTGTTACATGCACCCTTAATTATGGGCAATTAAATTCTGGAAAAATATATTTGTCGTGTATAATAAGCACAGACTTTTCTTTTGTATCATTTCAGGTACATAAATCTAAAAATATACGATCTTTCAACTCTGTTTTTTTCTTACCAAAATTATATTCCAATAAGAGCCCCCTATTTCTTATTTTGAGAGCGCCCTGGGCGCTTATTACGTCGAATACGGTAATATTATTAGGTCTTTGCAAGGCATTTAGAAGTGATACACATAAGGAAGAGAATATATGGATGTCAACTTCTTTATTATGAGGAACACCTTTCAGAGTATACACTTACTCCTTCATCAGGTGAATGAATGCCATGAGGCAGAGATCATATATATATGTACATCTAAGGACATCTAAGGACAACAAAATTAATAAGATAACAGGTAGAAGGGTAGAAGCTAACAAAGAAATCCAACAGATGACTGGCCCTGATATTCCAACAGGGATTTAGCTGGACCTGATTAGCGGTTGTCATATGCTGAAATTCTGCAGCTAATGGCAGTAAGAAGGCTTACATTAGAATTAAACATTTCCCAATTGATGTACAATATCAGGTATATAAAAGTGTTTAATCCTCTTCCTCTATCCGTGCGCGAAATACGCTACAGTCGGAAAGCGCACGTTAAATCTCCTATATCAGTCAGTCTTCCTCTATATTGGTCCTGTTGTCAGTGAATAACATCTTAGCAATAACATTTGTTGTAACTGTGCTGAACACGAAAAGGGATCATAAATATTTTTTGGATATTTTTATGAAATTGTGTGCTCAGTCTTCACTACAAAAATATATCGCTGTGTATAAGGCGACCCCACGTATAAGACGACCCCCCTGTACACGCCTTAAAAATCAACCCAAAATCCTATACTCCGTGTATAAGGCGACCTGGAATGAAACACATCACAAGTCTGACTGATGTACCGGTAGAAGATTTAACGTGCTCTTGCCGACTGTAGCGTATTTCGCACACGGACATCACAAATTAGTAAGTTAGTTACTTGGGAGATTTAATGTGCGCTTTCCGACTGATGCGTATTTCGCACACATCACAAGTGCGCACACAAACCTTATATATGCAATAAAAATATGTTTATCTTGCGTTGTTTTTTTTCTACAATGATAGGTCGCGTGTGTAACTCCAGCACACGTCGCCATTTTGTGTTTACACGGTACGACACCAAATTGGTGCCCGTAAAATAAAATTCATTTCTGAAGTAATAACATATAAGAGACAATGGTGAGTAATTTAATCGCCAATTAACTATGTTGTAACTAACTAGGCTTATGTTCGCTTCACATTCAGCGTGTTTATTCCACAATCACTTGTACACACCGTCTCCAACACTTGTTAATACAACTGTAAAAACAGCGGGAATTGATTTCAGCTTCACCGGTTATCACATGTTAGGTCACATGTGCAATATGCAAATGATTACTGGTACTTCCGGCTCTCTACTCACGGATGTTGATTGTTTTACCGTGTCAGCTGGTTTGACAATCTGCATCGAGGAGAGGGTCATTTCAACTTTATTTGCAGAAATTATTAAACTTTATTCAAGGAAAAGAGATACAAATCATGTTTATGTATGGAAATAGTTATTTGAACAGTTATTTAGGACAAAATGCGAAGTTTTATTGTCAAATGCTGGGCTGGCTATCGGATGCCGGTTGACATCGCGAGTGGAAAAAAATGTGAGATCTTCGACTCCGTGTATAACACGAGCCCCCTTCTTAGCCCCCTCATTTTAGGTACGAAAAACTCGCCTTATACACAGCGATATACGGTATTAAAAAAATATTCATGTTCCCTAACATTTTTAGTTCAGTATATGAACATAAAGTGGTAAATTTATAGTTTGTTTGTTGTTTAACGCCGCACTCAGCATTATTCCAGCTATATGACAGCGGTCTGTAAATAATCAAGTCTGGACCAGACAATCGAGTCATTGATCATGTTGATATCATAAGCATCGATCCATGCAATGGGGATACGATGACATGCATCAACGAAGTCAGCGAGCCTGACCACCTGATCCCGTTAGTCGCCTCTTACGACAAGCACAATCGCTTTTTACGGCAAGGATGGGTTGCTGAAGACCTATTTGTAGTTCGATTTGGGAATTTTTTAAAAATTTTATGCAGACAAGGGGCCAAATATTGATCAGTTCCAGATAAATCCCTGGGATACAAAAGATAAATCAATTATGTTTACAAAATGGCCCAGAGGAGAGTTTGAACTAAGTTATGAACCGTCTAAAAGCAAAAAGAGTAAAAAAACATTGGGATACCTTACAGTGAAACAATACAGTTGTTGCGGTATAAATCAAAACGATGACGGCAGGCGAAAGAAAAACCACATGCAGCATGCAGACAACTGAAGTCATGACATGTAAGATTGAACACCCTTCATCCCTGCCCTGGTGGCTCTGTGGGAACACAGTGGGTAACAATACTAAACATGATATGTGAGGTTGCAGGTTCGATTCAAGTCATAGAAATTGCAAGAGCTACAGATAAGCTGTGTATACAGTCATGTCCCGCTTATACGGACTTCAGATATCCGGAACCGGACGGTCATTTTCATACACAAAACACTGAAATGCACACAAAATTGTCTCACTTATCCGGACAATACACTTCCGCTGGTGGTCATCCTTCCGCTGGTGGTAATCCTTTGATTCGTGAGAAGTCAATTAACCAAGTCACACTGAGTTACGTTTGAGACGAGCTTGTTTATTGTACATGTAATCCCCTTCGATAAATATGGCGTCTGTGGAGGTCAGAGGTCAAAGTTGTGTGAGAATGGCCTGTCAACCAGCGAAACGTAAGCGACACGCAGTTACAGCATGCGAAAAAAGGGAAATTTGTCTGTTTGAAGAAAAACACCCGTCAGCAAGTTTAGACACCATCAGTAAGCATTATGGCACTGAATTTGGACATACCATGGGAAAATCGACAATTGGTGACAGTTCAAACTTCCATGACAGACTTTTTGAAACGTGTATGAATAAAGATTGAGTGGATGTATCTGTTTGCTCTGTCATCTGTCATGAGTTGCATAATTGAAGGGAAGTAACTCTTCCAGTAAGAAGCTGGTTTCAGTTATACGGAAATTCGTTTATACGGACGAATTGTTAAATGTTGCAAGTGTCCGTATAAACGAGGCACGACTGTATGAGTAAAATACCCAATTAAAATAGAATCCCTAGAGTAAAAACTCAATTGCTCAAAAAGTTGTCTGGAGCTCTGAATTGGAGTCAAAAATCAACATTAGATGCATATTAAAAGCTATTGATATAACTCAACTGTAAAATCTAAGTCTAACAATTCCTCTGTAAAAGCCTCTAAGCAGGTCTCACTTGAAAGTAGTCCCTCTCACAAGGTGACAATGAGATAGCAAGATACCTACAATACCAGAGGCAATTGATTTATAAATGTATTGGAAGGATAAGTTAGCTGTGCCTTACCTTCTGAAGATAATATTGAACACTTGAATGGCCTGTGGAACATCGGGGGGCAGCTCTGTCCTCAACGTGATGGTGACCCTGATCCGAGCCGAGTCATACTGTCGCGTTGAATATACCTCCGTCACCTACACCAACCAGAAAGTTATTTACTAGGTTATAAAAAAAAGTTTATATTGATCTGCAGGCACGTATGCTTGTGTGAGCTTGTGCGAGCATGCGTTCGTCCAAAATAATGCCAGTTTTCTATTTCTAGCCCCCTGAGATACCATGGTACAGACTAACATGGATATCATAACCCATACAGTGAGTGAGTGAGTGAGTTGGGTTTAACGCCGCTTTTAACAGTATTACAGTTATATCGCGGCGTGTCAACTTAATGTGGGAGGAAAGCCCCAAGTGATGCAGGTCTCAGACGTTTACCACTTCATGAGCACGGGTATGGTGCTGACAAACCTAGAAACATAATCGGGGCGAACCGGGATTCGAACCCACAATCAGAGGTTTCTGGCATGTTCAAGGGACGCAACTCTGCACAGCGAATCGCGGCGCCTAAGACGACTGGGCCACCCGTGCCCCCTACCCCAGCCAGACAGGATACTCACTCCCAGCCGACCTGTCCTTGTTTTAGCTCCTTAATGCTGAGTGCCAGGCAGGGTAACAACAAGTATCATCTCTTAACCCAGGGTTAGAAATTGGCACTAGTCCCATAGTCCTTGCCAAACTGCCCAATAGTTAAGGTATCATGAGGACAAGTAGATATTTGCCATTTTTAAGGGTTTTGCTATATATTATCATTATAAGGACTAGTGGACCAAAAATGTTAGTTTCTACTGCTGTTAACCTCTTTTGTTATGACGCGGCCAGGGGATTGAACCAGTGAACTCATGCCCTCTGGGTAGACACACTATCCATGAGACCAAAGTCGGAGTGTGAGTGAGTGAGGTTTTACACCGCTTGTAGCAATATTCCAGCAATATCACGGCGGGGGACACCAGAAATGGGCTTCACACATTGTACCCATGTCGGGAATTGAACCTGAGTCTTCGGCGTGACGGACAAATGCCTTAACCACTAGGCTACCCAACCGCCCAACCAAAGTCTTGAACATATAAAGGAATGTGAATGTTATCCTGCAAACAGGGATTTATGTAGGTTTCCAAACTAAGAGCCTTTGACCTGCAAAGTGGGACGAAATCTTGATAATGTTTCAAATTGAATTGTTTTAAAGGTTATTACTTTGGTAAAATTCTGAAAAATTGGGATTTTTATTTTCAAATTGGGAATTTTTACTGTCAGTTGCTGCAGCCATGGGGCTGAATATCAGACTCTGGGCAGATAAAGCATTTTAGATAAATCACTTAGAAAAGTAGAAACCTTACATGGCCTCTTTCACAAAGCAGTCCTAGTGCTCTGACTATCTCCTACACTTTAAAACAGACTTAGGACAGTCAAAGCGCAATGTTTGCTTTGTGAACCACGACCCAGGGACATAAATGGACATAATTAGTGAGTGAGTGAGTAAGTGAGTTGGGTTTAGCGCCGCTTTTAACATTATTCCAGTTATATCACAGCGTGTCAGCTTAATGTGGGAGGAAAGCCCGAAGTGATGCAGGTCAAGGACGTTTACCACTTCGGTGAAACCCACGAGCAAGGTATGGTGCTGACAAACCTAGAAACATAATCGGGGCGAACCGGGATTCGAACCCACAATCATAGGTTTGTGGCGTGCCCAAGGGACGCAACTCTGCACAGCGAATCGCGGCGCCTTAGACGACTGGGCCACCCTTGTTCCCCACAGACTTAGGACAGTCATAGCGCAATGTTTGCCTTGTGAACCACGACCCAGGGACATAAATGGACATAATTAAGATGAACACGTTTGAGTACTGGATAAGCTGAGTACTTGGTTTCTCAGCGGCTACATGAAATTTGTACCCTGCCAGTTCCTTAACCAATATATTTTATGTAAGATAAGAAAAACGCATGACAAATATTACTTGGCATAATACACTAAACAAAAACAATCGTGACATCCTTACAAGCATTAAAAATAATGACAAACCATCTTTGGCCAGGGATGTGAAAAACTAAAAATTGTTCTTTATCCCAGACTGATAAACTGTCAAAATCTTCCTAAAATAAAGCTACTTGTCTGAATTTCCTTAACAAACAGGGTATTTGGCATGTTTTCCATCAAACTAGAATGTATTCCTTACCTCATTTGGCAAACGAATTGGTAGGAATAGCATGGCGCCATCGAAAGCATGCACTCTACCAATAAGCTCTTCATGAACATACAACAGCGCAGTTCTGATCCTCTTGGACTCGCAGGGGGGGTTGTAGTCGACGTGATACTGGTACAGGACCAGGTTGCGGGGGAAGTTCAAGCTGAAGTAGTTGGTCATCAGGGTCACACGCTTGTCATGTTCACACAGTTTTCCTGAAGATTTATGGAAATTTCATATACCGTATTCGACGTAATAAGCGCCAGGGCTCTCGAAATTAGACAGGGGGGTCTTATTAGAATATTATTTTGGTGAATAAAAGTTGAAAAATATATTTCGTGGTTTATGCCGACAGCCTGATATGTTTATATACGACAAATATATTTTTCCAGAATTTAATTGCCCATAATCAAAGGTGCATATAACACACCAGTGCGTATTTTACACGAATAAATAAGTCTTGTGTACATTGATCAATTGGAAGGGGTGCTAATTGGGGTTGTTCACTAGCCAATATATTAGCAAATATCGCCGTGGGCGCTTATTAGAGCAGGCGCTTATTACGTCGAATATGGTATATCATTGCATACAGAGCTTTCACTTACAGCAATAGAAACTAACAGTTTAACGAACTAGTCCTTATAATGAAAACACAGGAAAACCCTGAAAAATGGCAAATTTTGACTAGTCCATAGGATACCTTAACAATTGGGCAGTTTGGCAAGGAGTTTAGGACTGGTGCCAATTTCTAATGCTGGTATAGATACCAGACTTCTTGTCATTTCCTAGACAGTATTTATCTACATCATGTAACAGCATTCTCATATTTCCTGAGCTTGCATTCAGAAAACCTGTGGTTCTTGCAATCTACAATTATCCGCCGTTGATTTTCATTAACTTTTAACCGACCAATCAAGTGTCGAGACAGGGGAAAAGGAAATGGGTAAGGGAGGTAACTTGAATAGCCTATAAATCAATGGCGAAATCACTACCACGTTGCTCTCAGAATCCAACACCTGCCAATCAAACGTTGAGATTGGTTGGTTGGTTGGTTGGTTTGTTGTTTAATGCCGCACTCAGCAATATTCCAGCTATATGAAGGCGGTCTGTAAATAATCGAGTCTGGACCAGACAATCCAGTGATTAATACCATGAGCATCGATCCACGCAATTGGGATCGCTAACATGCATCAACCAAGTCAGCGAGTCTGACCACCTGATCCCGTTAGTAGCCTTTTACGACAAGCATAGTCACCTTTTACGGCAAGCATGGGTTGCTGAAGACCTATTCTACCCCGGAATCTTCACGGGTCCAAACGTTGAGACAAGGAAAAAGGAAATGGTTAAGCGAGGACTTGCCACCGGCAGTTTTAATGGACATGAAGACATCCTCTTACATCGAAAAGATTTTTTAGGGCTTTCTTTCACGTCAGTTAGTTGTGAATTTCTTGCAAAGTAAAATCAATGGTATTGGTCATCATGTTGTTGAAATCCTCAATCCAACATTCAGGCTGGCTTGTTACTCACATAGTGATTGGTCCATTAGACTGAGTAGCATAGCAAGTCAATTGGCTTAGGGGGATCAGGGGCGGGTAATTTGAGATCACGAGAATCCAGGATCCAGGGGTTGGTGTAGGTTTAGTGAAATGCGAGCCCTGGGGATATTGAGAGTGAATGTGATAAGTGCTCGGATGAGATAGTACTGTAAAACCCCACCCAGTATTGTATCAATTCACAGAATCTTATATTGCAAATGTGTCTCACTAAGTTTAGTTACAAACAGGACGATATATTCTGTTGTGACTTACCCTTCGTGTCAATAATGTTGTCAGGTCTTGTAAAGGGTTCAAAGTAGCGATTTCTTCTTGGTCTTTGCTCTTGTTCCTGATCCCCTCTCTGTCCACCCACAGCCCCGCCCACAGCCCCGCCCTCAGCCCCGCCCTCTCCTCCACCCTGACCAGCGCCATCCTGTCCCATCCCGGAGGGTGGACCTGGGCCATCCTCTCCTCCAACTGCCAAGGGTTGAAGAGGACCTTCAGGGATGCCCACCCTAGCTCCTCCTTGAGACTGGGCCCCTTCCTGATGTCCACCAGGAGGCAGTGCCCAAGCTCCACCTTGAAATGGTGCCCTGGCCTGTGGTCCGCCTTCAAATCCTGGCTCCAGCCCTGCCCCATTTGGCTCCACCCCCGCCCCACTTGGCTCCACACTTGCCCCACTTGGCTCCACCCCTGCCCCATTTGGCTCTTCACGCATATAAACAACATCCTCCCCTCCCTCGGGTCCTAATTCCACAGCTGCCATCTCCAGGACAGGAGGAACATTGTGCACCTGAAATAAATCAAGTATTACCATGATTACAGGGTTGTGCAAATCTCCCTATTGTATGACATGATCAGGGTTTGCTAAAAATGGGAGTCATGATGACTCAACACATTTGGGGGGACTGGGGAGTCATTTTATAAATTTGGAAGCCGTGATTTATAACTAATCGAGACCCCTCTGTTTTTTTACAACCCTGGCCAATCATGCTTGTTTGCTGTCAAATATACCATGTCAGCAGCAAGTACCACATTCGTGACCAACTCGTGTTATTCCGGGAAAAGCCGAATAGCGACTCGTGCCCCTCTCATAGCCATTTTTAGTGTCCAGGTTCCGTCTTAGCGCAAACGGGCATACCTAGAACAATTGTCAACTCATTGCGTACTGGTTCTCATATATTTCTCCTATGTTATATATATTTCAGATGATCTGGACATGCAAATCCATACAGTATGATTGAACACATTTAACTGTGTTTTGGGTATATTTTTAGATGCAAGACATGTAAAATCAAAAATATTTCTGAGGGATTCTTTGACGAAGAACTTGAAATCATACGCGCATTCTGATTGTTTTGTCGTATTTTCGCACATGACATTCATCGATAGGGGGACGAGTCTTCTGGCAGGTTATGGAAAGGGGCGAGTGGTCACGAATGTGAGTACCAGACAGAAATACTCACAGCTGATTGGCTGGTGTAATGCATTACGATAGCTTTCTATCACGTGACAGTGGAAATTCCAGGTTTCCATTTTATGAAAAATATTTACGATTGTTTGTTTTATTTAAAACTAGCAGGCTAGCAGTTAGTATCTTAAAAAAAATATTCCAATTACTCAATCTGAAGTTATGACTCGTATAAAATACTGTTGCAAGTATTTCAGGACGTTTCCCTGCATGATGTTCTTCAGTTCAGAAACCTATCATGCCTATGTCTTTCTTTCTTTGTTGTTTAATGCCGCACTAAGGAATATTCCAGCCATCTTCCCGAGGCAAGAGAGTTAACTAACTATAAAAGTCCAGTTTCCACCCTTGCCGAACTAGGCTGGTATTATGGAGTTACATTTTGGCTGGACTAACAAGTCTATGCATAAACCAATCAAACTTGCGCACCGAAATCGAAATCCGGTTCGTTAACTGTCGTGCAGATTTCGATCGATTGCAGGATTTGCAAAGCATGTGCACCGCCAACTCGTCAGCAGGTATTTTGCAAATCTTTTTATGTTTTTAATCAAGGTGCTCACGTGATTTGATGCATTTCGCGATGTAAAACCCGTCTTTATCACAATATAGATCTTGATTTTCGATCAGATTGTCCTGACCGGGCGCCACCATTTTGTGTGAAGCAAACGCAAGTGATACGAGAGGTGAAATCTGATTGGTCCATAGGAGAGGCTTAGAACAGACATAACTCGTAATAGCCACGTGCACTAGTGGCGCTGAGAACGAACCCAGTAATTCCAGCCTAGTTCGGCAAGGGTGGAAACTGGACTTTTAAAGATTTACTCCAGCCACATGACGGCCGTCTGTAAATAATCAAGTCTGGCCCAGACAATCAAGCGATTGATATCATGAGCATCGTTCTATGCAATTGGGATATGACATGCATCAACCAAGTCAGTGAGTCTGACCACTTGCATAGTCGCCTTTTATGGCAAGCAGGGGTTGCTGAAGATGCTGTAGACCAATTCTTACCCTGGTCTTATAATTAAGAGGATTTGTTGAGCATGTTGAGATGACAGATGGACAATGGAAAATCAATGGAAAACTCCTGACAACATCAATGTATTACATAAAGGTATCTGATTGTTTAGCATAGGTCCTCAGGCTTGCCCGTTACTTTTGTACTCAATTGTCTGGAACTTTAAAAATTGAAAATTTGTTTGGCTAGCAGACTAGCTCTAATTTTTGTCACTACTATGTTTCGAATGTGAAGGCATCACAAATTGTGACCTTGTGCCTATAGTGATGACCTTGTTGTGCCCCTGTGCGTGCATACACGTAGTTTGACCTAGTGATGACCTTGTTGTGCCCCTGTGCATGCATAGATGTAGTTTGACCTAGTGATGACCTTGTTGTGCCCCTGTGCATGCATAGACATAGTTTGACCTAGTGATGACCTTGATGTGCATGCATACATGTAGTTTGACCTAGTGATGACCTTGTTGTGCCCCTGTGCATGCATAGACATAGTTTGACCTAGTGATGACCTTGTTGTGCCCCTGTGCATGCATAGACATAGTTTGACCAAGTGATGACCTTGATGTACCCATGTGGATGCATAGATGTAGTTTGACCTAGAGATGACTTTGTTGTGCCCCTGGACCTAGTGATGACCTTGATGTGCCCATGTGGATGCATAGATGTAGTTTGACCTAGAGATGACTTTGTTGTGCCCCTGGACCTAGTGATGACCTTGATGTGCCCATGTGGATGCATAGATGTAGTTTGACCTAGAGATGACCTTGTTGTGCCCATGTGCATGCATAGACATAGTTTGACCTAGTGATGACCTTTTTGTGCCCCTGTGCATGCATACACATAGTTTGACTTAGTGATGATCTTATTGTGCCCCTGTGCATGCATACACATAGTTTGACTTAGTGATGACCTTGTTGTGCCCCTGTGCATGCATAGACATAGTTTGACCTCGTGATGACCTTGTTGTGCCCCTGTCCAAGCATACACATAGTTTGACTTAGTGATGACCTTGTTGTGCCCCTGTGCATGCATAGATGAAGTTTGACCTACTGATGACCTTGTTGTGCGCCTGTGCATGCATAGATGTAGTTTGACCTAGTGATGACCTTGTTCTGCCCCTGTGCATGCATAGATGTAGTTTGACCTAGTGATGACCTTGTTGTGCCCCTGTGCAGGCATAGACATAGTTTGACCTAGTGATGACCTTGTTCTGCCCCTGTGCATGCATAGATGTAGTTTGACCTAGTGATGACCTTGTTCTGCCCCTGTGCATGCATACAAGCACACATGCATACATGGCACAACAAAACAGGTTGTTTTAGGTCCTGGTACTATTGTTAACTGAAAACTGTCATTTACCTGGCGTGGTGGTCGAGCGCGAGCTCGCTGCCCAGGTCTTCTTGCCTGCAAGTTATCCAGCACCCGTACACCACGGCCAGCACGACCTCTTCCCATGCCCAGCGGTCTCATACCCTGAAGTGCCGGTGGCCTACCCAGTCGCATACCCTGTTGAATATTCTGTGGCATACCCAGTGGCCCACCGGGCGGTATGCCTTGTGGCCTAGCTGGTGGTACGCCTCCTTGCATACCCTGTTGAATATTCTGTGGCCTACCGGGTGGTATACCTCGTGGCATACCCTGTGGCCTACCCGGTTGAATATTCTGTGGCATACCCGGTTGAATATTCTGTTGCATACCCGGTTGAATATTCTGTGGCCTACCCGGTTGAATATTCTGTGGCATACCCTGTTGAATATCCTGTGGCATACCCTGTTGAATATCCTGTTGAATATCCTGTGGCATACCCTGTTGAATATCCTGTGGTATACCCAGTGGCCAACCTGGTGGTACACCCAGCGGCATATCCTGTGGCATACCCTGACCAGGTAGTAGCAATCTTCTACCTCGACCTGGCATAATGCTACACACTGTCTGTCCAAGCAGTCTGAAAGATAGCAAGGTAACATATGTTTAAGATGTTGATCAACATTTACAGGTGAAATGGAATTTTACGTTGCATGTAAGATTATTTCACATGGTTGGTTGGTTGGTTTGTTGTTTACGCCGCACTCAGCAATATTCCAGCTATATGACGGCGGTCTCTAAATAATCGAGTCTGGACCAGATAATCCAGTGATTAATATCATGATCATCGATCCACGCAATTGGGATCGATGACATGCATCAACCAAGTCAGGGAGCCTGACCACCTGATCCCGTTAGTCCCCTTTTACAACAAGCATGATTTCACATTAATAGAGATCTTCATCCAACTGTGTACCTGTCTGTACATGTTGATTTTCTAAGCCTCTCCTATCATGCCTATGGACCAATTAGATTCCACCTCTCGTATCACTTGCGTTTGCTTCACACAAAATGGTGGCGCCCAAGTCAGGATGATCTGATCGATAATCAGCACATGCTTTGCAAATCAAGTTTATGAACCGGATTTCGATTTTGGTGCGCAATTTTGATTGGACTATGCATAGATTCGTGAGTCCAGCCAAAATGTAACTCCATAATACCAGCCTAGTTTGGCAAGGGTGGAAACTGGACTTTTATAGTCAGTTAACTCTCTTGCCTCGGGAAGATGCAAGTCCTTTTATGATAACATATAGCAAAACCCTTAAAAATGGCAAATTTCTTCTAGTTCTTATGATACCAAGGACTACAGGACAAGTGCCAATTTCCAATGCTGTAATGTTTGGAATCAAACAGTGATTGGCCAGTGGATCAAACCACTGAAATTCCAAAGTGTCATTTATGAATGGGACATGCAACCAGTGTTCGAAATTAAGGGAGATCGTTGTGCTTTGTGCTGGTGTAGTACTTGTATTATAGGCATAAAAGTACAGTAATTAACAACTAATTAAAGTAATTAAAAATTCATTAAGACACCTACGTGATTGTATAAAAAGGTCAAGAGGAGTTGAAACCTGTAAGATATGAACTTAGCACATTGATATAAATATATAGGAGACGGGCAACTCTGATAGTTGAAGACTACGGGGAACATACTTGGCCACAAATAACCAGGGGTGAGGGTAGTAGGTCGAGGGTTATACATTAATGAAAAACAATTAACCAGATGGGAAGTAGATAAAAGTGGAACGGAGGTGAGAGGGACGGAAACGTTAGGGACCTGAGACATATATGGTATTGGGGGGGAAAATATTTCGAATTCCAAAAGGGTGAGAAGCTACATCATAACAAGTCCGAATAAGGTGCTGGTTATTAGGTAAGAGTGGGTTAGAATGATCTAGTGTAGGGGGGAAAGGTGGTTGACCAATGATAGATGGAAAAATGAGTCGAGATGTGACGTAGGTACTGGTTTAAAAAGGGGCAAAAGCCCCAAATCGAGACAACGGCTAGAAAATGGGTAGAGGACGGCTAGAGAGAAGCTGGGGAGACTACATCTGGACTGGTGCTCCGCTCTTGGCCAAAAAGCCTCCAGATCGGGAGAGCGGCTGGGGAGACGACATCTGGACTGGTGCTCCGTTCTCGGCTTGTTGTCAAGATCTTTCGAACCAGAAACCAAACTTAAGCACTAGCATTTTGACTGAGACTGAAGCTTTGCGGCCGAAGTCTCGTATTTAAGTGACAATTAGAGTGGGTTGACTGGCAACACAAAGTGGGAATAAAAGCTGTTCAACGAAGATCACTCTTGGTGCTGGTTGGAAGAACTACGGTAAAAGGTCCAAGGCCTTCTGGTACTGACATTGTACCTCTCGCACATCCCAGACTGTCAGCACCAAGAACGAGTGGATTGCCGTAGTTCAGAAGAGGTACGCGACTGGCTATACCCTGGTAATTAACAACAATTACCCCCGATCATTAAGGAGCTAAAATTACCTTGGACACGTGATGGACTGATGCGGGGTACGATCTTTCCTGACGACTGCCAAAAAGCATTGTCAGGTGACAGTGTGCAGCGGTTGCACAAGTGAAGTGACGTTGTGCAGAGGTTGCACAAGTGAAGTGACGTTGTGCAGCGGTTGCACAAGCGAAGTGGCGGTGTGTAGCGGTTGCACAGAATCCCTGGCCAGTGCCGACACGGAGAATACGCCAGGCCAAGTCAGAGCAAACTAGTGAGAGTTGGCTGTGCAGCGGTTGCATGAGAACGTCCACTGTGACGGAGATTACAGTCGTTGGGAGGAACGGTGCAGACGTTTGCAAAACTGGAACGGTGCAGACATTTGCACATCCAAAACGGTGCAGGCGGTTGCACATCCACGGACCACTCCAGGCTTGCTATGGAGGGGCGTTGGGAGAGACGAGCGGACGGATACACCTGGACCCAGTGGTGGAGTGACGTGCCAGGAAGTGATGGACAGAACTAACAATTGTGACATTTTAACATTTTGTGTGGTGCCAAATTTCATTGGACCGGGCCTGGTTATGTAAGCAATATTTTGATGCATTGTATTGTAAAAGAACGAGATCCTTGAATATAATACACCAGACTCAAACAATAACAGTACCGCTGTCGTTCAACAGTGTAGGCGTGAGTTGGCTTTATTATCAATTCCACTCACAAGTAGTAAGGTCGTTCCATCTGACCTAGTGAGCCCAGCACCAATAATAAGCACACCAGTAGCATACCAGTCTCATGGTGCCAGTACACATTTCAGGCCCTCAGTGAATGGGAGCATCACCAGCCTCGGTGAATGGGAGCATCACCGGCCTCGGTGAATGGCGAGGTAATTGAGAGATAATTGCTCCTAGCAAATCTTGAAGAAAAGACTTCCCAATGAAATTCCCTGAACTCAATCATTGCGCTAAATAGTGCCAATGACCTTATGGACATGAAACAACAAACGTTTGAGCCATTTACTGACTTCTTACAAGTGGTCAGGCATCCAACGGCTATAATTGGTCGAAACAAGGATGATTTTATCAGGGATCTTGTTCTTGGAAATGCATCTCAGAATGTAAAAATATTTGTGATTACTAGACGATAGTCTACACTTGCTAAAGTTATTTAGAACACAGTTTACACCGCTGGGTCCCCTCAGTTTGAGTCAAAAGTAAGCATGCAATTCACTTACTGAGTGAACAGGTGGACTAGCCCACTAATTCACGACAATCTTCACTCCAGCCAGTAAATGTTGTTAATTTGAGCCAGTACCTTCGTGCCCACACACCACAAGACACACACTTCTACCTTGAGCCCTAGAGACACACATACACAGTCAACATTTTACTGTCCTCGGAATAACAGTCATAAATCAGGGAAAACCACAATGGCAGTGGTGGCCGTTTCACCCAACAGGGAAATTTTACAAATAGAGCGGAAAGTTTTCCTCCCCCCCCCCCCCCCCCCCCCCAAAAAAAAAAACACCCCAAAACCAAACTAACAAACTCCATACAGAACGGGCGACCATACACGTGTAAGGGAGGTGGTATACTACACTCCAATGCAGGGTTACTCACAGCACACTTTGTTGCACAAGCTTAACCTCTCCCGGCCAGCAACCCCCCCCCCCCCCCCCCCTACCCCCATTTTCTCACTGAACCTGATACTCTTGAACCATGATCTTATCAGCTGTGACCCTGCCCCAGTCAAACAGGCAGGGGGAGCTGGTCTGAGTTGTTTAGAGTATAGCACTGATGGTGTGGGCCAGTGTCTATTCATTAAAAACAGTTGGTAACCATCTATATACATATCGGGCTTCAGCCCATTTAGGCAATTCATTAATCATTATTAATGATGGCAGTTATGGGGTAGGCGCACACTGAGGTATGTTAGTACAAGAAACCCTTAGTCAAAAAAAAGAAAGAAACCCATATAATTTTGATAGAAACCAATAACTCCAATACATTGAAAAAGATCCTGAGAATGAGAGATTCAGCTTTGGAAAATTGTAGACTTGCTTCATTTTTACAGTAAGTGCTAGGCGGAAGAAAAATAAGGTTCAGGTTCTGTGAGGCAGACTAGTAATTTAGTAGCATTATGGTATTTACATGTAAGGAAAACTAAAATAAAAATATTCCTATATAGTTCGTGTTAACTGAACTTCTCGCCTTTACATAAATATCACCAGAAGACCACGAGCATCAATAGTAGCACGGGGCAGAAACGTGATGTCCATGGCACCTGCAGGGGTATGAACAGGGTTGTGGGACTCTCTTTCTAATTATGTCAAATGTTGAATTCAGTTTATTGCTTCCACTTCATGTAAAAACAAAAACAACAACAACAAAAAAGACCTCAAAACACACCAAAAAAACCAAACCTACTTGATTTGTTAATTAAAAAAACATTTGTTTATCTTATTCATCAATGTCTACTGTGGTACCTTTGATATTTTCGTACAAAATTGACTTGATCATGTTGATAAACGTTTCATGAAAAAAGAATTATACTTTGTAATATGTGTTTCCTGCTTTGAAAAGCATTTGAAAGGCAATTGTGTTACGCCCAATGAACGAAAATCCAAATGGTTCAGCTATAAGTGGACCGATATCTTTTTAATCTGCAGAACATAGATAAGATGAGATAGATAAGATAATATTTATTGCAGAAACATTCCATTACGGGACAGATGCAATTTGTAAGATGAAACATTATTAGTCATATATACAGATATACACACATACACAATTTACATCCCTGTAGACACAAAACAAATCAATATTACACATTTGATGATATTATTATACATAAAATGTCAACGGTTGGACAGTTCGTCACGCTGAAGACCGTGTCCGATTTCCGACATGGGTATAATGTGTGAAGCCGATTTCTGGTGTCCCCCAACGTGATATACTTGTAACCTATACATTGGACTAACAGGAATCAGGCCAGTGTAATGTTACCATGTTGTGTTACCCTTCCATCACGGCAACTGATTCTTACATCTTGGTTCAGGGACACGGGAGGCCCAGTCGTCTAAGGAGCCGTGATTCGCTGTGCAGAGTTGCGTCCCTTGGGCATGCCAGAAACTGATGATTGTGGGTTCGAATCCCGGTTCGCCCCGATTATCTTTTAGGTTTGTCAGCACCACCCCTGCGCTCGTGAGTTTCACCGAAGTGGTAAACGTCTGAGACCTGCATCACTTCGGGCTTTCCTCCCACATTAAGCTGACAGGCCGCGACATAACTGGAAATTTGTTAAAAGCGGCGTTAAACCCAACTCACTCACTCTACACCTTGGTCCAGGGTAGCTTGTTCAAATCTGAAGTCAGGGTGGTTGTTCTATTCCATTTATTGTAGGATGTGGGATGAGCACCACACACAATAGGTCCTCAGATGTATTTCTGTTGCCTGACTGAACTATTCACATTTGTTTGTTTGTTTTGTTTAATGCCGCACTCAGCAATATTCCAGTTATATGATGGCGGTTTGTAATTAATTGAGTCTGGACCAGACAATCCGGTGATTAACATCATGAACATTGATCTTCACAATTGGGATACGATGACATGCATCAACAAAGTCAGCAAGCCTGACCCGCGTTACCATGGTTACCACAATCTTCCTTCATGACAAAGCTCCCATATTCAAAGAATCAATACGGTATTGGACTGGGAGCTGCCAGAACACATATCTAAATTATACTGTAACCATGGTAACCTTAGGTGTCGGGTACTTTACCTTTCTACCTTTGGTCACTTGTACTTATCAACCACTCCTTGGTTCTGGGGATGATGTAGCTCTCAAAATCACAAGTCAGCTGGTTTGCTCAAGTCCATTTATTGATGATGGTAGTTGTAAATATACACACAAGGTCCTCAGATAAGTTCTTGTTGCCTGTATTACTTAAGTACAACACATGCGTAGATGATGCGTTGAAGAGCCTGATAGCTTTTCTGATCAACGTTTAACTCTACTTCTTTTCTGACCCGGAATTCCAATCTACAGAGAAAACCTCTCTGTTCAGCCGTGCGCTCCCGAATCCCCGCACCACTCTCGGACAACTAACAAAATACTACCGATGATAATTTTAGCTCCTCCCACCGAAATTATGTTTTGACATCATGTGAAATGAGTCCCATAGCTCACCTCCTTACGAACCCCAATTTCCATTCCATCTCTTCCCAATTAACCCACTCAATGATGTTATTGGTCAACCGAACATACTCATAATTCAACCACTTTATGACAAAAACCCAATACTCTGTCAGACTGGAAGGCACCATAAAGATACTTAATCATGTTAGTCAGACATTCCAATTAAGCAGTAGTACCCACAAATATTTGATCACATCAAGACAAACAATTTTGTTCCATCCAATCATTTCCCCTCTGACACTGATATTGCAAGCCCGGATTCTACTAATAACATTGTGCTAATGAAAAGTTATCTCTATCACCATGATCACTAAGAGAAGCAAAATCAATAATCATCTGCCCTGGGGGTGATGCCCTCACCCTGTACAGTCACTTCTCTCATATCCATCTATATTTTAACCTAAAGCTGGATTTAGTAAACTACATTTTAAGTAAACATTAAAAACCCTTTTTCTAAAATACCCTGGTTATAATACACTGAAGAGCCAAGTGAGTGAGTTGGGGTTTAACGCCAATTTTAACATTATTTCAGTTATATCGCGGCCTGTCAGCTTAATGTGGGAGGAAAGCCCGAAGTGATGCAGGTCTCAGACGTTTACCAATTTGCTGAAACCCACGAGCACGGGTATTGTGCTGACAAACCTAGAAACATAATCGGGGCGAACCAGGATTCGAACCCACAATCATCAGTTTCTGGCATGCCCCAAGGGACGCAACTCTGCACAGCGAATCACGACGCCTTAGACGACTGGGCCACCCGTGCCCCCCTGAAGAGCCAAATAATAGTTCATATCAGCTCTTAACTTCTATGGTGTAGTAGTCCAACTCCAAAAATACAGAGAGCAAACCTCTCTGGTCAGTGGGGAGACTCCTACCCCGGCTCCGTTCTCTGACAACTAACAAAATACTATCATCATAATTTTCTTTGTCTCTTTGTCTCAACAATTACCATGTTCCCTTTTTGCTGGAAGCCATCTCAAAAGCATTCCAGATTCTCTGCCAAGCAATTGCTTAAAACTTGCAATGATGTTTTCTCAAGATGATTATCCACAAGTGCCAGCCTCCTTGACAGAATACCCATGTAGATAGTTAAAATGATGAATCCAAAGAACCATCCCTAAATCAAACATGAACACGATGAAGTTCCTGATAGTCATAGAGTATCCCCTACTGATTCCAGCTATTCATAAACATTCATCAGAAATATTATATACCGTATTCGACATAATAAGCGCCCAGGGCGCTCTCAAAATTAGAAATAGGGGGTTAGAATATTGTTGTTAGAATATTATTTTGGTGAAAAAAAACAGAGTTGAAAGATAAATTTCGTGGTTTATGCTGACAGCCTGAAGTGTTTATGTACGACAGATATATTTTTCAAGAATTTAATTGCCCATAATTAAAGGTGCATATAACACACGAGTGCGTATTATACGCGAATAAATAAGTCCTGTGTACATTGATCAATCGGAAGGGGTGCTCATTGGGATAGTTCACTAGCCAATATATTAGCAAATATCGCCGTGGGCGCTTACTAGAGCGGGGCGCTTATTACGTCAAATACGGTATACCCCATATCTCCACCATACTTAAACTTGGTTACGGGGATGACGTAGATTGTTCAAATCATAAGTCAGATTTTGTTGATCAAGCCCATTTGTTGACTTACGCCCTCTAGGTCCTCAGATGTGTTTCTGTTGCCTGACATTTCAACGAAACATGCGTATCTAGATGATGGGTTGAAAAGTCTGGTAGTACTTCTTATCAACTTTCCCTGATCCCAACACCCAAAACAAGGAGAGAACCTTCCTGGTCAGCAGAGTGTCCAGATCCTTGTAGGCCCATATCATTATGACAAATAACTTATTTCCCCGCCCCAAATTTCTAGAATCAATGAGAGTTACCATGGTTACCAAAATCTTCCTTCATGACAAAGCTTCCATATTCATTGGTCAATTGTAAATACAAAGAAAATCAATACGATCCTGGACTGGGAGGCGCCAGAAGAAACTAACGGTGCCCTCTGGAGTCCAACACTAGGCACCATTGTCACGCAAATACAGTTTGCATATCGGTTTTTCGATTCATACCTCAATGAACAGAAAAAAATACACAGTCAATCCTTAAATGATTAATCATTAGTTTTAATCTCACAAGTGTTCACCTCATCAAAATACAGTTACCCTTTGTTATTTCATATCTTAACCAAGAAATTCATAGAATTTCGGTCACATTTGTGCTTAAATCATATTCCAAAATACTCTGGTTATAGGCCTACATGACTCTTCACAGTGAGCATGGTGAGAGGTGGTGCCTCAGAGCTTCCATATCTATCCTTTGTTAAAGGGAGACTAGCCTCAAGTTAATTGGCAGTCCCACCAAATGAGTTTGCCTCCAGTCAGCTTATATTCTTTGTCTGCAAATGCATATCTTATCATACAGCCCTTTATGTATTAATCTCAAGATAATCCTATAGCTAGGTACACAAAGACTCAGTTTGCTCAAACTACATATTATTATTTATCATAATGGATGGTGTTATTGACATGATAAACAAGTGTCCGAAATAACTGCCATTTTAAGACTACATATGCATTCAGTTTTGTTATAACTCCTTGTAGATTCTCAAGTAATTGTTTGCATTATTTCAACTGAATCAAGACGTGATTTGTCGCTTTGTTTTTTTGTGATTTTTCAATATTTATAATGTCTGAATGAGGGCAGGTAACTTTGTAGATTGGCAGGCAACACTTATGGGTCACCTGCCCGACTGTCTTGTTGGGTTTAAAATTGTTTCAAACACTGTGATAAACAATCCCCAAAACTTGTATCGCCATCTGGTAAATATGCAGTAACTACCTAAGTAATGATTAGATAGGCTTAGCTGTCTTGCAATGTGTGAGGCTTATGTTAGTGAGTGAGTGCGTATGGTTTTACGACGCTTTCAGCACTATTCCAGCAATATCACGGCGGGGAACACCAGAAATGGGCTTCACACATTGTACCCATGTCGGGAATCGAACCTGGATCTTAGTCATGACGAGCGAATGCTGAGAATGACATAACATGATAAAGAAGATTATTATCCTTGAATCACTTTTATCATATATATCGAACACAGGCCCATGAAGTAGGACTAAAATTCTGATAGTGATATTACTGCAGGGATTTTTCTAGGTTGGGCCTTGTGCTTTTAATTTTAGCCCCTAAATTTGAAAAATATATTTTCAAATACAATAGGGCATTTTAACATTGTGTATATGTGCGTACCTCTGGAATATTTAAATTTTCACATAAAGGGCCCATGTCAGAAAATTCTTAGCGTGACCCCTGTTGCTGACACACTGGACAAATGAATATGTAAATCACACACGAAAATCGGGATTAGAATAGGTCTTCAACAACCCATGCTTGTCTTAGAGGCAACTGCAGGATCGGGCGGTCAGGCTTGCTGACTTGGTTGATACATGTCATCATATCCCAATTGCGATGCTCATGCTAATCAACAACAAACACACAACAACATATATACTGTAAATCTTGAAATTAACGCGAGCGTAAATTAAATGCAAAAAATGCGAGTGGTCTTTGCTCGCATTATTAAACATCGCATTTATATCAACAATAAGATATTTTGGATAGCAGAAATACCAACTTAGACATACGCTGAAAACAAACAACTATGTATTCCACATCACTGTTTATTGAGCAACACTTGTTAGAAGTATATAAACAATGTCATTCACACAATAATTACATCATGTGAATTGTCACTGCTGGGGTCAAGACAAGCGTTCTACTCACTCATGTCATCACTGATCACACCTGTAAGTCCAGACAGACGCCACCCAACACAGTGTCTTTGCTCTTTGCGTTGGTTGGTTGTTGTTTAACGCCGCACTCAGCAATATTCCAGCTATATGACGGCGGTCTGTAAATAATCGAGTCTGGACCAGACAATCCAGTGATTAATATCATGATCATCGATCCACGCAACTGGGATCGATGACATGCATCAACCAAGTCAGCGAGCCTGACCACCCGATCCCGTTAGTCGCCTTTTACGACAAGCATAGTCACCTTTTTCGGCAAGCATGGGTTGCTGAAGACCTATTCTACCCCAGAATCTTCACGGGTTGACTGCATTAAAGGCCTACACGAGCTCAACACTAACACTAACTAACCATATATGGTCCCGTGGCACTAAGAAGATGCGAAAAGTAAGGGACCATATGGTCCCGTCCCACCAAGCGGGTGATACACCACACCAACTGTTCAACAGTTTCATGGTTATCATACCCCGAGGTGCTATCCCTCCCGCACTTGATGGATCTAGCTCCAAACATAAACAAAGACACTATTTATACTCACATCAGCTGGTTTCAGTGAATATTGTGAAAAGCACAAGGCGTTTTCTGTCCTTATAAAATCCTCCACAGTTACAAATAGCACTTGATCTCTGAACGGCCCCACAGGCTTTTAAATGTCCAGTCGACATTTTAGTCAACAAAGCCTCATTTCATTAATCATAACAAAGGCCAACGACAATACTGCATGCATCTTCTTCCGTCTTTGTGGTCACACTGGTCGATGGAGTGCGACTGACGTCTAAGCGCTGTAGGTCAAAACGGACCCGTTGATAATAGGTTAAAACGGACCGGGGTATTTTGGTCAAAACGGACATAAGGATTATAGGTGAAAACGGACCAATTTTCTTGTCAAAATAAGCAGTCTTTAAAGCGGAGGAGTGAATAATTATAGATGTTTTTATCTATATAGAGAATCTCACCCTCGTGTCTTTTGATATCAAATATATCAACACTCGTTGATAAAAATGGCGAAACTCCGAGGCTTGCCGAGGAGTTTTTCTACTTTAATCAACGAGTGTTGATATATTTGATATCAAAAGAGACTCGGGTGAGATTTTATTTATCATCCAACATCATTCTTCCAATCAGTGTGTAGACAGTAATTAAGCAGTGTCTTAAGTGTAAAAAGTACAGCTAACAGCTTCAGTAGCAGAGCCATTAGTGATGTCATTTGATTGTGACGTCATGGTAACCAATGACATCACTTGGGTCTAGGATGAGATCACTCTTCAGTGACTTGGGTCTAGGATGAGATCACTCTAGAGTGGCTTGGGTCTAGGATGAGATCATGTTAGAGTGAATTGGGTCTAGGATGAGATCACTCTAGAGTGACTTGGGTCTAGGATGAGATCATTCTAGAGTGAATTGGGATGAAAACTGATATCATGAGATGTTGCACTTCTTCCAACTGGTACATTTGAGGATCCAGAGGTCCAGCCTTTTGAAAACCAAATGTAGTATACTGTAGGCAGTATAATTATCTGAGAGAGGATTTTAATATTTTGGACCTCCCCCTTTTAAAAATGCTGGATCAGCACTGGTGGGATATTGGGTGTATATAGTGAGCAGTATTGGGTCAAGAACAGACCCCTGTGGCACTCCAAATTTTAGTTCGCTTTTATCTGATCTCAGTCCATGAATAATCATTGGCTGTTGGCGTCGTGTGAGATATGATATGATTTTCAAAAATGTCAGTTTGTTTGTTTTTGTTTGTTTGTATGTTGTGCACTCAGCAATATTTCAGCATATAACTGTGGTCTGTAAATAATCGAGTGTGGGCCAGGCAATCCAGTGACTGACATCATGAGCATCAATCCACGCAATTGTGATACGATGACTTGCATCATCCAAGTCAGCGAGTATAATGTCCATTAATTACGAAGAGAACAAGCCACTAGTGACCACGACTTACCGATTATCTTCGCCTCTTACATAAATGATGTAAGCCCACTTGGGCTATCTGCATCACTTCGGGCTTTCCTCCCACATCAGTCTGACACGACGTGATATAACTGGCACACTGTTCAAAGCGGCGTCAAACCCAACCCACTCACCGACTCACTGAGTTATCCTCTCTTTTCCATTGTGATATTTTAGCCCCTAAAAACATCCATTGAATTGATGAGGTGGTTTCATAAGCTATAATGTCCTCCTTTGAATTGACATAAGTATGTTACCATTGTTCATGTAATAAAATGACCATATATGTTCACACTTTGCTCTCGCAGATCAATGAGGTTAAATTTGGTTAAAATTCATGTTTTATTATTAAAGACGACTAAACATAAGCCCTTCAGAATTCTCTTAATTTATGATGCTATAAAAATAATTATTGATAAAAATGTCCGTTTACACATATTGGTTTTTTCGGTCTGTGCCACGCGAGATAAATTTAGTTTTACCGTTTTGACCATATCACTTTGTCAGTTTTGGTACTGGTCCGATTTGTCTGTTAAGTCGGGGCGCCTAAGCTCCTCGCAGCGATAGTTCTGTTGCGGAGCTAACCATAGTTCAACAGAGGTGCCAAGGTGAGGTGAAGTGAAATGGGGTTTAACGTCGCGTCCAAGATTATTGCACTTATATAGCGACGTGCATGTACGTGTGTGTGTTTGCGTGGCTGCTTGTACTAGTCCGGACTGATGCCGATTTATAGTGCTAGCCCACTGAGATACCATGCCGCAGTTTAACATGAATACACCACTCAGACACAGTATACTGACTCCGAGCCGACCAGTCCTTGTTTTAGCCCCTTAATGCCGAGCGCCAGACAGGGTAACAACAAGTACCAACTTTAAACGTCTTTTGGTATGACGCGGCCGGGGATCGAACCCCGGACCTCCCGCTCTCCGGGCGGACGCTCTACCACTAGACCACGGAGGCGGTCCAGAGGTGCAAAGGGCATGGATGGAGCACAAAACAATACAAACCTAACATTGTTCGATCGGGTTACGTATGTGTGATACACACTGTAAACAATCTAGTTGATAAATACCTCTGTTGAATACATGATAGTATCGTATTGGCAGGGATATATTAACACATGTGTTAATATTTGCACACTCGACTTCGTCGCCGCGTGGAGGAAATTTCCAAATTTAACGCATCAGTGACACAAATGATGTCCGTCGCAATTCCCTATTTTTGACTTGTACAATAATTATGTTCCCGTGTTTTTTTTCAGGTGAACAATTGCCTTGCCTTTTAAAGTATTTGTGACGGGTGCCACCTTTGGGCACGTGCGCTCAACTTTTCGCGAATACCTGGTACCATCACTATTTGATAGTGCTAATGATATTTATATATTAGAGTAACTTATTTACGTGTACTAGAGGGAGCAATAACGTGCACTTGTGATTGTTAGAACATCATCCCAATCAAGTACAACATTTCTCTGAATCCAAATGGACTTGACAAGTGTCAATAGACCACAGAGTTATATTACAGTAGGCTAAACTACGGTTACAACGAATTCAAAGGGACCACTAATTTTAGTTCGTTATAACAGTAGTTCGTTATAAGCATATATACAGCATACATACAACACATGGCCGGGAATAAAAAATAAGTTCGTTATATCGGTCAGTTTGTTATAAGCGTGTTCGTTATAACCGTAGTTTACTGTACCTATTTCGTAACAAATTCTTGTTAAAAATATAAGTGTAAAGTAGACCCACAGACTTGCATAAAGAAATAAAAGCTAACATTATAATCATCAAAGCGAAACCTTATCGTCTAGCACTGACGCCAGACACTAAAAGTACTATTACAGACTTAAGTGTCACAGCTTGACCCTTCCGTCCATTGTGTCGGTATCCGTCATTTGTCATTAAAGATTGCTGAATGACGCCCCAAGCGACATACCACCTGCCTTAAATAAGTATAACTTCTACATCAAATCAATGAATTCATGTTCATGCCAATTAAATGTTATGTCATTAATTGCATATTTTGTCCAATCAGAATGGTACATTTTACATTCCCACGATAACCAATGGTATCGTACTGCTGTTATATCACTTAATTACCATGTGTGAAAGTCATTTACAAAGAGACACGACCGGAGTGGCAATCGTCTCACGGGACTCGGGACACACGGCCCTGGGCCCCGTTCCTCAAAGCGATCTTAGCGCTAAGCTGATCGTAAGCCTTTGTTAAAGTATGGGACTTACGATCACCTTAGTGCTGATATAGCTTTGAGGAACGGGGCCCTGGTACCCCCAGTCACACTCTTGGACGATGCCTTCTAGCTATTGGCCTTTGAATAAAGGCTCTATTCACACTGAGACTTAATACATATAATTATGTATGACGACTCCCCAGCGTCAATTTGGCGTTGGCAGTGATTCATTATTAACAATATAAATGTACAGATTATCGCGATGCACAATTTAGGCGGCTCTGTGTGTGGCCGGGTTGACGTAAGGTGTTGTAAAAGTGTTGTAAGCAGTAGAGTGTTCATATAAATAAGTGTTTATTATTTTCTGATTCTTTTGTAATTATTGCTCACTCATCATCTTAAGATATGACTACTCATTCTTTCCGTGTATTTTGGTTAAGATTGGTCTTAGGACTGTATCATATCTTGCTGACCACGCCCCCCCCCCCTAAACACACAGACAGACACACGTAATGTGTTTCCATGAGACACACACACACACACACACACACACGCCCCTACACACACACCCCTACACCCCCCCCCCCCCCCCACACACACACACACACACACACTTCCCTATTTTAAATTACCGGTCCCCGGATAATGTTAAAAAATGAGCATTTTTAGTTTGCAAACAAAACAAATCTGTGTCATGATCTTGATCAACTCAATGATGTTTATTGCTAGCAAGAGGGATAGTTCTTATAAAGCGCACTTTGCTTTTTTATCATTACTGTAAGTAATATTCCTTATCGTTCAATTGTATTGTTTTCACGTTATGACCAGCTATCCTCTTTAATAATTAATAGTCGACATATTTTGTGATTCTATTTCAAGTAGCGAGTTTCAGGAGTTTCCTGCCTTGTGGTCTGGTTGAAGATTTGCAGGGATTTCATACACTGCAAAGGACTCGCATATACAATATTTATTCCGAACATGTGACTTGACATTTAAGATACTAAAACAATCGGCTAAAGATTTCTACGTTGTGACAAAGACTGGCACCCTACGGAGCAAGCAAAGAGGGGTACAAAGACCAGATAGAATAAGCCTTCAGCAACCCACGCTTGTCGTAAAAGGCGACTACGCTTGTAAAAGGCGACTAACGGGATCGGGTGTTCAGGCTCCCTGACTTGGTTGATGCATGTCATCGTATCCTAATTGCGTGGATCGATGCTCATGATGTCAATCACTGGATTGTCTTGTCCAGACTCGATTATTGACATACCGCCGTCATATAGCTGGAATATTGGAGTGCGGCGTTTAACAACAACAATAACACCATGAAGACCTACGCCTACTAAGGCGTCAATGACAAGACTGGTCAGAAAGCATCAACTGTGTGTTTCATCTGAATGGCGGTGATGTCTAACCAGACCTAAAGGACCTAGGCATAGACATAAAAAACATATTTATACTCACATCAGCTGCTTTTAGTAGAGTCATATCCCTGGAATCCGTGACCACTTTATTCCTACCTTTTTTTTTATTATGGATTATGCTTTAAACCATACAATGTATTTTTGTGAAATGAAGAGCCGAACAATGACAGTTTTTCACATTAGAGTATCTCCAAGAAACCCAGCACGCTCCACAGACAATTGTTTTTTGGGACAGACTGAGGTCAAATTAATATCTTCCATTTTTCCTAGAACAAATTATTAGTTAAAAAACAACCCAAGTCCCCTCCCAGAATATAAAGACGGCGGTGCCTTAGTGTCAGCAGAGATAATTCGTACAGAAGCTTGCATTGTTTTGTGTAAGTTGGAAAAACGAGTAATTACAATGGAACTATGAAAACGTATTTATTGATAAAATCTTACAGTACATATCAATGACTTTACAACCTAAACTGAATTTTATATCAAACCTATAATCCTCAAATCACTATATCAGGAACACGATGCTGTACAGTTACGTCAACTCTTTTGCCGACTTGAGTCCAATAATCTACTGATATATAATGGACATACGAGTATGGAAGTTCAAATATTCGTGTGTTGGAAAATGTAGAAGATAAATAAAACTGTAGAGCTGGGTTACCTGTAGATTTAACCGCGCTAAATTGAATTTGGAACCGAACGTGCAGCCTACCGAAATATGCCTACCGTCAATGACTGAAAACAATACTATTCTATTAATATTATCTCTCGCGGTGATGCGGCCGTCAAATCGTCTGTTTCAATCAGAGGGGGTTTATTGTGATTTGGCAACCTCTGATTGACCATTCAGAATCGAGTAATTTCCAAATTTATAATAGAATAAGTGATAAACGTACATGCTCCACACAACGATAGCCCATTCGAGGAGCTCTCTAAACTATCGGTATGTTACCGAGTGTGTAACGAAGGTGTCTCGCGCTGGGAAGGAGCTTGATAAACGTACTGTGTTTTATTACTTGCCCGTGAAGAGATCACCCGTTTAATAAACATACAGCTTTATTACACATTGTGTAATACCAAAACGCGTGCTTATGTACTCTCGGAACACGTTTCACGAACAAATATTGAAAGCTCTCAACATCCCTTGGCTTATTCAACGACATTGTGTGTGGAGATGATAGATCACTGGGAGGAGCTTATGCACACTCGATGACCCCAGCAACCTTGTTGCTAGGCTGACGTCACATGGCATTGTTTCGCCGATGGATCTTGCAACAAAATTCAACAAATTACGTCATCGGGTATTGTGACGTGATTGTAAACTTTGAGGTGCAAGGCCCCATCCACATGATGAATAAGAGATAAACGTATACATGCTCCTCACAGCGATAGCCCATTCGAGCAGCTCTCTAAACTATGGCGATGTTACCGAGTGTGTAACGAAGGTGTCTCGCGCTGGGAAGGAGCTTGATAAACGTACTGTCACTATTATGACGTCACATCGCTCATTGTGACGCAAATAATGTGACGTCACAGTCGGATATAGAAAGGCGCCTAATTTCAAGCTCACTGTTGTCCCCAAAACTTGAAATAAACTCACTCAGTCGGTTCCCATCGTGTTTCCCTTCAGAATATCTATTGCCACTCGTGCTTTGAATGACCGCACCTGTGCACATTGTAACGTATATTTGTACATATCATTATTTCAAAATGTCTACCAACAATGACTGAGAAAAAAGTACTTCTATAAATATCAGTTTCCGTGGTGATGTGGCCGCCAAATCAGCTCTTTTAATCAGAGTTGTTTTTTTGTGATTCGAAACTACAGAGTTGAGTATTTTCCAAATTCATAGTAGAATATACATCATAGAATTCAGGGAATCAAACACATAAGTAAAGCACCAGCCCCCTTCATGGATATTGACTGGAGAGTGTATGCAACAGTGTTGTATGTCACATCCACTGCACCTACAATAGGAGAACTCCAGCCACTGAAGTAGATGGTGCCTCTATACAGTCTCATGTTCCTGGGGACGGCGCTCAGTGTGGTCACCTCTGTACTCACATTAGTGGACACTGTCATCTTCATCAGTTTCTTCTCATTGTTATAATACAACACACCAGCTGTCTGATCTAGGGTTACAGCATACATCCTACTTCCTGTGGCTAATGTTGCCAGACCTTGACCATCATATGTCACTGTGAACAGTTTCCCGCCATTACACCCATATACCCTCTTTCTCCTTGTGTCAAGTGTTATTTGCCTTGGATTGCTTCCGTACTTGGATAAGTCAATGATGGCAGAAAAGTCTTTCCCCTGTGTAGACATGCGGCTGATTGAGTATCGCGGCTGAAATGTGGCTATGAATACAATGTCCCGATCTTCATCCACTGCCATGCCATATGTCTCTACACCTTCTCTTAGCACCGTCACGTGACTTGTATCCAGTGTAGATGACACTATTTTATCAGGGCTCTGTAATCCTATCAGAAGTTTCTTTGTCCTAGCTATGTATGCAACATATGTCACCAGCTTCATGGTGTGATACTGATAGACACTAAGTGAGTTACTGTGAATGTTGATTTGACGGAACTGGTGCTGGGTGTCTGACCAGCCTGGAGCAATCAGGATCCTACTTTTCTCCTCCTCTGGCCTGGGTGTCGTCACTGACGTGGTTGACACTGGTGATTTGGGGATTGAGGTGACGTTTACAGGGGCGGGGGCTGAAGTAGGCATAGCAAGAGCTGTTTTAAGTTGTGATATTTGGGACTGGCATGTCTCGTTCAATACGATGAATCGTTCCATATTTTTCTGTAGATCAGCAGCACAAATATCCCTCTTCCGTAGTTCCATTTCCAGTCTGTTTTTATCTCTGACACAGGTATCACTTGAGTTTTCTCGATTCCACACATCTGCTTTCTTCAGCACAGATTCGTGAAATTCACCCGTCTTGTCCTGAAAGTCTTTAAGGGATCTAGAGACATGACGCAATTGCCTCTTCATCTGATGGTAGCCCTGTTTCAGATGCCGCACTTCAGAAACGACCTGACTTTTCACCATGTCTTGAAGAGACTCCCCTTGTAGAATCTCGGCCATGGCTTCTCTCACTTGATCCCGTATGTTTTCCTTCAATTCAGCTCTCAATGATGTCTCAGCGACATCTATGATATTTCGTATCCTTTTCTCCATACGGATCATGTCCTCCTTGTTATGAAACAGATCTTCCTCAAACTGGTCCATTTTTTGTATGACAGACACAATACTGTCCTGGCAGTTACAAACACAGATCAGGTAGGTACATGTCAGCAACCAGGAAAGACATTTAAACTCGGCCATTCTCAGAATGTACAATATCCCCTGAGATGTCCTTGTCCGTTAGCGTGATGTGTGCGTGTACCTCTTGGTACGACACGACGCTTTCTACTACTGACTGGCTGGCGTGAGGTACGAGTACAAGTATACACATATTGGGTTATCATTACGCAGTCAGTGTCACCGTGTCCCGGGTGCAAAGAACACTAGGTTATCTCAACTTACCTGATGTGGCATACAGTCCTATCATTGGTGATCTAAGTATGTAGCAGCATATACTTAACCACTGCACTTTCCATGTACTGTATTCACATATATAAGATGTAAACAGTATCTAAGCACGTACCTGTGACTTACACCAAGGGGCAAGTTTACTCTCAAAGTCATACTCGGACAATGTGATTGTTCACGTGCTAATCTCAAGAAGAAATATTTCCTGTTTGTACAAACGACGTAAAGACAGTCAGATAGACAAACAGATAAACACACAGGCATGTTTATTCAGTTGTAGGGCACAATAGCTAAAAGTACAAACACAATGCAATAACTTTAGCTTCCAGTTCTCAACAGTAAACATAAATGTATGAAGCGAACATAAAAGTGTTTACAAGGGACATAACTCAACACAACTACAAATTTACATGTTAAATACATGGTTTTAGTAAATAGCAACAGCTGTGATTGTACTTTGCTGCTATGACTGCAAAATACTTACAAGGTCTTATTTACATTATAAGGACGAACAGTATTGGGTAAATACTTATTTCGTAACAACAGGTATTTGTTTTACACTTCAATATGATATGATACGAATCTTACATTTAACCACAATCACATTCTGTACACAACCAGACTCCTGTTCAGCGGATCCTGTTTTCAGAAAGTTTATTTTTCAATTGTGGAAAGATATTTTAAATTCACGGAATGACCTTATTAAGGATTTATATGTACTTTACATTTCTCTCATGAATTGTTTCATCATATTAAACTTTAAGGTCACACAATTGGTGAACAATGAGTCATCGTTGTTACGGAGAAGGTTGTCAGGAGTAGATTGTGTTATAAGGAAATGCTCAGTGTGCGACTGTGAACATTAACACAATGCGTCCGACACATAAAAACACGTTAACAGAATGAGTGTGACACACGGAAACATGTTAACACAATGAGTGTGACACACGGAGACACGTTAACGCAATGAGTGTGCCACACGGAGACATGTTAACGCAATCAGTCCGACACACGGAGACATGTTAACAGAATGCGTGCGATACGCATAGACATGTTAACACACTGAGTGCAACACACAGTGTGCACAATACAAAGACATGTTAACAGAATGAGTGTAACACCCGGAGACACGTTAACAAAATGAATCAGACACACGGAAAGATGTTAACACACTGAGTGAAGAAACGAAGAAACGTTTACACAATGAGTGTGACACACACAGAAACATGTTATTAAGCCAATGAGTGTGACATACGGTGACATGTTAACACACTGAATGCGACACATGGAGACATGCTAACACTCTGAGTGCGACACATGGAGACATGTTAACTCTCTGAGTGCGACACACGGAGACATGTTAACACTCTGACTGCGACACATGGAGACATGCTAACACTCTGAGTGCGACACACAGAGGCAAGTTAACACTCTGACTGCGACACATGGAGACATGCTAACACTCTGAGTGCGACACTCAGAGACATGTTAACACTCTGACTGCGACACACGGAGACATTTTAAC
This sequence comes from Haliotis rufescens, assembly GCF_023055435.1. Classification (NCBI taxonomy): domain Eukaryota; kingdom Metazoa; phylum Mollusca; class Gastropoda; order Lepetellida; family Haliotidae; genus Haliotis; species Haliotis rufescens. The sequence goes on from NW_025963902.1 coordinate 12,907,560, forward strand.
ACACTGAATGCGACACATGGAGACATGTTAACACTCTGACTGCGACACACGGAGACATTTTAACACACTGAATGCAACACATGGAGACATGTTAACACTCTGAGTGCGACACATGGAGACATGTTAACTCTCTGACTGCGACACACGGAGACATGTTAACACTCTGACTGCGACACATGGAGACATGCTAACACTCTGACTGTGACACTCAGAGACATGTTAACACTCTGACTGCGACACACGGAGACATGTTAACACACTGAATGCGACACATGGAGACATGCTAACACTCTGAGTGCGACACATGGAGACATGTTAACTCTCTGACTGCGACACACGGAGACATGTTAACACTCTGACTGCGACACATGGAGACATGTTAACACTCTGACTGCGACACTCGGAGACATGTTAACACTCTGATTGCGACACATGAAGACATGCTAACACTCTGAGTGCGACACTCAGAGACATGTTAACACTCTGACTGCGACACACGGAGACATGTTAACACACTGAATGCGACACATGGAGACATGCTAACACTCTGAGTGCGACACATGGAGACATGTTAACTCTCTGACTGCGACACACGGAGACATGTTAACACTCTGACTGCGACACATGGAGACATGTTAACACTCTGACTGCGACACTCGGAGACATGTTAACACTCTGATTGCGACACATGAAGACATGCTAACACTCTGAGTGCGACACATGGAGACATGTTAACACACTGAGTGCGACACACAGATACATGTTAACACTTCGACTGCGACACACAGAGACATGTTATTAAGCCAATGAGTGTGGCATAGGGTGACACGTTAACACACTGAATGCGACACATGGAGACATGCTAACACTTTGACTGCGACACACGGAGACATTTTAACACACTGAATGCGACACATGGAGACATGCTAACACTCTGAGTGCGACACATGGAGACATGTTAACTCTCTGACTGCGACACACGGAGACATGTTAACACTCTGACTGCGACACATGGAGACATGCTAACACTCTGAGTGCGACACACAGAGGCATGTTAACACTCTGACTGCGACACATGGAGACATGCTAACACTCTGAGTGCGACACTCAGAGACATGTTAACACTCTGACTGCGACACACGGAGACATTTTAACACACTGAATGCGACACATGGAGACATGCTAACACTCTGAGTGCGACACATGGAGACATGTTAACTCTCTGACTGCGACACACGGAGACATGTTAACACTCTGACTGCGACACATGGAGACATGTTAACACTCTGAGTGCGACACACAGAGGCATGTTAACACTCTGACTGCGACACATGGAGACATGCTAACACTCTGAGTGCGACACTCAGAGACATGTTAACACTCTGACTGCGACACACGTAGGCATGTTAACACACTGAATGCGACACATGGAGACATGCTAACACTCTGAGTGCGACACATGGAGACATGTTAACTCTCTGACTGCGACACACGGAGACATGTTAACACTCTGACTGCGACACATGGAGACATGTTAACACTCTGACTGCGACACACGGAGACATGTTAACACTCTGATTGCGACACATGAAGACATGCTAACACTCTGAGTGCGACACATGGAGACATGTTAACACACTGAGTGCGACACACAGATACATGTGAACACTTCGACTGCGACACACAGAGACATGTTATTAAGCCAATGAGTGTGGCATAGGGTGACACGTTAACACACTGAATGCGACACATGGAGACATGCTAACACTCTGACTGCGACACATGGAGACATGTTCACACACTGACTGCGACACAAGGATACATCTTAACACACGAAGTGCGACACATGGAGACATGTTACACACTGAGTGCGATACAAGGATACTTCTTAACACACGAAGTGCGACACATGGATACACGTTAACACACTGAGTGGGACACACATAGACATGTTAACGGAATAAGTGTGACAAATGGATACACGTTAAATGAATGAGTGGGACACACATATACATGTTAATAGAATGAGTGTGACACACAGTCGTGTTAACACAATGGGTATGGCAAACATAGACATGTTAACATACTGAGCGTGACACACAGACACATGTTGACACAATGAGTGTGACTCACGGGGACATGTTAACACAATGATTTGGATACATGTTGACATAATGTTTGGCACACTCATTGTGTTAACATGTCCTTTTCGTCACACTCCTGTGATAAAATGACCGTGTTACACCCATTGTGTTAACATGACTGTTTGACCCACTCCTGTGTTAAAATGACCGTGTTACACCCATTGTGTTAACATGACTGTGTGTCCCACTCCTGTGTTAAATTGATGGTGTTACACCCATTGTGTTAACATGACTGTGTGACCCACTCCTGTGTTAAATTGATGGTTTGTTACACCCATTGTGTTAACATGACTGTGCGACCCATTCCTGTGTTAAAATGAGCGTGTTACACCCATTGTGTTAACATGACTGTGTGACCTACTCCTGTGTTAAAATGACCGTGTTACACCCATTGTGTTAACATGACTGTGTTACCCACTCCTGTGTTAAAATGACCGTGTTACACCCATTGTGTTTACATGACTGTGTGACCCACTCCTGTGTTAAATTGATGGTGTGTTACACTCATTGTGTTAACATGACTGTGTGACCCACTCCTGTGTTAAATTGATGGTTTGTTACACTCATTGTGTTAACATGTATATGAGTGTCACGACAATTGTGTTGACTTGTGGCTGTATGTCACACTCATTGTGTTAACATGTATATGTGTGTCACAGTCAGTGTGTTAACATGTATATGTGTGTCACACCAATTGTGTTAACTTGTGCCCGTATGTCACACTCATTGTGTTAACATGTATATGTGTGTCACAGTCAGTATGTTATAATGTCTATGTGTGCCACACCCATTGTGTTAACATGACTGTATGTACCACTTATTGTGTTAACACGTATACGTTTGTCACTTTCAGTGTGTTAGCATGTCTATGTGTGCCACACCCATTGTGTTAACATGACTGTATGTCCCCATCATTGTTTTAACATTTTTATGTGTGTCCCACTAATTGTGTTTAACACAGGAGTGCGACACACACAGACATGTTAACACAATAAGGGTGACACTCATTGTCAATGTACACATCTAGATAAACATATATCATAGAATGGTTAACTTTCATTAAGAAAATATCCTAAAACGTGAAAAGCTATTTCCATTTGCGTAGTTATCCTTTATCCACATTGGTGGTACGGCTACACGTGCTGTCATCGAAGCCCTATGGAGAGCTAGCAATACGGTCACTTTGATGCATACATATATATTGTCATGCACCTCACGGTCGCAGTAGTAGTAGCGTATCAATATAATAATGGAAAACAATATGAAAAGCGCCCCCAAATACTTGCAATAGGCCAGTCTGTTCTGATTTCAGAATAAGCGCGTTTGTTCGCAAGAAAGATAAAAAGTACAGTCACGTGATATGCAACTTAGCCTGTGGCAGTGGTTTATGCTAAGTCACCACTGCGCCTGAGTGTGCACAAACAAGGTAAAATTCTGGTCACGTGTGATATGCAAATTAAATTTGCACTTTAAAGTGAATTTCGGTATACCGAAAGGAATGATTACTCTTGACGAGGTCATTGGACGCGAGGACCCGAGGGCCCCTTCGTCAAGAGTAATTATTTGTAAAATATTCTGGGGCTATGTCTTCAGCCTCTGCTTCAAACCATACAATGTATTTCTGTGAAATGAAGAGCCGAACAATGAAGGTTTTTCACATTAGAGTATCTTCAAGCAACACAGCGGTTCAAATGGAGGTTCAAATATTCGTGTGTTGGAAAATGTAGAAGATAAACAAACCGTAGAGCTGGGTTACCTGTAGATTTAACCGCGCTAAATTGAATTCGGAATCGAACGCGCAGCCTACCGAAATATGCTTGGCGTCAATGACAGAAAACAGTACTATTCCATTAATATTATCTCCCGCGGTAATGCGGCCGTCAAATCGGCTATTTCAATCAGATTGGGTTTATTGTGTTTTTACAACCTCTGATTGACCAATCAGAAACGAGTAATTTCCAAATTCATAATCGAATAAGAGATAAACGTACATGTACATGCTCCTCACAGCGATAGCCCATTCGAGGAGCTTTCTAAACTATCGCGATGTTGCCGAGAGAGTGACGAAGGTGTCACGCACTGGGAAGGAGCTTGATAAACGTACTGTGTTCTAATCTACACAGCGCATCACTATTATGACGTCACATCGCTCATTGTGAAGCTAATGATGTGACGTCACAGTCGGATATAGAAAGGCGCCTAATTTCAAGCTCACTGTTGTCCCCAAAACTTGAAATACACTCATTCAGACGGTATCCATCGTGTTGTCCTTCAGAATATCTATTGTCACTCGTGCTTTGCATGACCGCACCTCTACACATTGTAATGTATATTTGTTCATATAATTATTTCAAAATGTCTGCCAACAATGACTGAGAAAAAGGTACTTCTATCAATATCAGTTTCCGTGGTGATGTGGCCGCCAAATCAGCTGTTTTAATCAGAGTTGTTTTTTTGTGATTCGAAACTACAGAGTTGAGTATTTTTCAAATTCATAGTAGAATATCCATGATAGAATTCAGGGAATCAAACACATAAATAACCTATCGACCCCCTTCATGGATATTGACTGGAGAGTGTATGCAACAGTGTTGTATGTCACATCCACTGCACCTACAATAGGAGAATTATAGCAACTGAAGTAGATGGTGCCTCTATACAGTCTCATGTTCCAGGGGACGGCGCTCAGTGTGGTCATCTCTGTACTCACATTAGTGGACACTGTCATCTTCATCAGTTTCTTCACATTGTTATAATACAACACACCAGCTGTCTGATCTAGGGTTACAGCATACATCCTACTTCCTGTGGCTAATGTTGCCAGACCTTGACCATCATATGTCACTGTGAAAAGTTTCCCGCCATTACACCCATATATCCTCTTTCTCCTTGTGTCAAGTGTTATTTGCTTTAGAACGTCTCCGTACTTGGATAAGTCAATGATGGCAGAAAAGTCTTTCCCCTGTGTAGACATGCGGCTGATTGAGTATCGTGGTTGATACGTGGCTATGAATACAATGTCCCGATCTTTATCCACTGCCATGCCATATGTCTCTACACCTTCTCTCAGCACCGTCACGTGACTTGTATCCAGTGTAGATGACACTATTTTATCAGGGTTGGCTAGTCCTATCAGAAGTTTCTTTGTCTTTGCAACATAGGCAACACATGTCACCTGCTTCATGGTGTGATACTGATAGACACTAAGTGAGTTACTGTGAATGTTGAGTTGACGGAACTGGTGCTGGGTGTCTGACCAGCCTGGAGCAATCAGGATCCTCCTTTTCTCCTCCTCTGGCCTGGGTGTCGTCACTGACGTGGTTGACACTGGTGATTTGGGGATTAAGGTGGCATTTACAGGGGCGGGGGTTGAAGTAGGCACAGCAAGAGCTGTTTTAAGTTGTGATATTTGGGACTGGCATGTCTCGTTCAAATCCATGAATCGTTCAATATTTTTCTGGAGATCAGCAGCAAAAATATCACTCATACCTAGTTCTATTTCCAGTCTGTGTTTATCTCTGACACAGGTATCACTTGAGTTTTCTCGATTCCACACATCTGCTTTCTTCAGCACAGATTCATGAAATTCACCCGTCTCGTCCTGGAAGTCTTTGAGGGATCTTGAGACATGACGCAATTGTCTCTTCATCTGATGGTGGCCCTGTTTCAGATGCCGCAATTCAGAGACGACCTGACTTTTCACCATGTCATGAAGAGACTCCCCTTGTAGAATCTCGGCCATGGCTTCTCTCACCTGATCCCGTTTGTTTTCCTTTAACTCAGCCCTCAATGATGTCTCAGCGACATCTATGATATTTCGTATCCTTTTCTCCATACGGATCATGTCCTCCTTGTTGTGAAACAGATCTTCCTCAAACTGGTCCATTTTTTGTATGACAGACACAATACTGTCCTGGCAGTTACAAACACAGATCAGGTAGGTACATGTCAGCAACCAGGAAAGACATTTAAACTCGGCCATTTTCAGAATTTACACTATCCCCTGAGATGTCCTTGTCCGTTAGCGTGATGTGTGCGTGTACCTCTTGGTACGACACGACGTTCATGTTTACACATATTGGGTTATCATTACGCAATCAGTGTCACCATGTCCCGGGTGCAAAGAACACCAGGTTATCTCAACTTACCTGATGTGGCATACAGTCCTATCATTGGTGATCTAAGTATGTAGCAGCATATACTTAACCACTGCACTTTACATGTACTGTATTCACGTATATTAGATGTAAAAAGTGGCCATCCTTATTAAAATAACGCATGTTTTAGTTCATCACAGCAATCCATGACATCGACGTCTCCTCCCCATTGAGACGCAAAAGATGACTGCACATTCTCTCTTGCCCTTAAATTTAAAATCTGCATTTTCATCACGTTTTCTAATCAAAATATATTGCCAAATATAATTTGAATTTTTTAGTTCTCAATACTGCAATCCTTCCGTTTTTTCACTTCTCACTTTGCAAGACTGACGAATAATTATTGGCCTAAGGGAGAACTTATATCTATGATCTCTACTTCAACTAAATGCCCCCAGTATCACATGCTTGTCGAGGGAGCTAACTGATAATAAACACGCGCTCGTACCTGTGACCTACACCAAGGGGCAAGTTTACTCTCAAAGTCATACTCGCACCATGTGATTGTTCACGTGCTAATCTCAAGAAGAAATATTTCCTGTTTGTACATACGACGTAAAGACAGTCAGAAAGACAAACAGACAAACACACAGGCATGTTTATTCAGTTGTAGGACACAATAGCTAAAAGTACAAATACAATGCAATAACTTTAGCCTCCTGTTCTGAACAGTAAACATAAATTCATGAAGCGTACATAAAAGTGTTTACAAGGGACATAACTCAATACAACTGCAGTGTTACACCTTGAATACATGGTTTTAGTATATAGCAACATCTGTGATTGTACTTTGCTGCTATGACTGTAAAATACTTACAAGGTCTTATTTACATTATAAGGACGAACAGTATTGGGTAAGTACTTATTTCGTAACAACAGGTATTGGTTTTACACTTCAATATGATATGATACGAATCTTACATTTAACCACAATCACATTCTGTACACAACCAGACTCCTGTACAACGGATCCTGTTTTCAGAAAGTTTATTTTTAAATTGTGAATAGATATTTTACATTTACGGAATGACCGTATTAAGGATTTATATGTAATTTACATTTCTCTAATGAAGTGTTTCATCATATTAAATTTTAAGGTCACACAATTGGTGAACAATGAGTCATCGTTAAACGTTGTTACGGAGAAGGTTGTCAGGAGTAGATTGTGTTATGAGGAAATGCGCAGTGTGCGACAGTGAACATTAACACAATGAGTCCGACACATACAAACACGTAAACAGAATGAGTGTGACACATGGAAACATGTTAACACAATGAGTGTGACACACGGAGACACGTTAACACCATGAGTACGACACACGGAGACATGTTAACACAATCAGTCCGACACACGGAGACATGTTAACAGAATGCGTGCGATACGCACAGACATGTTAACACACTGAGTGCAATACAAGGTGTGCGCAATACGAAGACATGTTAACAGGATGAGTGTGACACTCGGAGACATGTTAACACAATCAGACCGACACACGGAGACATGATAACACAATCAGTGTGACACTCGGAGACATGTTAACACAATCAGTGTGACACTCGGAGACATGTTAACAAAATCAGTCCGACACACGGAGACATGTTAACAGAATGAGTGTGACACTCGAAGACATGTTAACACAATCATTCCGACACACGGAGACATGTTAACAGAATGCGTGCGATACGCACAGACATATTAACACACTGAGTGCAATATAAGGTTTGCGCAATACGAAGACATGTTAACAGAATGAGTGTGACACTCGGAGACATGTTAACACAATCAGTCCGACACACGGACAAATGTTAACAAAATCAGTCCGACACACGGACAAATGTTAACACAATCAGTCCGACACACGGAGACATGTTAACAGAATGAGTGTGACACTCGGAGACATGTTAACACAATCAGTCCGACACACAGAGACATGGTAACACAATCAGTCCGACACACGGAGACATGTTAACATAATCAGTGCGACACATGGAGACATGTTAACAGAATGCGTGCGATACGCTCAGACATGTTAACACACTGAATGCAACACACAGTGTGCACAATACAAAGACATGTTAACAGAATCAGTGTAACACTCGGAGACACGTTAACAAAATCAATCAGACACACGGAAAGATGTTAACACACTGAGTGAAGAAATGAAGAAACGTTAACCCAATGAGTGTGACACAAACATAGACATGTTTTTAAGCCAATGAGTGTGACATACGGTGACATGTTAACACACTGAATGCGGCACATGGAGACATGGTAACACTCTGAGTGCGACACATGGAGACATGTTAACACTCTGACTGCGACACATGGAGACATGTTAACACTCTGACTGCGACACATGGAGACATGTTAACACTCTGACTGCGACACATGGAGACATGTTAACACTCTGACTGCAACACATGGAGACATGTTAACACTCTGACTGCGACACATGGAGACATGCTAACACACTGAATGCGACACATGGAGGCATGCTAACACACTGAATGCGACACATGGAGACATGCTAACACACGGAATGCGACACATGGAGACATGATAACACACTGAATGCGACACATGGAGACCTGCTAACACTCTGACTGCGACACATGGAGACATGCTAACACTCTGAGTGCGACACACAGAGACATGTTAACAATCTGACTGCGACACATGGAGACATGTTAACACTCTGACTGCGACACATGGAGACATGTTAACACTCTTACTGCAACACATGGAGACATGTTAACACTCTGACTGCGACACATGGAGACATGTTAACACTCTGACTGCGACACATGGAGACATGTTAACACTCTGAGTGCGACACACAAAGACATCTTAACACTCTGAGTGCGACACATGGAGACATGTTAACACTCTGAGTGCGACACATGGAGACATGTTAACACTCTGACTGCGACACATGGAGACATGTTTACACTCTGACTGCGACACATGGAGACATGTTAACACTCTAACTGCGACACACAGAGACATGTTATCACTCTGAGTGCAACACACAGAGACATGTTAACACTCTGACTGCTACACATGGAGACATGTTAACACTCTGACTGCAACACATGGAGAGTGCGACACAGAGAGACATGTTAACACTCTGACTGCAACTCATGGAGACATGTTAACACTCTGAATGCGACACATGGAGACATGTAAACACCCTGAGTGCAACACATTGAGATATGTTAACACTCTTACTACAACACATGGAGACATGTTAACACTCTTACTGCAACACATGGAGACATGTTAACACTCTGAGCGCGACACATGGAGACATGTTAACACTCTGAATGCGACACATGGAGACATGTTAACACCCTGAGTGCAACACATGGAGACATGTTAACACTCTGAGTGCGACACACGGAGACATGTTAACACTCAGACTGCAACACATGGAGACAGGTAAACAAACTGACTGCGACTCACGGAGACATGTTAACACTCTGACTGCGACACATGGAGACATGCTAACACTCTGAGTGCGACACACAGAGACATGTTAACAATCTGACTGCGACACATGGAGACATGTTAACACTCTGACTGCGACACATGGAGACATGTTAACACTCTTACTGCAACACATGGAGACATGTTAACACTCTGACTGCGACACATGGAGACATGTTAACACTCTGACTGCGACACATGGAGACATGTTAACACTCTGAGTGCGACACACAAAGACATCTTAACACTCTGAGTGCGACACATGGAGACATGTTAACACTCTGAGTGCGACACATGGAGACATGTTAACACTCTGACTGCGACACATGGAGACATGTTTACACTCTGACTGCGACACATGGAGACATGTTAACACTCTGACTGCGACACACAGAGACATGTTATCACTCTGAGTGCAACACACAGAGACATGTTAACATTCTGACTGCTACACATGGAGACATGTTAACACTCTGACTGCAACACATGGAGAGTGCGACACAGAGAGACATGTTAACACTCTGACTGCAACTCATGGAGACATGTTAACACTCTGAATGCGACACATGGAGACATGTTAACACCCTGAGTGCAACACATTGAGATATGTTAACACTCTTACTACAACACATGGAGACATGTTAACACTCTTACTGCAACACATGGAGACATGTTAACACTCTGAGCGCGACACATGGAGACATGTTAACACTCTGAATGCGACACATCGAGACATGTTAACACCCTGAGTGCAACACATTGAGATATGTTAACACTCTTACTGCGATACATGGAGACATGTTAACGCTCTGAGTGCAACACATGGAGACATGTTAACACTCTTACTGCAACACATGGAGACATGTTAACACTCTGAATGCGACACATGGAGACATGATAACACACTGAATGCGACACACGGAGACATGCTAACACTCTGACTGCAACACATGGAGACATGTTAACACACTGAGTGCGACACATGGAGACATGTTAACACACTGAGTGCGACACATGGAGACATGCTAACACACTGAGTGCGACACATGGAGACATGTTAACACACTGAATGCGACACATGGAGACATGTAAACACACTGAATGCGAAACATGGAGACATGCTAACACTCTGACTGCAACACATGGAGACATGTTAACACACTGAGTGCGACACATGGAGACATGTTAACACACTGAGTGCGACACATGGAGACATGCTAACACACTGAGTGCGACACATGGAGACATGTTAACACACTGACGACACATGGAGACATGTTAACGCTCTGACTGCGACACATGGAGACATGTTATCACACTGAGTGCGACACATAAATACACGTTAACGAAATGAGTGCGACACACAGAGACATGTTAACGGAATGAGTGTGACAAATGGATACACGTTAAATGAATGAGTGGGACAAACATATACATGTTAATAGAATGAGTATAAAACACAATCGTGTTAACACAATGGGTAGTGTACACATAGACATGTTAACACACAGGAGTGTGACACACGGAGACATGTTTACTGTTTACAGAATGAGGGTGACACTCATTGTCAATGTACACATCTAGATACACATATATCAAAGAATGGTTAACTTTTATTAAGAAAATATCCTAAAACGTGAAAAACTATTTCCATTTGCGTAGTTTTCCACATTGGCTGAAGACCCCACGTGCTGTCATCGAAGCCATATGGAGAGCTAGAAATACGGTCACTTTGATGCATATATATATATTGTCATGCACCTCACTGTCGCAGTAGTAGTAGCGTATCTATATAATAATGGAAAACAATATGAAAAGCGCCTCAAAATACTTGCAATAGGCCAGTCTGTTCTGATTTCAGAATAAGCGTTTTTGTTCACAAGAAAGAGAAAAGTACAGTCACGTGATATGCGAATTAGCCTGTGGCAGTGATTTATGCTAAGGCACCACTGCGCCTGAGTGTGCACAAACAAGGTAAAATTCTGGTCACGTGTGATATGCAAAAGAAATTTGCACTTTAAAGTGAATGTCGGTATACCGAAATGAATGATTACTCTTGACGAGGTCATTGTACCCGAGGACCCGACCCCTTCGTCAAGAGTAATTATTTGTATGATATTCTGGGGCTATGTCTCCAGCCTCTACTTCAAACCACGCAATGTATTTCTGTGAAACGAAGAGCCGAACAATGAAGGTTTTTTACATTAGAGTATTTTCAAGAAACCCAGCAAGCTCCACGGACAATAGGCTTTTGGGGAAAACCTGAGGTCACACACACACACACACACACAGAATATAAAGACGGTGGGTGCCTTAGTGTCAGCAGAGATAATTCGTACAGAAGCTTTTGTGTAAGTTGGAAAAACGGATAACAGCAATGGAACTATGAAACTGTATTTATTGATAAAATCTTACAGTACATATCACTGACTTTACAACCTAAACTTATTTATATCAAACCTATAATCACAAAATCACTTTATCAGGAACACGATGCTGTACAGTTATATCAACTCTTTTGCCGACTTCAAATAAACGAAATGAGTCCAATAATCTACTGATATATGATGGACATATATGGAAGTTCAAATATTCGTGTGTTGGAAAATGTAGAAGATAAACAAAACTGTAGAGCTAGGTTACCTGTAGATTTAACCGCGCTAAATTGAATTTAGAACCGAACAAGCAGCCTACCGAAATATGCCTACCGTCAATGACAGAAAACAATACTATTCTATTAATATTATCTCCATCTCAAATCGGCTGTTTCAATCAGAGGGGGTTTATTGTGATTTGACAACCTCTGATTGACCAATCAGAATCGAGTAATTTCCAAATTCATAATCGAATAAGAGATAAACGTACATGCTCCTCACAGCGATAGCCCATTCGAGGAGCTCTCTAAACTATCGCGATGTTACCGAGTGTGTAACGAAGGTGTCACACGCTGGGAAGGAGCTTGATAAACGTACTGTATGTTAATCTACACAGCACGTCACTATTATGACGTCACATCGCTCATTGTGAAGCAAATGATGTGACGTCACAGTCGGATAAAGAAAGGCGCCTAATTTCAAGCTCACTGTTGTCCCCAAAACTTGAAATACACTCACTCAGTCGCTTTCCATCGTGTTTTCCTTCCAATAACTATTGGATGACCGCACCTCTGCACATTGTAATGTATATTTGTACTGTACTTTTTAATTATTTCAAAATGTCTACCAACAATGACTGAGAAAAAAGTCTGTACTTCTATTAATATCAGTTTCCGTCGTGATGTCGCTGCCAAATCAGCTGTTTTAATTAGAGTTGGTTTTTGTGATTCGAAACTACAGAGTTGAGTATTTTCGAAATTCATAGTAGAATATCCATTGTAGAATTCAGGTAATCAAACACATAAGTAAAACAGAAAACCCCTTCATGGATATAGACTGGAGAGTGTATGCAACAGTGTTGTATGTCACATCCACTGCACCTACAATAGGAGAACCCCAGCCACTGAAGTAGATGGTGCCTCTATACAGTCTCATGTTCCAGGGGACGGCGCTCAGTGTGGTCACCTCTGTACTCACATTAGTGGACACTGTCATCTTCATCAGTTTCTTCTCTATGTTATAATACAACACACCAGCTGTCTGATCTAGGGTTACAGCATACATCCTACTTCCTGTGGCTAATGTTGCCAGACCTTGACCATCATAGGTCACTGTGAAAAGTTTCCCGCCATTACACCCATATATCCTCTTTCTCCTTGTGTCAAGAGTTATTTGCCTTGGATAGCTTCCGTACTTGGATAAGTCAATGATGGCAGTAAAGTCTTTCCCCTGTGTAGACATGCGGCTGATTGAGTATCGTGGTTGATCTGTGGCTATGAATACAATGTCCCGATCTTCATCCACTGCCATGTCATGTGTCACTACACCTTCTCTTAGCACCGTCACGTGACTTGTATCCAGTGTAGATGACACTATTTTATTAGGGTTCTGTAATCCTATCAGAAGTTTCTTTGTCCTAGCTATGTATGCAAGATATGTCACCAGCTTCATGGTGTGATACTGATAGACACTAAGTGAGTTACTGTGAATGTTGATTTGACGGAACTGGTGCTGGGTGTCTGACCAGCCTGGAGCAATCAGGATCCTACTTTTCTCCTCTTCTGGTCTGGGAGTCATCACTGACGTGGTTGACACTGGAGATTTGGGGATTGAGGTGACATTTACAGGGGCGGGGGTTGAAGCAGGCACAGCAAGAGCTGTTTTAAGTTGTGATATTTGGGACTGGCATGTCTCGTTCAAAATCATGAATCGTTCAATATTTTTCTGGAGATCAGCAGCAAAAATATCACTCATGCGTAGTTCTATTTCCAGTCTGTGTTTATCTCTGACACAGGTATCACTTGAGTTTTCTCGATTCCACACATCTGCTTTCTTCAGCACAGATTCATGAAATTCACCCGTCTCGTCCTGAAAGTCTTTGAGTGATCTAGAAACATGGCGCAATTGTCTCTTCATCTGATGGTAGCCCTGTTTCAGATGCCGCACTTCAGAGACGACCTGACTTTTCACCATGTCTTGAAGAGACTCCCCTTGTAGAATCTCGGCCATGGCTTCTCTCACCTGATCTCGTATGTTTTCCTTCAATTCAGCTCTCAATGATGTCTCAGCGACATCTATGATATTTCGTATCCTTTTCTCCATACGGATCATGTCCTCCTTGTTATGAAACAGATCTTCCTCAAACTGGTCCATTTTTTGTATGACAGACACAATACTGTCCTGGCAGTTACAAACACAGATCAGGTAGGTACATGTCAGCAGCCAGAAAAGATATTTAAACTCGGCCATTCTCAGAATGTACAATATCCCCTGAGATGTCCTTGTCTGTTAGCGTGATGTGTGCGTGTACCTCTGGGTACGACACGACGTGTTCTACTACTGACTGGCTGGCGTGAGGTACCAGTACATGTATACACATATTGGGTTATCGTTATGCAATCCGTGTCACCGTGTCCCGGGTGCAAAGAACACTAGGTTATCTCAACTTACCTGATGTGGAATACAGTCCTATCATTGGTGATCTAAGTATGTAGCAGCATATACTTAAACATTGCACTTTACATGTACTGTATTCACATATATTAGATGTAAACAGTGGTTATCCTTATTAAAATAACGCATGGTTTAGTTCATCACAGCAATCCATGATATCGACGTCTCCTCCCCATTGTGACGCAAAAGATGACTGCACATTCTCTCTTGCCCCTAAAATTTAAAATCTGCATTTTCATCACCTTTTCTAATCAGAATATATTGCCAAATATCATTTGAATTTTGTAGTTCTCATTTCTGCAATTCTTCCGTTTCCTCACTTCTCACTTTGCAAGACTGACGAATAATTCTTGGCCTAAGGGAGTACTTTGATCTATGATCTCACCTTGAACTAAATGCCCGATGTATCACATGCTTGTCGAGGGAGCTAACTGATAATAAACACGCGCTTGTACCTGTGACCTACACCAAAGGGCAAGTTTACTCTCAAAGTCATACTCGCACCAAGTGATTGTTCACGTGCTTATCTCAAGAAGAATTGTTTCCTGTTTGTACATACGTCGTAAAGACAGTCAGATAGACAAACAGATAAAGATACAGGCAAGTTTATTCGTATGTAGGACACAAGAGCTAAAAGTACAAATACAATGCAATAACTTTAGCCTCCTGTTCTGAACAGTAAACATAAATTCATGAAGCGTACATAAAAGTGTTTACAAGGGACATAACTCAATACAACTGCAGTGTCACACCTTGAATACATGGTTTTAGTAAATAGCAACAGCTGTGATTGTACTTTGCTGCTATGACTTATTTACATAATGAGGACGAACAGTATTTGGTAAATACTTATTTCGTAACAACAGGTATTTGTTTTACACTTAAATATAATATGATAAACGTCTTACATTTAACCACAATCACAATCTGTACACAATCAGACTCCTGTACAACGGATCCTGTTTTCAGAAAGTTTATTTTTAAATTGTGAATAGATATTTTACATTTACGGAATGACCGTATTAAGGATTTATATGTAATTTCGTTTCTCTAATGAAGTGTTTCATCATATTAAATTTTAAGGTCACACAATTGGTGAACAATGAGTCATCGTTGTTCCGGAGACGGTTGTCAGGAGTAGATTGTGTTTTGAGGAAATGTTCTGTGTGCGACTGTGAACATTAACACTGAGACACGAAAACAAAGAGTGTGCCACACGGAGACATGTTAACACAATCAGTCGATACGCACAGACATGTTAACACAATGAGTGCAATACAAGGTGTGCGCAATACGAAGACATGTTAACAGAATGAGTGTGACACTCGGAGACATGTTAACACAATCAGTCCGACACACGGAGACATGTTAACACAATGATTGTGACACTCGGAGACATGTTAACACAATCAGTCCGACACACGGAGAAATGTCAACAGAATGAGAGTGACACTCGGAGACATGTTAACACAATCAGTCCGACGCACAGAGACATGTTAACAGAAAGAGTGTGACACTCGGAGACATGTTAACACAATCAGTCCGACACACGGAGACATGTTTTCACAATCAGTCGGACACACGGAGACATGTAAACAGAATGAGTGTGACACTCAGAGACATGTTAACACAATCAGTCCGACACAGGGAGACATGTTAACAGAAAGAGTGGGACACTCGGAGACATGTTAACACAATCAGTCCGACACTCGGAGACATGTTAACACAATCAGTCGATACGAAGAGACATGTTAACACACTGAGTGCAACACACAGTGTGCACAATACGAAGACATGTTAACAGAATGAGTGTAACACTCGGAGACACGTTAACAAAATGAATCAGACACACGGAAACATGTTAATACACCGAGTAAAGAAACGAAGAAACGTTAACACAATGAGTGTGACACACACAGAGACATGTTTTTAAGCCAATGAGCGTGACATACGGTGACATGTTAACACTCTGTCTGCGACACACAGAGACATGTTATACACTGAGTGCGACACACAGAGACATGTTACACACTGAGTGCGACACACAGAGACATGTTACACACAGAGTGCGACACACAGAGACATGTCACACACAGAGTGCGACACACGGAGACATGTTACACACTGACTGCGACACACAGAGACATGCTAACACTCTGAGTGCGACAAACAGAGACATGTTAACACTCTGACTGCAACACATGGAGACATGTTAACACTCTGACTGCAACACATGGAGACATGTTAACACTCTGAGTGCGACACACATGGAGACATGTTAACAATCTGACTGCAACACACGGAGACATCTTAACACTCTGAGTGCGACACACAGAGACATGTTAACACTCTTAGTGCGACACATGGAGACATGCTATCACTCTGACTGCAACACATTGAGACATGTTAACACTCTGAATGCGACACACAGAGACATGTTAACACTCTGAGTGCAACACACAGAGACATGTTACACACTGAGTGCGACACACATGGAGACATGTTAACACTCTGAGTGCAAAACAGATACATGTTACACACTGAGTGCGACACACAGAGACATGTTAACACTCTGAGTGCGACACACTGAGACATGTTAACACTCTGACTGCAACACATGGAGAGATGTTTACACTCTGACTGCAACACATGGAGACATGCTAACACACTGAGTGCGACACACAGAGACATGTTAAAAACTCTGACTGCAACACACGGAGACATGCTAACACTCTGACTGCAACACATGGAGAGATGTTTACACTCTGACTGCAACACACAGAGACATGTTACACACTGAGTGCGACACACAGAGACATGTTAACACTCTGAGTGCAACACACGGAGACATGTTACACACTGAGTGCGACACACAGAGACATGTTAACACTCTGAGTGCGACACACAGAGGCATGTTAACACTCCGACTGCAACACATGGAGACATGTTAACACTCTGACTGCAACACACGGAGACATGCTAACACTCTGAGTGCGACACACAGAGACATGTTAACACTCTGAGTGGAACACATGGAGACATGCTAACACTCTGACTGCAACACATTGAGACATGTTAACACTCTGACTGCAACACATGGAGACATGCTAACACTCTGAGTGCGACACACAGAGACATGTCAACACTCTGAGTGCAACACATTGAGACATGTTAACACTCTGACTGCAACACATGGAGTAATGCTAACTCTCTGAGTGCGACACACAGAGACATGTTAACACTCTGACTGCAACACATGGAGACATGTTAACACTCTGAGTGCGACACATGGAGACGTGCTAACACTCTGAGTGCGACACACAGAGACATGTTAACACTCTGACTGCAACACACGGAGACATGTTAACACTCTGACTGCAACACACGGAGACATGTTAGCACTCTGAGTGGAACACATGGAGACATGTTAACACTCTGAATGCGACACATGGAGACATGTTAACACTCTGACTGCGACACACGGAGACATGTTAACACTCTGACTGCAACACACGGAGACATGTTAACATACTGACTGCGACACATGGAGACATGTTAACACTATGAATGCGACACATGGAGACATGTTAACACACTGAATGCGACACATGGAGACATGTTATTAAGCCAATGAGTGTGACATACGGTGACATGTTAACACACTGAATGCGACACATTGAGACATGCTGACACTCTGAGTGCGACACATTGATACATCTTAACACACGAAATGCGACACATGGATACACGTTAACGGAATGAGTGGGACACACATAGACATGTTAACGGAATAAGTGTGACAAATGGATACACATTAAATGAATGAGTGGGACACACATATACATGTTAATAGAATGAGTGTGAAACACAGTCGTGTTAACACAATGGGTATGGCACACATAGACATGTTAACATACTGAGTGTGACACACAGACACATGTTAACACAATGAGTGTGTGACACGGACACACGTTAACAGAATGAGTGTGACACACAGACACATGTTAACACAATGAGTGTGACACACGGGGACATGTTAACACAATGAGTGCGACACATGGATGTGATATTGACAGAATGTTTGTCACACTCATTGTGTTAGCATGTCTGTGTGCCACACTCCTGTGTGAAATTGACGATGTGTTACACTCATTGTATTAACATGTCTATGTGTGCCATCCACATTGTGTTAACATGTATATGTGTGTCACACCAATCGTGTTAACTTGAGCCCGTATGTCACACTCATTGTGTTAACATGTGTGCGTGTGCCACACTCATTCTGTTAACATGACTCTGTGTCACACTCATTGTGTTAACATGTCTATATGTGCCACACTCATTCACATTCTGTACACACGAGACTCCTGTTCAATGGATCATTTTGTCAGAAAGTTTATTTTTGAATTGTTCAAAGATATTTTACATTTACGGAATGACCGTATTAACACAATGAGTGTGACACATGGAGACATGTTAACACAATGAGTGTGCCACACGGAGACACGTTAACACAATCAGTCCGACACACGGAGACATGTTAACACACTGAGTGCAACACACGGTGTGCGCAATACGGAGACATATAAACAGAATGGGTGTGACACTCGGAGACATGTTGACAAAATGAATCAGACACAAGGAAAGATGTTGTCACACTGAGTGCCAAACACGAAGAAACGTTAACACAATGAGTGTGACACACACAGAGACATGTTATTAAGCCAATAAGTGTGACATACAGGGACATGCTCATCACTATGAGTGCGACACACAGAGACATGGTAACACTCTGACTGCGACACACAGAGACATGTTAGCACTCTGACTGCGACACACGGAGACATGGTAACACTCTGACTGCGACACTTGGAGACATGTTAGCACTCTGACTGCGACACACAGAGACATGGTAACACTCTGACTGCGACACACAGAGACATGTTAGCACTCTGACTGCGACACACAGAGACAAGTTCACACTCTGACTGCGACACTTGGAGACATGTTAACACTCCGACTGTGATACGCGGAGCGTGTTTCACACTCTGACTGCAACACATGGAGACATGCTAACTATCTGACTGCGACACACGGAGACATGTTAACACTCTGACCGCGACACACGGAGACATGTTAACACTCCGACTGTGACAAACGGAGCGTGTTTAACACTCTGACTGCGACACATGGAGACATGTTAACACTCTGACTGCAACATACGGAAACATGTTAACACACTGCTTGCGACACACGGAGACATCTTAACACACGAAGTGCGACACACGGAGACATGTTCACACTCTGACTGCTACACATGGAGACATGTTAACACTCTGACTGCAACATACGGAAACATGTTAACACACTGCTTGCGACACACGGAGACATCTTAACACACTGAATGCGACACACGGAGACATGTTCACACTCTGACTGCTACACATGGAGACATGCTAACACTCTGACTGCAACACACGGAGACATGTTAACACTCTGACTGCAACACACGGAGACATGCTAACACTCTGACTGCAACACACGGAGACATGTTAACACTCTGACTGCGACACACGGAGACATGTTAAAACTCTGAGTGCGACACACAGAGACATGTTACACACTGACTGCAACACATGGAGACATGTTAACACTCTGAATGCGACACATGGAGACATGTTAACACACTGAATGCGACACATGGAGACATGTTAACACTCTGACTGCAACACATGGAGACTTGTTAACACTCTGACTGCAACACACGGAGACATGTTAACATTCTGACTGCGACACATGGTGACATGTTAACACTCTGACGGCAACACACGGAGACATGTTTACGCTCTGACTGCGACACATGGAGACATGTTATTAAGCCAATGAGTATGACATTCGGTGACATGTTAACACTCTGAGTGCGACACACGGAGACATGTTAACACTCTGACTGGAACACATGGAGACATGTTAACACTCTGACTGCGACACATGGAGACATGTTATTAAGCCAATGAGTGTGACATACGGTGACATGTTATCACACTGAGTGCGACACATGGAGACATGTTATCACACTGAGTGCGACACATGGATACACGTTAACGGAATGAGTGGGGCACACAGAGACATGTTAACGGAATAAGTGTGACAAATGGATACACGTTAAATGAATGAGTGGGACAAACATATACATGTTAATAGAATGAGTGTGAAACACAGTCGTGTTAACACAATGGGTATGGCCACATAGACATGTTAACACACAGGAGTGTGACACACGGAGACATGTTTACAGAATGAGGGTGACACTCATTGTCAATGTACACATCTAGATAAACATATATCATAGAATGGTTAACTTTTATTAAGAAAATATCCTAAAACGTGAAAAACTATTTCCATTTGCGTAGTTTTCCACATTGGCTGAAGACCCAACGTGCTGTCATCGAAGCCATATGGAGAGCTAGAAATACGGTCACTTTGATGTATACATATATATTGTCATGCACCTCACGGTCACAGTTGTAGTAGGGTCAATATAATAATGGAAAACAATATGAAAAGCGCCTCAAAATACTTGCAATAGGCCAGTCTGTTCTGACTTCAGAATAAGCGTTTTTGTTCGCAAGAAAGAGAAAAGTCCGGTCACGTGATATGCGAATTAGCATGTGGCAGTGGTTTATGCTAAGTCACCACTGCGCCTGAGTGTGCACAAACAAGGGAAAATTCTGGTCACGTGTGATATGCAAAAGAAATTTGCACTTTAAAGTGAATTTCGGTATACCGAAATGAATGATTACTCTTGACGAGGTCATTGTACCCGAGGACCCGACCCCTTCGTCAAGAGTAATTATTTGTATAATGTTCTGGGGCTGTGTCTTCAGCCTCTACTTCAAACCATGCAATGTATTTCTGTGAAACGAAGAGCCGAACAATGAAGGTTTTTTACATTAAAGTATTTTCAAGAAACCCAGCAAGCTCCACGGACAATTGGCTTTTGGGGAAAACCTGAGGTCAAATTAATATCTTCCATTTTCTTCTGAAACAAATTAACCCACAAAACAAAACAAAACAACCCAAGTCCTCCCCCCCCCCCCCCCCCCCCCCCCCCCCCCCCCCGTCCCAGAATATAAAGACGGCGGGTGCCTTAGTGTCAGCAGAGATAATTCGTACAGAAGCTTGCATTGTTTTGTGTAAGTTGGAAAAAGGAGTAATAACAATGAAACCATGAAAATGTATTTATTGATAAAATCTTACAGTACATATCACTTGGTTAACAACCTAAACTGAATTTTATATCAAACCTATAATCCTCAAATCACTATATCAGGAACACGATGCTGTTCAGTTACGTCAACTCTTTTGCCGACTTGAGTCCAATAATCTACTGATATATGATGGACATACGAGTATGGAAGTTCAAATATTCGTGTGTTGGAAAATGTAGAAGATAAACAAACTGTAGAGCTGGGTTACCTGTAGATTTAACCGCGCTTAATTGAATTTGGAACCGAACGTGCAGCCTACCGAAATATGCCTACCGTCAATGACAGAAAACAGTATTATTCTATTAAAATTATCTCCCGCGGTGATGCGGCCGTCAAATCGGCTGTTTCAATCAGAGGGGGTTTATTGTGATTTGACAACCTCTGATTGACCAAT
Source organism: Haliotis rufescens (assembly GCF_023055435.1). Lineage (NCBI taxonomy): Eukaryota > Metazoa > Mollusca > Gastropoda > Lepetellida > Haliotidae > Haliotis > Haliotis rufescens. Next base: position 12,930,061 of record NW_025963902.1, read on the forward strand.
CAGAATCGAGTAATTTCCAAATTCATAATAGAATAAGAGATAAACGTATACATGCCCCTCACAGCGATAGCCCATTCGAGCAGCTCTCTAAACTATGGCGATGTTACCGAGTGTGTAACGAAGGTGTCTCGCGCTGGGAAGGAGCTTGATAAACGTACTGTCACTATTATGACGTCACATCGCTCATTGTGACGCAAATAATGTGACGTCACAGTCGGATATAGAAAGGCGCCTAATTTCAAGCTCACTGTTGTCCCCAAAACTTGAAATAAACTCACTCAGTCGGTTCCCATCGTGTTTCCCTTCAGAATATCTATTGACACTCGTGCTTTGAATGACCGCACCTGTGCACATTGTAACGTATATTTGTACATATCATTATTTCAAAATGTCTACCAACAATGACTGAGAAAAAAGTACTTCTATAAATATCAGTTTCCGTGGTGATGTGGCCGCCAAATCAGCTGTTTTAATCAGAGTTGTTTTTTTGTGATTCGAAACTACAGAGTTGAGTATTTTCCAAATTCATAGTAGAATATACATCATAGAATTCAGGGAATCAAACACATAAGTAAAGCACCAGCCCCCTTCATGGATATTGACTGGAGAGTGTATGCAACAGTGTTGTATGTCACATCCACTGCACCTACAATAGGAGAATTCCAGCAACTGAAGTAGATGGTGCCTCTATACAGTCTCATGTTCCTTGGGACGGCGCTCAGTGTGGTCACCTCTGTACTCACATTAGTGGACACTGTCATATTCATCAGTTTCTTCTCATTGTTATAATACAACACACCAGCTGTCTGATCTAGGGTTACAGCAAACATGTTCCTCCCTGTGGCTAATGTTGCCAGACCTTGACCATCATATGTCACTGTGAACAGTTTCCCGCCATTACACCCATATACCCTCTTTCTCCTTGTGTCAAGTGTTATTTGCCTTGGATTGCTTCCGTACTTGGATAAGTCAATGATGGCAGAAAAGTCTTTCCCCTGTGTAGACATGCGGCTGATTGAGTATCGTGGTTGAAATGTGGCTATGAATACAATGTCCCGATCTTCATCCACTGCCATGCCATATGTCTCTACACCTTCTCTTAGCACCGTCACGTGACTTGTATCCAGTGTAGATGACACTATTTTATCAGGGCTCCGTAATCCTATCAGAAGTTTCTTTGTCCTAGCTATGTATGCAACATATGTCACCAGCTTCATGGTGTGATACTGATAGACACTAAGTGAGTTACTGTGAATGTTGAGTTGACGGAACTGGTGCTGGGTGTCTGACCAGCCTGGAGCAATCAGGATCCTACTTTTCTCCCCCTCTGGCCTGGGTGTCGTCACTGACGTGGTTGACACTGGTGATTTGGGGATTGAGGTGACGTTTACAGGGGCGGGGGCTGAAGTAGGCATAGCAAGAGCTGTTTTAAGTTGTGATATTTGGGACTGGCATGTCTCGTTCAATACGATGAATCGTTCCATATTTTTCTGTAGATCAGCAGCACAAATATCACTCTTCCGTAGTTCCATTTCCAGTCTGTTTTTATCTCTGACACAGGTATCACTTGAGTTTTCTCGATTCCACACATCTGCTTTCTTCAGCACAGATTCGTGAAATTCACCCGTCTTGTCCTGAAAGTCTTTAAGGGATCTAGAGACATGACGCAATTGCCTCTTCATCTGATGGTAGCCCTGTTTCAGATGCCGCACTTCAGAAACGACCTGACTTTTCACCATGTCTTGAAGAGACTCCCCTTGTAGAATCTCGGCCATGGCTTCTCTCACCTGATCCCGTATGTTTTCCTTCAATTCAGCTCTCAATGATGTCTTAGCGACGTCTATGATATTAAGTATCCTTTTCTCCATACGGATCATGTCCACCTTGTTATCAAGCAGTTCCTCTTGAAACTGATCTAGTCTCTGTATGATAGACACAATACTGTCCTGGCAGTTACAAACACAGATCAGGTAGGTACATGTCAGCAACCAGGAAAGACATTTAAACTCGGCCATTCTCAGAATATACAATGTCCCCTGAGATGTCCTTGTCCGTTAGCGTGATGTGTGCGTGTACCTCTTGGTACGACACGACGTGTTCTGCTACTAACTGGCTGGCGTGAGGTACCAGTACATGTATACACATATTGGGTTATCGTTACGCAGTCAGTGTCACCATGTCCCGGGTGCAAAGAACACTAGGTTATCTCAACTTACCTGATGTGACATACAGTCCTATCATTGGTGATCTAAGTATGTAGCAGCATATACTTAAACACTGCACTTTACATGGACTGTATTCACATATATTAGATGTAAACAGTGGTTATCCTTATTAAAATAACGCATGGTTTAGTTCATCACAGCAATCTATGATATCGACGTCTCCTCCCCATTGTGAATCAAAATATGACTGCACATTCTCTCTTGCCCCTAAAATTTAAAATCTGCATTTTCATCACTCACTCATTTTAAGTTTCTGGGGCTATGTCTTCAGCCTCTGCTTCAAAGCATGCAATGTATTTCTGTGAAATGGAGAGCCGAAGAATGAAGGTTTTTCACATTAGAATATTTTCAAGAAACCCAGAAAGCTCCACGGACAATAGGCTTTTGGGGAAAACCTGAGGTCAAATTAATAACTTCCATTGTCTTCTGAAACAAATTAACCCACAAAACTAAATAAAACAACCCAAGTCCCCCCCCCCCTTCCCCCCCCTTCCCCCCCCCCCAATATAAAGACGGCGGGTGCCTTAGTGTCAGCAGAGATAATTCGTACAGAAGCTTGCATTGTTTTGTGTAAGTTGGAAAAAGGAGTAATAAAAATGGAACTATGAAAATGTATTTATTGATAAAATCTTACAGTACATATCACTGACTTTACAACCTAAACTGAATTTTATATCAATCCTATAATCCTCAAATCACTATATCAGGAACACGATGCTGTACAGTTACATCAACTATTTTGCCGACTTGAGTCCAATAATCTACTGATATATAATGGACATACGAGTATGGAAGTCCAAATATTCGTGTGTTGGAAAATGTAGAAGATAAATAAAACTGTAGAGCTCGGTTACCTGTAGATTTAACCGCGCTAAATTGAATTTGTAACCGAACGTGCAGCCTACCGAAATATGCCTACCGTCAATGACATAAAACAATACTATTCTATTAATATTATCTCTCGCGGTGATGCGGCCGTCAAATCGTCTGTTTCAATCAGAGGGGGTTTATTGTGATTTGACAACCTCTGATTGACCAATCAGAATCGAGTAATTTCCAAGTTCATAATAGAATAAGTGATAAACGTACATGCTCCTCACAGCGATAGCCCATTCGAGGAGCTCTCTAAACTATCGGTATGTAACCGAGTGTGTAACGAAGGTGTCTCGCGCTGGGAAGGAGCTTGATAAACGTACTGTGTTCTAATCAACACAGCGCATCATTATTATGACGTCACATCGCTCATTGTGAAGCAAATGATGTGACGTCACAGTCGGATATAAAAAGGCGCCTAATTTCAAGCTCACTGTTGTCCCCAAAACTGGAAATACTCTCACTCAGTCGGTTTGCATCATGTTTTCCTTCAGAATATCTATTTCCACTCGTGCTTTGAATGACCGCACCTCTGCACATTGTAACGTATATTTGTACATAGCATTATTTCAAAATGTCTACCAACAATGACTAAAAAAAAAGGTTATTCTATAAATATCAGTTTCCGTGGTGATGTGGCCGCCAAATTGGTTGTTTAAATCAGAGTTGTTTTTTGTGATTCGAAACTACTGAGTTGAGTATTTTCCAAATTCATAGTAGAATATACATCATAGAATTCAGGGAATCAAACACATAAGTAAAGCACCAGTCCCCTTCATGGATATAGACTGGAGAGTGTATGCAACAGTGTTGTATGTCACATCCACTGCACCTACAATAGGAGAACTCCAGCAACTGAAGTAGATGGTGCCTCTATACAGTCTCATGTTCCAGGGGACGGCGCTCAGTGTGGTCACCTCTGTACTCACATTAGTGGACACTGTCATCTTCATCAGTTTCTTGTCAATGCTATAATGCAACACACCAGCTGCTTGGTCTAGGGTTACAGCATACATGCTCCTTCCTGTGGCTAATGTTGTCAGACCTTGACCATCATATGTCACTGTGAAAAGTTTCCCGTTAACACCCATATATCCTCTTTCTCCTTGTGTCAAGAGTTATTTGCCTTGGATAGCTTCCGTACTTGGATAAGTAAATGATGGCAGTAAAGTCCTTGCCCTGTGTAGACATGCGGCTGATTGAGTATCGTGGTTGAAATGTGGCTATGAATACAATGTCCCGATCTTCATCCACTGCCATGCCATATGTCTCTACACCTTCTCTTAGCACCGTCACGTGACTTGTATCCAGTGTAGATGACACTATTTTATCAGGGTTGGCTAGTCCTATCAAAAGTTTCTTTGCCTTTGCTACGAATGCAACACATGTCACCAGCTTCATGGTGTGATACTTATAGACACTAAGTGAGTTATTGTGAATGTTGAGTTGACGGAACTGGTGCTGGGTGCCTGACCAGAGTGGAGCAATCAGGATCCTACTTTTCGTTCCTCCGGCCTGGGTGTCGTCACTGACGTGGTTGACACTGGTGATTTGGGGATTGAGGTGACATTTACAGGGGCGGTGGTTGAAGCAGGCACAGCAAGAGCTGTTTTGAGTTTTGATATTTGGGACTGGCATGTCTCGTTCAATACCATGAATCGTTCAATATTTTTCTGGAGATCAGCAGCAAAAATATCACTCATGCGTAGTTCTATTTCCAGTCTGTGTTTATCTCTGACACAGGTATCACTTGAGTTTTCTCGATTCCACACATCTGCTTTCTTCAGCACAGATTCATGAAATTCATCCGTCTCGTCCTGAAAGTCTTTGAGGGATCTAGAGACATGACGCAACTGCCTCTTCATCTGATGGTAGCCCTGTTTCAGATGCCGCAAATCTGAGACAACCTGACTTTTCACCATGTCCTGAAGAGACTCTCCTCGTAGAATTTCGGCCATTGCTTCTCTCACCTGATCCCGTATGTTTTCCTTCAATTCAGCTCTCAATGATGTCTCAGCGACATCTATGATATTTCGTATCCTTTTCTCCATACGGATCATGTCCTCCTTGTTATGAAACAGATCTTCCTCAAACTGGTCCATTTTTTGTATGACAGACACAATACTGTCCTGGCAGTTACAAACACAGATCAGGTAGGTACATGTCAGCAACCAGGAAAGACATTTCAACTCGGCCATTCTCAGAATGTACAATATCCCCTGAGATGTCCTTGTCCGTTAGCGTGATGTGTGCGTGTACCTCTGGGTATGACACGACGTGTTCTACTACTAACTGGCTGGCGTGAGGTACAAGTACATGTATACACATATTGGGTTATCATTACACAGTCAGTGTTACCATGTCCCGGGTGCAAAGAGCACCAGGTTATCTCAACTTACCTGATGTGGAATACAGTCCTATCATTGCTGATCTAAGTATGTAGCAGCATATACTTAAACACTGCACTTTCCTTGTACTGTATTCACATATATTAGATGTAAGAAGTGGTCGCCCTTATTAAAACAACACATGGTTTAGTTCATCACAGCAATCCACGATAACAGGGTCTCCTCCCCATTGTGATGCAAATGATGACTGTACATTCTCTCTTGCTCCTAAAATTTAAAATCTGCATTTTCATCACGTTTTCTAATCAAAATATATTGCCAAATATCATTTGAATTTTTTAGTTCTCAATACTGCAATTCTTCCGTTTTTTCACTTCTCACTTTGCAAGACTGACGAATAATTCTTGGCCTAAGGGAGTACTTATATCTATGATCTCTACTTCAACTAAATGCCCTAAGTATCACATGCTTGTCGAGGGAGCTAACTGATAATAAACACGCGCTCGTACCTGTGACCTACACCAAAGGGCAAGTTTACTCTCAAAGTCATACTCGCACCATGTGATTGTTCACGTGCTAATCTCAAGAAGAAATATGTCCTGTTTGTACATACGACGTAAAGACAGTCAGATAGACAAACAGACAAACACACAGGCATGTTTATTCAGTTGTAGGACACAATAGCTAAAAGTACAAATACAATGCAATAACTTTAGCCTCCTGTTCTGAACAGTAAACATAAATTCATGAAGCGTACATAAAAGTGTTTACAAGGGACATAACTCAACACAACTGCAGTGTTACACCTTGAATACATGGTTTTAGTGAATAGCAACAGTTGTGATTGTACTTTGCTGCTATGACTGTAAAATACTTACAAGGTCTTATTTACATTATAAGGACGAGCAGTATTGGGTAAATACTTATTTCGTAACAACAGGTATTTGTTTTACACTTCAATATAATATGATACGAATCTTACATTTAACCACAATCACACTCTGTACACAACCAGACTACTGTACAACGGATCCTGTTTTCAGAAAGTTTATTTTTAAATTGTGAATAGATATTTTACATTAACGGAATGACTGTATTAAGGATTTATATGTAATTTACATTTCTCTAGTGAAGTGTTTCATCATATTAAATTTTAAGGTCACACAATTGGTGAACAATGAGTCATCGTTAAACGTTGTTACGGAGAAGGTTGTCAGGAGTAGATTGTGTTATGAGGAAATGCGCAGTGTGCGACAGTGAACATTAACACAATGAGTCCGACACATACAAACACGTAAACAGAATGAGTGTGACACATGGAAACATGTTAACACAATGACTGTGACACACGGAGACACGTTAACACCATGAGTACGACACACGGAGACATGTTAACACAATCAGTCCGACACACGGAGACATGTTAACAGAATGCGTGCGATACGCACAGACATGTTAACACACTGAGTGCAATACAAGGTGTGCGCAATACGAAGACATGTTAACAGGATGAGTGTGACACTCGGAGACATGTTAACACAATCAGACCGACACACGGAGACATGATAACACAATCAGTGTGACACTCGGAGACATGTTAACACAATCAGTGTGACACTCGGAGACATGTTAACACAATCAGTTCGACACACGGAGACATGTTAACAGAATGAGTGTGACACTCGAAGACATGTTAACACAATCAGTCCGACACACAGAGAGACATGTTAACAGAATGCGTGCGATACGCACAGACATGTTAACACACTGAGTGCAATATAAGGTGTGCGCAATACGAAGACATGTTAACAGAATGAACGTGACACTCGAAGACATGTTAACACAATCAGTCCGACACACGGACAAATGTTAACACAATCAGTCCGACACACGGAGACATGTTAACAGAATGAGTGTGACACATGGAAACATGTTAACACAATCAGTCCGACACACAGAGACATGTTAACACAATCAGTCCGACACACGGAGACATGTTAACATAATCAGTGCGACACATGGAGACATGTTAACAGAATGCGTGCGATACGCTCAGACATGTTAACACACTGAATGCAACACACAGTGTGCACAATACAAAGACATGTTAACAGAAT